>NC_057801.1:459892697-460492697 GCF_018294505.1 Triticum aestivum
GTCTACTAATATTACCAATTCTTTAACATTCATCACAAGACAAGACAAACTTACGGGCATCTTTGAAGAGAGTAGGCCAATAAAAACCGGATTGCAATACCTTATGTGCAGTTCTATCTCCAGCGTGGTGTCCTCCATATGCCTCGGAGTGACACTTGCGTAGGATCTGTTCAGGTTCATGCTCAGGTACACAATGTATAATAACACCATCTACTCCTTCTTTATGAAGGTGTGGGTCATACCAGAAGTAATGTCTTAAATCATAGAAGAATTTTTTTCTTTTGCTGGTATGTGAAACTAGGTGGTATGAATTTATCAACAATGTAATTAGCATAATCAACATACCACGGAGCAGTATGAGAAGCATTTATGACAGCTAATTGTTCATCAGGAAAGCTATCATCAATAGGTAGTGGGTCATCAAGAACATTCTCTAACCTAGAAAAGTTGTCTGCAACAGGGTTCTCAGCTCCGTTTCTATCAATAATATGCAAATAAAATTCTTGGAGCAAGAGAACCCACCTAATAAGTCTAGGTTTAGCATCTTTATTTTCCATAAGATATTTAATAGCAGCGTGATCAGTGTGAATAGTTACTTTAGAATCAACAATATAAGGTGTGAACTTATCACAAGCGAATACAACTGCTAAGAATTCTTTTTCAGTAGTAGCGTAATTTCTCTGGGCAGTGTCTAGAGTTTTACTAGCATATTGAATAACATTTAATTTCTCATCGACTCTTTGTCCTAGAACAACACCTACAACATAATCACTAGCATCACACATAATTTCAAAGGGTAAATTCCAATCAAGTGGCTGAATAGTAGGTGCGGAAATCAAAGCTTTCTTAAGTATTTCAAACGCTTCTACACAATCATCATCGAAGACAAAAGGAATATCTTTTTGCAATAAATTAGTCAGAGGCCTAGAAATTTTAGAAAAGTCCTTAATGAACCTCCTATAAAAACCGACATGACCAAGGAAACTTCTTATACCTTTAATGTCCTTGGGACACGACATCTTTTCAATAGCATCAACTTTAGCTTTATCAACTTCAATACCTTTCTCAGAAATTTTATGCCCCAAGACAATGCCTACATTAACCATAAAGTGGCACTTTTCCCAATTCAAGACAAGACTAGTATCTTCACATCTCTGCAAAACTCGATCAAGGTTTCTCAAGCAATCATCAAAAGAGGATCCTTAAACGGAAAAATCATCCATGAATACCTCACAAATCTTTTCGCAGAAGTCAGAGAATATAGCCATCATGCATCTTTTAAAGGTAGCAGGTGCATTACATAAACCAAAAGGCATACATCCATAAGCAAAAGTACCGAAAGGGCAAGTAAAAGTGGTCTTTTCTTGATCCTCCGCTGACATGGGTATTTGAGAGAAACCAGAGTAACCATCTACAAAGCAAAAATGTGTATGTTTGGATAGTCTTTCTAGCATTTGATCAATAAAAGGCAAAGGGAAATGATCTTTCTTAGTAGCTTTATTTAATTTGCGGAAATCAATTACCATCCTATATCTTGTAATAATTCTTTGTGGGGTCAGTTCATATTTATCATTAGGGACACAATGGACATGACTTACCCATTGACTATCAGCAACGGGATAAATTATACCTGGCTCAAGGAGCTTTAGTATTTCCTTCCTTACCAATTCTTTCATCTTAGGATTTAATCATCGTTGATGATCAATAACTAGTTTGGCGCCTTCTTCCAAATTTATTTTGTGTTGACATAAAGTGGGACTAATACCCTTAAGATCATCAAGAGTATATCCAATAGCAGCACGGTGCTTCTTCCTGCTATGAAAGGTTAGCACTAATAATAACAGGATATATCTTCTTTTCATCAAGATAAGCATATTTAAGAGTATCAGGTAATGGTTTAAGCTCAAACACGGGATCACCCTTCGGTGGTGGAGGATCCCCTAGGATTTCAACAGGCAAGTTGTGTTTCAAAATAGGACCCTGTTTAAAGAATACTTCATCTATTTCCCTTCTTTCATTCATAAACATATCATTTTCATGGTCTAGCAAATATTGTTCTAAAGGATCAGTAGGAGGCACGACAATAGAAGCAAGACCAATAATTTCATCCTTACTAGGCAATTATTTATCATGGGGTTGTCTACGAAATTTAGCAAAATTAAACTCATGAGGCATATCCCCTAAGCCAATCGTAACAACATACTTTTCGCAATCTATCTTAGCATTGACAGTGTTCAAGAAGGGTCTACCAAATATAATGGGACAAAAGTCATCTTATGGGGAACCAAGAACAAGAAAATTAGCAGGATATTTAACTTTCCCACACAAGACTTCAACATCTCTAACAATCCCAATTGGTGAAATAGTATCTCTATTGGCAAGCTTAATTGTAACATCTATTTCTTCTATCTCAGCAGGTGCAATATCATGCATAATTTCTTTGTATAAGGAATGAGGTATTGCACTAGCACTAGCACCCATGTCACATAAGCCATGATAACAATGATCTCCTATTTTAACAGAAATAACAGGCATGCCTACAACAGGTTTATGTTTAAGTTTGTTATGTGCTCTAGCAATTCTAGCAGCTTCATCACAGAAGTAAATAACATGCCCATCAATATTTTCATCCAAGAGATCTTTAACCATAGCAATACTGGTTCAACTTTGATTTGCTCACGAGGTGTGTATGTTCTAGTATTACTCTTACAAACAACAGTTGAAGCTTTAGCATGATCCTTTATCCTAATAGGGAAAGGTGGTTTCTCAATATAAGTAGTAGGAACTATAGGATCATTATAAGTGATAGTCTTTTCTTCAATTGTAACAGGTGCAACTACTTTTAATTCAATGGGAGGATTATATTTAAACCACTTATCCTTAGGGAGATCAACATGAGTAGCAAATGTTTCCCAGAAAGAAGCTACTATCTCAGAGTCAAGTCCATATTTAGTGCTAAATCCACGAAAAGCATCGGTATCCATAAAAGATTTAACACAATCAAACTTAGGTGTCATACCTGACTCCATACCATTGTCGGAATCCCAATCTTCATAGTTGCGTTTAATTCTTTCCAATAAATCCCATTTTAATTCCATAGTCTTCATTATAAAAGACCCAGCACAAGAAGTATCAAGCATGGTGCAATTGTTGAGAGAGAGCCGAGCATAAAAGTTTTGAACAATCATTTCTCTTGAGAGCCCATGATTGGGGCATGAATATAACATTGACTTAAGAGCATCTCCAGCCGACCCCCCAGGAAGCCCCTCCAGGCACTTTTTCTCGCACCGGCAGACAAAAATCTTCCCACTCGTCCCCCCAAACTCTCCTTTTTTGCCAGATAAAGCAAAAATTGGCGCCGGCAACCCCAACCCAAACGCAGAAAGCTGGGGGGCCACCTGGGGGCTGATTTCGCCGTTTTGCAGGCGTTGCCCCACCTGCAGTGAGATATCTTCTCTCTTCCCAACCTTTTCGTCTCTCTCTCCCCACTTTTCTTCCTCCCGTCGTCGCGCGTGCCTCCTCTCCAGCTCGCCCTCCTCCGCAGCCGCCGTGGCGCGTCTAGTCGTTGTCAACGCCGCCGTCCCCGACGCCCACCTGCATCTCCAGCGAGGCACGCCGTGGCAGAGCAGGCGCTGGTGTCGGGACCGGACCATGGAGGCGCGCTCCGTGCACACGGCGCGCGCGGTGAGACGCGAGGATGGTGCGGCTCCAGCGGGAGCGGCCATGCATGGCGACAGTGAGCGCGCGGTCGCCACTTGGGCGTCCTCTCCGCCGGCTCCGCTCTTGCGGCCCCTATCGTCCGCGAACGGGAGAGAGAGCGCGAGCTGGGGTGGCAGGCCGACTCTGTTGTTGCGCGCGCGCTGCTTACTAGTCATGGGCCGGCGAGGGACTGCATGGGCACGGAGAGCTCGAAGAGGAACGAGGTGGCACGGTGGGGTCGCGCTGCACGCAGAAGGTCACGCGACCGCTGCGGCTCCTGAAGATGGTGCCGATGATGACGGTGCAGTGCTGCGGCTACTACTGGTGTCGACCGTCCTTCCTGGCCACGACAGAGGCGGCTGGGTCAATGATGCTATGGAGCCAGAGGTCGAGGAGTACGACGTGAACACCACCAGGGCCCTTCCGGCACCCGCGGAGCCGCCGGCTGCCGTGGAGCAGGAGCATGATGCAAGCGAGGCGGCGCATGCTGAGCTGAAGGCTCCGCTGATTACAACCCACGTGGTCGACGAGGAGGCGGTTGCCATGTCCGGGGAAGAGCACGGGCGGCAGCTCGCGCTGGCCCTGTTCGATGGCAACCCGACCGGATCGGCACCAACATGCGACCCTCGACGGCATGTTCATCGGCGGACTGGGAGACAGTGTTGGTCGAGTCGACGAGCACTCTCACGAATCAGCGTGCGATGCTAGGGGCGGGCTCAACATGATGACCCTTGACGGCATGTATAACTATGCAGCAGCGGCGAATGCGTAGGCGTTCTCTGGCAGCGCGAGCAGCGTGGCTTGCGGCCGCCCGGAGCGCCCATGCTGGCCCTGCCTGGGCCACCGGGGATGTGCAGCGCCGCGCCAGGTGCGGACCCCTTCGCGACATCGATGGTGGTGCCGCCGACATACATGCAGATGTCCGACATGCAGACGAAACAACAACTTGACGGAGGAGCAGATGAGCGCCAGCCAGTTCGGCGGTTCGGAGGTGCGTGGGAGGGCAACGAGTGGATGTTTTCTCGATCCCAGACAAAAAATTCCGCCGGCAGCCCCCCAAGGGGCAAAAAAAATGCCTCTTGGGGGGCTCAACGGCTGGAGATGCTCTAAGCCTCCCCCAAGATTGAGGATACTTTATCCTTCACGAGGCAAAAAATTATATATATAATTGCGATCACGATGAACAAGATGCATAGGATAGAACTTCCGGTGAAATTCCAATTTCAATCATTTATAGTCCCAGGATCCCATATCATCACATAGCCTATACCATGTCAATGCATCTCCCTTCAAAGATAAAGGGAAGACCTTCCTTTTGACAACATCATCGGGAATACCTGCAAGCTTAAATAATCCACAAACTTCATCCACATAGATAAGGTGTAAATCGGGATGCAATGTTCCATCTCCTGCAAAGGGATTAGCTAGCAGTTTCTCTACCATACCCGAAGGAATTTCAAAGTAAACATTTTCAGTAGGTTCAGTAGGTTGAGGAGCAACTCTTTGCTCTACTGGTCGGGGTGAATATACCCCGAACAAGCCCCTCAAAGGATTAGTTTCCATAATAACAAGTGACAGTAAATTTCAGCACACTATATAAATGTTTCCTTACCAAGTTCCACTTACCAAAGGCACTTCACTCCCCGGCAATGGCGCCAAAAAAGAGTCTTGATGACCCACAAGTGTAGGGTATCTATCATAGTCCTTTCAATAAGTAAGAGTGTTGAACCCAACGAGGAGCAGAAGGAAATGACAAGCGGTTTTCAGTAAGGTATTATCTGCAAGCACTGAAATTGTAGGTAATAGATAGTTTGTGATAGGATAATTTGTAACGGGTAACAAGCAATGAAAGTAAATAAGGTGCAGCAAGGTGGCCCAATCCTTTTTGTAGCAAAGGACAAGCCTGGGCAAGTTCTTATAATGAGAAAAGCTCTCCCGAGGACACATGGGAATTATCGTCAAGCTAGTTTTCATCATGCTCATATGATTCACGTTCGTTACTTTGATAATTTGATATGTGGATGGACCAGTGCTTGGGTACTGCCCTTTCTTGGACAAGCATCCCACTTATGATTAATCCCTATTGCAAGCATCCGCAACTACAAAAGAAGTATTAAGGTAAACCTAACCATAGCATGAAACAAGTGGATCCAAATTAGCCCCTTACGAAGCAACGCATAAACTAGGGTTTAAGCTTTTGTCACTCTAGCAACCCATCATCTTGTTGGGGAATGTTGCATAAAATAAAAAATTTCCTACATTCACAAGATCAATCTATGAGTTCATCTAGCAACGAGAGAGAGGAGTGCATCTACATACCCTTGTAGATCGCGAGCGGAAGTGTTCAAGAGAACGGGGTTGAGGGAGTCATACTCATCGTGATCCAAATCACCGAAGATCCTAGAGCCGAACGGACGGTACCTTCGCATACAAAACACGTACGGTCAGCATGACGTCTCCTCCTTCTTGATCCAGCAAGGGGGAAGGAGAGGTTGATGAAGATCCAGCAACACGACGGTGTGGTGGTGGATGCTGCAGGGTTCCGGCAGGGCTTCGCCAAGCGACTACGGGAGGAGGAGGTGTGGCAAGGGGGGTAGGGAGGCGCCAGATGTTAGGGTGCGGCTGCCCTCCCACCCCCCTCTTTATATAGGGACCCCAGGGGGCGGCCCTGGAGATGGGATCTCCCAAGGGGGGGGGCGGCCAGGGGGTGGAGTGCCCCCCAAGGCAAGTGGAGGCGCCCCCTCCCCTAGGGTTCCCAACCCTAGGCGCAGAGGGGGGGCCCAGGGGGGCGCACCAGCCCACCAGGGGCTGGTTCCCCTCCCACTTCAGCCCATGGGCCCCTCCGGGATGGGTGGCCCCACCCGGTGGTCCCGGTACAATACCGGTGACCCCCGAAACTTTCCCGATGGCCGAAACTCGACTTCCCATATATAATTCTTTATCTCTGGACCATTCTGGAACTCCTCGTGACGTCCGGGATCTCATCCGAGACTCCGAACAACTTTCGGTTTGCTGCATACTCATATTCATACAACCCTAGTGTCACCGAACCTTAAGTGTGTGTAGACCCTACGGGTTCGGGAGACATGTAGACATGACCGAAACGGCTCTCCGGTCAATAACCAACAGCGGCATCTGGATACCCATGTTGGCTCCCACATGCTCCTCGATGATCTCATCGGATGAACCACGATGTCGAGGATTTAAGCAACCCCGTATACAATTCCCTTTGTCAATCAGTACGTTACTTGCCCGAGATTCGATCGTCGGTATCCCAATACCTCGTTCAATCTCGTTACCGGCAAGTCACTTTACTCGTACCATAATGCATGATCCCATGACCAGACACTTGGTCACTTTGAGCTCATTATGATGATGCATTACCGAGTGGGCCCAGAGATAGCTCCCTGTCATACGGAGTGACAAATCCTAGTCTCGATCCGTGTCAACCCAACAGACACTTTCGGAGATACCTGTAGTGCACCTTTATAGCCACCCAGTTACATTGTGACGTTTGCAACACCCAAAGCACTCCTACAGTATCCGGGAGTTACACGATCTCATGGTCTAAGGAAAAGATACTTGACATTAGAAAAGCTCTAGCAAATGAACTACACGATCTTTGTGCTATGCTTAGGATTGGGTCTTGTCCATCACATCATTCTCCTAATGATGTGATCCCGTTATCAATGACATCCAATGTCCATAGTTAGGAAACCATGACTATCTGTTGATCAACGAGCTAGTCAACTAGAGGCTCACTAGGGACATATTGTGGTCTATGTATTCATACGTGTATTACAATTTCCGGATAATACAATTATAGCATGAATAAAAGACAATTATCATGAAAAAGGAAATATAATAATAATCCTTTTATTATTGCCTCTAGGGCATATTTCCAACACATCTACTTATTACTTCCCAATGCCTTCCTCTAGGCCCAAATATTGGTGAAGTGTCATGTAGTCGACGTTCACATAACACCACTAGAGGAGAGACAACATACATCTCATCAAAATATCGACCGGATACCAAATTCACATGACTACTAATAGCAAGACTTCACCCATGTCCTCAGGAACAAACGTAACTACTCACAAATCATATTCATGTTTAAAACATAGGGGTATTAATATGCATTAAGGATCTAAACATATGATCTTCCACCAAATAAACAAACTAGCATCAACTACAAGGAATAATCAACACTACTAGCAATCCACAAGTACCAAGCTGAGGTTTGGGTACAAAGATTGGATACAAGAGATGAACTAGGGTTTGAGAGGAGATGGTGCTGGTGAAGATGTTGATGGAGATTGACCCCCTCCCTATGAGAGGATCATTGGTGATGGCGATGGCGATCATTTCCCCCTCTCAGAGGGAAGTTTCCCCTGCAGAACAGCTCCACCGGAGCCCTAGATTGGTTCCGCCAAGGTTCCGCCTCGTGGCGGCGGAGTTGCGTCCCGAAAGCTTGCTTATGATTTTTTCCAGGGTACAACACTTCATATAGCAGAAGATGGGCACCGGAGGGCTGCCAGGTGGCCCACGAGGCAGGGGGCATGCCCCCCACCCTCGTGGACAGTGGGTGGCCCCCTCGGGTATTTCTTCCACTGAATATTTATCATTAATTCCAAAAATGACTTTCATGGAGTTTCAGGACTTTTGGAGCTGTGCAGAATAGGCCTCTAATATTTGCTCCTTTCCAGCCCGGAATCCCAGCTGCCGGCATTCTCCCTCTTTATGAAAACCTTGTAAAATAAGAGAGAATAGCCATAAGTATTGTGGCATAACGTGTAATAACAGCCCACAATGCAATAAGTACCCATCAGAAACTCATCTCCCTCTGCCACACCCTGATTTTCATACCACAACACTTAAGCTATTAAATCGTGATAAAGTGTGGTTTGAAAAAAACTTTTGCATTATTTGGCTTTTTATTTGAGTTGGTTTTCTCTTTGTGATTTTCAAGTGCTCTTTAAAGTCAACACAACTCCACCTTCTATACTTCATCCCCTTGCTCCAAATTTATGCCCCAATGATCAAGCCATGTGTATAGTACAATATAGAATTTTCTTACAAAAATTAATTTGGCCAAAAAGCATTTTTTTAAATTTAGTTTTCCAAAAAACCCTAAGTTGAGGTTTGCACTACAAGTAGTTGATTTGGGGTATGAAAAATCTTTCAAAGAGTATGTTTGACTCCTATTAGATATAGGACTCCCCAAAACCACAAAAATATATTTTTAAAAGTTATTTTACTATTTTACTTAAGGGCTTTTTCTTTATGCCAGAAATGGTCTTTAATAGGTTAAAATTATTTTTATGCTTTAAAAATATTTGTGAAACATTAGGGAAACTCAGTGGACATATATTGTCCATATATAAGAGTTTCAACACATGGTCATGTTCAAAATATTGGTCAAACCCCTCAAAAACCCTTTCTGGATATTTCAAGCTTTAGAAATATTTACAAAGGAAATATTCTCTCAAAATTCCAAGAAAATTCTAGCATGTCACATATGACATATTGGATAATCTTACCAAGCCTCATGTCTTGGAGAACAATATAACATCACCAAATCCCCTCAAAACCATTTCTGTCCATTTTGAAGTTTGAGCAATTCGACATTGCCAAATATGTCCAAATGTTCTCAAACCTGGTGCACATGCTTCAATGGTCTAATTGTCCATCTAGACCAAATGGCACAAGTTGGAGAAAATAATATCTTGATCAAAGTGCCTCAAAACCCTCTATGTCCAGAATCAAATTTGAACAACTTTACATTGTCGACTTTCTTATTTTGCTCTCAACCTTTGTGGGCATGCTCTAAATCCAAAATGATGACACTACACCAAGTGGTGCACCAAGGAGAAGAGTTTAACTTAGCTAGATCTAAGCAAGTCAATTTCTGTTGATTCCCAGGGTTTACAAAAGTTACATTGTGAACTTTGCCCAAATAAGCTCAAAATGGGTGGAAGGTCCTAATTATATGTGCCATTTCACCCTGTGGAGTCTCATGCCAAATGGAATTCATTTACCCATCCAAACCAACAACAAACACCTTCTGCCACTTTACCAAAACAACTACTTTGACCTCCTTAACTTCTCCAACATAAAAAAGTAGTTGCTAATCCCTCCAAAAGTGGAGAATAAGCACCCTGTAACTGTACCATGTACATTGTATTCTGGTTTTGAGTAATACAAACACAATGGGAGCCTCTCCCACTGTCTAATCTAAAAAAACTACTTTGACCTCTTCCACTCTTCTCCATGGCCTCAACTTTTTACCATAGCTACTCCTGACCCTCTATTACCTCCAGTAAATTTCCCCTGGCCATTGCTCAATGATTGAGAGGTGAAACACTCCCATTTACATCCTTGGACAGGAGCTTCTCTCTCTCCCTCAACCTCCCTCCTCACTCCAGTGGCTCCCCAGGGCATCCAAGGCCATAGCCCACTTCGGCTCGCCGGAGTTCGCGACGTACATGCCGTCCCAGCCTCTCTTTCCTCTCGATCTGGAGCCTATGCATCACCCTGATCCTTTCCCCCTGTTTACCCTCTCTGTAGCTACCGGAAATGGCTGAAGCCACCGCCGCCCGACGCTCCTCCACCGTGCCTCCTCGTTGTCGGCGATCCAAACAACTCCGGTGAAGTCCACCACCACCACCCGAACGGCGACTCCATGCTGAGTCCAACCGTGCTGTCAGCTCGACCCGCCGTGCCCTGCTTCGCCTCTGCTGGGCACGCCGGCCCTCTGGTCGCGAGGTCAGAGATGACACGCGGGCCCCACCTATCATCCTCACCTCTCTCTCGCCTCTCTCTCTCCCACTGGCAGCTGGGTCCCGCCCGTCAGGTTTAAAAACCTGGCGTGCACGCCAGCTCGCCTTGGCCTCTTTTCCCTCTGGGCCCGCTGCACCGTGGCCTTTCTGGCACAGTGGCACACTGCCACTTTTCTTTTTCTTTTTCTGTTTGTTTTATAAAAATTCCACAGGATAAAATATTTATCCAAATGGAATAATTCCAACTCCTAAAATCTTAGAATAATTCCACCTATTTATTGATGTAACCTTCATACACATCCATCACACTTTTCTGTACTGTTCAAATTTAAATTCAAATTTGAGCATTTAAATCCTTCTTTGAAAATCCATTTCCACTATTCCTTAACTCCAAATCCAAAACTAGGAATTTTCCCCTTCTTAGTTTTCCTCCTAGTATTTTACAAAAATAAGTTGACATTTTCTGACCACTTTGACTTTTCTGTTTTTATTATTGTCTTATTTTCCGTTATTTTCTTGCGACAATTAGATCTCGTATTTGACGAGTTGCTGAAGAAGAAGAAATAGAAGGATTTGAAGACCTTGAAGACCAAGCCAATCAAGGCAAGCAGCCCTTTGACCATGACACCCCTCTTGTTCATCGGTACCCTTTTTTCGATTGCATGATGAAGAAATATGACGGTGGTAAACTTGTTGTGAACCACCACATGATGCATACCCCTACTCATGACTTTACCTTGTTCATGATTGCATTGCCAAGAGACTAGTCGATGCATAATGATGCATGTGTACCATGAACTCTTCGAGGTTACATTCTTTCGACAACCCCATCGGGTGCCCCTAATGCCCTTGGGAGATGTTGAGCTAAGGTCACCACTTGAGGAAGAAGTGGTGTACCGAAGAGAGCTTTTGGTGTGTGTGTAAAATGATGGATTAGATTTATGTGTGATTACCGTCCCAACCAAACATGTGCAACCACTCTACCCCTTTATGGGATGGGGCATTATTGACTACTTAGGCTGATACTAACATGGTGCCCACATTACTAGCGATGAGGTAACTTGAGGTCAGTCTCGGGATGGGGTCGTGCTTGGTTAGGCGGCCATGACTGTTTTCACAGGGCACCGGACACACCGTTGGTCCCTTCGTGTATGTGTGATAATGTGAAAAGGGCAGAGTCCCACAATCTTTTGCTTATACACGAGGGCCGTGTATCAACGAGTGGACCCTATGTTAGTGTCGTCTTGGGAAAGGTAATGATCGAGTGCTTACCCCGAGTAATTGAGGTACTGCGGGATCATGGATGACACGAAAGCTTCCCGAATCTTGTGGGTAAAGTGCGCAACCTATGCAGAGTGTCAAACTATTCGAATAGCCGTGTCCACAGTCATGGACATTAGGAGGTGCTACTTAAACTATGTCCAGAAATTTTACAATCTCGGTGCATGTGTGTGTGGAAGAGAACTATTTGTGTCAAGGTGGTGACTTGACATGTTGAATGAAATGGCATTGATTCAAACTCTATTTATGTTGATGTCTGTAACCCGTTGTCAAGGTTACCCATGTTCATTGATGCATATCTCACAAGTTGATAGGACATCTCAACCAGCTTGAAGCTAGGTTGCTTACTTGTTGTACAATTGCATTGTTACTTTGAACCAAATCATGGGTTGCTTGCGAGTACATTCAAAGTACTCATTGGCTTGCCACTAGTTATTTAATTGGCCAGGCATGGACGAACAGGAGTTCGGACAAGAGTTCTTTGGAGACGAACATGCGAACTAGGACGTTTCCTAGTTAGAATGCATGTAGGGCAGATGGCATGGGTACTACTTATCGACAAAGATTTCCCTTGCTTGTGTTTCATTTGATGTTCAGCCCTTAAGGCTTTATCAATGTAAGACTTGACCATAATGGTCATAATTTGTGTAAGATGGTATGGATGGATGTAAGACTCTTGTTATTCAGCTTCTGTGTGTTAAGTGAGCATTGATCTCTGGGATCACTGTACACACGCATTCGGTGATCTCGACTTATGAGTCAGGGTCCCCACAGAGCTGGTATCAGAGCCATCCTGACTGTAGGAAGCCTTAGTTAGCATGGTCGTTAGTTAGGGTAAAACAAATTTTCAAAACCATCTATACCTCGCCTCTTTTCTAAGAACTAAGGGATATTTACAGTATTGACCCCTCCTATTTAGCTTTTATAGATGGTTGTTGCCCCCTTGAGACTCCTTACGACAGGATTTCCATCACTCCTAAGAGATTGCCTCCAACAATGCCACTATCCCTTGCTGCCCATGTACACCCTGCATGAACTGGAGAATGATGTGTTCGAGAAGGAGTTCTACGCCAAGGTTTTTGTGCCTGCCAAGACCTCACCTGAGGGGTGGTTCTTCGTTGGACCACCTGTGCCAACAAGAGACCTAGCCATTCACCAAGTGGCATACGAAGCACTCCTTCGTCTTCGAGACCTCCTTCCAGAAATGAAAGAAGAACATGCCACCCGCTACCTACCTAGCAAGACCGGATTTGGAGCTCCGACTCAAGTGATGATTTCCCTAGAAGACGAGGATCCAACCCTTAAGTACCAGATCCGTTTCGTCAATGCAGGAGAATACCTTCTACACCACCTTACCGAAGCATTTCTCAAGGCTCGCCAAGATCTCCCTTCACTTCTGCACATCCACTGCCTCGAGAAGAAGAAGGTGGTCGAGCAAGAACAACAAATCACTGCCCTAGAAGCCCACATTTCTAATCAGGAGCAGCAAATCAAGGAACTTCAGAAAAGTTCGCAACCAAACCCCACGCAGGAGGCATAGGAATGGATTTCCATATCCACCTCGTAGAGGATCATCGTTAGGCCCCCGGCAATAATACCAAAGACTAAATAGCAACCCTTTTGTTTCCATCACATGTCACAGGTGTGGTGAACTTGGGCATATTAACAGGATGTGTGCCAACAAGCAGTCGACTGTCGCATGCCCATTGGCACCCAGGAGAACCTAGAATTTGAAGATCGAATGCCTTTCTCTCAAAGTGATGAAGCAAGCACGACTACCGAATCCAAAGACCCCTCGGGTAGGATGAGTCGTGTACCCCCTATGCGCAGTCGAATCCATATGATGGTTCAACTAAAACCATGTTGAGTGTTGCTTGTTCTTATCTGTTTGTGTTTCGAGATAAGTCGCACTTTTGCCTTAGGCATCATGTATGCGACTTTATCACCTATCTTATCTTAATGAAATAGTGGGTGGTCTTTTGGCACTTGTTTGCTTGCACCTGCACTATAGAACCCCCTTTAGGCATTTCCAATCTATGCTACTTTCCCTCTCATCTCTCTCATCAACTGAAGACCAGCAAGACAAGATGCACCAAGGATTCCACCTCAGCGACCAACTAGCACTCAAGACTTTTGTTGCAGCCTCCTTGACCAAGTGAAGCCCCATAGAGATATGTTTACCCCTCAAGATTAGAAACCCATCCCTAGACCCTTCGAGATTGCACGATATAACCCAGCTCGAATCCTTAACCATGAGCTTATCCTACAGAATTGCAAGAGAACTAGTGCACCTTCAGTAACCTTTGCTCATCAAAAGGTTCACTATGGAACTAGTGGACATAGTGAACTAGCACATTATCATCCTAAGATAGCACCAGAACTGACAATGCCATAGGGAAGATTGTTTCGAGGATACAAGATTAGTAGGATTAATAATTTGATGAGATTATATCAGTAACCTTGAGGAATTATCTAAGACTCTTTGGTGGATTATGAGGTTTCCTTATGGTACAAGAACTTGGTGGGATCCTGATAATAGGGTAGCATAACCTTTGTTACCCCTAAGTAAATTGGATTTAGTAGGAAAGTTATGATCATCGGCTGAGATTCTCGGAAGTATAAGGATTTGACTTAGCCATGGGATATTGATATAAGATAGTTGATATTACGATAATGACTTGGTGGGATCATGTGGATAGAGTAGCATAGCTTTCATCACCCCAGAGTAAATTTGGATTTAAATAGGTGATCCTAGTGGAGTCTAGATGCTGAGTAAGTCTGCATGGTTCGGAGTAAATTGGGTTTAGATTGATGATCTCGAACATGATACCATGTTTCTCGGTGGACAATAAACTAGGGGATTGGATCAATTGTCAGAGTTTATTTAGGAATCTTTACGAGCTTGACCTTGGAGTTTACTTAATCGCGATGATGGGAATTGGTGGACTGACTATAGTAAGGACAAACCTCTAAGTATTTGGGAATTATAGGACAGTAGAAGGTCTTGTGGAACGCCATAAACACTGGATTTGTAGAAGTAATGGACTGTGTAGTAATAGATGGAAGTTAATGGGTTGTTGGAATTTATTCATAGGAAGGAAACAAGATCTTGGAGTGGCATACGATGTGTTTCCTTAGGATAGGGGTGCACTATCTTTGACCTTGGAGGAATAGGTTGAGCGGTCGGATTGTCATGTTTAATTCAAGCTTAGCAGCTATATGTTATACCCATGGATTTTTGCATAGAGATAGCCAAACATATGAGTTTGTTAGATCTCCTCTCCAGAGCAGTAAGGATACAAATAACATGAGTGATGAATTGAGTTGACCTATACGAGATGATTCCTTTGGTAATATGATGTGATTTGTTTTGAGGACTAGATAGAACTATTGGCATCTCAGAAACTGTGCTCAAGGATAAGATAATAAACGTTCACTCTCACACTAGCATCCTTGGAACCCTTAAGCCCTGCCAGGCCACAACATGGTCATATCATGACCACATGCTTTGGCTCTAGATCGAGAAGACCTTGACCAGTACTCAACCATGACCACCATCAATGCCCCATCCCACTTTATGTACACCATGAACAAGTCTTCATGGAGTACTTGGACAGGTTGGTTGTCATCTATATTTGGTGACCTACTTGACTACCCTAACACGAAAGAAGAGTCATTCAGCTGGTTAAGGAACATTTGAAGACTGCCATGTCAAGGAGGAAGAACTATACAAACCACCATCGCCAAGAAGAATACTTCCGCATCGAAGACATTGCGTATCTGCAACCCACTTCTCTCAATGGAACCAAGCATTTCCATGTCAAAGGGAAGCTCACACCAAGATTTATCGACCCCCTCCAAGATCGCCAAGACGAAGAGTAGATGGCTGCCAGCTAGAGCTACCACCCGAGTTAGCCATTGTGCACAACATTGTCCACACGACACCACACCGGAAGAGTTTCCAACTCCCTGACTAGCTCAATCTCTATAAGGACATGGATCACCGAGCCATCGACCTCCAGCCCGATATGACCTATGCGAGAGACCCAATTGCAATCAGGATCAAGCAGGACGTCATACACGAAGCCACGCCATCAAATACTTCAAGGTTCAATGGAGGACCACTCGGAAGTAGAAGCAGTATGAGGACGTGAAGACTACCCAAAACCTAAATTTTCGTATTCCCTTCCGCGCCTAGTTTGGGAATCTCGGGGACGAAATTCTTATAAGGGGGTAGGTCTGTCACACCCTCATTTTCACACCACGACACTTAAGCTATTAAATCATGATAAAGTGTGGTTTGAGAAAAACTTTTGCATTATTTGGCTTTTTATTTGAGTTGGTTTTCTCTTTGTGATTTTCAAGTGCTCTTTAAAGTCAACACAACTCCACCTTCTATACTTCATCCCCTTGCTCCAAACTTTTGCCCCAATTATCATGCCATGTGTATAGTACAATATAGAATTTTCATACAAAAATTAATTTGGCCAAAAGCATTTTTTTTAAATTTAGTTTTCCAAAAACCCGTAAATTGAGGTTTGCACTACAAGTACTTGATTTGGGTTATGAAAAATCTTCCAAAGAGTATGTTTGACTCCTATTAGGTATAGGACTCCCAAAAACCACAAAAATATAATTTTAAAAGTTATTTTGCTATTTTACTTAAGGGATTTTTCTTTAGGCCAGAAATGGTCTTTAATAGGTTAAAATTATTTTTGTGCTTTAAAAATATTTGTGAAAATTTAGGGGAACTCTGTGGACATATATTGTCCATATATAAGAGTTTCAACACATGGTCATGTTCAGAATATTGGTCAAACCCCTCAAAAACCCTTTCTGGATATTTCAAGCTTTAGAAATAGTTACAAAGGAAATATTCTCTAAAAATTCCAATAAAATTCTAGCATGTCACATATGACATATTGGATGATCTTGCCAAGCCTCATGTCTTGGAGAAAAATATAACATCACCACATCCCCTCAAAACCATTTCTGTCCATTTTGAAGTTTGAGCAACTCTACATTACCAAACATGTACAAATGTTCTCAAACTTGGTGCACATGCTTCAATGGTCTAAGTATTCATCTACACCAAATGGCACAAGTTGGAGAAAATAATATCTTGATCAAAGTGCCTCAAAACCCTCTCTGTCCAGAATCAAATTTGAACAGCTTTACATTGTCAACTTTCTTATTTTGCTCTCAAACTTTGTGGGCATGCTCTAAACCCAAAATGATGACACTACACCAAATGGTGCACCAAGGAGAAGAGTTTAACTTAGCTAGATCTAAGCAAGTCCATTTCTGTTGATTTCTAGGGTTTACAAAAGTTACATTGTGAACTTTGCCCAAATAAGCTCAAAATGGATGGAATGCCCTAATTATATGTGCCATTTCACCCTGTGGAATCTCATGCCAAATGGAATTCATTTACCTGTCCAAACCAACAACAAACACCTTCTGCCACTTTACCAAAACAACTACTTTGACCTCTTCCACTCTTCTCCATGGCCTCAACTTTTTACCACAGCTACTCCTGACCCTCTTCTACCTCCAGTAACTTTCCCCTGGCCATTGCTCAATGATTGAGGGGTGAAACACCCCCATTTACCTCCCTGGACAGGAGCTTATCTCTCTCCCTCAACCTCCCTTCTGTAAATGTATATAGAAATACTTGGTTGCAAAATAATAACAGGACCAATGTAAATGTTGCAGGAGCCACGACCGAGGTGGCGACCCTGAAGGAGGCGGTATCCAAGGCCGAAAAGAGTGCGGCCTTGGAGCGCACCGAGCGAGAGAAGCAGGAGGCACGAGTGGCAGAGGTGCGGCAAAAGCTCCAGGCTCTCGTGGAAAAACACGAGAGTTTGGAGCGTGACTCGAAGACTTGAGAGTCCGAGCTTGCCTTGGCTCTTGAGAGTGCCAAGACCGCTAAGGCCGAAGCCCAGAAGGCCCTTCAGGAGATATAGGCGATGAAGAAGATAACGGCGGGTAAGGCATTCTTTATGCAAAGCAAAAATATAAAAGTTAATTATCTGCTACTTACCCGAATTCGGAGCTCTCCAGGAGTGTTCGCCGATCTGCCCCATAGTGTGTCTAATGCCGCCGCATACTACCGAGCCGAAGAGGGGAGCTCGACGGAAAAAGTGTTCTGGTCTCAGTATGCTGAGGCCGAACATCCGATGCCCCTGAGCGACCAGCTGAAGCAGCTGGTCGAGCTCCACAAGGTGGCCGAACAGGCCATGAAGGGCTCATAGCTCGGCTGTGGCCTGGAGAAGTCATGCCTGGGAGCTACTTCGGTCTGGTGCGGCGGCTGGTGGACGCGTGTCCGTGGATTGAGGTCGTCAAGCGCTCCGTTTGTATTGAAGGTGCCCGTCGGGCCCTTGCCCGTGCTAAGGTGCACTGGGGCAAGCTAGACGCGGAGAAGCTGTTGACGGACGCGCCACCGCCGGGAAAGGAGTATCATACGCCCGAGATGTATTATAATGGCGTTCTGAAGGGTGCCCGCCGTATAGCGGATGAGTGCTCCAAGATGTAATTTTTGAGTAGACTCGCATTTGTTATCCTGTATGCTGAAGCTTTGTTCATATGCGTTAAGCAACGCTTGTTAATTTAAAATATTACCTTCTGTGCGGCCGTTTATCAAATCTGAGAGATGCAAGTCGTCGGCTCCGACCCCCATGCCACGAGTGCTGGGGTGTTCGGGATAAACCTGAGCGCTCTTGTTCCCATTCTTGGGTCCATCTAGGGAGGCGTTCAGCACAACGAACCAGGCCATCGGACTTATAATGCTTTATCACTCTCACTTAGCCATAGAATTCTATAATTTTAAATTTCGGCGAAGCCCCTAGTATTCGGAAGACCAAGTTCGGGGCGCTATCCACGCCTAGGCCGGATAAGTCCGGTTCCTCGCTCGAAGCGGCATAAGTCTTTAAGGACTCGAAGAAACCTCGCGAACAGCGACAGGTCTCTTGCACTATCATGACAATCAGTTTTAGATTTCTCTAATGAGGTGTTAACCCAGCTCAACTAGGGCACAATCGCAGTAGTTCTCCCAGTGCTACCTTAGCCAACAATGTGGAACGTAAGGTACCAAAACATGGGAGCCGGGCAAACCCAACTATTGACCAAAGACATGATTCGGACCGATGCATATAGTGCTATAAGTTCGGGGTGCCGCACTCGTGAGAGTGTTCGGTCTTCTCACACCATGTTATGGGGTGTTGTAAGCCCCTGGTGTATTGTCCGCACCAAAGTGTACGGTTGCAGAATGTCATGACTGAACATATTTGTATATAAAAAATAGATAAGTACAAAAATAGGTAAGAGCTATATATTGTTTATTAAAAAAGGGCTGCTGTGAAAGCAGAACAATACAAGAAGTGCGGTAAGCAAGAGATGGGAGTATTTGACATGTTCCCCTCCAGGGGCAAGCAGCGGGATTGTAAGTAAAACAGGTATTAAACTCGTTATAGAGACCACCTGGACTTTTGACGTGGCTTGCTCTCTCCCTGGCTGTTGCATCGTGGGTTCGGCGAGTGTATTGCCGGACAGGCCTTCCGAATAGTTGGGTCCTGAAAGTGTGTAAAAAGGAAAACGGCGAAATAGGGAGCCCCTTAGTGCGGTTGAGCCGCATTCTGGGTGTGCCGTTGTTGTGCCCCTCCCCTTATGCCCATGGTATCTCTAAGGCGTAATTATGTATGTGTGGTACCATTATCGCCATTTGGCGGGGGCTGGGGTTGGGGCCGCACTCCTATGCTTGCTCGGAACGTGCCAGCCGGATTTGTTGTAGGTTACTTCGGGCTCGCTTGACGTTGTCCGGACGTTTGACGCCTGGATTGGAGAACTGCCTTGAGAGGCCACTCTGTACTTCCGTCGCCAGGGCCGCCATGTGCTCCTCCGTTCGGAGAGAGTCTTCGGTGTTTCCGTTTACCATGATGACTCTGCGAGGTCTTGGCATCTTGAGCTTGAGATATGCGTAGTGCGGCACCACATTGAATTTTGCAAATGCGGTTCGTCCAAGAAGGGCGTGATAGCCGCTGCGGAATGGGACTATGTCGAAGATTAACTCCTCGCTCCGGAAGTTATCTGGGTATCCGAAGACCACTTCGAGTGTTACCGAGCCTGTACAGCTGGCCTCTACACCTGGTATGACACCTTTGAAGGTTGTCTTTGTGGGTTTAATCCTTGAAGGATCGATGCCCATTTTTCGCACTGTGTCCTGGTAAAGCAGGTTCAGGCTACTGCCGCCGTCCATTAGGACTCTGGTAAGGTGAAATCCGTCGATAATTGGGTCTAGGACCAGTGCGGCAAATCCGCCGTGACGGATGCTGGTGGGATGGTCCCTTTGATCAAAGGTGATCGGGCAGGAGGACCATGGGTTGAACTTTGGGGCGACTGGCTCCAACGCATAGACGTCCTTGAGAGCACGCTTCCACTCCCTTTTGGGGATGTGGGTTGCGTATATCATGTTCACCGTCCGAACTTGTGGGGGAAATCCCTTCTGTCCTTTGTTGTTCGGCGGCCGGGGCCCCTCCTCGTCATCGCTGTGTAGCCCCTTGTCTCTGGTTTCGGCACTTGACTTGCCTGCCTGCTTGAACACCCAACAATCCCTGTTGGTGTGGTTGGCTGGCTGTTTGGGGGTGCCGTGTATCTGGCACGAGCGATCGAGTATCCGGTCTAAGCTGGATGGGCCGTGAGGGTTTCTTTTGAATGGCTTCTTCCGCTAACCCGGTTTAGAGCCTCTGAATCCGGCATTGACTGCCGTATCTTCAGTATTGTCACCGTTAATGCGGCGCTTATGCTTGTTGCGACGTGACCTGCCGTTGTTGTCCTTGGTATCCAAATTGCTGGGGCTCTTGGTTATGTTATTGCTACGAGCTAGCCAGCTGTCTTCTCCCGCACAAAAGCGGGTCATGAGTGTCGTGAGGGCTGCCATAGATTTCGGCTTTTCCTGTCCTAGGTGCCGGGCAAGCCATTCGTCTCGGATGTTGTGCCTGAAGGCTGCAAGGGCCTCGACGTCCAGACAGTCGACTATTTGGTTTTTCTTGGTTAGGAACCATGTCCAGAATTGTCTGGCTGATTCCTCTGGCTGCTGGATTATGTGGCTTAGGTCATCGGCGTCTGGTGGTCGCACATACGTGCCCTGGAAGTTGTCAAGGAATGCAGATTCCAGGTCCTCCCAACAACTAATTGACTCTGCTGGCAGGCTGTTAAGCCAATGTCGAGATGGTCCTTTAAGCTTGAGCGGGAGGTATTTGATGGCGTGTAGATCATCACCATGGGCCATGTGGATATGAAGGAGATAATCCTCGATCCATACCACAGGATCTGTTGTGCCATCGTATGATTCGATGTTTACGGGTTTGAAGCCCTCGGGGATTTGATGATCCATTACTTCGTCTGTGAAGCATAGTGGGTGTGCGGCACCCCTGTACTGGGCTATATCACGACGCAGCTCGGACGAGCTTGGTCTGTTGTATTCGGCCGGGCCATACTTATTATGTCCGGCGTGACGGCTAGCGTCACGTGAAGCGGGGCGCCCATGCAATCCGTAGATCGATCTTGTTTGCCTTGCCTTATCCTCCAAGATGTCTCGCAGGTCTGTTGCGTCTCCCCGTACTCTAGTATGTTTTGAGCGGTGCCGGGGTGCGGCTTGGGTCGAGGGTCTGAAGGCCTCTCTATCGCGGCCACGGGGTGGCCGATCGGGCGCATCGTACGCTGGTGATGTAGGTTTAGTTGCTTCCTCCTCAAGTTGGGGTAGCAGCCTGCGCTTTGGGTAGCTCTTGGATGGGCGTTCTAGTTTATACTCTTCGGCCGCCAGGACTTCGGTCCATTTGTCGGCTAGCAAGTCTTGGTCAGCTCTAAGCTGCTGCTGTTTCTTCTTGAGGCTGCTTGCCGTGGCTACGAGCCTGCGTTTGAAACGCTCTTGTTCGACGGGATCCTCTGGTACGACAAATTCGTCGTCGTCGAGGCTTGCCTCGTCTTCGGAGGGAGGCATATAATTGTCGTCCTCATCCTCTTTGTCGGCCGCTCTCTCATGAGGGCTGGCTCCTTCGTCCTCCTACACTGAATCCTGCTGGAGGGGGTTGTCTTCGGCACTATCCAACATGTTGTTATCTCCGGTGCCGGAATCGCCGTTTTTGCTTTGGCGGGACTTAGAGCGGCGCCGCTGACGTTGGCGCTTGGGTTGCTTCTTGGAGGGATCATCCTCCGTTTTCTCCTCACCATCCCCCGCTTTAGGGGTGTCCACCATGTATATGTCATATAACGAGGTGGCTTTCCAGTTACCTATAGGTGCTGGTTCTTGATCGTCTCCTTCATCGGCATCCATGCTGTCGATGTCTTCGGAGTCAAAGTCAAGCATGTCGGTTAAATCATCGACAGTGGCTACGAAGTGGGTGGTGGGTGGGCTTCGAATTTCTTCGTCATCCGCATCCCAATCGTATTGGCCGTAGTTCGGCCAGGGCTCTCCTGACAAAGAGAGAGACTTTAATGAATTCAGGATATCGCCAAAAGGCGAGTGCTGAAAGACGTCCGCGGCGGTGAACTCCATGACCGGAGCCCAGTCGGGCTTAATCGGAAGAGGTGCGGGATTTACGGAGTCCGGATCGGAGTCCGGCACCTTGGAGTCACGGGCCTTGTGAAGGACTAGGCTGGTATCCGGCTCTATCGCCGTAGAGGTTGCAGCTTCCGGGGCGGCGTCCAAGCATCTGTCCCGGACTGGCGCAGTGGGCTTCGAGCTAATGGTCGGAGCGAACACCTGAGCGACGCTTTGGGTGTTGTCCGATGGCAGAGCTAAATCATGCCCATCGTGACAGTGTGGCGCGCCCGGTCGTGGCTCGAATCCGTCAAAGATCAAGTCCCCGCGGATGTCGGGCGTGTAGTTTAAGCTTCCAAACCCGACCTGATGGCCAGGGGCGTACCTTTCGATCTGCTCCAGATGGCCGAACGAGTTGGCCCGCAGTGCGAAGCCGCCGAATACGAAGATCTGACCGGAGAGAAAAGTCTCATCCCGGACCGCATCGCGATTGACGAGCGAAGAAGCCATCGGGCCTAAAGGCGACGACACAGAGGAACTCTCAATGAAAGCACCAATGTCGGTGTCAAAACCGGCGGATCTCGGGTAGGGGGTCCCGAACTGTGCGTCTAGGCGGATGGTAACAGGAGACAAGGGACACGATGTTTTTACCCAGGTTCGGGCCCTCTCCATGGAGGTAAAACCCTACTCCTGCTTGATTAATATTGATGATATGGGTAGTACAAGAGTAGATCTACCACGAGATCGGAGTGGCTAAACCCTAGAAGCTAGCCTATGGTATGATTGTTGTTCGTCCTATGGACTAAAACTCTCCGGTTTATATAGACACCGGAGAGGGCTAGGGTTACACAGAGTCGGTTACAATGGGAGGAGATCTTCATATTGTATCGCCAAGCTTGCCTTCCACGCCAAGGAAAGTCCCATCCGAACATGGGACGGAGTCTTCAATCTTGTATCTTCATAGTCCAGGAGTCCGGCCAAAGGTCTTAGTCCGGCCATCCGGACACCCCCTAATCCAGGACTCCCTCAAAGACCGAGGAGAACATGGTATTGAGATCCAAAAAGAGAGAAGAAGCCATATAGCTAATAACTATGGACCCAAAGGTCTGTGGTAAACTACTCACAACTCATCAGAGAGGCTATGGTGTTGATGTAGAAGCCCTCCGTGGTCGATCCCCCCTCCGGCGGAGCGCCAGCAAAGGCTCCAAGATGGGATCTCGCGGATAAAAAAGGTTACGGTGGTGGAATTAGGTTTTCGTTGTCTCCTTTGATGTTCTCGGGGTATGTGGGTATATATAGGAGGAAGAAGTAGGTCGGTGGATGCCCAAGGGGCCCACGAGATAGGGGGGCGCGCCCAGTAGGGGGGGCTCCACCCTTGTGGCCGCCTCGATTGCTTCTTGACTTGTACTCCAAGTCCTCTGGATCATGTTTGTTCCAAAAATCACGCTCCTGGTTTCATTTCGTTTGGACTCCGTTTGATATTCCTTTTCTTCGAAATACTGAAATAGGCAAAAAAACAGCAATACGGGCTGGGCCTCCAGTTAGTAGGTTAGTCCTAAAAACGATATAAAAGTGTAAAGTAAAGCCCATAAACATCCAAAACGGGTAATATAATAGCATGGAACAATCAAAAATTGTAGATACGTTGGAGACGTATCAAGCATCCCCAAGCTTAATTCATGCTCATCCTCGAGAAGGTAAATGATAAAAACATAATTTTTGATGTGGAATGCTACCTAGCATAATTCTCAATGTAATTTTCTTTATTGTGGCATGAATGTTCAGATCCAAATGATTCAAAATAAAAGTTCATATTTACATAAGAAATAGTAATACTTCAAGCATACTAATCAAAGTAATCATGTCTTCTCAAAATAACATGGCTAAAGAAAGTTCATCCCTACAAAATCATATAGTTAGGCTATGTTTCATTTTCATCACACAAAATACTCCCATCGAGAACAACCCCGGTTTCAGCCAAGCAATTGGTTCATACTTTTTAACGCGCTTCAGCCTTTTTCAACTCTCACGCAATACATGAGCGTGAGCCATGGATATAGCACTATAGGTGGAATAGAATATGATGATGGAGGTTGTGTGGAGAAGACAAAAAAAGAAAAAGTCTCACATTGACGAGGCTAATCAAAGGGCTATGGAGATGCCCATCAATTGATGTCAACATGAGGAGTAGGGATTGCCATGCAACGGATGCACTAGAGCTATAAATGTATGAAAGCTCAACAAAAGAAACTAAGTGGGTCTGCATCCAACTTGCTTGCTCACGAAGACCTAGGGCATTTGAGGAAGCCCATCATAGGAATATACAAGCCAAGTTCTATAATGAAAAATTCCCACTAGCATATGAAAGTGACAACATATGAGACTCGCTATATGAAGAACATGGTGCTACTTTGAAGCACAAGTGTGGAAAAGGATAGTAACATTGCCCCCTTTTTATTTTATTTTATTTTCTTCTTCTTTTTTCCTGTTTTTCCTTTTCCTTTTTTTCTTTGGCCTTTTTTTTCTTTGGCCTTTCTTTTTTATTATTTTTTTATTTGGGGACAATGCTCTAATAATGATGATCATCACACTTCTATTTATTTACAACTCATGAATTACAACCCAAAACTAGAACAAGATGCCTCCGGCGGTGTACCGGGATGGGCAATGAATCAAGAGTGACATGTATGAAAATTTATGCATGGTGGCTTTGCCACAAATACGATGTCAACTACATGATCATGCAAGGCAATATGACAATGATGGTGTGTGTCATGATGATAAACGGAACGGAACAGTGGAAAGTTGCATGGCAATATATCTCGGAATGGCTATGGAAATGCCATAATAGGTAGGTATGGTGGATGTTTTGAGGAAGATATAAGGAGGTTTATGTGTGATAGAGCGTATCATATCACGGGGTTTGGATGCACCGGCGAAATTTGCACCAACTCTCAAGGTGAGAAAGGGCAATGCACGGTACCGAAGAGACTAGCAATGATGGAAAGGTAAAAGTGCGTATAATCCATGGACTCAACGTTAGTCATAAAGAACTCATATACTTATTGCAAAAGTTTTATTAGCCCTCAAAGCAAAGTACTACTATGCATGCTCCTAGGGGGAGGTTGGTAGGAGTTAACCATCGCGCGCCTCCGACCTCCACTCAAGGGAAGGCAATCAAAAGAGCACCCTATGCAATAAATTTGTTACACAACTTTTACCATACGTGCATGCTACATGACTTGCCAACTTCAACACAAGCATTCTTTAAATTCATAATCACCCAACTAGCATGACTCTAATATCACTACCTCCATATCTCAAAACAATTACCAAGTATCAAATTGATCATAGCATCCAATTCACTTCCTATGATAGTTCTTATTATACCCAACTTGGGTGCTCATCATTCTAGGACCAATTTTATAACCATAGCAAATACCATGCGTTTTTAAGAGACTCTCAAAATAATATAAGTGAAGCATGTGAGACTAACAATTTCTACAAAATTAAGCCGCCGTCGTGCTCTAAAAGATATAAGTGAAGCACTAGAGCAAAAACTATCTAGCTCAAAAGATATAAGTGAAGCACATAGAGTATTCTAATAAATTCCAATCAAGTGGGTTTCTCCCAAAAGGAAATCAAAGACTAATATCATACAAGACGCTCCAAGCAAAACACATATCATGTGGCGAATAAAAATATAGCTCCAAGTAAAGTTACCGATAAACGAAGACGAAAGAGGGGATGCCTTCCGGGGGCATCCCCAAGCTTAGGCTTATGGATATTCTTGAATATCTTGGGGTGCCATGGGCATCCCCAAGCTTAGGATTTTGCCACTCCTTATTCCATAGTCCATCAAATCTTTACCCAAAAGTTGAAAACTTCACAACACAAAACTCAACAAGAAACCTCGTAAGCTCCGTTAGTGAAAGAAAGAAAAACCACCACATAAGGTACTATAATGAACTCATTATTTATTTATATTGGTGTTAAATCTACTGTATTTCAAGTTCTCTATGGTTCATACCACTTAATACTAGCCATAGATGCATCAAAATAAGCAAACAACGCACGAAAAACAGAATCTGTCAAAAACAGAACAGTCTGTATCAATCTGTAACTCTCGAATACTTCTGGAACTCTAAAAATCCTACCAAAATAGGAAGTCCTGGGCAATTTATCTATTGATCTACGGCAAAATGAATCAACGCAAAATCACGTTTAAGTGAATTAACAAAACTATTTTCGTGCACGCAAAGTTTCTGTTTTTCAGCAGAATCAAATTAACTCACCATAGGTTATCCTATAGGTTCTACTTGGCACAAACACTAATTAAAACATAAAAACACATCTAAACAGAAGGTAGATGCAAACTTTATTACTAAACAGAAACAAAAACAAAAAACACAAATAAAATTGGGTTGCCTCCCAACTAGCGCTATCGTTTAACGCCCCTAGCTAGGCATTGAGATTTCAATGATGCTCACATGAAAGACAAGAATTGAAGCACAAAGAGAGCATCATAAAACATGTGACAAACACACTTAAGCCTAACATACTTCCTATGCATATGCATATTGTAAGCGAACAAATTATCAAGGCAAGCAAAAACTAGCATATGCAAGGAAGAACAAAGAGATGATAGCAATCTCAACATGACGAGAGGTAATTTAGTAAGATAAAAATTTGTACGACCATATTTTACTCTCTCATAATAATTACATGTAGGATCATAGGCAAATTCAACTAAATAGCTATCACATGATATATTCTCAACACGATCCACATGCATGTGAAGTTGACACTCTTCCAATATAGTGGGATTATCATAATCTAAAGTCATGACCTCTCCAAACCCACTTTTATCAAAAATACCATAAGATTGAACATTATCCAAATATGTGGAATCTAAAGTTGACACTCTTCCAAACCGACTTTCAATATTATTGCAAACACTGTTATCAATCTCATATTCATCATGGGGCTTAAATAAATTTTCAAGATCATAAGAAGAGTCACCCAAATCATGATCATTGCAACAAGTAGTAGAAATAGCAAAACTAGCATCCCAAGCTTAGGGTTTTGGATATTATTAGCACAATTGAGATCAAAAGAATTTAAAATAAAATCATTGCAATCATGCCTTTTATTCAAGGAGCTATTGTGAATCTCTTCATAAATTTCTTCATCACAATTTTCAGATTCATGAATTTCAAGCAAAACCTCATAAAGATAATCTAGTGCACTCAACTCACTAGCAATAGGTTCAACATAATTGGATATCTTAAAGAGATTAGCAAGTGGATGAGGATCCATAAACTTTTAGCAAGCGAAGATGCAAGCAAAAAGAAGGTACATGGTAACACAAGATCGAACGGAAGGAGGGCAAATGAAATGGCAAGGGTGAAGTGGGGGAGAGGAAAACGAGAGGCAAATGGCAAATAATGTAATGCGAGGGAGATGACTTTGTGATGGGTTCTTGGTATGTCTTGACTTGAGCGAAGACCTCCCCGGCAATGGCGCCAGAAATCCTTCTTGCTATGTCTTGAGCTTGCGTTGGTTTTCCTTGAAGAGGAAAGGGTGATGCAACAATAGTAGCATAAGTATTTCCATCAGTTTTTGAGAACCAAGGTATCAATCCAGTAGGAGGCTCCTCAAAAGTCCCACGCACCTACACAAACAAACAAGAACTCGCAAGCAACGCAATAAAGGGGTTGTCAATCCCTTCACGGCCACTTGCAAAAGTGAGATCTGATAGAGATAATATGAAAAGATAAATATATTTTTGGTATTTTATAATATAGATTGGAAAAGTAAAGATGCAAATAAAAGTAGATTGAAAGCTTATATGATAAAAGATAGACCCGGGGGGCATAGGTTTCACTAGTGGCTTCTCTCAAGATAGCATAAGTACTACGGTGGGTGAACAAATTACTGTCGAGCAATTGATAGAAAAGCGAATAATTATGAGATTATCTAGGCATGACCATGTATATAGGCATCACGTCCGTGATAAGTAGATCGACTCCTGCCTGCATCTACTACTAATACTCCACACATCGACCGCTATCCAGCATGCATCTAGAGTATTAAGTTCATAAAGAACGGAGTAACGCATTAAGAAAGATGACATGATGTAGAGGGATAAACTCATGCAATATGATATAAACTCCATCTTTTTATCCTCGATGGCAACAATACAATACGTGCCTTGCTGCCCCTGCTGTCACTGGGAAAGGACACCGCGAGATTGAACCCAAAGCTAAGCACTGCTCCCATTGCAAGAAAGATCAATCTAGTAGGCCAAACCAAACTGATAATTCGAAGAGACTTGCAAAGATAACTTAATCACACATAGAAGAATCCAGAGGACATTCAAATATTTCTCATAGATAAACTTGATCATAAACCCACAATTCATCGGATCTCGACAAACACGCTGCAAAAAGAGTTACATCAAATAGATCTCCAAGAAGACCGAGGAGAACATGGTATTGAGATCCAAAAAGAGAGAAGAAGCCATCTAGCTAATAACTATGGACCCCGAAGGTCTGTGGTAAACTACTCACAACTCATCAGAGAGGCTATGGTGTTGATGTAGAAGCCCTCCATGGTCGATTCCCCTTCCGGTGGAGCGCCGACGAAGGCTCCAAGATGGGATCTCGCGGGTACATAAGGTTGCGGCAGTGGAATTAGGTTTTCGTCGTCTCCTTTGATGTTCTCGGGGTACGTGGGTATATATAGGAGGAAGAAGTAGGTCGGTGGACGCCCGAGGGGCCCACGAGATAGGGGGCACGCCCAGTAGGGGGGGCGCACCCTTCACCCTCATGGCTGCCTCGATTGCTTCTTGACTTGCACTCTAAGTCCACTGGATCACGTTAGTTCCAAAAATCACGCTCCCGAAGGTTTCATTCCGTTTGGACTCCGTTTGATATTCCTTTTCTTCGAAATACTAAAATAGGCAAAAAAACAGCAATATGGGCTCGGCCTCCGGTTAGTAGGTTAGTCCCAAAAATGATATAAAAGTGTAAAGTAAAGCCCATAAACATCCAAAAAGGGTAATATAATAGCATGGAACAATCAAAAATTATAGATACGTTGGAGACGTATCAGGCTCCTGTTCAACTACCCCTCCACGGGCTACTGTTCATCCAGCCATCCACTGACTACTGATGCGTCTCCAATGTATCTATAATTTTTGATTGTTCCATGCTATTATATTACCCGTTTTGGATGTTTATGGGCTTTACTTTACACTTTTATATCATTTTTGGGACTAACCTACTAACCGGAGGCCCAACCTGAATTGCTATTTTTTGCCTATTTCAGTGTTTCGAAGAAAAGGAATATCAAACGGAGTCCAAACAGAATGAAACCTTCGGGAGCGATCTTTTTGGAACAAATGCAATCCAGGAGACTTGGGTGGACGTCAAGAAGCAGCCGAGGCGGCCACGAGGCAGGAGGGCGTGCCCTAGGGGGGTGGGCACGCCCCCACCCTCCTGGGCCCTTCGTGGCTCCCCTGACCTACCTCCTTATCCTATATATATCCACGTACCCTGAAAACATCCAGGAGCACCAGAAAAATCTATTTGCACCGTCGCAACCTTCTGTATCTGCGAGATCCCATCTTGGAGCCTTCACCGATGCTCCGCTAGAGGGGGAATCGACCATGGAGGGCCTCTACATCATCTTCAAGGCCTCTCCGATGAGTTGTGAGTAGTTTACCACAGACCTTCGGGTCCATAGTTATTAGCTAGATGACTTATTCTCTCTCTTTGAATCTCAATACAAAGTTCTCCTCGATCTTCTTGGAGATCTATTTGATGTATCTCTTTTTGTGGTGTGTTTGTCGAGATCCAATGAATTGTGGGTTTATGATCAAGTTTATCTATGAGAAATATTTGAATCTCCTCTGAATTCTTTTATGTATGATTGGTTATCTTTGCAAGTCTCTTCGAATTATCAGTTTGGTTTGGCCTACTAGATTGATCTTTCTTGCAATGGGAGAAGTGCTTAGCTTTGGGTTCAATCTTGCGGTGTCCTTTCCCAGTGACAGCAGGGGCAGCAAGGCACATATTTTATTGTTGCCATCGAGGATAAAAACATGGGGTTTAGATCATATTGTTTGAGTTTATCCCTCTACATCATGTCATCTTGCTTAATGCGTTACTCTGTTCTTATGAACTTAATACTCTAGATGCAGGCAGGAGTCGGTCGATGTGTGGAGTAATAGTTGTAGATGTAGGAAGGAGTCGGTTTACTTGTTGCGGACGTGATGCCTATATACATGTTCATGCCTAGATATTCTCATAACTATGCACTTTTCTATCAATTTCTCGACATTAATTTGTTCACCCACCGTAATACTTATGCTATCTTGAGAGAAGCCACTAGTGAAACCTATGGCCCCCGGGTCTATCTTTTATCATATAAGTTTCCCATCTATCTTTTATTTGCAATCTTTACTTTCCAATCTATATCATAAAAATACCAAAAATATATCTTGTCATATTATCTCTATCAGATCTATCTTTTGCAAGTGGTCGTGAAGGGATTGACAACCCCTTTATTGCGTTGGTTGCGAGTTCTTGTTTGTTTGTGTAGGTACGTGGGACTTTTGAGGAGCCTCCTACTGGATTGATACCTTGGTTCTCAAAAACTAAGGGAAATACTTATGCTATTTTGCTGCATCACCCTTTCCTCTTCAAGTGAAAACCAACGCAATGCTCAAGAGGTAGCAAGAAGGATTTCTCGCACCGTTGCCGGGGAGGTCTTCGCTCAAGTCAAGACATACCAAGTACTGATGACTCAAAAGTGTCGGGGATCTATCGTAGTCCTTTCGATAAGTAAGAGTGTCGAACCCAACAAGGAGTAGAAGGAAATGACAAGCGGTTTCCAGTAAGGTATTCTCTGCAAGCAGTGAAATTGTAGGTAATAGATACTTTGTGATAGGATAATTTGTAACGGGTAAAGAGCAATGAAAGTAAATAAGGTGCAGCAAGGTGGCCCAATCCTTTTTGTAGCAAAGGACAAGCCTGGGGAAGTTCTTATTATGATAAAAGCGCTCCCGAGGACACATGGGAATTATCGTCAAGCTAGCTTTCATCACGCTCATATGGTTCGCGTTCGTTACTTTGATAATTTGATATGTGGGTGGACCGGTGCTTGGGTACTACCCTTTCTTGGACAAGCATCCCACTTATGTTTAACCCCTATTGCAAGCATCCACAACTACAAAAGAAGTATTAAGGTAAACCTAACCATAGCATGAAACAGGTGGATCCAAATCAGCCCCTTACGAAGCAAGCATAAACTAGGGTTTAAGCTTTTGTCACTCTAGCAACCCATCATCTACTTATTTCTTCACAATGCCTTCCTCTAGGCCCAAATAATGGTGAAGTGTCATGTAGTTGGCATTCACATAACACCACTAGAGGAGAGACAACATACATCTCATCAAAATATTGAACGAATACCAAATTCACATGACTACTAATAGCAAGACTTCACCCATGTCCTCAGGAACAAACGTAACTACTCACAAAGCATATTCATGTTCAAAACCAGAGGGGTATTAATATGCATTAAGGATCTAAACATATGATCTTCCACCAAATAAACTAACTAGCATCAACTACAAGGAGTAATCAACACTACTAGCAACCCACATGTACCAATCTGAGGTTTGGGTACAAAGATTGGATAAAAGAGATGAACTAGGGTTTGAGAGGAGATGGTGCTGGTGAAGATTTTGATGGAGATTGACCCCCTCCCGATGAGAGGATCGTTGGTGATGATGATGGCGATGATTTCCCCCCTCTCGGAGGGAAGTTTCCCCGGCAGAACAGGTCCGCCTGAGCCCTAGATTGGTTCCGCCAAGGTTCCATCTTGTGGCGGTAGAGTTTCGTCCCGAAAGCTTCCTTATGATTTTTTCCAGGGTAGAGGACTTCATATAGCAGAATATGGGCACCGGAGGGCTGCCAGGTGGCCCACGAGGTAGGGGGCGCGCCCAGGGGGGTAGGGGGCGCCCCCACCCTCGTGGACGGTGGGTGGCCCCCTCAGGTATTTCTTCTACTGAATATTTATCATTAATTCCAAAAATGACTTTCATGAAGTTTCAGGACTTTTGGAGCTGTGCAGAATAGGCCTCCAATATTTGCTCCTTTTCCAGCCCAGAATTCCAACTGTCGGCATTCTCCCTCTTTATGTAAACCTTGTAAAATAAGAGAGAATAGCCATAAGTACTGTGACATAACGTGTAGTAAGAGCCCATAATGAAATAAGTATCAATATAAAAGCATGATGCAAAATGGACGTATCAACTCCCCCAAGCTTAGACCTCGCTTGTCCTCAAGCGGAAGCCAATATCGAAAAATATGTCCACATGTTTAGAGATAGAGGTGTCGCTAAAATAAAATACGGACATGAGGGCATCATGATCATTCTTATAACAGCAACATATATATATATATATATTGTCATATGATTTCTTATGCTCAAGTAACAATCTATTCACAATGTCAAGTATGATTCAAAAACTTCATTGAGAACTAACAAACTAAAATCTCAGTCACTGAAACAATTGCAATTTATCATAACATCGGAAAGAGTCAATATAAGAGCTTTTCAGCAAGTCCACATACTCAACTATCATTTAGTCTTTCACAATTGCTAACACTCACGCAATACTTATGGTTATGGAGTTTTAATCGGACACAGAGAAAGATAGGGGCTTATAGTGTTGCCTCACAACCTTTTACCTCAAGGATAATGTCAACAATAATTCATGCTAACTTACATCCAATTGGATATATATATCAGGATCTTTCCAACACGAGGTGCTTGCCAAAGGATAAAATATAAAAAGGAAAGGTGAAGATCACCTTGACTCTTGCATAATGTAAAAGACATAAAGTAAAGATAGGCCCTTCGCAGAGGGAAGCAAAAGTTGTCATGTGCTTTTTGGTTGGATGCACGAAATCTTAATGCAAAAGAACGTCACTTTATATTGCCACTTGTGATATGAACCTTTATTATGCAGTCTGTCGCTTTTATTACTTCCATATCACAAGATCGTATAAAGCTTATTTTCTCCACATTAATAAGTCATACATATTTAGAGATCAATTTTTATTGCATGCAACATGACAACTTACTTGAAGGATCTTACTCAATCCATAGGTAGATATGGTGGACTCTCATGGCAAAACTGGGTTTAAGGGTGTTTCTAAGCACAAGTAGTATCTCTACTTGGTGCAAGGAATTTGGCTAGCATGAGGGGGAAAGACAAGCTCAACATGTTGTATGATCGATGACAATATACTTTAACTGAGATGTGAGAAAACATAACCCATTATGTTGTCTTCCTTGTCCAACATCAACTATTTAGCATGTCATACTTTAATGAGTGCTCACAATCATAAAAGATGTCCAAGATAGTATGCTTATATGTGAGAACCTCTCTTTCTTTATTACTTACTATTAATTGTAGAAATGACCAAAACTATGTTTGTCGACTCTCAACAACTTTTAATCATCATACTCTCTATATGTAAAGTCATTACTATCCATAAGATCAATGTGAACTCTTTTATTTCTTCTTATTCTTTTATGCACTTAAGATCATAGCAAGATAGCAAAGCCCTTGACTCAACACTAATCTTTATTATATATAGCTCACGGACTCGATTACATAGTGGGATCATAAGGCAAAACTCAAAACTAAATCATACCAAAACTTTATTCTAATGGATCAAGATATTACCAAAAGGATCGAACTAAGAAAAACGGTAAAGATAGGAGTGTGATGGTGATACGATACCGGGGCACCTCCCCCAAGCTTGGCAGTTGCCAAGGGGAGTGCCCATACCCATGTAATTATGTCCTCGGAGGTGGTAATGATGGAGTTGTTGGTGATGTAGGCTTCCTCCTCAATTTGCGCTTGATGATGGAATTTTGCTCCCTTAGATCATCAATTTCCTGCTCAAGGCTCAATATCCTTTTGCATAGTTCATGTTTGTTTTCCTGCAAGAGACGAAAAGGAATAAACTCGATCTTTGGTTTCTTTGCTCTATCAGGGAGGCTTGACTTCTTAAACTCCACATGCATGCTCCCAGGTTGAGGTAATGGGACTTCATCTTCGTCTGAGCTTGTCTCTTCCTTTCCCTTAGGCTCATAGTCTTCTTCTTCCTCAGTGGTCCAGCCAGAGTGCTCCACGTCTCCATAGACCTTAGGGTCTGCAAGGTAATCAGCCACATATCTTTCTCCCTCCGAATCCTGGGATGACATATTGCTCTAATCTGTGGCCTAAACAACTCAAGACAAAAACAGAGGATTTTTGCGTGATACGATGGTAAAAACCTTCGGGAGATTATATAATGAATTTCACCGACCGAAAGAAGTATCGTGCAAGAAAACGGAGTCCGGAGAGCACACAAGATGCCCACGAGGCAGGGGGCGCGCCCAGGGGGGTAGGGCACGCCCTCCACCCTCGTGGATGCATCGTGTCCTTCCGGGACAACTTCTTATTTTCCTATTTTCTTAAATATTCCAAAATGGAGAAAAAATGCTATTAGAACTATTTTGGAATCGGTTTACTTATCATACCACATATCTATTCCTTTTCGGAGTCTGAAATGTTCTGGAAAGTGTCCCTTATTTATTCCTTCGGGGTTATGATTTCAATAATATTAGTTTCAACATTTGTAGGATTACCTGAGATATAATGTTTGATTCTTTGATCGTTCACCACCTTCGGATTTGTGCCTTCGAAATTTTGATTTTTATGGCACCGGAACGATAGACCTCCTCGATAACGTAAGTGCCTTCCCATTTGGAGAGAAGCTTTCCTGCGAAAAATCTTAAACGAGAGTTGAATAGCAACACATAATCACCTACGTTAAACTCACGCTTTTGTATCCTCTTGCCATGCCATCTTTTAATTTTTTTTCTTTAAACAGTTTGGCATTCTCGTAGGCCTGGGTTCTCCATTCATCAAGTGAGCTTATGTCAAATAACCTCTTCTCACCAGCAAGTTTGAAATGATAATTGAGCTCTTTAATGGCCCAATATGCCTTATGTTCTAGTTCGAGAGGTAAGAGACATGCTTTTCCATAAACCATTTTATATGGAGACATACCCATAGGATTCTTATATGCAGTTCTATAAGCCCATAATGCATCATCAAGTTTCTTGGACCAATTCTTTCTAGATCTATTGACAGCCTTTTGCAAAATTAATTTGAGCTCTCTATTACTCAATTCTACTTGACCACTAGACTGTGGGTGATAAGGAGATGCAATTCTATGATTAACATCATACTTAGCAAGCATTTTATGAAAAGCACCATGAATAAAATGTGAACCACCATCAGTCATTAAGTATCTAGGGACTCCAAACCTCGGAAAAATAACTTCTTTAAGCATCTTAATAGAGGTGTTATGATCAGCACTACTAGTTGGAATAGCTTCTACCCACTTAATAACATAATCAACAACAACTAAAATATGTGTATACCCATTGGAGGCAGGAAACGGTCCCATATAATCAAAGCCCGAAACATCAAATGGTTCAATAACAAGAGAATAATTCATAGGCATTTCTTGATGTCTACTAATATTACCAATTCTTTAACATTCATCACAAGACAAGACAAACTTACGGGCATCTTTGAAGAGAGTAGGCCAATAAAAACCGGATTGCAATACCTTATGTGCAGTTCTATCTCCAGCGTGGTGTCCTCCATATGCCTCGGAGTGACACTTGCGTAGGATCTGTTCAGGTTCATGCTCAGGTACACAATGTATAATAACACCATCTACTCCTTCTTTATGAAGGTGTGGGTCATACCAGAAGTAATGTCTTAAATCATAGAAGAATTTTTTTCTTTTGCTGGTATGTGAAACTAGGTGGTATGAATTTATCAACAATGTAATTAGCATAATCAACATACCACGGAGCAGTATGAGAAGCATTTATGACAGCTAATTGTTCATCAGGAAAGCTATCATCAATAGGTAGTGGGTCATCAAGAACATTCTCTAACCTAGAAAAGTTGTCTGCAACAGGGTTCTCAGCTCCGTTTCTATCAATAATATGCAAATAAAATTCTTGGAGCAAGAGAACCCACCTAATAAGTCTAGGTTTAGCATCTTTATTTTCCATAAGATATTTAATAGCAGCGTGATCAGTGTGAATAGTTACTTTAGAATCAACAATATAAGGTGTGAACTTATCACAAGCGAATACAACTGCTAAGAATTCTTTTTCAGTAGTAGCGTAATTTCTCTGGGCAGTGTCTAGAGTTTTACTAGCATATTGAATAACATTTAATTTCTCATCGACTCTTTGTCCTAGAACAACACCTACAACATAATCACTAGGATCACACATAATTTCAAAGGGTAAATTCCAATCAAGTGGCTGAATAGTAGGTGCGGAAATCAAAGCTTTCTTAAGTATTTCAAACGCTTCTACACAATCATCATCAAAGACAAAAGGAATATCTTTTTGCAATAAATTAGTCAGAGGCCTAGAAATTTTAGAAAAGTCCTTAATGAACCTCCTATAAAAACCGACATGACCAAGGAAACTTCTTATACCTTTAATGTCCTTGGGACACGACATCTTTTCAATAGCATCAACTTTAGCTTTATCAACTTCAATACCTTTCTCAGAAATTTTATGCCCCAAGACAATGCCTACATTAACCATAAAGTGGCACTTTTCCCAATTCAAGACAAGACTAGTATCTTCACATCTCTGCAAAACTCGATCAAGGTTTCTCAAGCAATCATCAAAAGAGGATCCTTAAACGGAAAAATCATCCATGAATACCTCACAAATCTTTTCACAGAAGTCAGAGAATATAGCCATCATGCATCTTTGAAAGGTAGCAGGTGCATTACATAAACCAAAAGGCATACATCCATAAACAAAAGTACTGAAAGGGCAAGTAAAAGTGGTCTTTTCTTGATCCTCCGCTGACATGGGTATTTGAGAGAAACCAGAGTAACCATCTACAAAGCAAAAATGTGTATGTTTGGATAGTCTTTCTAGCATTTGATCAATAAAAGGCAAAGGGAAATGATCTTTCTTAGTAGCTTTATTTAATTTGCGGAAATCAATTACCATCCTATATCTTGTAATAATTCTTTGTGGGGTCAGTTCATCTTTATCATTAGGGACACAATGGACATGACTTACCCACTGACTATCAGCAACGGGATAAATTATACCTGCCTCAAGGAGCTTTAGTATTTCCTTCCTTACCAATTCTTTCATCTTAGGATTTAATCATCGTTGATGATCAATAACTAGTTTGGCGCCTTCTTCCAAATTTATTTTGTGTTGACATAAAGTGGGACTAATACCCTTAAGATCATCAAGAGTATATCCAATAGCAGCACGGTGCTTCTTCCTGCTATGAAAGGTTAGCACTAATAATAACAGGATATATCTTCTTTTCATCAAGATAAGCATATTTAAGAGTATCAGGTAATGGTTTAAGCTCAAACACGGGATCACCCTTCGGTGGTGGAGGATCCCCTAGGATTTCAACAGGCAAGTTGTGTTTCAAAATAGGACCCTGTTTAAAGAATACTTCGTCTATTTCCCTTCTTTCATTCATAAACATATCATTTTCATGGTCTAGCAAATATTGTTCTAAAGGATCAGTAGGAGGCACGACAATAGAAGCAAGACCAATAATTTCATCCTTACTAGGCAATTATTTATCATGGGGTTGTCTACGAAATTTAGCAAAATTAAACTCATGAGGCATATCCCCTAAGCCAATCGTAACAACATACTTTTCGCAATCTATCTTAGCATTGACAGTGTTCAAGAAGGGTCTACCAAATATAATGGGACAAAAGTCATATTGTGGGGAACCAAGAACAAGAAAATTAGCAGGATATTTAACTTTCCCACACAAGACTTCAACATCTCTAACAATCCCAATTGGTGAAATAGTATCTCTATTGGCAAGCTTAATTGTAACATCTATTTCTTCTATCTCAGCAGGTGCAATATCATGCATAATTTCTTTGTATAAGGAATGAGGTATTGCACTAGCACTAGCACCCATATCACATAAGCCATGATAACAATGATCTCCTATTTTAACAGAAATAACAGGCATGCCTACAACAGGTTTATGTTTAAGTTTGTTATCTGCTCTAGCAATTCTAGCAGCTTCATCACAGAAGTAAATAACATGCCCATCAATATTTTCATCCAAGAGATCTTTAACCATAGCAATACTGGTTCAACTTTGATTTGCTCAGGAGGTGTGTATGTTCTAGTATTACTCTTACAAACAACAGTTGAAGCTTTAGCATGATCCTTTATCCTAATAGGGAAAGGTGGTTTCTCAATATAAGTAGTAGGAACTATAGGATCATTATAAGTGATAGTCTTTTCTTCAATTGTAACAGGTGCAACTACTTTTAATTCAATGGGAGGATTATATTTAAACCACTTATCCTTAGGGAGATCAACATGAGTAGCAAATGTTTCCCAGAAAGAAGCTACTATCTCAGAGTCAAGTCCATATTTAGTGCTAAATCCACGAAAAGCATCGGTATCCATAAAAGATTTAACACAATCAAACTTAGGTGTCATACCTGACTCCATACCATTGTCGGAATCCCAATCTTCATAGTTGCGTTTAATTCTTTCCAATAAATCCCATTTTAATTCCATAGTCTTCATTATAAAGGACCCAACACAAGAAGTATCAAGCATGGTGCAATTGTTGAGAGAAAGCCGAGCATAAAAGTTTTGAACAATCATTTCTCTTGAGAGCCCATGATTGGGGCATGAATATAACATTGACTTAAGAGCATCTCCAGCCGACCCCCCAGGAAGCCCCTCCAGGCACTTTTTCTCGCACCGGCAGACAAAAATCTTCCCACTCGTCCCCCCAAACTCTCCTTTTTTGCCAGATAAAGCAAAAATTGGCGCCGGCAACCCCAACCCAAACGCAGAAAGCTGGGGGGCACCTGGGGGCTGATTTCGCCGTTTTGCAGGCGTTGCCCCACCTGCAGTGAGATATCTTCTCTCTTCCCAACCTTTTCGTCTCTCTCTCCCCACTTTTCTTCCTCCCGTCGTCGCGCATGCCTCCTCTCCAGCTCGCCCTCCTCCGCAGCCGCCGTGGCGCGTCCAGTCGTTGTCAACGCCGCCGTCCCCGACGCCCACCTGCATCTCCAGCGAGGCACGCCGTGGCAGAGCAGGCGCTGGTGTCGGGACCGGACCATGGAGGCGCGCTCGGTGCACACGGCACGCGCGGCGAGAGGCGAGGATGGTGCGGCTCCAGCGGGAGCGGCCATGCATGGCGACAGCGAGCGCGCGGTCGCCACTTGGGCGTGCTCTCCGCCGGCTCTGCGCTTGCGGCCCCTATCGTCCGCGAACGGGAGAGAGAGCGCGAGCTGGGGTGGCAGGCCGACTCTGTTGTTGCGTGCGCGCTGCTTACTAGTCATGGGCTGGCGAGGGACTGCATGGGCACGGAGAGCTCGAAGAGGAACAAGGTGGAACGGTGGGGTCGCGCTGCACGCAGAAGGTCACGCGACCGCTGCGGCTCCTGAAGATGGTGCCGATGATGACGGTGCAGTGCTGTGGCTACTGCTGGTGCTGACCGTCCTTCCTGGCCACGACAGAGGCGGCTGGGTCAATGATGCTATGGAGCCAGAGGTCGAGGAGTACGACGTGAACACCACCAGGGCCCTTCCGGCACCCGCGGAGCCGCCGGCTGCCGTGGAGCAGGAGCATGATGCAAGCGAGGCGGCGCATGCTGAGCTGAAGGCTCCGCTGATTACAACCCACGTGGTCGACGAGGAGGCGGTTGCCATGTCCGGGGAAGAGCACGGGCGGCAGCTCGCGCTGGCCCTGTTCGATGGCAACCCGGCCGGATCGGCACCAACATGCGACCCTCGACGGCATGTTCATCGGCGGACTGGGAGACGGTGTTGGTCGAGTCGGCGAGCACTCTCGCGAATCAGCGTGCGATGCTAGGGGGCGGGCTCAACATGATGACCCTTGACGGCATGTATAACTATGCAGCGGCGGCGAATGCGTAGGCGTTCTCTGGCAGCGCGAGCAGCGTGGCTTGCGGCCGCCCGGAGCGCCCATGCTGGCCCTGCCTGGGCCACCGGGGATGTGCAGCGCCGCGCCAGGTGCGGACCCCTTCGCGACATCGATGGTGGTGCCGCCGACGTACGTGCAGATGTCCGACATGCAGACGAAACAACAACTTGACGGAGGAGCAAATGAGCGCCAGCCAGTTCGGCGGTTCGGAGGTGCGTGGGAGGGCAACGAGTGGATGTTTTCTCGATCCCAGACAAAAAATTCCGCCGGCAGCCCCCCAAGGGGCAAAAAAAATGCCTCTTGGGGGGCTCAACGGCTGGAGATGCTCTAAGCCTCCCCCAAGATTGAGGATACTTTATCCTTCACGAGGCAAAAAATTATATATATAATTGCGATCACGATGAACAAGATGCATAGGATAGAACTTCCGGTGAAATTCCAATTTCAATCATTTATAGTCCCAGGATCCCATATCATCACATAGCCTATACCATGTCAATGCATCTCCCTTCAAAGATAAAGGGAAGACCTTCCTTTTGACAACATCATCGGGAATACCTGCAAGCTTAAATAATCCACAAACTTCATCCACATAGATAAGGTGTAAATCGGGATGCAATGTTCCATCTCCTGCAAAGGGATTAGCTAGCAATTTCTCTACCATACCCGAAGGAATTTCAAAGTAAACATTTTCAGTAGGTTCAGTAGGTTGAGGAGCAACTCTTTGCTCTACTGGTCGGGGTGAAGATACCCCGAACAAGCCCCTCAAAGGATTAGTTTCCATAATAACAAGTGACAGTAAATTTCAGCACACTATATAAATGTTTCCTTACCAAAGGCACTTCACTCCCCGGCAATGGCGCCAGAAAAGAGTCTTGATGACCCACAAGTGTAGGGTATCTATCATAGTCCTTTCGATAAGTAAGAGTGTTGAACCCAACGAGGAGCAGAAGGAAATGACAAGCGGTTTTCAGTAAGGTATTATCTGCAAGCACTGAAATTGTAGGTAATAGATAGTTTGTGATAGGATAATTTGTAACGGGTAACAAGCAATGAAAGTAAATAAGGTGCAGCAAGGTGGCCCAATCCTTTTTGTAGCAAAGGACAAGCCTGGGCAAGTTCTTATAATGAGAAAAGCTCTCCCGAGGACACATGGGAATTATCGTCAAGCTAGTTTTCATCATGCTCATATGATTCACGTTCGTTACTTTGATAATTTGATATGTGGATGGACCAGTGCTTGGGTACTGCCCTTTCTTGGACAAGCATCCCACTTATGATTAATCCCTATTGCAAGCATCCGCAACTACAAAAGAAGTATTAAGGTAAACCTAACCATAGCATGAAACAAGTGGATCCAAATTAGCCCCTTACGAAGCAACGCATAAACTAGGGTTTAAGCTTTTGTCACTCTAGCAACCCATCATCTTGTTGGGGAATGTTGCATAAAATAAAAAATTTCCTACATTCACCAAGATCAATCTATGAGTTCATCTAGCAACGAGAGAGAGGAGTGCATCTACATACCCTTGTAGATCGCGAGCGGAAGTGTTCAAGAGAACGGGGTTGAGGGAGTCGTACTCATCGTGATCCAAATCACCGAAGATCCTAGCGCCGAACGGACGGTACCTCCGCATACAAAACACGTACGGTCAGCATGACGTCTCCTCCTTCTTGATCCAGCAAGGGGGAAGGAGAGGTTGATGAAGATCCAGCAGCACGACGGTGTGGTGGTGGATGCTGCAGGGTTCCGGCAGGGCTTCGCCAAGCGACTACGGGAGGAGGAGGTGTAGCAAGGGGGGTAGGGAGGCGCCAGATGTTAGGGTGCGGCTGCCCTCCCACCCCCCCTCTTTATATAGGGACCCCAGGGGGGCGGCCCTGGAGATGGGATCTCCCAAGGGGGGGGCGGCCAGGGGGTGGAGTGGCCCCCAAGGCAAGTGGAGGCGCCCCCTCCCCTAGGGTTCCCAACCCTAGGCGCAGAGGGGGGGCCCAGGGGGGCGCACCAGCCCACCAGGGGCTGGTTCCCCTCCCACTTCAGCCCATGGGCCCCTCCGGGATGGGTGGCCCCACCCGGTGGTCCCGGTACAATACCGGTGACCCCCGAAACTTTCCCGATGGCCGAAACTCAACTTCTCATATATAATTCTTTATCTCTAGACCATTCCGGAACTCCTCGTGATGTCCGGGATCTCATCCGGGACTCTGAACAACTTTCGGTTTGCTGCATACTCATATTCATACAACCCTAGTGTCATCGAACCTTAAGTGTGTGTAGACCCTACGGGTTTGGGAGACATGTAGACATGACCGAGACGGCTCTCCGGTCAATAACCAACAGCAGGATCTGGATACCCATGTTGGCTCCCACATGCTCCTCGATGATCTCATCAGATGAACCACGATGTCGAGGATTTAAGCAACCCCGTATACAATTCCCTTTGTCAATCGGTACGTTACTTGCCCGAGATTCGATCGTCGGTATCCCAATACCTCGTTCAATCTCGTTACCGGCAAGTCACTTTACTCGTACCATAATGCATGATCCCATGACCAGACACTTGGTCACTTTGAGCTCATTATGATGATGCATTACTGAGTGGGCCCAGAGATACCTCCCTGTCATACGGAGTGACAAATCCCAGTCTCGATCCGTGTCAACCCAACAGACACTTTCGGAGATACCTGTAGTGCACCTTTATAGCCACCCAGTTACGTTGTGACGTTTGGTACACCCAAAGCACTCCTACAGTATCCGGGAGTTACACGATCTCATGGTCTAAGGAAAAGATACTTGACATTGGAAAAGCTCTAGCAAACGAACTACACGATCTTTGTGCTATGCTTAGGATTGGGTCTTGTCCATCACATCATTCTCCTAATGATGTGATCCCGTTATCAATGACATCCAATGTCCATAGTTAGGAAACCATGACTATCTGTTGATCAACGAGCTAGTCAACTAGAGGCTCACTAGGGACATATTGTGGTCTATGTATTCATACGTGTATTACAATTTCCGGATAATACAATTATAGCATGAATAAAAGACAATTATCATGAAAAAGGAAATATAATAATAATCCTTTTATTATTGCCTCTAGGGCATATTTCCAACACATCTACTTATTACTTCCCAATGCCTTCCTCTAGGCCCAAATATTGGTGAATTGTCATGTAGTCGACGTTCACATAACACCACTAGAGGAGAGACAACATACATCTCATCAAAATATCGACCGGATACCAAATTCACATGACCACTAATAGCAAGACTTCACCCATGTCCTCAGGAACAAACGTAACTACTCACAAATCATATTCATGTTTAAAATCACAGGGGTATTAATATGCATTAAGGATCTAAACATATGATCTTCCACCAAATAAACAAACTAGCATCAACTACAAGGAATAATCAACACTACTAGCAACCCACAAGTACCAAGCTGAGGTTTGGGTACAAAGATTGGATACAAGAGATGAACTAGGGTTTGAGAGGAGATGGTGCTGGTGAAGATGTTGATGGAGATTGACCCCCTCCCTATGAGAGGATCATTGGTGATGGCGATGGCGATCATTTCCCCCTCTCAGAGGGAAGTTTCCCCTGCAGAACAGCTCCACCGGAGCCCTAGATTGGTTCCACCAAGGTTCCGCCTCGTGGCGGCGGAGTTTCGTCCCGAAAGCTTGCTTATGATTTTTCCAGGGTACAACACTTCATATAGCAGAAGATGGGCACCGGAGGGCTGCCAGGTGGCCCACGAGGCAGGGGGGCATGCCCCCCACCCTCGTGGACAGTGGGTGGCCCCCTCGGGTATTTCTTCCACTGAATATTTATCATTAATTCCAAAAATGACTTTCGTGGAGTTTCAGGACTTTTGGAGCTGTGCAGAATAGGCCTCCAATATTTGCTCCTTTCCAGCCCGGAATCCCAGCTGCTGGCATTCTCCCTCTTTATGGAAACCTTGTAAAATAAGAGAGAATAGCCATAAGTATTGTGGCATAACGTGTAATAACAGCCCACAATGCAATAAGTACCCATCAGAAACTCATCTCCCTCTGCCACACCCTGATTTTCATATCACAACACTTAAGCTATTAAATCGTGATAAAGTGTGGTTTGAAAAAAACTTTTGCATTATTTGGCTTTTTATTTGAGTTGGTTTTCTCTTTGTGATTTTCAAGTGCTCTTTAAAGTCAACACAACTCCACCTTCTATACTTCATCCCCTTGCTCCAAATTTATGCCCCAATGATCAAGCCATGTGTATAGTACAATATAGAATTTTCTTACAAAAATTAATTTGGCCAAAAAGCATTTTTTTAAATTTAGTTTTCCAAAAAACCCTAAGTTGAGGTTTGCACTACAAGTAGTTGATTTGGGGTATGAAAAATCTTTTAAAGAGTATGTTTGACTCCTATTAGATATAGGACTCCCCAAAACCACAAAAATATATTTTTAAAAGTTATTTTGCTATTTTACTTAAGGGCTTTTTCTTTATGCCAGAAATGGTCTTTAATAGGTTAAAATTATTTTTATGCTTTAAAAATATTTGTGAAACATTAGGGAAACTCAGTGGACATATATTGTCCATATATAAGAGTTTCAACACATGGTCATGTTCAAAATATTGGTCAAACCCCTCAAAAACCCTTTTTGGATATTTCAAGCTTTAGAAATATTTACAAAGGAAATATTCTCTCAAAATTCCAAGAAAATTCTAGCATGTCACATATGACATATTGGATAATCTTACCAAGCCTCATGTCTTGGAGAACAATATAACATCACCAAATCCCCTCAAAACCATTTCTGTCCATTTTGAAGTTTGAGCAATTCTACATTGCCAAATATGTCCAAATGTTCTCAAACTTGGTGCACATGCTTCAATGGTCTAATTGTCCATCTAGACCAAATGGAACAAGTTGGAGAAAATAATATCTTGATCAAAGTGCCTCAAAACCCTCTATGTCCAGAATCAAATTTGAACAACTTTACATTGTCGACTTTCTTATTTTGCTCTCAACCTTTGTGGGCATGCTCTAAATCCAAAATGATGACACTACACCAAGTGGTGCACCAAGGAGAAGAGTTTAACTTAGCTAGATCTAAGCAAGTCAATTTCTGTTGATTCCCAGGGTTTACAAAAGTTACATTGTGAACTTTGCCCAAATAAGCTCAAAATGGGTGGAAGGTCCTAATTATATGTGCCATTTCACCCTGTGGAGTCTCATGCCAAATGGAATTCATTTACCCATCCAAACCAACAACAAACACCTTCTGCCACTTTACCAAAACAACTACTTTGACCTCCTTAACTTCTCCAACATAAAAAAGTAGTTGCTAATCCATCCAAAAGTGGAGAATAAGCACCCTGTAACTGTACCATGTACATTGTATTCTGGTTTTGAGTAATACAAACACAATGGGAGCCTCTCCCACTGTCTAATCTAAAAAAACTACTTTGACCTCTTCCACTCTTCTCCATGGCCTCAACTTTTTACCATAGCTACTCCTGACCCTCTATTACCTCCAGTAAATTTCCCCTGGCCATTGCTCAATGATTGAGGGGTGAAACACTCCCATTTACATCCGTGGACAGGAGCTTCTCTCTCTCCCTCAACCTCCCTCCTCACTCCAGTGGCTCCCCAGGGCATCCAAGGCCATAGCCCACTTCGGCTCGCCGGAGTTCGTGACGTACATGCCGTCCCAGCCTCTCTTTCTTCTCGATCTGGAGCCTATGCATCACCCTGATCCTTTCCCCCTGTTTACCCTCTCTGTAGCTGCCGGAAACGGCTGGAGCCACCGCCGCCCGACGCTCCTCCACCGTGCCTCCTCGTTGTCGGCGATCCAGACAACTCCGGTGAAGTCCACCACCACCACCCGAACGGCGACTCCATGCCGAGTCCAACTGTGCTGTCAGCTCGACCCGCCGTGCCCTGCTTCGCCTCTGCTGGGCACGCCAGCCCTCTGGTCGCGAGGTCAGAGATGACATGCGGGCCCCACCTATCATCCTCACCTCTGTCTCGCCTCTCTCTCTCCCACTGGCAGCTCGGTCCCGCCCGTCAGGTTTAAAAACCTGGCGTGCACGCCAGCTCGCCTTGGCCTCTTTTCCCTCTGGGCCCGCTGCACCGTGGCCTTTCTGGCCCAGTGGCACACTGCCACTTTCCTTTTTCTTTTTCTGTTTGTTTTATAAAAATTCCACAGGATAAAATATTTATCCAAATGGAATAATTCCAACTCCTAAAATCTTAGAATAATTCCACCTATTTATTGATGTAACCTTCATACACATCCATCACACTTTTCTGTACTGTTCAAATTTAAATTCAAATTTGAGCATTTAAATCCTTCTTTGAAAATCCATTTCCACTATTCCTTAACTCCAAATCCAAAACTAGTAATTTTCCCCTTCTTAGTTTTCCTCCTAGTATTTTACAAAAATAAGTTGACATTTTCTGACCACTTTGACTTTTCTGTTTTTATTATTGTCTTATTTTCCGTTATTTTCTTGCGACAATTAGATCTCGTATTTGACGAGTTGCTGAAGAAGAAGAAATAGAAGGATTTGAAGACCTTGAAGACCAAGCCAATCAAGGCAAGCAGCCCTTTGACCATGACACCCCTCTTGTTCATCGGTACCCTTTTTTCGATTGCATGATGAAGAAATATGACGGTGGTAAACTTGTTGTGAACCACCACATGATGCATACCCCTACTCATGACTTTACCTTGTTCATGATTGCATTGCCAAGAGACTAGTCGATGCATAATGATGCATGTGTACCATGAACTCTTCGAGGTTACATTCTTTCGACAACCCCATCGGGTGCCCCTAATGCCCTTGGGAGATGTTGAGCTAAGGTCACCACTTGAGGAAGAAGTGGTGTACCGAAGAGAGCTTTTGGTGTGTGTGTAAAATGATGGATTAGATTTATGTGTGATTACCGTCCCACCAAACATGTGCAACCACTCTACCCCTTTATGGGATGGGGCATTATTGACTACTTAGGCTGATACTAACATGGTGCCCACATTACTAGCGACGAGGTAACTTGAGGTCAGTCTCAGGATGGGGTCGTGCTTGGTTAGGCGGCCATGACTGTTTTCACAGGGCACCGGACACACCGTTGGTCCCTTCGCGTGATAATGTGAAAAGGGCATAGTCCCACAATCTTTTGCTTATACACGAGGGCCGTGTATCAACGAGTGGACCCTATGTTAGTGTCGTCTTGGGAAAGGTAATGATCGGGTGCTTACCCCGAGTAATTGAGGTACTGCGGGATCATGGATGACACGAAATCTTCCCGGATCTTGTGGGTAAAGTGCGCAACCTATGCAGAGTGTCAAACTATTCGAATAGCCGTGTCCACAGTCATGGACATTAGGAGGTGCTACTTAAACTATGTCCAGAAATTTTACAATCTCGGTGCATGTGTGTGTGGAAGAGAACTATTTGTGTCAAGGTGGTGACTTGACATGTTGAATGAAATGGCATTGATTCAAACTCTATTTATGTTGATGTCTGTAACCCGTTCTCAAGGTTACCCATGTTCATTGATGCATATCTCACAAGTTGATAGGACATCTCAACCAGCTTGAAGCTAGGTTGCTTACTTGTTGTACAATTGCATTGTTACTTTGAACCAAATCATGGGTTGCTTGCGAGTACATTCAAAGTACTCATTGGCTTGCCACTAGTTATTTAATTGGCCAGGCATGGACGAACAGGAGTTCGGACAAGAGTTCTTTGGAGACGAACATGTGAACTAGGACGTTTCCTAGTCAGAATGCATGTAGGGCAGATGGCATGGGTACTACTTATCGACAAAGATTTCCGTTGCTTGTGTTTCATTTGATGTTCAGCCCTTAAGGCTTTATCAATGTAAGACTTGACCATAATGGTCATAATTTGTGTAAGATGGTATGGATGGATGTAAGACTCTTGTTATTAAGCTTCTGTGTGTTAAGTGAGCATTGATCTCTGGGATCACTGTACACACGCATTCGGTGATCTCGACTTATGAGTCAGGGTCCCCACAGAGCTGGTATCAGAGCCATCCTGACTGTAGGAAGCCTTAGTTAGCATGGTCGTTAGTTAGGGTAAAACAAATTTTCAAAACCATCTATACCTCGCCTCTTTTCTAAGAACTAAGGGATATTTACAGTATTGACCCCTCCTATTTAGCTTTTATAGATGGTTGTCGCCCCCTTGAGACTCCTTACGACAGGATTTCCATCACTCCTAAGAGATTGCCTCCAACAATGCCACTATCCCTTGCTGCCCATGTACGCCCTGCATGAACTGGAGAATGATGTGTTCGAGAAGGAGTTCTACGCCAAGGTTTTTGTGCCTGCCAAGACCTCACCTCAGGGGTGGTTCTTCGTTGGACCACCTATGCCAACAAGAGACCTAGCCATTCACCAAGTGGCATACGAAGCACTCCTTCGTCTTCGAGACCTCCTTCCAGAAATGAAAGAAGAACATGCCACCCGCTACCTACCTGGCAAGACCGGATTTGGAGCTCCGACTCAAGTGATGATTTCCCTAGAAGACGAGGATCCAACCCTTAAGTACCAGATCCGTTTCGTCAATGCAGGAGAATACCTTCTACACCACCTTACCGAAGCATTTCTCAAGGCTCGCCAAGATCTCCCTTCACTTCTGCACATCCACTGCCTCGAGAAGAAGAAGGTGGTCGAGCAAGAACAACAAATCACTGCCCTAGAAGCCCACATTTCTAATCAGGAGCAGCAAATCAAGGAACTTCAGAAAAGTTCACAACCAAACCCCACGCAGGAGGCATAGGAATGGATTTCCATATCCACCTCGTAGAGGATCATCGTTAGGCCCCCGGCAATAATACCAAAGACTAAATAGCAACCCTTTTGTTTCCATCACATGTCATAGGTGTGGTGAACTTGGGCATATTAACAGGATGTGTGCCAACAAGCAGTTGACTGTCGCATGCCCATTGGCACCCAGGAGAACCTAGAATTTGAAGACCGAATGCCTTTCTCTCAAAGTGATGAAGCAAGCACGACTACCGAATCCAAAGACCCCTCGGGTAGGATGAGTCGTGTACCCCCTATGCGCAGTCGAATCCATATGATGGTTCAACTAAAACCATGTTGAGTGTTGCTTGTTCTTATCTGTTTGTGTTTCGATATAAGTCGCACTTTTGCCTTAGGCATCATGTATGCAACTTTATCGCCTATCTTATCTTAATGAAATTGTGGGTGGTCTTTTGGCACTTGTTTGCTTGCACCTGCACTATAGAACCCCCTTTAGGCATTTCCAATCTATGCTACTTTCCCTCTCATCTCTCTCATCAACTGAAGACCAGCAAGACAAGATGCACCAAGGATTCCACCTCAGCGACCAACTAGCACTCAAGACTTTTGTTGCAGCCTCCTTGACCAAGTGAAGCCCCATAGAGATATGTTTACCCCTCAAGATTAGAAACCCATCCCTAGACCCTTCGAGATTGCACGATATAACCCAGCTCGAATCCTTAACCATGAGCTTATCCTACAGAATTGCAAGAGAACTAGTTCACCTTCAGTAACCTTTGCTCATCAAAAGGTTCACTATGGAACTAGTGGACATAGTGAACTAGCACATTATCATCCTAAGATAGCACCAGAACTGACAATGCCATAGGGAAGATTGTTTCGAGGATACAAGATTAGTAGGATTAATAATTCGATGAGATTATATCAGTAACCTTGAGGAATTATCTAAGACTCTTTGGTGGATTATGAGGTTTCCTTATGGTACAAGAACTTGGTGGGATCCTGATAATAGGGTAGCATAACCTTTGTTACCCCTAAGTAAATTGGATTTAGTAGGAAAGTTATGATCATCGGCTGAGATTCTTGGAAGTATAAGGATTTGACTTAGCCATGGGATATTGATATAAGATAGTTGATATTACGATAATGACTTGGTGGGATCATGTGGATAGAGTAGCATAGCTTTCATCACCCCAGAGTAAATTTGGATTTAAATAGGTGATCCTAGTGGAGTCTAGATGCTGAGTAAGTCTGCATGGTTCGGAGTAAATTGGGTTTAGATTGATGATCTCGAACATGATACCATGTTTCTCGGTGGACAATAAACTAGGGGATTGGATCAATTGTCGGAGTTTATTAGGAATCTTTACGAGCTTGACCTTGGAGTTTACTTAATCGCGATGATGGGAATTGGTGGACTGACTATAGTAAGGACAAACCTTTAAGTATTTGGGAATTATAGGACAGTAGAAGGTCTTGTGGAACACCATAAACACTGGATTTGTAGAAGTAATGGACTGTGTAGTAATAGATGGAAGTTAATGGGTTGTTGGAATTTATTCATAGGAAGGAAACAAGATCTTGGAGTGGCATACGATGTGTTTCCTTAGGATAGGGGTGCACTATCTTTGACCTTGGAGGAATAGGTTGAGCGTTCGGATTGTCATGTTTAATTCAAGCTTAGCAGCTATATGTTATACCCATGGATTTTTGCATAGAGATAGCTAAACATATGAGTTTGTTAGATCTCCTCTCCAGAGCAGTAAGGATACAAATAACATGAGTGATGAATTGAGTTGACCTATACGAGATGATTCCTTTGGTAATATGATGTGATTTGTTTTGAGGACTAGATAGAACTATTAGCATCTCAGAAACTGTGCTCAAGGATAAGATAATAAACGTTCACTCTCACACTAGCATCCTTGGAACCCTTAAGCCCTGCCAGGCCACAACATGGTCATATCATGACCACATGCTTTCGCTCTAGATCGAGAAGACCTTGACCAGTACTCAACCATGACCACCATCAATGCCCCATCCCACTTTATGTACACCATGAACAAGTCTTCATGGAGTACTTGGACAGGTTGGTTGTCATCTATATTTGGTGACCTACTTGACTACCCTAACACGAAAGAAGAGTCATTCAGCTGGTTAAGGAACATTTGAAGACTGCCATGTCAAGGAGGAAGAACTATACAAACCACCATCACCAAGAAGAATACTTCCGCATCGAAGACATTGCGTATCTGCAACCCACTTCTCTCAATGGAACCAAGCATTTCCATGTCAAAGGGAAGCTCACACCAAGATTTATCGACCCCCTCCAAGATCGCCAAGACGAAGAGTAGACGGCTGCCAGCTAGAGCTACCATCCGAGTTAGCCATTGTGCACAACATTGTCCACACGACACCACACCGGAAGAGTTTCCAACTCCCTGACTAGCTCAATCTCTATAAGGACATGGATCACCGAGCCATCGACCTCCAGCCCGATATGACCTATGCGAGAGACCCAATTGCAATCAGGATCAAGCAGGACGTCATACACGAAGCCACGCCATCAAATACTTCAAGGTTCAATGGAGGACCACTCGGAAGTAGAAGCAGTATGAGGACGTGAAGACTACCCAAAACCTAAATTTCTGTATTCCCTTCCGCGCCTAGTTTGGGAATCTCAGGGACGAAATTCTTATAAGGGGGGTAGGTCTGTCACACCCTCATTTTCACACCACAACACTTAAGCTATTAAATCATGATAAAGTGTGGTTTGAGAAAAACTTTTGCATTATTTGGCTTTTTATTTGAGTTGGTTTTCTCTTTGTGATTTTCAAGTGCTCTTTAAAGTCAACACAACTCCACCTTCTATACTTCATCCCCTTGCTCCAAACTTTTGCCCCAATTATCATGCCATGTGTATAGTACAATATAGAATTTTCATACAAAAATTAATTTGGCCAAAAGCATTTTTTTTAAATTTAGTTTTCCAAAAACCCGTAAATTGAGGTTTGCACTACAAGTACTTGATTTGGGTTATGAAAAATCTTCCAAAGAGTATGTTTGACTCCTATTAGGTATAGGACTCCCAAAAACCACAAAAATATAATTTTAAAAGTTATTTTGCTATTTTACTTAAGGGATTTTTCTTTAGGCCAGAAATGGTCTTTAATAGGTTAAAATTATTTTTATGCTTTAAAAATATTTGTGAAAATTTAGGGAAACTCAGTGGACATATATTGTCCATATATAAGAGTTTCAACACATGGTCATGTTCAGAATATTGGTCAAACCCCTCAAAAACCCTTTCTGGATATTTCAAGCTTTAGAAATAGTTACAAAGGAAATATTCTCTAAAAATTCCAATAAAATTCTAGCATGTCACATATGACATATTGGATGATCTTGCCAAGCCTCATGTCTTGGAGAACAATATAACATCACCACATCCCCTCAAAACCATTTCTGTCCATTTTGAAGTTTGAGCAACTCTACATTACCAAACATGTACAAATGTTCTCAAACTTGGTGCACATGCTTCAATGGTCTAAGTATTCATCTACACCAAATGGCACAAGTTGGAGAAAATAATATCTTGATCAAAGTGCCTCAAAACCCTCTCTGTCCAGAATCAAATTTGAACAGCTTTACATTGTCAACTTTCTTATTTTGCTCTCAAACTTTGTGGGCACGCTCTAAACCCAAAATGATGACACTACACCAAATGGTGCACCAAGGAGAAGAGTTTAACTTAGCTAGATCTAAGCAAGTCCATTTCTATTGATTTCTAGGGTTTACAAAAGTTACATTGTGAACTTTGCCCAAATAAGCTCAAAATGGATGGAATGCCCTAATTATATGTGCCATTTCACCCTGTGGAATCTCATGCCAAATGGAATTCATTTACCTGTCGAAACCAACAACAAACACCTTCTGCCACTTTACCAAAACAACTACTTTGACCTCTTCCACTCTTCTCCATGGCCTCAACTTTTTACCACAGCTACTCCTGACCCTCTTCTACCTCCAGTAACTTTCCCCTGGCCATTGCTCAATGATTGAGGGGTGAAACACCCCCATTTACCTCCCTGGACAGGAGCTTCTCTCTCTCCCTCAACCTCCCTTCTGTAAATGTATATAGAAATACTTGGTTGCAAAATAATAACAGGACCAATGTAAATGTTGCAGGAGCCACGACCGAGGTGGCGAGCCTGAAGGAGGCGGTATCCAAGGCCGAAAAGAGTGCGGCCTTGGAGCGCACCGAGCGAGAGAAGCAGGAGGCACGAGTGGCAGAGGTGCGGCAAAAGCTCCAGGCTCTCGTGGAAAAACACGAGAGTTTGGAGCGTGACTCGAAGACTCGAGAGTCCGAGCTTGCCTTGGCTCTTGAGAGTGCCAAGACCGCTAAGGCCGAAGCCCAGAAGGCCCTTCAGGAGATATAGGCGATGAAGAAGATAACGGCAGGTAAGGCATTCTTTATGCAAAGCAAAAATATAAAAGTTAATTATCTGCTACTTACCCGAATCCGGAGCTCTCCAGGAGTGTTCGCCGATCTGCCCCATAGTGTGTCTGATGCCGCCGCATACTACCGAGCCGAAGAGGGGAGCTCGACGGAAAAAGTGTTCTAGTCTCAGTATGCTGAGGCCGAACATCCGATGCCCCTGAGCGACCAGCTGAAGCAGCTGGTCGAGCTCCACAAGGTGGCCGAACAGGCCATGAAGGGCTCATAGCTCGGCTGTGGCCTGGAGAAGTCATGCCTGGGAGCTACTTCGGTCTGGTGCGGCGGCTGGTGGACGCGTGTCCGTGGATTGAGGTCGTCAAGCGCTCCGTTTGTATTGAAGGTGCCCGTCGGGCCCTTGCTCGTGCTAAGGTGCACTGGGGCAAGCTAGATGCGGAGAAGCTGTTGACGGACGCGCCACCGCCGAGAAAGGAGTATCATACGCCCGAGATGTATTATAATGGCGTTCTGAAGGGTGCCCGCCGTATAGCGGATGAGTGCTCCAAAGATTTAATTTTTTAGTAGACTCGCATTTGTTATCCTGTATGCTGAAGCTTTGTTCATATGCGTTAAGCAACGCTTGTTAATTTAAAATATTACCTTCTGTGCGGCCGTTTATCAAATCTGAGAGATGCAAGTCGTCGGCTCCGACCCCCATGCCACGAGTGCTGGGGTGTTCGGGATAAACCTGAGCGCTCTTGTTCCCATTCTTGGGTCCATCTAGGGAGGCGTTCAGCACAACGAACCAGGCCGTCGGACTTATAATGCTTTATCACTCTCACTTAGCCATAGAATTCTATAATTTTAAATTTCGGCGAAGCCCCTAGTATTCGGAAGACCGAGTTCGGGGCGCTATCCACGCCTAGGCCCGATAAGTCCGGTTCCTCGCTCGAAGCGGCATAAGTCTTTAAGGACTCGAAGAAACCTCGCGAACAGCGACCGGTCTCTTGCACTATCATGACAATCAGTTTTAGATTTCTCTACTGAGGTGTTAACCCAGCTCAACTAGGGCACAATCGCAGTAGTTCTCCCAGCGCTACCTTAGCCAACAATGCGGAACGTAAGGTACCAAAACATGGGAGCCGGGCAAACCCAACTATTGACCAAAGACATGATTCGGACCGATGCATATAGTGCTATAAGTTCGGGGTGCCGCACTCGTGAGAGTGTTCGGTCTTCTCACACCATGTTATGGGGTGTTGTAAGCCCCTGGTGTATTGTCCGCACCAAAGTGTACGGTTGCAGAATGTCATGACTAAACATATTTGTATATAAAAAATAGATAAGTACAATAATAGGTAAGAGCTATATATTGTTTATTAAAAAAGGGCTGCTGTGAAAGCAGAACGATACAAGAAGTGCGGTAAGCAAGAGATGGGAGTATTTGACATGTTCCCCTCCAGGGGCAAGCAGCGGGATTGTAAGTAAAACAGGTATTAAACTCGTTATAGAGACCACCTGGACTTTTGACGTGGCTTGCTCTCTCCCTGGCTGTTGCATCGTGGGTTCGGCGAGTGTATTGCCGGACAGGCCTTCCGAATAGTTGGGTCTTGAAAGTGTGTAAAAAGGAAAACGGCGAAATAGGGAGCCCCTTAGTGCGGTTGAGCCGCATTCTGGGTGTGCCGTTGTTGTGCCCCTCCCCTTATGCCCATGGTATCTCTAAGGCGTAATTATGTACGCGTGGTACCAGTATCGCCATTTGGCGGGGGCCGGGGTTGGGGCCGCACTCCTATGCTTGCTCGGAACGTGCCAGCCGGATTTGTTGTAGGTTACTTTGGGCTCGCTTGACGTTGTCCGGACGTTTGACGCCTGGATTGGAGAACTGCCTTGAGAGGCCACTCTGTACTTCTGTCGCCAGGGCCGCCATGTGCTCCTCCATTCGGAGAGAGTCTTTGGTGTTTCCGTTTACCATGATGACTCTGCGAGGTCTTGGCATCTTGAGCTTGAGATATGCGTAGTGCGGCACCGCATTGAATTTTGCAAATGCGGTTCGTCCAAGAAGGGCGTGATAGCCGCTGCGGAATGGGACTATGTCGAAGATTAACTCCTCGCTCCGGAAGTTATCTGGGGATCCGAAGACCACTTCGAGTGTTACCGAGCCTGTACAGCTGGCCTCTACACCTGGTATGACACCTTTGAAGGTTGTCTTTGTGGGTTTAATCCTTGAAGGATCGATGCCCATTTTTCGCACTGTGTCCTGGTAAAGCAGGTTCAGGCTACTGCCGCCGTCCATTAGGACTCTGGTAAGGTGAAATCCGTCGATAATTGGGTCTAGGACCAGTGCGGCAAATCCGCCGTGACGGATGCTGGTGGGATGGTCCCTTCGATCAAAGGTGATCGGGCAGGAGGACCATGGGTTGAACTTTGGGGCGACTGGCTCCAACGCATAGACGTCCTTGAGAGCACGCTTCCACTCCCTTTTGGGGATGTGGGTTGCGTATATCATGTTCACCGTCCGAACTTGTGGGGGAAATCCCTTCTGTCCTTTGTTGTTCGGCGGCCGGGGCCCCTCCTCGTCATCGCTATGTAGCCCCTTGTCTCTGGTTTCGGCACTTAACTTGCCTGCCTGCTTGAACATCCAACAATCCCTGTTGGTGTGATTGGCTGGCTGTTTGGGGGTGCCGTGTATCTGGCACGAGCGATCGAGTATCCGGTCTAAGCTGGATGGGCCGTGAGGGTTTCTTTTGAATGGCTTCTTCCGCTAACCCGGTTTAGAGCCTCTGAATCCGGCATTGACTGCCGTATCTTCAGTATTGTCACCGTTAATGCGGCGCTTATGCTTGTTGCGATGTGACCTGCCGTTGTTGTCCTTGGTATCCAAATTGCTGGGGCTCTTGGTTATGTTATTGCTACGAGCTAGCTAGCTGTCTTCTCCCGCACAAAAGCGGGTCATGAGTGTCGTGAGGGCTGCCATAGATTTCGGCTTTTCCTGTCCTAGGTGCCGGGCAAGCCATTCGTCTCGGATGTTGTGCCTGAAGGCTGCAAGGGCCTCGACGTCCGGACAGTCAACTATTTGGTTTTTCTTGGTTAGGAACCGTGTCCAGAATTGTCTAGCCGATTCCTCTGGCTGCTGGATTATGTGGCTTAGGTCATCGGCGTCTGGTGGTCGCACATACGTGCCCTGGAAGTTGTCAAGGAATGCAGATTCCAGGTCCTCCCAACAACTAATTGACTCTGCTGGCAGGCTGTTAAGCCAATGTCGAGCTGGTCCTTTAAGCTTGAGCGGGAGGTATTTGATGGCGTGTAGATCATCACCACGGGCCATGTGGATATGAAGGAGATAATCCTCAATCCATACCACAGGATCTGTTGTGCCATCGTATGATTCGATGTTTACGGGTTTGAAGCCCTCGGGGATTTGATGATCCATTACTTCGTCTGTGAAGCATAGTGGGTGTGCGGCGCCCCTGTACTGGGCTATATCACGACGCAGCTCGGACGAGCTTGGTCTGTTGTATTCGGCCGGGCCATACTTATTATGTCCGGCGTGACGGCTAGCGTCACGTGAAGCGGGGCGCCCATGCAATCCGTAGATCGATCTTGTTTTCCTTGCCTTATCCTCCAAGATGTCTCGCAGGTCTGTTGCGTCTCCCCGTACTCTGGTATGTTTTGAGCAGTGCCGGGGTGCGGCTTGGGTCGAGGGTCTGAAGGCCTCTCTATCGCGGCCACGGGGTGGCCGATCGGGCGCATCGTATGCTGGTGATGTAGGTTTAGTTGCTTCCTCCTCAAGTTGGGGTAGCAGCCTGCGCTTTGGGTAGCTCTTGGATGGGTGTTCTAGTTTATACTCTTCGGCCGCCAGGACTTCGGTCCATTTGTCGGCTAGCAAGTCTTGGTCAGCTCTAAGCTGCCGCTGTTTCTTCTTGAGGCTGCTTGCCGTGGCTACGAGCCTGCGTTTGAAACGCTCTTGTTCGACGGGATCCTCTGGTACGACAAATTCGTCGTCGTCGAGGCTTGCCTCGTCTTCGGAGGGAGGCATATAATTGTCGTCCTCATCCTCTTTGTCGGCCGCTCTCTCATGAGGGCTGGCTCCTTCGTCCTCCTGCACTGAATCCTGCTGGAGGGGGTTGTCTCCGGCACTGTCCAACGTGTTGTTATCTCTGGTGCCGGAATCGCCATTTTTGCTTTGGCGGGACTTAGAGCGGCGCCGCTGACGTCGGCGCTTGGGTTTCTTCTTGGAGGGATCATCCTCCGTTTTCTCCTCACCATCCCCCGCTTTAGGGGTGTCCACCATGTATATGTCATATAACGAGGTGGCTTTCCAGTTCCCTATAGGTGCTGGTTCTTGATCGTCTCCTTCATCGGCATCCATGCTGTTGATGTCTTCGGAGTCAAAGTCAAGCATGTCGGTTAAATCATCGACAGTGGCTACGAAGTGGGTGGTGGGTGGGCTTCGAATTTCTTCGTCATCCGCATCCCAACCGTGTTGGCCGTAGTTCGGCCAGGGCTCTCCTGACAAAGAGAGAGACTTTAATGAATTCAGGATATCGCCAAAAGGCGAGTGCTGAAAGACGTCCGCGGCGGTGAACTCCATGACCGGAGCCCAGTCGGGCTTAATCGGAAGAGGTGCGGGATTTACGGAGTCCGGATCGGAGTCCGGCACCTTGGAGTCACGGGCCTTGTGAAGGACTAGGCTGGTATCCGGCTCTATCGCCGTAGAGGTTGCAGCTTCCGGGGCGGCGTCCAAGCATCTGTCCCGGACTGGCGCAGTGGGCTTCGAGCTAATGGTCGGAGCGAACACCTGAGCGACGCTTTGGGTGTTGTCCGATGGCAGAGCTAAATCATGCCCATCGTGACAGTGTGGCGCGCCCGGTCGTGGCTCGAATCCGTCGAAGATCAAGTCCCTGCGGATGTCGGGCGTGTAGTTTAAGCTTCCAAACCTGACCTGATGGCCAGGGGCGTACCTTTCAATCTGCTCCAGATGGCCGAACAAGTTGGCCCGCAGTGCGAAGCCGCCGAATACGAAGATCTGACCGGAGAGAAAAGTCTCATCCCGGACCGCATCGCGATTGACGAGCGAAGAAGCCATCGGGCCTAAAGGCGACGACACAGAGGAACTCTCAATGAAAGCACCAATGTCGGTGTCAAAACCGGCGGATCTCGGGTAGGGGGTCCCGAACTGTGCGTCTAGGCGGATGGTAACAGGAGACAAGGGACACGATGTTTTTACCCAGGTTCGGGCCCTCTCCATGGAGGTAAAACCCTACTCCTGCTTGATTAATATTGATGATATGGGTAGTACAAGAGTAGATCTACCACGAGATCGGAGTGGCTAAACCCTAGAAGCTAGCCTATGGTATGATTGTTGTTCGTCCTATGGACTAAAACTCTCCGGTTTATATAGACACCGGAGAGGGCTAGGGTTACACAGAGTCGGTTACAATGGGAGGAGATCTTCATATCGTATCGCCAAGCTTGCCTTCCACGCCAAGGAAAGTCCCATCCGAACACGGGACGGAGTCTTCAATCTTGTATCTTCATAGTCCAGGAGTCCGGCCAAAGGTCTTAGTCCGGCCATCCGGACACCCCCTAATCCAGGACTCCCTCAAAGACCGAGGAGAACATGGTATTGAGATCCAAAAAGAGAGAAGAAGCCATATAGCTAATAACTATGGACCCAAAGGTCTGTGGTAAACTACTCACAACTCATCGGAGAGGCTATGGTGTTGATGTAGAAGCCCTCCGTGGTCGATCCCCCCTCCGGCGGAGCGCCAGCAAAGGCTCCAAGATGGGATCTCGCGGATAAAAAAGGTTACGGTGGTGGAATTAGGTTTTCGTTGTCTCCTTTGATGTTCTCGGGGTATGTGGGTATATATAGGAGGAAGAAGTAGGTCGGTGGATGCCCAAGGGGCCCACGAGATAGGGGGGCGCGCCCAGTAGGGGGGGCTCCACCCTTGTGGCCGCCTCGATTGCTTCTTGACTTGTACTCCAAGTCCTCTGGATCATGTTTGTTCCAAAAATCACGCTCCCGATGGTTTCATTTCGTTTGGACTCCGTTTGATATTCCTTTTCTTCGAAATACTAAAATAGGCAAAAAAAACAGCAATACGGGCTGGGCCTCGAGTCAGTAGGTTAGTCCTAAAAATGATATAAAAGTGTAAAGTAAAGCCCGTAAACATCCAAAACGGGTAATATAATAGCATGGAACAATCAAAAATTGTAGATACGTTGGAGACGTATCAAGCATCCCCAAGCTTAATTCATGCTCATCCTCGAGAAGGTAAATGATAAAAACATAATTTTTGATGTGGAATGCTACCTAGCATAATTCTCAATGTAATTTTCTTTATTGTGGCATGAATGTTCAGATCCAAATGATTCAAAATAAAAGTTCATATTTACATAAGAAATAGTAATACTTCAAGCATACTAATCAAAGTAATCATGTCTTCTCAAAATAACATGGCTAAAGGAAGTTCATCCCTACAAAATCATATAGTTAGGCTATGTTTCATTTTCATCACACAAAATACTCACATCGAGAACAACCCCGGTTTCAGCCAAGCAATTGGTTCATACTTTTTAACGCGCTTCAGCCTTTTTCAACTCTCACGCAATACATGAGCGTGAGCCATGGATATAGCACTATAGGTGGAATAGAATATGATGATGGAGGTTGTGTGGAGAAGACAAAAAAAGAAAAAGTCTCACATTGACAAGGCTAATCAAAGGGCTATGGAGATGCCCATCAATTGATGTCAACATGAGGAGTAGGGATTGCCATGCAACGGATGCACTAGAGCTATAAATGTATGAAAGCTCAACAAAAGAAACTAAGTGGGTCTGCATCCAACTTGCTTGCTCACGAAGACCTAGGGCATTTGAGGAAGCCCATCATAGGAATATACAAGCCAAGTTCTATAATGAAAAATTCCCACTAGCATATGAAAGTGACAACATATGAGACTCGCTATATGAAGAACATGCTGCTACTTTGAAGCACAAGTGTGGAAAAGGATAGTAACATTGCCCCCTTTTTATTTTATTTTATTTTCTTCTTCTTTTTTCCTGTTTTTCCTTTTCCTTTTTTTCTTTGGCCTTTCTTTTTTATTATTTTTTTATTTGGGGACAATGCTCTAATAATGATGATCATCACACTTCTATTTATTTACAACTCATGAATTACAACCCAATACTAGAACAAGATGCCTCCGGCGGTGTACCGGGATGGGCAATGAATCAAGAGTGACATGTATGAAAATTTATGCATGGTGGCTTTGCCACAAATACGATGTCAACTACATGATCATGCAAGGCAATATGACAATGATGGTGTGTGTCATGATGATAAACGGAACGGAACGGTGGAAAGTTGCATGGCAATATATCTCGGAATGGCTATGGAAATGCCATAATAGGTAGGTATGGTGGATGTTTTGAGGAAGATATAAGGAGGTTTATGTGTGATAGAGCGTATCATATCACGGGGTTTGGATGCACCGGCGAAATTTGCACCAACTCTCAAGGTGAGAAAGGGCAATGCACGGTACCGAAGAGACTAGCAATGATGGAAAGGTAAAAGTGCGTATAATCCATGGACTCAACATTAGTCATAAAGAACTCATATACTTATTGCAAAAGTTTTATTAGCCCTCAAAGCAAAGTACTACTATGCATGCTCCTAGGGGGAGGTTGGTAGGAGTTAACCATCGCGCGCCTCCGACCTCCACTCAAGGGAAGGCAATCAAAAGAGCACCCTATGCAATAAATTTGTTACACAACTTTTACCATACGTGCATGCTACATGACTTGCCAACTTCAACACAAGCATTCTTTAAATTCATAATCACCCAACTAGCATGACTCTAATATCACTACCTCCATATCTCAAAACAATTACCAAGTATCAAATTGATCATAGCATCCAATTCACTTCCTATGATAGTTCTTATTATACCCAACTTGGGTGCTCATCATTCTAGGACCAATTTTATAACCATAGCAAATACCATGCGTTTTTAAGAGACTCTCAAAATAATATAAGTGAAGCATGTGAGACTAACAATTTCTACAAAATTAAGCCGCCGTCGTGCTCTAAAAGATATAAGTGAAGCACTAGAGCAAAAACTATCTAGCTCAAAAGATATAAGTGAAGCACATAGAGTATTCTAATAAATTCCAATCAAGTGGGTTTCTCCCAAAAGGTATGTACAGCAAGTATCTTTGTGGTAAACTAAAAATCAAAGACTAATATCATACAAGACGCTCCAAGCAAAACACATATCATGTGGCGAATAAAAATATAGCTCCAAGTAAAGTTACCGATAAACGAAGACGAAAGAGGGGATGCCTTCCGGGGGCATCCCCAAGCTTAGGCTTATGGATATTCTTGAATATCTTGGGGTGCCATGGGCATCCCCAAGCTTAGGATTTTGCCACTCCTTATTCCATAGTCCATCAAATCTTTACCCAAAAGTTGAAAACTTCACAACACAAAACTCAACAAGAAACCTCGTAAGCTCCGTTAGTGAAAGAAAGAAAAACCACCACATAAGGTACTATAATGAACTCATTATTTATTTATATTGGTGTTAAACCTACTATATTTCAAGTTCTCTATGGTTCATACCACTTAATACTAGCCATAGATGCATCAAAATAAGCAAACAACGCATGAAAAACAGAATCTGTCAAAAACAGAACAGTCTGTATCAATCTGTAACTCTCGAATACTTCTGGAACTCTAAAAATCCTACCAAAATAGGAAGTCCTGGGCAATTTATCTATTGATCTACGGCAAAATGAATCAACGCAAAATCACGTTTAAGTGAATTAACAAAACTATTTTCGTGCGCGCAAAGTTTCTGTTTTTCAGCAGAATCAAATTAACTCACCATAGGTTATCCTATAGGTTCTACTTGGCACAAACACTAATTAAAACATAAAAACACATCTAAACAGAAGGTAGATGCAAACTTTATTACTAAATAGAAACAAAAACAAAAAACACAAATAAAATTGGGTTGCCTCCCAACTAGCGCTATCGTTTAACGCCCCTAGCTAGGCATTAAGATTTCAATGATGCTCACATGAAAGACAAGAATTGAAGCACAAAGAGAGCATCATAAAACATGTGACAAACACACTTAAGTCTAACATACTTCCTATGCATATGCATATTGTAAGCGAACAAATTATCAAGGCAAGCAAAAACTAGCATATGCAAGGAAGAACAAAGAGATGATAGCAATCTCAACATGACGAGAGGTAATTTAGTAAGATAAAAATTTGTACGACCATATTTTACTCTCTCATAATAATTACATGTAGGATCATAGGCAAATTCAACTAAATAGCTATCACATGATATATTCTCAACACGATCCACATGCATGTGAAGTTGACACTCTTCCAATATAGTGGGATTATCATAATCTAAAGTCATGACCTCTCCAAACCCACTTTTATCAAAAATACCATAAGATTGAACATTATCCAAATATGTGGAATCTAAAGTTGACACTCTTCCAAACCGACTTTCAATATTATTGCAAACACTGTTATCAATCTCATATTCATCATGGGGCTTAAATAAATTTTCAAGATCATAAGAAGAGTCACCCAAATCATGATCATTGCAACAAGTAGTAGAAATAGCAAAACTAGCATCCCCAAGCTTAGGGTTTTGGATATTATTAGCACAATTGAGATCAAAAGAATTTAAAATAAAATCATTGCAATCATGCCTTTTATTCAAGGAGCTATTGTGAATCTCTTCATAAATTTCTTCATCACAATTTTCAGATTCATGAATTTCAAGCAAAACCTCATAAAGATAATCTAGTGCACTCAACTCACTAGCAATAGGTTCAACATAATTGGATATCTTAAAGAGATTAGCAAGTGGATGAGGATCCATAAACTTTTAGCAAGCGAAGATGCAAGCAAAAAGAAGGTACATGGTAACACAAGATCGAACGGAAGGAGGGCAAATGAAATGGCAAGGGTGAAGTGGGGGAGAGGAAAACGAGAGGCAAATGGCAAATAATGTAATGCGAGGGAGATGACTTTGTGATGGGTTCTTGGTATGTCTTGACTTGAGCGAAGACCTCCCCGGCAATGGCGCCAGAAATCCTTCTTGCTATGTCTTGAGCTTGCGTTGGTTTTCCTTGAAGAGGAAAGGGTGATGCAACAATAGTAGCATAAGTATTTCCATCAGTTTTTGAGAACCAAGGTATCAATCCAGTAGGAGGCTCCTCAAAAGTCCCACGCACCTACACAAACAAACAAGAACTCGCAACCAACGCAATAAAGGGGTTGTCAATCCCTTCACGGCCACTTGCAAAAGTGAGATCTGATAGAGATAATATGAAAAGATAAATATATTTTTGGTATTTTATAATATAGATTGGAAAAGTAAAGATGCAAATAAAAGTAGATTGAAAGCTTATATGATAAAAGATAGACCCGGGGGGCATAGGTTTCACTAGTGGCTTCTCTCAAGATAGCATAAGTACTACGGTGGGTGAACAAATTACTGTCGAGCAATTGATAGAAAAGTGAATAATTATGAGATTATCTTGGCATGATCATGTATATAGGCATCACGTCCGTGATAAGTAGATCGACTCCTGCCTGCATCTACTACTAATACTCCACACATCGACCGCTATCCAGCATGCATCTAGAGTATTAAGTTCATAAAGAACGGAGTAACACATTAAGAAAGATGACATGATGTAGAGGGATAAACTCATGCAATATGATATAAACTCCATCTTTTTATCCTCGATGGCAACAATACAATACGTGCCTTGCTGCCCCTGCTGTCACTGGGAAAGGACACCGCGAGATTGAACCCAAAGCTAAGCACTGCTCCCATTGCAAGAAAGATCAATCTAGTAGGCCAAACCAAACTGATAATTCGAAGAGACTTGCAAAGATAACTTAATCACACATAAAAGAATCCAGAGGAGATTCAAATATTTCTCATAGATAAACTTGATCATAAACCCACAATTCATCGGATCTCGACAAACACGCTGCAAAAAGAGTTACATCAAATAGATCTCCAAGAAGACCGAGGAGAACATGGTATTGAGATCCAAAAAGAGATAAGAAGCCATCTAGCTAATAACTATGGACCCCGAAGGTCTGTGGTAAACTACTCACAACTCATCAGGAGAGGCTATGGTGTTGATGTAGAAGCCCTCCATGGTCGATTCCCCCTCCGGTGGAGCGCCGACGAAGGCTCCAAGATGGGATGTCGCGGGTACATAAGGTTGCGGCAGTGGAATTAGGTTTTCGTCGTCTCCTTTGATGTTCTCGGGGTACGTGGGTATATATAGGAGGAAGAAGTAGGTCGGTGGACGCCCGAGGGGCCCACGAGATAGGGGGCACGCCCAGTAGGGGGGGCGCATCCTTCACCCTCATGGCTGCCTCGATTGCTTCTTGACTTGCACTCCAAGTCCTCTGGATCACATTCGTTCCAAAAATCACGCTCCCAAAGGTTTCATTCTGTTTGGACTCCGTTTGATATTCCTTTTCTTCGAAATACTGAAATAGGCAAAAAAACAGCAATATGGGCTCGGCCTCCGGTTAGTAGGTTAGTCCCAAAAATGATATAAAAGTGTAAAGTAAAGCCCATAAACATCCAAAACGGGTAATATAATAGCATGGAACAATCAAAAATTATAGATACGTTGGAGACGTATCAGGCTCCTGTTCAACTACCCCTCCACGGGCTACTGTTCATCCAGCCCTCCACTGACTACTGATGCGTCTCCAACGTATCTATAATTTTTGATTGTTCCATGCTATTATATTACCCGTTTTGGATGTTTATGGGCTTTACTTTACACTTTTATATCATTTTTGGGACTAACCTACTAACCGGAGGCCCAACCTGAATTGCTGTTTTTTACCTATTTCAGTGTTTCGAAGAAAAGGAATATCAAACGGAGTCCAAACAGAATGAAACCTTCGGGAGCGATCTTTTTGGAACAAATGCAATCCAGGAGACTTGGGTGGACGTCAAGAAGCAGCCGAGGCGGCCACGAGGCAGGAGGGCGTGCCCTAGGGGGGTGGGCACGCCCCCACCCTCCTGGGCCCCTCGTGGCTCCCCTGACCTACCTCCTTATCCTATATATATCCACGTACCCTGAAAACATCCAGGAGCACCAGAAAAATCTATTTGCACCGTCGCAACCTTCTGTATCTGCGAGATCCCATCTTGGAGCCTTCGCCGATGCTCCGCTAGAGGGGGAATCGACCATGGAGGGCCTCTACATCATCTTCAAGGCCTCTCCGATGAGTTGTGAGTAGTTTACCACAGACCTTCGGGTCCATAGTTATTAGCTAGATGACTTCTTCTCTCTCTTTGAATCTCAATACAAAGTTCTCCTCGATCTTCTTGGAGATCTATTTGATGTATCTCTTTTTGTGGTGTGTTTGTCGAGATCCAATGAATTGTGGGTTTATGATCAAGTTTATCTATGAGAAATATTTGAATCTCCTCTGAATTCTTTTATGTATGATTGGTTATCTTTGCAAGTCTCTTCGAATTATCAGTTTGGTTTGGCCTACTAGATTGATATTTCTTGCAATGGGAGAAGTGCTTAGCTTTGGGTTCAATCTTGCGGTGTCCTTTCCCAGTGACAGCAGGGGCAGCAAGGCACATATTTTATTGTTGCCATCGAGGATAAAAACATGGGGTTTAGATCATATTGTTTGAGTTTATCCCTCTACATCATGTCATCTTGCTTAATGCGTTACTCTGTTCTTATGAACTTAATACTCTAGATGCAGGCAGGAGTCGGTCGATGTGTGGAGTAATAGTTGTAGATGTAGGAAGGAGTCGGTCTACTTGTTGCGGACGTGATGCCTATATACATGTTCATGCCTAGATATTCTCATAACTATGCACTTTTCTATCAATTGCTCGACATTAATTTGTTCACCCACCGTAATACTTATGCTATCTTGAGAGAAGCCACTAGTGAAACCTATGGCCCCCGGGTCTATCTTTTATCATATAAGTTTCCCATCTATCTTTTATTTGCAATCTTTACTTTCCAATCTATATCATAAAAATACCAAAAATATATCTTGTCATATTATCTCTATCAGATCTCACTTTTGCAAGTGGTCGTGAAGGGATTGACAACCCCTTTATTGCGTTGGTTGCGAGTTCTTGTTTGTTTGTGTAGGTACGTGGGACTTTTGAGGAGCCTCCTACTGGATTGATACCTTGGTTCTCAAAAACTAAGGGAAATACTTATGCTACTTTGCTGCATCACCCTTTCCTCTTCAAGTGAAAACCAACGCAATGCTCAAGAGGTAGCAAGAAGGATTTCTCGCACCGTTGCCGGGGAGGTCTTCGCTCAAGTCAAGACATACCAAGTACTGATGACTCAAAAGTGTCGGGGATCTATCGTAGTCCTTTCGATAAGTAAGAGTGTCGAACCCAACAAGGAGTAGAAGGAAATGACAAGCGGTTTCCAGTAAGGTATTCTCTGCAAGCAGTGAAATTGTAGGTAATAGATAGTTTGTGATAGGATAATTTGTAACGGGTAAAAAGCAATGAAAGTAAATAAGGTGCAGCAAGGTGGCCCAATCCTTTTTGTAGCAAAGGACAAGCCTGGGGAAGTTCTTATAATGAGAAAAGCGCTCCCGAGGACACATGGGAATTATCGTCAAGCTAGCTTTCATCACGCTCATATGGTTCGCGTTCATTACTTTGATAATTTGATATGTGGGTGGACCGGTGCTTGGGTACTACCCTTTCTTGGACAAGCATCCCACTTATGTTTAACCCCTATTGCAAGCATCCACAACTACAAAAGAATTATTAAGGTAAACCTAACCATAGCATGAAACAGGTGGATCCAAATCAGCCCCTTACGAAGCAACGCATAAACTAGGGTTTAAGCTTTTGTCACTCTAGCAACCCATCATCTACTTATTGCTTCACAATAGGCCCAAATAATGGTGAAGTGTCATGTAGTTGGCGTTCACATAACACCACTAGAGGAGAGACAACATACATCTCATCAAAATATTGAACGAATACCAAATTCACATGACTACTAATAGCAAGACTTCACCCATGTCCTCAGGAACAAACGTAACTACTCACAAAGCATATTCATGTTCAAAACCAGAGGGGTATTAATATGCATTAAGGATCTGAACATATGATCTTCCACCAAAGAAACCAACTAGCATCAACTACAAGGAGTAATCGACACTACTAGCAACCCACATGTACCAATCTGAGGTTTGGGTACAAAGATTGGATAAAAGAGATGAACTAGGGTTTGAGAGGAGATGGTGCTGGTGAAGATTTTGATGGAGATTGACCCCCTCCCGATGAGAGGATCGTTGGTGATGATGATGGCGATGATTTCCCCCCTCCCGGAGGGAAGTTTCCCCGGCAGAACAGGTCCGCCTGAGCCCTAGATTGGTTCCGCCAAGGTTCCACCTTGTGGCGGTAGAGTTTCGTCCCGAAAGCTTCCTTATGAGTTTTTCCAGGGTAGAGGACTTCATATAGCAGAAGATGGGCACCGGAGGGCTGCCAGGTGGCCCACGAGGTTGGGGGCGCGCCCAGGGGGGTAGGGGCGCCCCCACTCTCGTGGACGGTGGGTGGCCCCCTCAGGTATTTCTTCTGCTGAATATTTATCATTAATTCCAAAATTGACTTTCATGAAGTTTCAGGACTTTTGGAGCTGTGCAGAATAGGCCTCCAATATTTGCTCCTTTTCCAGCCCAGAATTCCAACTGTCGGCATTCTCCCTCTTTATGTAAACCTTGTAAAATAAGAGAGAATAGCCATAAGTACTGTGACATAACGCGTAGTAAGAGCCCATAATGAAATAAGTATCAATATAAAAGCATGATGCAAAATGGACGTATCAACTCCCCCAAGCTTAGACCTCGCGTGTCCTCAAGCGGAAGCCGATATCGAAAAATATGTCCACATGTTTAGAGATAGAGGTGTCGATAAAATAAAATACGGACATGAGGGCATCATGATCATTCTTATAACAGCAACATATATATATATATATATATTGTCATATGATTTCTTATGCTCAAGTAACAATCTATTCACAATGTCAAGTATGATTCAAAAACTTCATTGAGAACTAACAAACTAAAATCTCAGTCACTGAAACAATTGCAATTTATCATAACATCGGAAAGAGTCAATATAAGAGCTTTTCAGCAAGTCCACATACTCAACTATCATTTAGTCTTTCACAATTGCTAACACTCACGCAATACTTATGGTTATGGAGTTTTAATCGGTCACAGAGAAAGATAGGGGCTTATAGTGTTGCCTCACAACCTTTTACCTCAAGGATAATGTCAACAATAATTCATGCTAACTTACATCCAATTGGATATATATATCAGGATCTTTCCAACACGAGGTGCTTGCCAAAGGATAAAATATAAAAAGGAAAGGTGAAGATCACCTTGACTCTTGCATAATGTAAAAGACATAAAGTAAAGATAGGCCCTTCGTAGAGGGAAGCAGAAGTTGTCATGTGCTTTTTGGTTGGATGCACGAAATCTTAATGCAAAAGAACGTCACTTTATATTGCCACTTGTGATATGAACCTTTATTATGCAGTCCGTCGCTTTTATTACTTCCATATCACAAGATCGTATAAAGCTTATTTTCTCCACATTAATAAGTCATACATATTTAGAGATCAATTTTTATTGCATGCAACATGACAACTTACTTGAAGGATCTTACTCAATCCATAGGTAGATATGGTGGACTCTCATGGCAAAACTGGGTTTAAGGGTGTTTCTAAGCACAAGTAGTATCTCTACTTGGTGCAAGGAATTTGGCTAGCATGAGGGGGAAAGACAAGCTCAACATGTTGTATGATCCATGACAATATACTTTAACTGAGATGTGAGAAAACATAACCCATTATGTTGTCTTCCTTGTCCAACATCAACTATTTAGCATGTCATACTTTAATGAGTGCTCACAATCATAAAAGATGTCCAAGATAGTATGCTTATATGTGAGAACCTCTCTTTCTTTATTACTTACTATTAATTGTAGCAATGACCAAAACTATGTTTGTCGACTCTCAACAACTTTTAATCATCATACTCTCTATATGTAAAGTCATTACTATCCATAAGATCAATGTGAACTCTTTTATTTCTTCTTATTCTTTTATGCACTTAAGATCATAGCAAGATAGCAAAGCCCTTGACTCAACACTAATCTTTATTATATATAGCTCACGGACTCGATTACATAGTGGGATCATAAGGCAAAACTCAAAACTAAATCATACCAAAACTTTATTCTAATGGATCAAGATATTACCAAAAGGATCGAACTAAGAAAAACGGTAAAGATAGGAGTGTGATGGTGATACGATACCGGGGCACCTCCCCCAAGCTTGGCAGTTGCCAAGGGGAGTGCCCATACCCATGTAATTATGTCCTCGGAGGTGGTAATGATGGAGTTGTTGGTGATGTAGGCTTCCTCCTCAATTTGCGCTTGATGATGGAATTTTGCTCCCTTAGATCATCAATTTCCTGCTCAAGGCTCAATATCCTTTTGCATAGTTCATGTTTGTTTTCCTGCAAGAGACGAAAAGGAATAAACTCGATCTTTGGGTTCTTTGCTCTATCAGGGAGGCTTGACTTCTTAAACTCCACATGCATGTTCCCAGGTTGAGGTAATGGGACTTCATCTTCGTCTGAGCTTGTCTCTTCCTTTCCCTTAGGCTCGTAGTCTTCTTCTTCCTCAGTGGTCCAGCCAGAGTGCTCCACGTCTCCATAGACCTTAGGGTCTGCAAGGTAATCAGCCACATATCTTTCTCCCTCCGAATCCTGGGATGACATATTGCTCTAATCTGTGGCCTAAACAACTCAAGACAAAAACAGAGGATTTTTGCGTGATACGATGGTAAAAACCTTCGGGAGATTATATAATGAATTTTCACCGACCGAAAGAAGTATCGTGCAAGAAAACGGAGTCCGGAGAGCACACAAGATGCCCACGAGGCAGGGGGCGCGCCCAGGGGGGTAGGGCACGCCCTCCACCCTCGTGGATGCATCGTGTCCTTCCGGGACAACTTCTTATTTTCCTATTTTCTTAAATATTCCAAAATGGAGAAAAAATGCTATTAGAACTATTTTGGAATCGGTTTACTTATCGTACCACATATCTATTCCTTTTCAGAGTCTAAAATGTTCTGGAAAGTGTCCCTTATTTATTCCTTCGGGGTTACAATTTCAATAATATTAGTTTCAACATTTATAGGATTACCTGAGATATAATGTTTGATTCTTTGATCGTTCACCACCTTCGGATTTGTGCCTTCGAAATTTTTGATTTTTATGGCACCGGAACGATAGACCTCCTCGATAACGTAAGGGCCTTCCCATTTGGAGAGAAGTTTTCCTGCGAAAAATCTTAAACGAGAGTTGAATAGCAACACATAATCACCTACGTTAAACTCATGCTTTTGTATCCTCTTGCCATGCCATCTTTTAATTTGTTTCTTTAAACAGTTTGGCATTCTCGTAGGCCTGGGTTCTCCATTCATCAAGTGAGCTTATGTCAAATAACCTCTTCTCACCAGCAAGTTTGAAATGATAATTGAGCTCTTTAATGGCCCAATATGCCTTATGTTCTAGTTCGAGAGGTAAGAGACATGCTTTTCCATAAACCATTTTATATGGAGACATACCCATAGGATTCTTATATGCAGTTCTATAAGCCCATAATGCATCATCAAGTTTCTTGGACCAATTCTTTCTAGATCTATTGACAGCCTTTTGCAAAATTAATTTGAGCTCTCTATTACTCAATTCTACTTGACCACTAGACTGTGGGTGATAAGGAGATGCAATTCTATGATTAACATCATACTTAGCAAGCATTTTATGAAAAGCACCATGAATAAAATGTGAACCACCATCAGTCATTAAGTATCTAGGGACTCCAAACCTCGGAAAAATAACTTCTTTAAGCATCTTAATAGAGGTGTTATGATCAGCACTACTAGTTGGAATAGCTTCTACCCACTTAATAACATAATCAACAACAACTAAAATATGTGTATACCCATTGGAGGCAGGAAACGGTCCCATATAATCAAAGCCCGAAACATCAAATGGTTCAATAACAAGAGAATAATTCATAGGCATTTCTTGACGTCTACTAATATTACCAATTCTTTAACATTCATCACAAGACAAGACAAACTTACGGGCATCTTTGAAGAGAGTAGGCCAATAAAAACCGGATTGCAATACCTTATGTGCAGTTCTATCTCCAGCGTGGTGTCCTCCATATGCCTCGGAGTGACACTTGCGTAGGATCTGTTCAGGTTCATGCTCAGGTACACAATGTATAATAACACCATCTACTCCTTCTTTATGAAGGTGTGGGTCATACCAGAAGTAATGTCTTAAATCATAGAAGAATTTTTTTCTTTTGCTGGTATGTGAAACTAGGTGGTATGAATTTATCAACAATGTAATTAGCATAATCAACATACCACGGAGCAGTATGAGAAGCATTTATGACAGCTAATTGTTCATCAGGAAAGCTATCATCAATAGGTAGTGGGTCATCAAGAACATTCTCTAACCTAGAAAAGTTGTCTGCAACAGGGTTCTCAGCTCCGTTTCTATCAATAATATGCAAATAAAATTCTTGGAGCAAGAGAACCCACCTAATAAGTCTAGGTTTAGCATCTTTATTTTCCATAAGATATTTAATAGCAGCGTGATCAGTGTGAATAGTTACTTTAGAATCAACAATATAAGGTGTGAACTTATCACAAGCGAATACAACTGCTAAGAATTCTTTTTCAGTAGTAGCGTAATTTCTCTGGGCAGTGTCTAGAGTTTTACTAGCATATTGAATAACATTTAATTTCTCATCGACTCTTTGTCCTAGAACAACACCTACAACATAATCACTAGCATCACACATAATTTCAAAGGGTAAATTCCAATCAGGTGGCTGAATAGTAGGTGCGGAAATCAAAGCTTTCTTAAGTATTTCAAACGCTTCTACACAATCATCATCAAAGACAAAAGGAATATCTTTTTGCAATAAATTAGTCAGAGGCCTAGAAATTTTAGAAAAGTCCTTAATGAACCTCCTATAAAAACCGACATGACCAAGGAAACTTCTTATACCTTTAATGTCCTTGGGACACGACATCTTTTCAATAGCATCAACTTTAGCTTTATCAACTTCAATACCTTTCTCAGAAATTTTATGCCCCAAGACAATGCCTACATTAACCATAAAGTGGCACTTTTCCCAATTCAAGACAAGACTAGTATCTTCACATCTCTGCAAAACTCGATCAAGGTTTCTCAAGCAATCATCAAAAGAGGATCCTTAAACGGAAAAATCATCCATGAATACCTCACAAATCTTTTCACAGAAGTCAGAGAATATAGCCATCATGCATCTTTGAAAGGTAGCAGGTGCATTACATAAACCAAAAGGCATACATCCATAAGCAAAAGTACCGAAAGGGCAAGTAAAAGTGGTCTTTTCTTGATCCTCTGCTGACATGGGTATTTGAGAGAAACCTGAGTAACCATCTACAAAGCAAAAATGTGTATGTTTGGATAGTCTTTCTAGCATTTGATCAATAAAAGGCAAAGGGAAATGATCTTTCTTAGTAGCTTTATTTAATTTGCGGAAATCAATTACCATCCTATATCTTGTAATAATTCTTTGTGGGGTCAGTTCATCTTTATCATTAGGGACACAATGGACATGACTTACCCACTGACTATCAGCAACGGGATAAATTATACCTGCCTCAAGGAGCTTTAGTATTTCCTTCCTTACCAATTCTTTCATCTTAGGATTTAATCATCGTTGATGATCAATAACTAGTTTGGCGCCTTCTTCCAAATTTATTTTGTGTTGACATAAAGTGGGACTAATACCCTTAAGATCATCAAGAGTATATCCAATAGCAGCACGGTGCTTCTTCCTGCTATGAAAGGTTAGCACTAATAATAACAGGATATATCTTCTTTTCATCAAGATAAGCATATTTAAGAGTATCAGGTAATGGTTTAAGCTCAAACACGGGATCACCCTTCGGTGGTGGAGGATCCCCTAGGATTTCAACAGGCAAGTTGTGTTTCAAAATAGGACCCTGTTTAAAGAATACTTCATCTATTTCCCTTCTTTCATTCATAAACATATCATTTTCATGGTCTAGCAAATATTGTTCTAAAGGATCAGTAGGAGGCACGACAATAGAAGCAAGACCAATAATTTCATCCTTACTAGGCAATTATTTATCATGGGGTTGTCTACGAAATTTAGCAAAATTAAACTCATGAGGCATATCCCCTAAGCCAATCGTAACAACATACTTTTTGCAATCTATCTTAGCATTAACAGTGTTCAAGAAGGGTCTACCAAATATAATGGGACAAAAGTCATCTTGTGGGGAACCAAGAACAAGAAAATTAGCAGGATATTTAACTTTCCCACACAAGACTTCAACATCTCTAACAATCCCAATTGGTGAAATAGTATCTCTATTGGCAAGCTTAATTGTAACATCTATTTCTTCTATCTCAGCAGGTGCAATATCATGCATAATTTCTTTGTATAAGGAATGAGGTATTGCACTAGCACTAGCACCCATATCACATAAGCCATGATAACAATGATCTCATATTTTAACAGAAATAACAGGCATGCCTACAACAGGTTTATGTTTAAGTTTGTTATCTGCTCTAGCAATTCTAGCAGCTTCATCACAGAAGTAAATAACATGCCCATCAATATTTTCATCCAAGAGATCTTTAACCATAGCAATACTGGTTCAACTTTGATTTGCTCAGGAGGTGTGTATGTTCTAGTATTACTCTTACAAACAACAGTTGAAGCTTTAGCATGATCCTTTATCCTAATAGGGAAAGGTGGTTTCTCAATATAAGTAGTAGGAACTATAGGATCATTATAAGTGATAGTCTTTTCTTCAATTGTAACAGGTGCAACTACTTTTAATTCAATGGGAGGATTATATTTAAACCACTTATCCTTAGGGAGATCAACATGAGTAGCAAATGTTTCCCAGAAAGAAGCTACTATCTCAGAGTCAAGTCCATATTTAGTGCTAAATCCACGAAAAGCATCGGTATCCATAAAAGATTTAACACAATCAAACTTAGGTGTCATACCTGACTCCATACCATTGTCGGAATCCCAATCTTCATAGTTGCGTTTAATTCTTTCCAATAAATCCCATTTTAATTCCATAGTCTTCATTATAAAAGACCCAGCACAAGAAGTATCAAGCATGGTGCAATTGTTGAGAGAAAGCCGAGCATAAAAGTTTTGAACAATCATTTCTCTTGAGAGCCCATGATTGGGGCATGAATATAACATTGACTTAAGAGCATCTCCAGCCGACCCCCCCCAGGAAGCCCCTCCAGGCACTTTTTCTCGCACCGGCAGACAAAAATCTTCCCACTCGTCCCCCCAAACTCTCCTTTTTTGCCAGATAAAGCAAAAATTGGCGCCGGCATCCCCAACCCAAATGCAGAAAGCTGGGGGGTCACCTAGGGGCTGATTTCGCCGTTTTGCAGGCGTTGCCCCACCTGCAGTGAGATATCTTCTCTCTTCCCAACCTTTTCGTCTCTCTCTCCCCACTTTTCTTCCTCCCGTCGTCGCGCGTGCCTCCTCTCCAGCTCGCCCTCCTCCGCAGCCGTCGTGGCGCGTCCAGTCGTTGTCAACACCGCTGTCCCCGACGCCCACCTGCATCTCCAGCGAGGCACGCCGTGGCAGAGTAGGCGCTGGTGTCGGGACCGGACCATGGAGGCGCGCTCGGTGCACACGGCGCGCGCGGCGAGAGGCAAGGATGGTGCGGCTCCAGCGGGAGCGGCCATGCATGGCGACAGCGAGCGCGCGGTCGCCACTTGGGCGTCCTCTCCGCCGGCTCCGCGCTTGCGGCCCCTATCGTCCGCGAATGGGAGAGAGAGCGCGAGCTGGGGTGGCAGGCCGACTCTGTTGTTGCGCACGCGCTGCTTACTAGTCATGGGCCGGCGAGGGACTACATGGGCACGGAGAGCTCGAAGAGGAACGAGGTGGCACGGTGGGGTCGCGCTGCACGCAGAAGGTCACGCGACCGCTGCGGCTCCTGAAGATGGTGCCGATGATGACGGTGCAGTGCTGCGGCTACTGCTGGTGCCGACCGTCCTTCCTGGCCACGACAGAGGCGGCTGGGTCAATGATGCTATGGAGCCAGAGGTCGAGGAGTACGACGTGAACACCACCAGGGCCCTTCCGGCACCCGCGGAGCCGCCGGCTGCCGTGGAGCAGGAGCATGATGCAAGCGAGGCGGCGCATGCTGAGCTGAAGGCTCCGCTGATTACAACCCACGTGGTCGACGAGGAGGCGGTTGCCATGTCCGGGGAAGAGCACGGGCGGCAGCTCGCACTGGCCCTGTTCGATGGCAACCCGGCCGGATCGACACCAACATGCGACCCTCGACGGCATGTTCATCGGCGGACTGGGAGACGGTGTTGGTCGAGTCGGCGAGCACTCTCGCGAATCAGCGTGCGATGCTAGGGGGCGGGCTCAACATGATGACCCTTGACGGCATGTATAACTATGCAGCGGCGGCGAATGCGTAGGCGTTCTCTGGCAGCGCGAGCAGCGTGGCTTGCGGCCGCCCAGAGCGCCCATGCTGGCCCTGCATGGGCCACCGGGGATGTGCAGCGCCGCGCCAGGTGCGGACCCCTTCGCGACATCGATGGTGGTGCCGCCGACGTACGTGCAGATGTCCGACATGCAGACAAAACAACAACTTGACGGAGGAGCAGATGAGCGCCAGCCAGTTCGGCGGTTCGGAGGTGCGTGGGAGGGCAACGAGTGGATGTTTTCTCGATCCCAGACAAAAAATTCCGCCGGCAGCCCCCCAAGGGGCAAAAAAAATGCCTCTTGGGGGGCTCAACGGCTGGAGATGCTCTAAGCCTCCCCCAAGATTGAGGATACTTTATCCTTCACGAGGCAAAAAATTATATATATAATTGCGATCACGATGAACAAGATGCATAGGATAGAACTTCCGGTGAAATTCCAATTTCAATCATTATAGTCCCAGGATCCCATATCATCACATAGCCTATACCATGTCAATGCATCTCCCTTCAAAGATAAAGGGAAGACCTTCCTTTTGACAACATCATCGGGAATACCTGCAAGCTTAAATAATCCACAAACTTCATCCACATAGATAAGGTGTAAATCGGGATGCAATGTTCCATCTCCTGCAAAGGGATTAGCTAGCAGTTTCTCTACCATACCCGAAGGAATTTCAAAGTAAACATTTTCAGTAGGTTCAGTAGGTTGAGGAGCAACTCTTTGCTCTACTGGTCGGGGTGAAGATACCCCGAACAAGCCCCTCAAAGGATTAGTTTCCATAATAACAAGTGACAGTAAATTTCAGCACACTATATAAATGTTTCCTTACCAAGTTCCACTTACCAAAGGCACTTCACTCCCCGGCAATGGCGCCAGAAAAGAGTCTTGATGACCCACAAGTGTAGGGTATCTATCATAGTCCTTTCGATAAGTAAGAGTGTTGAACCCAACGAGGAGCAGAAGGAAATGACAAGCGGTTTTCAGTAAGGTATTATCTGCAAGCACTGAAATTGTAGGTAATAGATAGTTTGTGATAGGATAATTTGTAACGGGTAACAAGCAATGAAAGTAAATAAGGTGCAGCAAGGTGGCCCAATCCTTTTTGTAGCAAAGGACAAGCCTGGGCAAGTTCTTATAATGAGAAAAGCTCTCCCGAGGACACATGGGAATTATCGTCAAGCTAGTTTTCATCATGCTCATATGATTCACGTTCGTTACTTTGATAATTTGATATGTGGATGGACCAGTGCTTGGGTACTGCCCTTTCTTGGACAAGCATCCCACTTATGATTAATCCCTATTGCAAGCATCCGCAACTACAAAAGAAGTATTAATGTAAACCTAACCATAGCATGAAACAAGTGGATCCAAATTAGCCCCTTACGAAGCAACGCATAAACTAGGTTTTAAGCTTTTGTCACTCTAGCAACCCATCATCTTGTTGGGGAATGTTGCATAAAATAAAAAAATTCCTACATTCACCAAGATCAATCTATGAGTTCATCTAGCAACGAGAGAGAGGAGTGCATCTACATACCCTTGTAGATCGCGAGCGGAAGTGTTCAAGAGAACGGGGTTGAGGGAGTCGTACTCATCGTGATCCAAATCACCGAAGATCCTAGCGCCGAACGGACGGTACCTTCGCATACAAAACACGTACGGTCAGCATGACGTCTCCTCCTTCTTGATCCAGCAAGGGGGAAGGAGAGGTTGATGAAGATCCAGCAGCACGACGGTGTGATGGTGGATGCTGCAGGGTTCCGGCAGGGCTTCGCCAAGCGACTACGGGAGGAGGAGGTGTAGCAAGGGGGGTAGGGAGGCGCCAGATGTTAGGGTGCGGCTGCCCTCCCACCCCCCTCTTTATATAGGGACCCCAGGGGGGCGGCCCTGGAGATGGGATCTCCCAAGGGGGGGGGCCAGGGGGTGGAGTGCCCCCCAAGGCAAGTGGAGGCGCCCCCTCCCCTAGGGTTCCCAACCCTAGGCGCAGAGGGGGGGCCCAGGGGGGCGCACCAGCCCACCAGGGGCTGGTTCCCCTCCCACTTCAGCCCATGGGCCCCTCCGGGATGGGTGGCCCCACCCGGTGGTCCCGGTACAATACCGGTGACCCCCGAAACTTTCCCGATGGCCGAAACTCGACTTCTCATATATAATTCTTTATCTCTGGACCATTCCGGAACTCCTCGTGACGTCCGGGATCTCATCCGGGACTTCGAACAACTTTTGGTTTGCTGCATACTCATATTCATACAACCCTAGTGTCACCGAACCTTAAGTGTGTGTAGACCCTACGGGTTCGGGAGACATGTAGACATGACCGAGACGGCTCTCCGGTCAATAACCAACAGCGGGATCTGGATACCCATGTTGGCTCCCACATGCTCCTCGATGATCTCATCGGATGAACCACAATGTCGAGGATTTAAGCAACCCCGTATACAATTCCCTTTGTCAATCGGTACGTTACTTGCCCGAGATTCGATCGTCGGTATCCCAATACCTCGTTCAATCTCGTTACCGGCAAGTCACTTTACTCGTACCATAATGCATGATCCCATGACCAGACACTTGGTCACTTTGAGCTCATTATGATGATGCATTACCGAGTGGGCCCAAAGATACCTCCCTGTCATACGGAGTGACAAATCCCAGTCTCGATCCGTGTCAACCCAACAGACACTTTCGGAGATACCTGTAGTGCACCTTTATAGCCACCCAGTTACGTTGTGACGTTTGGTACACCCAAAGCACTCCTACAGTATCCGGGAGTTACACGATCTCACGGTCTAAGGAAAAGATACTTGACATTGGAAAAGCTCTAGCAAACGAACTACACGATCTTTGTGCTATGCTTAGGATTGGGTCTTGTCCATCACATCATTCTCCTAATTATGTGATCCCGTTATCAATGACATCCAATGTCCATAGTTAGGAAACCATGACTATCTGTTGATCAACGAGCTAGTCAACTAGAGGCTCACTAGGGACATATTGTGGTCTATGTATTCATACGTGTATTACAATTTCCGGATAATACAATTATAGCATGAATAAAAGACAATTATCATGAAAAAGGAAATATAATAATAATCCTTTTATTATTGCCTCTAGGGCATATTTCCAACACATCTACTTATTACTTCCCAATGCCTTCCTCTAGGCCCAAATATTGGTGAAGTGTCATGTAGTCGACGTTCACATAACACCACTAGAGGAGAGACAACATACATCTCATCAAAATATCGACCGGGTACCAAATTCACATGACTACTAATAGCAAGACTTCACCCATGTCCTCAGGAACAAACATAACTACTCACAAATCATATTCATGTTTAAAATCACAGGGGTATTAATATGCATTAAGGATCTAAACATATGATCTTCCACCAAATAAACAAACTAGCATCAACTACAAGGAATAATCAACACTACTAGCAACCCACAAGTACCAAGCTAAGGTTTGGGTACAAAGATTGGATACAAGAGATGAACTAGGGTTTGAGAGGAGATGGTGCTGGTGAAGATGTTGATGGAGATTGACCCCCTCCCTATGAGAGGATCATTGGTGATGGCGATGGCGATCATTTCCCCCTCTCAGAGGGAAGTTCCCCCTGCAGAACAGCTCCACCGGAGCCCTAGATTGGTTCCGCCAAGGTTCCGCCTCGTGGCGGCGGAGTTTCGTCCCGAAAGCTTGCTTATGATTTTTTCCAGGGTACAACACTTCATATAGCAGAAGATGGGCACCGGAGGGCTGCCAGGTGGCCCACAAGGCAGGGGGGCATGCCCCCCACCCTCGTGGACAGTGGGTGGCCCCCTCGGGTATTTCTTCCACTGAATATTTATCATTAATTCCAAAAATGACTTTCGTGGAGTTTCAGGACTTTTGAAGCTGTGCAGAATAGGCCTCCAATATTTGCTCCTTTCCAGCCCGGAATTCCAGCTGCCGGCATTCTCCCTCTTTATGAAAACCTTGTAAAATAAGAGAGAATAGCCATAAGTATTGTGGCATAACGTGTAATAACAACCCACAATGCAATAAGTACCCATCAGAAACTCATCTCCCTCTGCCACACCCTGATTTTCATACCACAACACTTAAGCTATTAAATCGTGATAAAGTGTGGTTTGAAAAAAACTTTTGCATTATTTGGCTTTTTATTTGAGTTGGTTTTCTCTTTGTGATTTTCAAGTGCTCTTTAAAGTCAACACAACTCCACCTTCTATACTTCATCCCCTTGCTCCAAATTTATGCCCCAATGATCAAGCCATGTGTATAGTACAATATAGAATTTTCTTACAAAAATTAATTTGGCCAAAAAGCATTTTTTTAAATTTAGTTTTCCAAAAAACCCTAAGTTGAGGTTTGCACTACAAGTAGTTGATTTGGGGTATGAAAAATCTTTCAAAGAGTATGTTTGACTCCTATTAGATATAGGACTCCCCAAAACCACAAAAATATATTTTTAAAAGTTATTTTGCTAGTTTACTTAAGGGCTTTTTCTTTATGCCAGAAATGGTCTTTAATAGGTTAAAATTATTTTTATGCTTTAAAAATATTTGTGAAACATTAGGGAAACTCAGTGGACATATATTGTCCATATATAAGAGTTTCAACACATGGTCATGTTCAAAATATTGGTCAAACCCCTCAAAAACCCTTTCTGGATATTTCAAGCTTTAGAAATATTTACAAAGGAAATATTCTCTCAAAATTCCAAGAAAATTCTAGCATGTCACATATGACATATTGGATAATCTTACCAAGCCTCATGTCTTGGAGAACAATATAACATCACCAAATCCCCTCAAAACCATTTCTGTCCATTTTGAAGTTTGAGCAATTCTACATTGCCAAATATGTCCAAATGTTCTCAAACTTGGTGCACATGCTTCAATGGTCTAATTGTCCATCTAGACCAAATGGCACAAGTTGGAGAAAATAATATCTTGATCAAAGTGCCTCAAAACCCTCTATGTCCAGAATCAAATTTGAACAACTTTACATTGTCGACTTTCTTATTTTGCTCTCAACCTTTGTGGGCATGCTCTAAATCCAAAATGATGACACTACACCAAGTGGTGCACCAAGGAGAAGAGTTTAACTTAGCTAGATCTAAGCAAGTCAATTTCTGTTGATTCCCAGGGTTTACAAAAGTTACATTGTGAACTTTGCCCAAATAAGCTCAAAATGGGTGGAAGGTCCTAATTATATGTGCCATTTCACCCTGTGGAGTCTCATGCCAAATGGAATTCATTTACCCATCCAAACCAACAACAAACACCTTCTGCCACTTTACCAAAACAACTACTTTGACCTCCTTAACTTCTCCAACATAAAAAAGTAGTTGCTAATCCCTCCAAAAGTGGAGAATAAGCACCCTGTAACTGTACCATGTACATTGTATTCTGGTTTTGAGTAATACAAACACAATGGGAGCCTCTCCCACTGTCTAATCTAAAAAAACTACTTTGACCTCTTCCACTCTTCTCCATGGCCTCAACTTTTTACCATAGCTACTCCTGACCCTCTATTACCTCCAGTAAATTTCCCCTGGCCATTGCTCAATGATTGAGGGGTGAAACACTCCCATTTACATCCTTGGACAGGAGCTTCTCTCTCTCCCTCAACCTCCCTCCTCACTACAGTGGCTCCCCAGGGCATCCAAGGCCATAGCCCACTTCGGCTCGCCGGAGTTCGCGACGTACATGCCGTCCCAGCCTCACTTTCCTCTCGATCTGGAGCCTATGCATCATCCTGATCCTTTCCCCCTGTTTACCCTCTCTGTAGCTGCCGGAAACGGCTGGAGCCACCGCCGCCCGACGCTCCTCCACCGTGCCTCCTCGTTGTCGGCGATCCAGACAACTCCGGTGAAGTCCACCACCACCACCCGAACGGCGACTCCATGCCGAGTCCAACCGTGCTGTCAGCTCGACCCGCCGTGCCCTGCTTCGCCTCTGCTGGGCACGCCGGCCCTCTGGTCGCGAGGTCAGAGATGACACGCGGGCCCCACCTATCATCCTCACCTCTCTCTCGCCTCTCTCTCTCCCACTGGCAGCTGGGTCCCGCCCGTCAGGTTTAAAAACCTGGCGTGCACGCCAGCTCGCCTTGGCCTCTTTTCCATCTGGGCCCGCTGCACCGTGGCCTTTCTGGCCCAGTGGCACACTGCCACTTTTCTTTTTCTTTTTCTGTTTGTTTTATAAAAATTCCACAGGATAAAATATTTATCCAAATGGAATAATTCCAACTCCTAAAATCTTAGAATAATTCCACCTATTTATTGATGTAACCTTCATACACATCCATCACACTTTTCTGTACTGTTCAAATTTAAATTCAAATTTGAGCATTTAAATCCTTCTTTGAAAATCCATTTCCACTATTCCTTAACTCCAAATCCAAAACTAGGAATTTTCCCCTTCTTAGTTTTCCTCCTAGTATTTTACAAAAATAAGTTGACATTTTCTGACCACTTTGACTTTTCTGTTTTTATTATTGTCTTATTTTCCGTTATTTTCTTGCGACAATTAGATCTCGTATTTGACGAGTTGCTGAAGAAGAAGAAATAGAAGGATTTGAAGACCTTGAAGACCAAGCCAATCAAGGCAAGCAGCCCTTTGACCATGACACCCCTCTTGTTCATTGGTACCCTTTTTTCGATTGCATGATGAAGAAATATGATGGTGGTAAACTTGTTGTGAACCACCACATGATGCATACCCCTACTCATGACTTTACCTTGTTCATGATTGCATTGCCAAGAGACTAGTCGATGCATAATGATGCATGTGTACCATGAACTCTTTGAGGTTACATTCTTTTGACAACCCCATCGGGTGCCCCTAATGCCCTTGGGAGATGTTGAGCTAAGGTCACCACTTGAGGAAGAAGTGGTGTACCGAAGAGAGCTTTTGGTGTGTGTGTAAAATGATGGATTAGATTTATGTGTGATTACCATCCCAACCAAACATGTGCAACCACTCTACCCCTTTATGGGATGGGGCATTATTGACTACTTAGGCTGATACTAACATGGTGCCCACATTACTAGCGACGAGGTAACTTGAGGTCAGTCTCGGGATGGGGTCGTGCTTGGTTAGGCGGCCATGACTGTTTTCACAGGGCACCGGACACACCGTTGGTCCCTTCGTGTATGCGTGATAATGTGAAAAGGGCAGAGTCCCACAATCTTTTGCTTATACACGAGGGCCGTGTATCAACGAGTGGACCCTATGTTAGTGTCGTCTTGGGAAAGGTAATGATCGGGTGCTTACCCCGAGTAATTGAGGTACTGCGGGATCGTGGATGACACGAAAGCTTCCCGGATCTTGTGGGTAAAGTGCGCAACCTATGCAGAGTGTCAAACTATTCGAATAGCCGTGTCCACAGTCATGGACATTAGGAGGTGCTACTTAAACTATGTCCAGAAATTTTACAATCTCGGTGCATGTGTGTGTGGAAGAGAACTATTTGTGTCAAGGTGGTGACTTGACATGTTGAATGAAATGGCATTGATTCAAACTCTATTTATGTTGATGTCTGTAACCCGTTCTCAAGGTTACCCATGTTCATTGATGCATATCTCACAAGTTGATAGGACATCTCAACCAGCTTGAAGCTAGGTTGCTTACTTGTTGTACAATTGCATTGTTACTTTGAACCAAATCATGGGTTGCTTGCGAGTACATTCAAAGTACTCATTGGCTTGCCACTAGTTATTTAATTGGCCAGGCATGGACGAACAGGAGTTCGAACAAGAGTTCTTTGGAGACGAACATGCGAACTAGGACGTTTCCTAGTCAGAATGCATGTAGGGCAGATGGCATGGGTACTACTTATCGACAAAGATTTCCGTTGCTTGTGTTTCATTTGATGTTCAGCCCTTAAGGCTTTATCAATGTAAGACTTGACCATAATGGTCATAATTTGTGTAAGATGGTATACATGGATGTAAGACTCTTGTTATTCAGCTTCTGTGTGTTAAGTGAGCATTGATCTCTGGGATCACTGTACACACGCATTCGGTGATCTCGACTTATGAGTCAGGGTCCCCACAGAGCTGGTATCAGAGCCATCCTGACTGTAGGAAGCCTTAGTTAGCATGGTCGTTAGTTAGGGTAAAACAAATTTTCAAAACCATCTATACCTCGCCTCTTTTCTAAGAACTAAGGGATATTTACAGTATTGACCCCTCCTATTTAGCTTTTATAGATGGTTGTCGCCCCCTTGAGACTCCTTACGACAGGATTTCCATCACTCCTAAGAGATTGCCTCCAACAATGCCACTATCCCTTGCTGCCCATGTACGCCCTGCATGAACTGGAGAATGATGTGTTCGAGAAGGAGTTCTACGCCAAGGTTTTTGTGCCTGCCAAGACCTCACCTCAGGGGTGGTTCTTCGTTGGACCACCTATGCCAACAAGAGACCTAGCCATTCACCAAGTGGCATACGAAGCACTACTTCGTCTTCAAGACCTCCTTCCAGAAATGAAAGAAGAACATGCCACCCGCTACCTACCTGGCAAGACCGGATTTGGAGCTCCGACTCAAGTGATGATTTCCCTAGAAGACGAGGATCCAACCCTTAAGTACCAGATCCGTTTCGTCAATGCAGGAGAATACCTTCTACACCACCTTACCGAAGCATTTCTCAAGGCTCGCCAAGATCTCCCTTCACTTCTGCACATCCACTGCCTCGAGAAGAAGAAGGTGGTCGAGCAAGAACAACAAATCACTGCCCTAGAAGCCCACATTTCTAATCAGGAGCAGCAAATCAAGGAACTTCAGAAAAGTTCGCAACCAAACCCCACACAGGAGGCATAGGAATGGATTTCCATATCCACCTCGTAGAGGATCATCGTTAGGCCCCCGGCAATAATACCAAAGACTAAATAGCAACCCTTTTGTTTCCATCACATGTCACAGGTGTGGTGAACTTGGGCATATTAACAGGATGTGTGCCAACAAGCAGTCGACTGTCGCATGCCCATTGGCACCCAGGAGAACCTAGAATTTGAAGACCGAATGCCTTTCTCTCAAAGTGATGAAGCAAGCACGACTACCGAATCCAAAGACCCCTCGGGTAGGATGAGTCGTGTACCCCCTATGCGCAGTCGAATCCATATGATGGTTCAACTAAAACCATGTTGAGTGTTGCTTGTTCTTATCTGTTTGTGTTTCGATATAAGTCGCACTTTTGCCTTAGGCATCATGTATGCAACTTTATCGCCTATCTTATCTTAATGAAATTGTGGGTGGTCTTTTGGCACTTGTTTGCTTGCACCTGCACTATAGAACCCCCTTTAGGCATTTCCAATCTATGCTACTTTCCCTCTCATCTCTCTCATCAACTGAAGACCAGCAAGACAAGATGCACCAAGGATTCCACCTCAGCGACCAACTAGCACTCAAGACTTTTGTTGCAGCCTCCTTGACCAAGTGAAGCCCCATAGAGATATGTTTACCCCTCAAGATTAGAAACCCATCCCTAGACCCTTCAAGATTGCACGATATAACCCAGCTCGAATCCTTAACAATGAGCTTATCCTACAGAATTGCAAGAGAACTAGTTCACCTTCAGTAACCTTTGCTCATCAAAAGGTTCACTATGGAACTAGTGGACATAGTGAACTAGCACATTATCATCCTAAGATAGCACCAGAACTGACAATGCCATAGGGAAGATTGTTTCGAGGATACAAGATTAGTAGGATTAATAATTTGATGAGATTATATCAGTAACCTTGAGGAATTATCTAAGACTCTTTGGTGGATTATGAGGTTTCCTTATGGTACAAGAACTTGGTGGGATCCTGATAATAGGGTAGCATAACCTTTGTTACCCCTAAGTAAATTGGATTTAGTAGGAAAGTTATGATCATCGGCTGAGATTCTCGGAAGTATAAGGATTTGACTTAGCCATGGGATATTGATATAAGATAGTTGATATTACGATAATGACTTCGTGGGATCATGTGGATAGAGTAGCATAGCTTTCATCACCCCAGAGTAAATTTGGATTTAAATAGGTGATCCTAGTGGAGTCTAGATGCTGAGTAAGTCTGCATGGTTCGGAGTAAATTGGGTTTAGATTGATGATCTCGAACATGATACCATGTTTCTCGGTGGACAATAAACTAGGGGATTGGATCAATTGTCGGAGTTTATTTAGGAATCTTTACGAGCTTGACCTTGGAGTTTACTTAATCGCGATGATGGGAATTGGTGGACTGACTATAGTGAGGACAAACATTTAAGTATTTGGGAATTATCGGACAGTAGAAGGTCTTGTGGAACACCATAAACACTAGATTTGTAGAAGTAATGGACTGTGTAGTAATAGATGGAAGTTAATGGGTTGTTGGAATTTATTCATAGGAAGGAAACAAGATCTTGGAGTGGCATACGATGTGTTTCCTTAGGATAGGGGTGCACTATCTTTGACCTTGGAGGAATAGGTTGAGCGGTCGGATTGTCATGTTTAATTCAAGCTTAGCAGCTATATGTTATACCCATGGATTTTTGCATAGAGATAGCTAAACATATGAGTTTGTTAGATCTCCTCTCCAGAGCAGTAAGGATAGAAATAACATGAGTGATGAATTGAGTTGACCTATACGAGATGATTCCTTTGGTAATATGATGTGATTTGTTTTGAGGACTAGATAGAACTATTGGCATCTCAGAAACTGTGCTCAAGGATAAGATAATAAACATTCACTCTCACACTAGCATCCTTGGAACCCTTAAGCCCTGCCAGGCCACAACATGGTCATATCATGACCACATGATTTGGCTCTAGATCGAGAAGACCTTGACCAGTACTCAACCATGACCACCATCAATGCCCCATCTCACTTTATGTACACCATGAACAAGTCTTCATGGAGTACTTGGACAAGTTGGTTGTCATCTATATTTGGTGACCTACTTGACTACCCTAACACGAAAGAAGAGTCATTCAGCTGGTTAAGGAACATTTGAAGACTGCCATGTCAAGGAGGAAGAACTATACAAACCACCATCGCCAAGAAGAATACTTCTGCATCGAAGACATTGCATATCTGCAACCCACTTCTCTCAATGGAACCAAGCATTTCCATGTCAAAGGGAAGCTCACACCAAGATTTATCGACCCCCTCCAAGATCGCCAAGACGAAGAGTAGACGGCTGCCAGCTAGAGCTACCACCCAAGTTAGCCATTGTGCACAACATTGTCCACACGACACCACACCGGAAGAGTTTCCAACTCCCTGACTAGCTCAATCTCTATAAGGACATGGATCACCGAGCCATCGACCTCCAGCCCGATATGACCTATGCGAGAGACCCAATTGCAATCAGGATCAAGCAGGACGTCATACACGAAGCCACGCCATCAAATACTTCAAGGTTCAATGGAGGACCACTCGGAAGTAGAAGCAGTATGAGGACGTGAAGACTACCCAAAACCTAAATTTCCGTATTCCCTTCCGCGCCTAGTTTGGGAATCTCGGGGATGAAATTCTTATAAGGGGGGTAGGTCTGTCACACCCTCATTTTCACACCACAACACTTAAGCTATTAAATCATGATAAAGTGTGGTTTGAGAAAAACTTTTGCATTATTTGGCTTTTTATTTGAGTTGGTTTTCTCTTTGTGATTTTCAAGTGCTCTTTAAAGTCAACACAACTCCACCTTCTATACTTCATCCCATTGCTCCAAACTTTTGCCCCAATTATCATGCCATGTGTATAGTACAATATAGAATTTTCATACAAAAATTAATTTGGCCAAAAGCATTTTTTTTAAATTTAGTTTTCCAAAAACCCGTAAATTGAGGTTTGCACTACAAGTACTTGATTTGGGTTATGAAAAATCTTCCAAAGAGTATGTTTGACTCCTATTAGGTATAGGACTCCCAAAAACCACAAAAATATAATTTTAAAAGTTATTTTGCTATTTTACTTAAGGGATTTTTCTTTAGGCCAGAAATGGTCTTTAATAGGTTAAAATTATTTTTATGCTTTAAAAATATTTGTGAAAATTTAGGGAAACTCAGTGGACATATATTGTCCATATATAAGAGTTTCAACACATGGTCATGTTCAGAATATTGGTCAAACCCCTCAAAAACCCTTTCTGGATATTTCAAGCTTTAGAAATAGTTACAAAGGAAATATTCTCTAAAAATTCCAATAAAATTCTAGCATGTCACATATGACATATTGGATGATCTTGCCAAGCCTCATGTCTTGGAGAACAATATAACATCACCACATCCCCTCAAAACCATTTCTGTCCATTTTGAAGTTTGAGCAACTCTACATTACCAAACATGTACAAATGTTCTCAAACTTGGTGCACATGCTTCAATGGTCTAAGTATTCATCTACACCAAATGGCACAAGTTGGAGAAAATAATATCTTGATCAAAGTGCCTCAAAACCCTCTCTGTCCAGAATCAAATTTGAACAGCTTTACATTGTCAACTTTCTTATTTTGCTCTCAAACTTTGTGGGCATGCTCTAAACCCTAAATGATGACACTACACCAAGTGGTGCACCAAGGAGAAGAGTTTAACTTAGCTAGATCTAAGCAAGTCAATTTCTGTTGATTCCCAGGGTTTACAAAAGTTACATTGTGAACTTTGCCCAAATAAGCTCAAAATGGATGGAATGCCCTAATTATATGTGCCATTTCACCCTGTGGAATCTCATGCCAAATGGAATTCATTTACCTGTCCAAACCAACAACAAACACCTTCTGCCACTTTACCAAAACAACTACTTTGACCTCTTCCACTCTTCTCCATGGCCTCAACTTTTTACCACAGCTACTCCTGACCCTCTTCTACCTCCAGTAACTTTCCCCTGGCCATTGCTCAATGATTGAGGGGTGAAACACCCCCATTTACCTCCCTGGACAGGAGCTTCTCTCTCTCCCTCGACCTCCCTCCTCACTCGAGTGGCTCCCCAGGGCATCCAAGGCCATAGCCCACTTATTTACTTCCCCCTAGAGCTACTACACATCTTTGCCGCGCCCACATTGCATAGAAAATGGCCATGCCGGCCATTTGGGCGCTTTGGAGCGCGCTACAGTGTGCTCCCGCACTGTAGCCGCCCCCTGCCAAGCACCTCCGGCCACCTCGGGCCTCCCCAGCACGCCTACCGACGCACCTTGATGTCTGCAGCATGCCACGCCTCTGCCCCCCTCCTCCTCCTCCCTCCTCTTGCCCCAGCTCGCAAGCACGCCGGCCGCCCGAGCGCACCAGTGAGCACGCTCACATGCGCGGTGCCCATGGCCCTCCTCCTGCTCTCTCCCTTCACCCGCTCGCTCTGGACCAACCCCACGAGCACCGCAAACACGCTCAAACAAGCCCTCGTGACCCATGGCGTCGGCAACGAGCTCGCCGGCGCATGATTCCACGGTGGAGCATCGTGCGGCTATATAAAGCCTCCTCGTGACATTCTCTCCACACCGCTCGCCCTCTGCACCACCAAATCATCCCCATGCACCCCCAATTCCTCTCCAGAGCCGCCCGAGCTCGAGATCGAGCTCGAGCTCTGCCGCTTAGGCTCGCCGGAGTTCGCAAGGTACAAGCCGTCCCCGCCTCTGTTTCCTCTCGATCTGGAGCCTATGCATCACCCTGATCCTTTCCCCCAGTTTCCCCTCTCTGTAGCTGCCGGAAACAGCGGAGCCACCGCCGCCTAACGCTCCTCCGCAATGCCTCCTCGTCGTCGGCGAACCAGGCAACTCCGGTGACGTCCAGCACCACCACCCGAACGGCGACTCCATGCCGAGTCCAACCGTGCCGTCAACTCGACCCTTCGTGCCCTACTTTGCCGCCGGTGAGCATGCCGGCCCTCTGGTCACGAGGTCAGAGATGACAGGCGGGCCCCACCTGTCATCCTCACCTCTCTTTCGGCCCCTCTCTGTCCCACTGGCAGCTGGGTCCCACCCGTTAGGTTTAAAATCCTGGCGCACGCGTTGGCTCGCCTGGGCCTCTTTTCCCTCTGGGCCTGCTACACTATGGCCTTTCTGGCCCAGTGGCACAGTGCCACTTTTCTTTTTATTTTTTTGTCTGTTTATAAAAATTCCACATGATAAAATATTTATCCAAATGGAATAATTCCAACTCCTAAAATCTTAAGATAATTCCACCTATTTATTGATGTAACCTTCATACACATCCATCACACTTTTCTGTATTGCTCAAATTTAAATTCAAATTCGAGCATTTAAATCCTTCTTTGAAAATCCGTTTCCTCTGTCCCCTAACTCCAAATCCAAAACTAGGATTTTCCCCTTCTTAGTTTTCCTCCTAGTATTTTACAAAAATAAGTTGACATTTTCTAAGCACTTTGACTTTTCTGTTTTTATTATTGTCTTATTTTTCCGTTATTTTCTTGCGACGATTAGATCTCTTATTTTACGAAGTTGTTGAAGAAGAAGAAAGAGAAGGATTTGAAGACCTTGAAGACCAAGCCAATCAAGGCAAGCAGCCCTTTGACCATGACACCCCTCTTGTTCATCGGTACCCTTTTTTCGATTGCATGATGATGAAATATGACGGTGGTAAACTTGTTGTGAACCACCACATGATGCATACCCCTACTCATGACTTTACCTTGTTCATGATTGCAATGTCAAGAGACTAGTTGATGCATAATGATGCATGTGTACCATGAACTCTTCGTGGTTACATTCTTTCGAAAACCCCATCGGGTGCCCCTAATGCCCTTGGGAGATGTTGAACTAAGGTCACCACTTGAGGAAGAAGTGGTGTACCGAAGAGAGCTTTTGGTGTGTGTAAAATGATGGATTAGATTTATGTGTGATTACCGTCCCAACCAAACATGTGCAACCACTCTACCCCTTTATGGGATGGGGCATTATTGATTACTTAGGCTGATACTAGCATGGTGCCCACATTACTAGTGACGGGGGTGACTTGAGGTCACTCTCGGGACGGGGTCGTGCTTGGATAGGCGGCCATGACTGTTTTCACAGGGCACCGGACACACCGTTGGTCCCTTCGTGTATGCGTGATAATGTGAAAAGGGCAGAGTCCCACGATCTTTTGCTTATACACGAGGGTCGTGTATCAACGAGTGGACCCTATGTTAGTGTCGTCTAGGGAAAGGTAATGATCGGGTGCTTCCCCCGAGTACTTGAGGTACTGCGGGATCGTGGATGACACGAAAGCTTCCCGGATCTTGTGGGTAAAGTGCGCAACCTCTGCAGAGTGTCAAACTATTCGAATAGCCATGTCCACGGTCATGGACAGTTGGGAGGTGCTACTTAAACTATGTCCAGAAATTTTACAATCTCGGTGCATGTGTGTGTGGAAGAGAACTATTTGTGTCAAGGTGGTGACTTGACATGTTGAATGAAATGGCATTGATCCAAACTCTATTTATGTTGATATCTGTAACCTGTTCTCAAGGTTACCCATGTTCATTGATGCATATCTCACAAGTTGATAGGACATCTCAACTAGCTTGAAGCTAGGTTGCTTACTTGTTGTACAATTGCATTGTTACTTTGAACCAAATCATGGGTTGCTTGCGAGTACATTCAAAGTACTCATTGGCTTGCCACTGGTTATTTAATTGACCAGGCATGGAAGAGCAGGAGTTCGAGGAAGAGTTCTTTGGTGACGAACATGCGAACTAGGACGCTTCCCAGTCAGAATGCCTGTAGGGTTAAGGCAGATGGCATGGGTTCTACTTATCGACGAAGATTTCCGCTGCTTATGTTTCATTTGATGTTCAGCCCTTAAGGCTTTATCAATGTAAGACTTGACCATAATGGTCATAATTTGTGTAAGACGGTATGTATGGATGTAAGACTCTTGTTATTCAGCTTCTGTGTGTTCAGTGAGCATTGATCTCTGGGATCACTGTACACGTGCATTCGGCGATCACGACTTATGAGTCGGGGTCCCCACAGAGCTGGTATCACAGCCATCCTGACTGTAGGAAGCCTTAGTTAGCATGGTCGTTAGTTAGGATAATTTTTTTTTCAAAACCATCTATACCTCGCCTCTTTTCTGAGATTTCCCAAAAACTAAGGGATATTTTCAGTATTGACCCCTCCTATTCAACTTTTGTTTATGGACGTCGCCCCCTTGAGACTCCTTATGACAAGATTTCCATCACTCCTAAGAGATTGCCTCCAACAATGTCACTATCCCTTGCTGCCCATGTACACCCTGCACGAACTAGAAAATGATGTGTTCGAGAAGGAGTTCTACACCAAGGTTTTTGTGCCTGCCTCACCTTGGGGGTGGTTCTTCGTTGGACCACCCATGCCAACAAGAGACCTAGCCATTCAGCAAGTTGCATACGAAGCACTCCGTCTTCGAAACTCCTTCCAAAAATGAAAGAAGAACATGCCACCCGCTACCTACCTGGCAAGAGCGGATTTGGAGCTCCGACTCAAGTGATGATTTCCTCAGAAGACGAGGATCCAACCCTCAAGTACCAGATCCGGTTTGTCAACGCAGGAGACTACCTTCTACGTCACCTTACCGAAGCATTTCTCAAGGTTCGCCAAGATCTCCCTTCACTTCTGCACCTCCACTGCCTTGAGAAGAAGAAGGTGGTCAAGCAAGAACATCAAATCACTGCCCTAGAAGCCCACATTTCTAATCAGGAGTAGCAAGGAACTTCAGAAAGCTCGCAACCAAACCCCACACAGGAGGCATAGGAATGGATTTGCATATCCACCTCGTAGAGGATCATCATCAGGCCCCCGAGGACAATACCCAAGACTGAATAGCAACCCTTTGCTTCTGTCACATGTCACAGGTGTGGTGAACTCAGGCATATTAATAGGATGTGTCCCAACAAGCAGCCGACTGTCGCATGTCCATTGGCACCCAGGAGAACCTAGAAGCTGAAGACCGAACACCTTTCTCTCAAAGTGATGAAGCAAGCACGACTACAAAATCCGATGATCCCTATGGTAGGATGAGTCGTGTACCCCCTATGCGCAGTCGAGTCCATATGATGGTTCAAGTGAAACCATGTTGAGTGTTGCTTGTTCTTATCTGCTTGTGTTTTGATATAAGACGCACTTTTGCCATAGGCAACATGTATGCGACTATATCACCTATCTTATCTTAGTGAAATTGTGTGTGGCCTTTTGGCACCTATTTGTTTGCACCTGCACTATAGAACCCCCTTTAGGCATCCCCCCAGCTATGCTACATTTCCCTCTCATCCCTCTCCCCTCAACTGAAGACCGACAAGACAAGGTACACCAAGGATTCTACTTTGGCGAACAACTAGCACTGGAGACTTTTGCTGCAGCCTCCTCGACCAAGTGCAACCCAGTAGAGTTATGTTTACCCCTCAAGATTAGAAACCCATCCGTAGACCCTTCGAGACTTCACGATATAACCCAACTCGAATCCTTAACCATGAGCTTAACCTGCGGAATTGCAAGAGAACTAGTTAAGCTTCAGTAACCTTTGCTCATTACAGGGTTCATTATGGAACTAGTGGACATAGTGAACTAGCACATTATCATCCTAACATAGCACCATAACTGACAATGCCATAGGGAAGATTGTTTCGAGGATATATGATTAGTAGGATTAATAATTTGATGAGATTATATCAGTAACCTTGAGGAATTATCTAAGGCTATTTGGTGGATTATGAGGTTTTCATGAGGGTACAAGAACTTGGTGGGATCCTGATAATAGGGTAGCATAACCTTTGTTACCCATGAGTAATTGGATTTAGAATGATGACCATATTGATATAAGGTAGTTGATATTACGATAATGACTTGGTGGGATCATGTGGATGGAGTAGCATAGCTTTCATCACCCCAGAGTAAATTTGGATTTAAATAGGTGATCCTAGTGGAGTCTAGATGCTGAGTAAGTCTGCATGGTTTGGAGTAAATTGGGTTTAGACTGATGATCTCGAACATGATACCATGTTTCTCGGTGGACAATAAACTAGGGGAATGGATCAATTTTCGGAGTTTATTTAGGAATCTTTACGAGCTTGACCTTGGAGTTTACTTAATCGCGATGATGGGAATTGGTGGACTTACTATAGTAAGGACAAACCTTTAAGTATTTGGGAATTATAGGACATTAGAAGGTCATGTGGAACACCATAGACACTAGATTTGTAGAAGTAATGGACTGTGTAGTAGTAGATGGAAGTTAATGGATTGTTGGAATTGATTCATAGGAAGGAAACAAGATCTTGGAGTGACATACGATGTGTTTCCTTAGGATAGAGGTGCACTATCTTTGACCTAGGAGGAATAGGTTGAGCGGTTGGATTGTCATGTCTAATTCAAGCTTAGCAGCCTGTATGTTCTACCCATGGATTTTTGCATAGATATGAGTTTGGGGATAGTTGACATGTATGATTTTGTTAGACTTTCCCTCAGGGAGTCATGACGATATGAATAACATGAGTGATGATTCCAGTTGACCTATGTGGGGTGATTCTTAGGTAATATGATGTGATTTGTTTTGAGGACTAGATAGAACTATTGGCATATCAGAAACTGTGCTCAAGGATAAGATAATAAACGTTCACTCTCACTCTATGATACTTGGAGCCCTTAAGCCCTGCCAAGCCAGAACATGGTCAGATCACGACCACAGGCTTTGGCTCTAGATCGAGAAGACCTTGGCCAGTAGTCAACAATGACCACCATCAATGCCCCATCCCACTTTATGTACACCATGAACAAGTCTTCGTGGAGTACTTGGACAGGTCGGTTGTCATCTATATTTGGTGACCTAGTTCACTACCCGAACATGAAAGAAGAGTCATTCAGCTGGTTAAGGAACATTTGAAGACCGCCATGTCAAGGAGGAAGAACTATACCAACCACCATCGCCAAGAAGAATACTTCTGCATCGAAGATCGTGCATATCTGCAACCCACTTCTCTCAATGGAACCAAGCATTTCCATGTCAAAGGGAAGCTCACACCAAGATTTATCGACCCCCTCCAAGATCGCCAAGATGAAGAGTAGACTGCTACCAGCTGGAGCTACCACCTGAGTTACCCATTGTGCACAACATTGTCCACACGACACCATACCGGAAGAATTTCCAACTCCCTAACTAGCCCGATCTCTATAAGTTCATGGATCACCGAGCCATCGACCTCCGGCCCAATATGACCTACGCGAGAGACCCCAATTGCAATCAGGATCAAGCAGGACGTCATACACGAAGCCACACCATCAAATACTTCAAGGTTCAATGGAGGACCACTCGGAAGCAGAAGTAGTATGAGGACGTGAAGACTACCCAAAACCTAAATTTCCGTATTCCTTCCGCGCCTAGTTTGGGAATCTTGGGGACGAGATTCTTATAAGGGGGGTAGGTCTGTCACACCCTAATTTTCATACCACAACACTTAAGCTATTAAATCATGATAAAGTGTGGTTTGACAAAAACTTTTGCATTATTTGGCTTTTTATTTGACTTAGTTTTCTCTCTGTGATTTTCAAGTGCTCTTTAAAGTCAACACAACTCCACCTTCTATACTTCATCCCCTTGCTCCAAACTTTTGCCCCAATCATCATGCCATGTGTATAGTACAATATAGAATTTTCTTACAAAAATTATTTTGGCCAAAAAGCATTTTTTTTAAATTTAGTTTCCCAAAACCCCCTAAATTGAGGTTTACACTACAAGTACTTGATTTCGTGTATGAAAAATCTTTCAAAGAGTATGTTTGACTCCTATTAGGTATAGCACTCCCCAAAACCACAAAAATATAATTTTAAAAGTTATTTTTCTATTTTACTTAAGGGCTTTTTCTTTAGGCCAGAAATGGTCTTTAATAGGTTAAAATTATTTTTATGCTTTAAAAATATTTATGAAAATTTAGGGAAACTCAGTGGACATATATTGTCCATATATAAGAGTTTCAACACATGGTCATGTTCAAAATATTGGTCAAACCCCTCAAAAATCCTTTCTGGATATTTCAAGCTTTAGAAATATTTACAACGGAAATATTCTCTAAAAATTCCAAGAAAATTCTAGCATGTCACATATGACATATTGGATAATCTTGCCAAACCTCATGTCTTGGAGAACAACATAACATCACCAAATCCCCTCAAAACCATTTATGTCCATTTTGAAGTTTGAGCAACTCTACATTGCCAAACATGTCCAAATGTTCTCAAACTTTGTGCACATGCTTAAATGGTCTAATTATGCATCTAGACCAAATGGCACAAGTTGGAGAAAATAATATCTTGATCTAAGTGCCTCAAAACCCTCTCTGTCCAGAATAAAATTTGAACAACTTTACATTGTCAACTTTCTTATTTTGCTCTCAACCTTTTTGGGCATGCTCTAAACCCAAAATGATGACACTAAACCAAGTGGTGCACCAAGGAGAAGAGTTTAACTTAGCTAGATCTAAGCAAGTCCATTTTTGTTGATTTCTAGGGTTTACAAAAGTTACATTGTGAACTTTGCCCAAATAAGCTCAAAATGGGTGGAAGGACCTAATTATATGTGCCATTTCACCCTGTGGAGTCGCATGCCAAATGGAATTCATTTACCTGTCCAAACCAACAACAAACACCTTCTGCCACTTTACCAAAACAACTACTTTGACCTCTTCCACACTTCTCCATGGCCTCAACTTTTTACCACAGCTACTCCTGACCCTATTCTACCTACTGTAACTTTCCCCTGGCCATTGTTTAATGATTGAGTGGGAAACACCCCCACTTACCTCCCTGGACAGGAGCTTCTCTCTCTCCCTCAAACTCCCTCCTCACTCAAGTGGCTCCCCAGGGCATCCAAGGCCATAGCCCACTTATTTACTTCCCCCTAGAGCTACCAGACATCTTTGGCCGCGCCCACATTGCATAGAAAATGGCCATGCCGGCCATTTGGGCGCTCTGGAGCGTGCTGCAGTGCGCTCCTGCACTATAGCCGTCCCCTGCCAAGCACCTCCGGCCAGCTCAGGTCTCCCCAGCATGCCTACCGACGCACCTCAAGGTCTGCAGCACGCCACGCCTCTTCCCCCCTCCTCCTTCTCCCTCCTCTTGCCCCAGCTCGCACGCGCGCCGGCCGCTTGAGCGCACTAGTGAGCACGCTCACATGCGCGGTGCCCCGGGCCCTCCTCCTGCTCTCTCCCTTCACCTGCTCGCTCTGGACCAACCCCACGAGCACCCCAGACATGCTCAAACAGGCCCCGGTGACCCGTGGCGTCGACAATGAGCTAGCCGGCGCACGAGTCCACGGTGGACCATCGTGCGGCTATATAAAGCCTCCCCGTGCCACTCTCTCCACACCGCTCGCCCTCTGGACCACCAAATCCCCCCCCTGCACCCCTAGTTCCTCTCCAGAGCCGCCCAAGCTCGAGATCAAGCTCGAGCTTCGTCGCTTCGGCTCGCCAGAGTTCACGAGGTACAGGTCGTCCCTGCCTCTCTTTCCTCTCGATCTGGAGCCTATGCATCGCCCTGATCCTTTCCCTCTTGTTTCCCCTCCCTGTAGCTGCCGGAAACGGTCGGAGCCACCGCCGCCCGATGCTCCTCCGTTGTGCCTCCTCGTTGCCGGCGAACCAGGCAACTCCGATGACGTCCACCACCACCACCCGAACGACGACTCCACGCCGAGTCCAACCATGCCATCAGCTCGACCCGTCGTGCCCTGCTTCGCCGCTGGTGAGCATGCCGGCCCTCTGGTCGTGAGGTCAGAGATGACAGTCGGGCCCCGCCTGTCATCCTCACCTCTCTCTCGCCCCCTCTCTCTCTCTCCCACTGGCAGCTGGGTCTCGCCCGTCAGGTTTAAAAACCTGGTGAGCGCGCGCTGGCTCGCCTGGGCCTCTTTTCCCTCTGGGCCTGCTGCACTGTGGCCTTTCTGGCCCAGTGGCACAGTGCCACTTTTCTTTTTCTTTTTCTGTCTGTTTTATAAAAATTCCACAGGATAAAATATGTATCCAAATGGAATAATTCCAACTCCTAAAATCTTAGAATAATTCCACCTATTTATTGATGTAACCTTCATACACATCCATCACACTTTTCTATACTGTTCAAATTTAAATTCAAATTCAAGCATTTAAATCCTTCTTTGAAAATCCATTTCCACTATTCCTTAACTCCAAATCCAAAACTAGGAATTTTCCCCTTCTTAGTTTTCCTCCTAGTATTTTACAAAAATAAGTTGACATTTTCTGAGCAATTTGACTTTTTTTTATTATTGTCTTATTTTTCTGTTATTTTCTTGCGACGATTAGATCCCGTATTTGAAGAAGTTGCTGAAGAAGAAGAAAGAGAAGGATTTGAAGACCTTGAAGACCAAGCCAATTAAGGCAAGCAGCCCTTTGACCATGACACCCCTCTTGTTCATCGATACCCTTTTTCTTCGATTGCATGATGATGAAATATGACGGTGGTAAACTTTTGTGAACCACCACATGATGCATACCCCTACTCATGACTTTACCTTGTTCATGATTGCATTGCCAAGAGACTAGTCGATGCATAATGATGCATGTGTACCATGAACTCTTCATGGTTACATTCTTTCGAAAACCCCATCGGGTGCCCCTAATGCCCTTGGGAGATGTTGAGCTAAGGTCACCACTTGAGGAAGAAGTGGTGTACTGAAGAGAGCTTTTGGTGTGTGTGTAAAATGATGGATTAGATTTATGTGTGATTACCATCCCAACCAAACATGTGCAAGCACTCTACCCCTTTATGGGACGGGGCATTATTGACTACTTAGGCTGATACTAGCATGGTGCCCACATTACTAGTGATGGGGCTGACTTGAGGTCACTCTCGGACAGGGTAGTGCTTGGTTAGGCGGCCATGACTGTTTTCACAGGGCACCGGACACACCGTTGGTCCCTTCGTGTATGCGTGATAATGTGAAAAGGGCAGAGTCCCACAATCTTTTGCTTATACACAAGGGTCGTGTATCGACGAGTGGACCCTATGTCAGTGTCGTCTTGGGAAAGGTAATGATCGGGTGCTTCCCCCGAGTACTTGAGGTACCTCGGGATCGTGGATGACACGAAAGCTTCCCAGATCTTGTGGGTAAAGTGCGCAACCTTTGCAGAGTGTCAAACTATTCGAATAGCCGTGTCCATGCTCATGGACAGTTGGGATGTGCTACTTAAACTATGTCCAGAAATTTTACAATCTCGGTGCATGTGTGTGTGGAAGAGAACTATTTGTGTCAAGGTGGTGACTTGACATGTTGAATGAAATGGCATTGATTCAAACTCTATTTATGTTGATGTGTGTAACCCATTCTCAAGGTTACCCATGTTCATTGATGCATATCTCACAAGTTGATAGGACATCTCAACCAGCTTGAAGCTAGGTTGTCACGCCCAATATGCGATTCTATCCTAAAGAGACTCGAAGGTCCCACCAAGGATAGAACCGCATATTGAAACACTTTTGCAAGGTGGATATCATTACATCAACATTACATAATAGATGGGGATACATCCAATACATCCAATGACACATGAATACAACAATATATCATACATGAGAACAACATCCGACTACGGATGAACCACAAACAGAAGCTCAAACGACATCCACCCTGCTAGCCCAGGCTGCCGACCTGGAACCTATCCCCTGATCAAAGAAGAAGCAGAAGAAGAACTCAAGACAAGAAAGCATCGCTCTCGCGTCATGATCATCGGATAACCCATACCTGCAACTGTTGTTGTAGTAATCTGTGAGCCATGAGGACTCAGCAATCCCATTACCATGGGTATCAGGACTAGCAAAGCTTAAAGGGAAGGAAGGGGTAAAGTGGTGAGGTTGCAGCAACGACTAAGCATATATGGTGGCTAACATATGCAAATAAGAGCGAGAAGAGAGCAAGCGGAACGGTCCTGAAGCTAGCAATGATCAAGAAGTGATCCTGAACTCCTACTTACGTCAAACGTAACCCAAAAACCGTGTTCACTTCCCGGACTCCACCGAAAAGAGACCATCACGGCTACACACGCAGTTGATGCATTTTAATTCGGATCTGGTGTCAAGTTATCTACAACCGGACATTAAAAAATTCCCATCTGCCACATAACCGCGGGCACGGCTTTCAAAAGTTTAAACCCTGCAGGGGTGTCCCAACTTAGCCCATGATAAGCTCTCGTGATCAATGAAGGATATACCTTCTCCCAGGAAGACCCAATCAGACTCGGAATCTCGGTTTACAAGACATTTTGACAATGGTAAAACAAGACCAGCAAAGCCGCCTGATGCGCCGACAATCCCGATAGGAGCTGCACATATCTCGTTCTCAGGACAACACCGGATGAACACTATGTACAACTAAAACCAGACCTCAAGTTTCCCCGAGGTGGCGCTGCAAGTGGCTCTGGTTCGGACCAGCACTTAGAGAAGCACTGGACCGGGGGGGGCTAAAATAAAGATGACCCTCGGGCTCCGGAAACCCAAGCGAAAAAGGGCTAGGTGAGGCAAATGGTAAAACCAAGGTTGGGCCTTGCTGGAGGAGTTTTATTCAAAGCGAACTGTCAAGGGGGCCCCATAAATCACCCAACCGCGCAAGGAACGCAAAATCCGGGAACATAACACCGGTATGACGGAAACTAGGGTGGCAAGAGTGGAACAAAACACTATGCATAAGGCCGAGTCTTCCACCCTTTACCAAGTATATAGATGCATTAATTAAATAAGAGATATTGTGATATCCCAACATAATCCTGTCCATCATGGGGCAATCTTCAACTTCACCTGCAACTAACAACGCTACAAGAGGGGCTGAGCAAAAGCGGTAACATAGCCAAGCAATGGTTTGATAGGAAGTGTGAAAAGGTTAGAGGCTGACATGGCAATTTGGGAGGCTTGAAGAACAAGTGATAGGTAGCGCAACATAGCGATAGAACGAAGCAACTAGCATAGCAATGATAGTAGTGAGATCCAGGGTAGCGGTCATCTTGCCTGAAATCCCGCAAGGAAGAATAACGAGTCCATGAAGAAGATGAAGCCACGAAGATGAACCAAGCGTAGACGAACAAATCCTCACGATCGCAACGAAACGGGAACTATCGAGAAGAAGCACACAACATGGTAAACACACCACACATGAACAAGACATGATGCTCAACCAAGTATGATGCATGACAAGGCTACATGAAGCTACTCATGGCAAGAGATGATGCAACCAAGAGCAACACATCAAGGCAAGTTTAAATGAGGCCGGAAACAACATATAACAAATCCGGTAAGTCCTCATATGCAAATTTCGAAATTGGTCCAGATCTGGATAAACCTTATGTTCAAGTTGTTAAACAGCAAGTTAAGATGCACCAAGATGATCTACACAAGATTCAAGTCAAGTTACATATAAAGTTCGTTTAATTCGGAGCTACGGCCTAGAAGATACGAGCAAAATAAGTTAGACATGGCATTGATGCAAAATGCATACAAACATCAGGCAAACATCTCAAAACAAGGATGCAACATTTAATATGAAACTACCTGCAAAATCAAGCAAGTTTCATATAGAGCACACTCAAAACGGAGCAACGGTTCAACACACACACACACTATACAAGTTATAGCAACAATCTGTCCAAAACAGCAACTAGGCATATTGCAAGCATCAAAACAACATGCTACAACACCCCAACATAAGAACAAAAGGCATGGACATTATGTAAAGGTAAAGCATGACAAAACATGAACACTCAGCTATCTCCAAAAACTACTAGAACATGCTCAAAAGGACATGGCAAGATTGCAAATAATAACAGTTTCAGGCTTAGCAGAAATAACATCAGGTTGCAATGTTTAGAGCTATCAAACAACATGTTACAGGAAATTAACATGACAAACAAAGGCATGGCATGAACCTACTAAATGCATAGAATAAAAGTCCTTTACTTACCATGAGCCAAAAAGGATCAGAAGATATGATGGCACCCATGTAAACATGGCAAATGATATGACAGATTCAAACATGGCAGGAACAACAATAAGTAGGCATGTTGTTGAGCTTTAACCACTCACCACAGAGCAATACATGGCATGGAAAGGCAACCAATAGTAAGAATACATGTTTATGAAGATAAACATTGCAAGAGCAAGTTCATAGCATGCTTGGATCACTAGCAAAGCTCATGGAAAAACTAAACTTAATGTTAACATACTGACAGCAACATTTTTTAGCAATTTGAGAGCAAGATTACAACAAGCTACATCAGGCTGTAAATGCAACCAGGGCATGGATGTATAGAGCATGACATGTGTAGAAAAACATCCTTAGTGAATATCTCCAAATTATGCGTAGAATGACTTGTAGGAGTAGGTTTACATAGCATCATGTTGTCACAGATTCAGCCTAGCAAAACAGCAACAGCAAGTACCCTACTTCACGACCTCGATGCACTCAGTACAAGAGCCAAAAAAATACATGAATGGCACCACTGTAAAGATGGCATGATGTAGTACAAAACACATGTAGAGCTCATGCTCATAAGATGCACACACAAAATGCAATGAAAAAGACAAATCACCAAGTTATGTTAACAGACAGCAGATTAACATCATATATCACTCTTGCAAAGATAATTCGGGCATCAAGATGAACTCAAACAAGCATGGCACAATGTAATGAAATGTAGAGCATCTCATGATGAATATTCTGATATATTATATGCATGAAACGGACCTACGGATGATGAGTTATGGCATGATGAACATGGGTACATGTGATGAAAATCTCAGGGACTTGGGGGAAAATCGGGGTCAACCTGCTGGGATCCAGATCTGGATCGGGGCTTCGCCGGAGACGGGGAAGAAGGCGGCGGCCGGCGGGCGCGGGCGGCGGCACGGGAACACGGCCGGCGACAGCGGCGAGATGCCCCGCGGCGGCGCCGGTGGAGCACGGGCGGCGGGGAGGCGTGCGGAGGCGTGGGGCGGCGATGGGCTCGGGAGGGTCGGCCTCGGGCCCGGCGGGCTGGCGGCGGCGCGGGAGGCCGGGGTGCCACGTGGCAGCTTCCGATTTGCTGAGGGCGGCGGCGCGGACGGAGCGGACATGTCCGGTCCGATCCGGACATGTCCGGCGGTAGAGAGGGAGCGGGGCTAGGGTTTCGGGGGGATTCATCCGCGAATTTGGACGGGGAGGGCATATTTATAGATTCTGGGAGCTAGGGGAGTCCAAATGAGGCACGGTTTTCACCCACACAATCATGATCGAACGACCGAGAGCAAGGAGGGGGTTAGGATGGGCTAGTGGGCTGATTTGAAGGGTTGCTAGGCTGCAAGAGAAAAGGGGGGTTCCGGGCTACGTGGTTAATCGTTGGAGTATCAAACGGACTCCAAATGGCACGAAACTTGACAGGAGGTCTACTGGTGGTATACCAAGGCCACTTGGCAAATACCGACCCATTCCGAGAACGTTTTAACACCCGTTCACAACGAGAGACAAAAGGGGCACGCCGGGGGACATAGGAGTGCCGGATTGCAAAACGGACAATGGGGAAAATGCTCGGATGCAAGAAACGAACACATATGCAAAATGAGATGCACATGATGACATGATAAAATGGAACACACAAGCAAATGACATGGCAACTACGGCGAATAACTGGCAGACACCTGGCGCATCGAATTCGGGGCGTTACAATACTCCTCCACTAACAAGAGATCTCGTCCCGAGATCTTAGGACCGAGACGGAAGGGAAAAAGGGATGAGGTGAAACAAGAACTGAAGAGAATAAGCAAAGAATCGAGAGCACTCGAGAATAAGGGAGGAACGACGAGAAAGACGAGAATCGAAAGTTCATGGAATCAGATAGACTATGAAACCACTCCGGTTAGAACGAGATAAGAAACGAATAAGACTGAAAGGATTTAGGAAGCACTCCGGCTAAAACATGGAGGAAAAGAACACGAGCTTGAGTGGATGGAATGATACTTGATGAAGACATGATACAAAACCTCCGGAAAGAATTGAAAGAGTTGATTGAAAAGAATGGAGAAGACAATGACAACTTGTGCCACGAATGAAATTGAAAGCAACCTTAGAAGAAAGGATTGAACGGAGTTGTTGAGAAAAATCAACAACGAAAAGAATAAGCTTGTTGTGGACTTATCAAAACAACTCAAATCTTGAGGTGAAATTATGCCACAACCAAAAGTCTGAATAGCTGAGCGGAACGAAGAAAATGCAAAACTCCACTTCAAAAGAATACGGAGAATTAATTACACTTCGAGACGCAAGAAGAAAAGATACTTGAACTCCTCCAACAAAATCTTGATGAATTTTTGAAGAATGAATTAAATCTTGACGAGCCACCGTGAAGAACTCCGGTAACAAAAGGATGACGAGATAAAATGAAGGTGGAAAGAATAAGATTAAAGCTTGCGATGATTTAGATGGAGGTTCCGACGAGATGGTCGAGGAAATTTGAACTCCAGAAAAGAAAAGATGAAAACACTTGGAACTAGAATTTATTCACCAAGAACAAACTCCGAAGAAAAGGATTAATCACTTGGATGAAATAAGAATAAGATTTATTGTATGCTTATCCTTCATCAAATTAAATTGATGACAAGATGGATTTTGCATATCACTTATTCTTCTTGAAAAGGATTGAGAAGTGACATATTGCAAACTTGCGAAGGTCTTCATGAACCACCTGTAGGATTGGAAAGAACGAATGAATTAATATGATAATCAAAGAAAAAGAATCTTGAACGAACCACCGTAAGAATTCGAAAATGACTGATGAAAGAGAATGAATGATCGGGAAGAATTAGAAGAACAAATATGATTGAGGGGATTTACATACAAGAGAACGGGAAGAACTCGATCTGATTAAAGAGCACTTGAATGAAGCACGGGGATAAATAGAGAACGATAACTGGAATGATGTCCTCCGGTGAAACGAAAAAGAAATCAACTCCTGAAATTCTCCGGATGTTTGAGAAGAAGGAATATCTAACAAATGGAAAAATTCGAGAGGATAACATGAAGCTAGAACCATGAATCTTTGAGAGAACAGACAAGATTTAGAGGAAAAACTCTTCTTCTATCTTCAAATGACAATGAGAAATTCCACCAAAATTACTGAGATACTCCGGGAGAATGAAAAGCGGAGATGTTGAGCTAACGATGAAAAAAAATTTGAAAACAATCTTGGAGAAGGCATGTGACAGATGGAATCCATTCTTACATCACACTTGAAAAGAATTTTAAATAACTCCGGGGAATTAGAAGAGTCAGGTAAGATCCTGGGAAAAGAGCTGTGGGTTAGGGCCCACTAAAAGAAAACACCATTGGAAAGGATTGTTAGATAGATGATGCACCAGAACGATTGGAATATTTAAATGAGGTGACAACCTCAAATTAATTGGAACACAGACGAACCTCCTGAGATGTCTTGAACTCCGGAATGATTAAATGGCGAGAGGCAAACGAGCAGGGGAAACACTTGGTCCGAGGAAAAGAATATAATCACTACCGAAAAATGGAATTGAATCCACCGGAGAAGAAAAGAGATGAAGAATGTCAAACGAGACGAGAATTCACCGGTTGAGATAATTTACAAAAGCCTGAAGTGGTTCCGCATGAATGAAATTGATGCTCGAAAGAGACTCGGGCTCCGGGAAGAAGAGGGTGGGAGGGCGGGAAAACAAAGACAACTTGGAAGGGGGAACCGACGAATATCTTGAAGAGAAAACGCCAGTTGAAATCATTGAGGAAAGAAAGCAAAGGCTTCGCACGAGTAGGATGGATACTCGATTACGGACTCCGGCTCCAAGAAGAAAAGGGTGGGCGGGTGGGAAAAGAAAACAACTTAGGATTGAACTCAAAGATGAAGAGGCTCGAGTCAACTTGACGAGAAATGCATCGGATGAAAAGAGCTGAGAACCAGCGATCGGAAAACCAACTGCGTTAACCTAAAGAAAAATTTGAATGGGAAGAGGAGTAATTCAAAACACCTACGTCAAGATTCCTCACCAGAGTGACGAAGGGGCTGAGGAGTAAAAAGAATTCCTACTCTCCGATATAACTAAACTCTGAAAACAGTTAGACTCAACAACGGCCAAGCTACACGATCAAACAAGTGGGGCTCCTAGGGTCAGTCGAGGCTCTGATACCAACTTGTCACGCCCAATATGCGATACTATCCTAAAGAGACTCGAAGGTCCCACCAAGGATAGAACCGCATATTGAAACGCTTTTGCAAGGTGGATGTCATTACATCAATATTACATAATAGATGGGGATACATCCAATACATCCAATGACACATGAATACAACAATATATCATACATGAGAACAACATCCGACTATGGATGAACCACAAACGGAAGCTCAAACGACATCCACCCTGCTAGCCCAGCTTTCCGACCTGGAACCTATCCCCTGATCGAAGAAGAAGCAGAAGAAGAACTCAAGACAAGCAAGCATCACTCTCGCATCATGATCATCGCATAACCTGTATCTGCAATTGTTGTTGTAGTAATCTGTGAGCCATGAGGACTCAGCAATCCCATTACCATGGGTATCAAGACTATAAAAGCTTAAAGGGAAGGAAGGGGTAAAGTGGTGAGGTTGCAGCAGCGACTAAGCATATATGGTGGCTAACATACGCAAATAAGAGCGAGAAGAGAGCAAGCGAAACGGTTGTGAAGCTAGCAATGATCAAGAAGTGATCCTGAACTCCTACTTACGTCAAACATAACCCAAAAACCGTGTTCACTTCCCGGACTCCGCCGAAAAGAGACCATCACGGCTACACACGCGGTTGATGCGTTTTAATTTGGATCTGGTGTCAAGTTATCTACAACCAGACATTAACAAATTCCCATCTGCCACATAACCGCGGGCACGGCTTTCGAATATTTAAACCCTGTAGGGGTGTCCCAACTTAGCCCATGATAAGCTCTCGCGATCAACGAAGGATATACCTTCTCCCAGGAAGACCCAATCAGACTCGGAATCCCGGTTTACAAGACATTTCGACAATGGTAAAACAAGACCAGCAAAGCCGCCTGATGCGCCGGCAATCCCGATAGGAGCTGCACATATCTCGTTCTCAGGGCAACACCGGATGAACACTACATACAACTATAACCAGACCTCAAGTTTCCCCGAGGTGGCGCTGCAAGTGGCTCTGGTTCGGACCAGCACTTAAAGAAGCACTGGCCCGGGGGGGCTAAAATAAAGATGACCCTCGGGCTCCGCAAACCCAAGCGAAAAAGGGCTAGGTGAGGCAAATGGTAAAACCAATGTTGGGCCTTGCTGGAGGAGTTTTATTCAAAGCGAACTGTCAACGGGGTCCCATAAATCACCCAACCGCGTAAGGAACGCAAAATCCGGGAACATAACACCGGTATGACGGAAACTAGGGTGGCAAGAGTGGAACAAAACACCAGGCATAAGGCCGAGTCTTCCACCCTTTACCAAGTATATAGATGCATTAATTAAATAAGAGATATTGTGATATCCCAACATAATCCTGTCCATCATGGGGCAATCTTCAACTTCACCTGCAACTAACAACGCTACAAGAGGGGCTGAGCAAAAGCGGTAACATAGCCAAGCAATGGTTTGCTAGGAAGTGTGAAAAGGTTAGAGGCTGACATGGCAATTTGGGAGGCTTGAAGAACAAGTGATAGGTAGCGCAGCCTAGCGATAGAACGAAGCAACTAGCATAGCAATGATAGTAGTGAGATCCAGGGTAGCGGTCATCTTGCCTGAAATCCCGCAAGGAAGAAGAACGAGTCCATGAAGAAGATGAAGCCACGAAGATGAACCAAGCGTAGACGAACGAATCCTCACGATCGCAACGAAACGGGAACTATCGAGAAGAAGCACACAACATGGTAAACACACCACACATGAACAAGACATGATGCTCAACCAAGTATGATGCATGACAAGGCTACATGAAGCTACTCATGGCAAGAGATGATGCAACCAAGAGCAACACATCAAGGCAAGTTTAAATGAGGCCGGAAACAACATATAACAAATCCGGTAAGTCCTCATATGCAAATTTCGAAATTGGTCCAGATCTGGATAAACCTTATGTTCAAGTTGTTAAACAGCAAGTTAAGATGCACCAAGATGATCTACACAAGATTCAAGTCAAGTTACATATAAAGTTCGTTTAATTCGGAGCTACGGCCGAAGATATGAGCAAAACAAGTTAAACATGGCATTGATGCAAAATGCATACAAACATCAAGCAAACATCTCAAAACAAGGATGCAACATGATAATATGAAACTACATGCAAAATCAAGCAAGTTTCATATAGTGCACACTCAAACGGAGCAACGATTCAAAACACACACTATACAAGTTATAGCAACAACCTGTCCAAAACAGCAACTAGGCATATTGCAAGCATCAAAACAACATGCTACAGCACCCCAACAGAAGAACAAAAGGCATGGACATTATGTACAGGTAAAGCATGACAAAACATGAACACTGAGCTATCTCCAGAAACTAATATAACATGCTCAAAAGGACATGGCAAGATTGCAAATAATAACAGTTTCAGGCTTAGCAGAAATAACATCAGGTTGCAATGTTTAGAGCTATCAAACAACATGTTACAAGAAATTAACATGACAAAAAAAGGCATGGCATGAACCTACTAAATGCATAGAACAAAAGTCCTTTACTGACCATGAGCCAAAAAGGATCAGAAGATATGATGGCACCCATGTAAACATGGCAAATGATATGACAGATTCAAACATGGCAGGAACAACAATAAGTAGGCATGTTGGTGAGCTTGAACCACTCACCACAGAGCAATACATGGCATGGCAAGGAAACCAACAGTAAGAATACATGTTTATTAAGCTAAGCATTGCAAGAGCAAGTTCATAGCATGCTTGGATCACTAGCAAAGCTCATGGCAAAACTGAACTTAATGTTAACAGACTGACAGCAACATTATTTAGCAATTTGAGAGCAAGATTACAACAAGCTACATCAGGCTATAAATGCAACCAGGGGCATGGATGGATAGAGCATGACATGTGTAGCATAACACCCTTAGTGGACATCTCCATATTATGCATAGAATGACTTGTAGCAGCAAGTTTACATAGCATCATGTTGTCATAGATTCAGCCTAGCAAAATAGCAACATCAAGTACCCTACTTCACGACCTCGACGCACTCAGTAAAAATACATGAATGGCACCACTGTAAAGATGGCATGATGTAGTACAAAACACATGTAGAGCTCATGCTCATAAGATGCACACACAAAATGCAATGAAAAAGACAAATCACCAAGTTCTGTTCACAGAGAGCAGATTAACATCATATAGCACTCTTGCAACGATGATTTGGGCATCAAAATGAACTCAAACAAGCATGGCACAATGTAATGAAATGTATAGCATCTCATGATGAACATTCTGATATATTATATGCATGAAACGGAGCTACGGATGATGAGTTATGGCATGATGAACATGGGTACATATGATGAAAATCTCAAGGACTTAGGGAAAAATCGGGGTCAACCTGCTGGGATCCAGATCTGGATCGCGGCTTCGCCGGAGATGGGGAAGCAGGCGGAGGCCGGCGGGCGCGGGCGGCGGCGCGGGACCGCGGCCAGCGGCGGTGGCGAGATGCCCCGCGGCAGCGCCGGCGGAGCATGGGCGGCGGGGAGGCGCGCGGAGGCGCGGGGCGGCGATGGGCTCGGGGAGGGCCGGCCTCGGGCCCGGCGGGCTGGCGGAGGCGCGGGAGGCCGGGGCGCCACGTGGCAGCTTCTGGTTCGCTGAGGGCGGCGGCGCGGACGGAGTTGACATGTCCGGTCCGATCCGGACGTGTCTGGCGGCGGAGAGGGAGCGGAGCTAGGGTTTCGGGGGGATTCATCCGCGAATTTGGACGGGGAAGGCATATTTATAGATTCTGGGAGCTAGGAGAGTCCAAATGAGGCACGGTTTTCACCCACACGATCATGATCGAATGACCGAGAGCAAGGAGGGGGTTAGGATGGGCTAGTGGGCTGATTTGAAGGGTTGCTGGGCTGCAAGAGAAAAGGGGGGTTTCGGGCTACGCGGTTAACCGTTGGAGTGTCAAACGGACTCCAAATGGCACGAAACTTGACAGGCAGTCTACCTGTGGTAAACCAAGGCCACTTGGCAAATACCGACCCATTCCGAGAACGTTTTAACACCCGCTCACAACGAGAGACAAAAGGGGGACGCCGGGGGGCATAGGAGTGCCGGATTGCAAAACGGACAACGGGGAAAATGCTCGGATGCAAGAAACGAATACGTATGCAAAATGAGATGCACATGATGACATGATAAAATGCAAAACACAAGCAAATGACATGGCAACTACGGCGAATAGCTGGCAGACACCTGGCGCATCGAATCCGGGGCGTTACATAGGTTGCTTACTTGTTGTACATTTGCATTGTTACTTTGAACCAAATCATGGGTTGCTTGCGAATTCAAAGTACTCATTGGCTTGCCACTGGTTATTTAATTGGCCAGGCATGGAAGAACAGGAGTTCGTACAAGAGTTCTTTGGAGATGAACATGTGAACTAGGACGTTTCCCAGTCAGAATGCCTGTAGCTATAGCGCAGATGGCATGGGTTCTACTTATCGACGAATATTTCTGCTACTTGTGTTTTAGTTGATGTTCAACCCTTAAGGCTTTATCAATGTAAGACTTGACCATAATGGTCATAATTTGTCTAAGACAGTATGTATGGATGTAAGACTCTTGTTATTCAGCTTCTGTGTGTTCAGTGAGCATTGATCTCTGGGATCACTGTACACGCGCATTTGGTGATCTCGACTTATGAGTCGGGGTCCCCACACCCTCGCATTACATTATTTGCCATTTGCCTCTCATTTTCCTCTCCCCCACTTCACCCTTGCCATTTTATTCGCCCTCTCTTTTCCGTTCGCCTCTCCCTTTCGCTTGCTCCTCGCATTTTCTGTCATTATATCTAAAACTGGGGAGATTATCGATAAGGACAATAGTAATAACATGGAAAATTTTGATGCTCCTGCTGAAGAACCCACTGTCTTACATACTAAAAAAATTCGAATCGGTAGTGGTAATATTATTGGAAAAGGGGTTATTCAAGATTTGTTAACTTGTGCCGGTGCTTTACCTTCAATGGGTGGTTCTATTCTTCATAGAGCTAGTAGTCTTGCGGATGCTATCGCCATGCTTATAGTTGAACTTGAAAGACAGTTTATGCACATGCATCCTTGCATACAAAGGATTTTCCTAGAATTTTCTAATATTGAGCATTCTTCTGTTAAGCACGCAACTATTATCTTTTTGGCACATGAGTTCAGATTTATAATAAAATAAGCCAAAGAAATTTTTGCGCACTATAGGGTGGACGTTGGTCGTCCTCCCATAGAGGCAATCCTCTTTGATCACGAGGACAAAATGCGTTTTCAATCTTTAGATTATGTTGCTTTTAATGAAAACCTTAGAAAAAGGTTCCTACCAATGTTCTAGTTGATAGAATTTCCAAACTTAATAATGATTTTGCTATTCGAATAATGAGTTAGGATATTCCCTTGAGTATAGGCTCATGAAGTTCTGCCAAAAGAATGCTTATAATGATGAATTGGTTCTGCAATATGAAGGGCCAAAGGAGGAACCCATACCTCCCGAGATTGATCTTGGGGACTTCTATCCCATTAAATTTAGCCCTTTTGATTACTTTTGCTTGCCTCAAAGAAAACTTGTTGCTGAACGTAGGGAATATGAAATGAGTTTTCGTGACCTGTCTTATTATTATGGCAATACTTAGATCTATTCTCGCTTTTGTGCCTAGCTAGGGGCGTTAAACGATAGCGCTTGTTGGGAGGCAACCCAATTTTATTTTTTTCCTTGCTTTTTGCTTCAGTTTAGTAGTAAATAATTCATCTAGCTTCTGTTTATATGTGGTTTTATGTTTTAGTTAGTGTTTGTGCCAAGTAGAACCTATAGGATAGCCTACGGTGATAGTTAATTTGATTCTGCTGAAAAACAGAAACTTTTGCATGCACGAGAATAATTTTAATAAATCACATAAACGTGATTTTTAGTTGATTCTTTTTGCTATTTTGGTAGTTCTATAAGTATTCAAAAGTTACAGATTGCTACAAACTGTTCTGTTTTTGACAAATTATGTTTTGTGTGTGTTGTTTGCTTATTTTGATGAATCTATGGCTAGTATCGGGGGGTATGAACCATAGAGAAGTTGGAATACAGTAGGTTTAACACCAAAATAAATAAAGAATGAGTTCGTTACAATACCTTATGTGGTGGTTTTTATTTCTTGCACTAATGGAACTTATGAGGTTTTCTGTTGAGTTTTGTGTTGTGAAGTTTTCAGGTTTTGGGTAAAGATTTGATGGACTGTGGAATAAGGAGTGGCAAGAGCCTAAGCTTGGGGATGCCCATGGAACCCCAAGATAATCCAAGGACAACCAAAAGCCTAAGCTTGGGGATGCCCCAGAAGGCATCCCCTCTTTCATCTTCGTCTATCGATAACTTTACTTGGAGCTATATTTTTATTCATCACATGATATGTGTTTTGCTTAGAGCATCTTGTATGATATAAGTCTTTTCTTTTTAGTTTACCACAATCATCCTTGATGTACACACCTTTTGAGAGTGACACACATGATTTGGAATTTATTAGAATACTCTATGTGCTTCACTTATATCTTTTGAGCTAGATAGTTTTGCTCTAGTACTTCACTTATATCTTTTAGAGCACGGCGGTGGTTTTATTTTGTAGAAATTGTTGATATCCCATGCTTCACTTATAATATTTTGAGAGTCTTATAGAACAGCATGATATTTGCTATGGTTATAAAATTGGTCCTAGAATGATGGGCATCCAAGTTGGGTATAATAAAAACTATCATAGGAAGTGAATTGGATGTTGTGATCAATTTGATGCTTGATAATTGTTTTGAGATATATAGGTGATAATATTAGAGTCATGCTAGTTGGGTAATTATGAAATTGAGGAATACTTGTGTTGAAGTTGGCAAGTCCCGTAGCATGCACGTATGGTAAAAGTTGTGTAACAAATTTGTTGCATGGGGTGCTCTTTTGATTGTCTTCCTTATGTGTGGAGGTCGGGGGCGCGCGATGGTTAACTCCTACCAACCTCCCCCCTAGGAGCATGCGTAGTAGTACTTTCCTTCGAAGGCTAATAAAACTTTTGCAATAATTATATGAGTTCTTTATGACTAATGTGAGTCCCTGGATTATACACACTCTTACCCTTCCATCATTGCTAGCCTCTTCGGTACCGTGCATTGCCCTTTCTCACCTTGAGAGTTGGTGCAAACTTCGTCGGTGCATCCAAACTCCATGATACGATACGCTCTATCACACATAAACCTCCTTATATGTTCCTCAAAACAGCCACCATACCTACCTATTATTGCATTTCCACAGCCATTCCGAGATATATTGCCATGCAACTTTCCACCGTTCCGTTCATCATGACACGTTTCATCATTGTCATATTGCCTTGCATGATCATGTAGTTGACATCGTATTTGTGGGGACAATGTTACTATCTTTTTCCATACTTGTGCTTCAAAGTAGCACCATGTTCTTCATATAGAGAGTCTCCTATGTTGTCACTTTCATTTACTAGTGGGAATTTTTCATTATAGAACTTGGCTTGTATATTCCAACGATGGGCTTCCTCAAAATGCCCTAGGTCTTAGTGAGCAAGCAAGTTGGATGCACACCCACTTAGTTTCTTTTGTTGAGCTTTCATACATTTATAGCTCTAGTGCATCTATTGCATGGCAATCCCTACTCCTCATGTTGACATCAATTTATGGGCATCTCCATAGCCCGTTGATTAGCCTCGTCAACGTGAGACTTTCTCCTTTTTTGTCTTCTCCACACAACCTCCATCATCATATTCTATTCCACCCATAGTGCTATATCCATGGCTCGCGCTCATGTATTGCGTGAGAGTTGAAAAAGGCTGAAGCGCGTTAAAAAGTACGAATGAATTGCTTGGCTGAAACCGGGGTTGTGCATGATGGGAGTATTTTGTGTGATGAAAATGAAACATAGCCTAACTACATGATTTTGTAGGGATGAACTTTCTTTAGCCATGTTATTTTGAGAAGACATGATTGCCTTGTTAGTATGCTTGAAGTATTACTATTTCTTATGTCAATATGAACTTTTGTCTTGAATAATTTGGATCTGAACAGGACGAGCAGGAATTAAGCTTGGGGATGCTTGATACGTCTCCAACGTATCTATATTTTTTTATTGTTCCATGCTATTATATTACCTGTTTTGGATGTTTATGGGCTTTACTTTAAACTTTTATATCATTTTTGGGACTAACATACTAACCGGAGACCCAGCCCGAATTGTTGTTTTTTGCCTATTTCAGTGTTTCAAAGAAAAGGAATATCAAACAGAGTCCAAACGGAATGAAACCTTCGGGAGTGATATTTTTGGAACAAATGCAATCCAGGAGACTTGGAGTGGACTTCAAGAAGCATCTGAGGCGGCCACGAGGCAGGAGGGCGAGCCCTAGGGGGGTGGGTGCGCCCCCACCCTCGTGGGCCCCTCGTAGCTCCCCTAACCTACCTCCTTCTCCTATATATATACACGTACCCTGAAAACATCCAGGAGCACCATGAAAAACTATTTCCACTGTCGCAACCTTCTGTATCTGCGAGATCCCATCTTGGAGCCTTTGCGGGTGCTCCGTGGGATGGGGAATCGACCATGGAGGGCCTCTACATCATCTCCAAGGCCTCTCCAATGAGTTGTGAGTAGTTTACCATAGACCTGCAGGTCCATAGTTATGAGCTAGATGGCTTCTTATCTCTCTTTGAATCTCAATACGAAGTTCTCCTCGATCTTCTTGGAGATCTATTCGATGTAACTCTTTTTGCGGTGTGTTTGTCGAGATCCGACGAATTGTGGGTTTATGATCAAGTTTATCTATGAGAAATATTTGAATCTCCTCTGGATTCTTTTATGTATGATTGGATATCTTTGCAAGTCTCTTCGAATTATCAGTTTGGTTTGGCCTACTAGATTGATCTTTCTTGCAATGGGTGAAGTGCTTAGTGTTGGTGTCAAAACTGGCGGATCTCGGGTAGGGGGTCCCGAACTGTGCGTCTAAGGCTAATGGTAACAGGAGGCAGGGGACACGATGTTTACCCAGGTTTGGGCCCTCTCTATGGAGGTAATACCCTACTTCCTACTTGATTGATCTTGATAATATGAGTATTACAAGAGTTGATCTACCACGAGATAGTAGAGGCTAACCCTAGAAGCTAGCCTATGATTATGATTGTTATATATGATCTATCGACTAGCCTGGCCTCGGTTTATATAATGCACCAGAGGCCTAGGATAACAAGAGTCCTAGCCAAATACGCCAGTGGGGAGGAGTCCTTGTCTTGATCACCAAGTCTTGCGGAATCTTCCTTGTATGCGGCAGCTGTCTGAACTGGCCCATGAGTATACGGCCATGGGGGTCCTCAGCCCAATCTAACAGATCGGGAGACGACGTGGTGAGTACCCCCTAGTCCAGGACACCGTCAGTAGCCCCCTGCACCGGTCTTCAAGTTGGGGATGCTCCTCGATTCTTCCAAACTATTCTTCATCTTTGGTCGTCGGTCTTGAAAACTGGTTCAACAAATCTTCTTCGATCTTGAGGATCGCCAACGTGCATCCGAAGAGTTTATACGTTGGGTATCCCAGGAGTCCCTTTAAGTTTTCAGCCTTTATCAATGCCTTGTTATTTTTATGCCATGCCTCAGGTTTGGAGTTGTTCCCGTGCGGCAGTGTCCTCTTGCGTCCGAGCTCCAACGCCGGACTGCATTCGAGTTATCTTTTGCAGCCGAGCACCAACGCCGGACCGCTTCTGAGCTCCACCGCTGGAATGTATCCGAGTTCCACCACCGGAATGTATCTGAGGAGTATTGTTACAGCCGAGCTCCAACGCCGAACTGCATCCGAGCTCCAACGCCGGACTATGTCCAAGCTCCAACGCTGGACTATATCCTAGGTGTCATAGATCACCTTGGTTCAAAAAGGTTGAAGGAGTTTAGCCGAGCTTAATGCTGGAGATGCCCTCTACGAAGCCAGCCACTAGCATCCGAGCTTTATGCCAGACTGCTTCCGGGGTGTCCATTGTAGTCAAGCACCAACGCCGGACTGTATCCGATCAGCCTGGGCGTTTGGTCTTTTTGGTCTTTTAATAATTCGGTCTTCCATAAATGATGACCGAATTTATTTCGGTCTTTTCGATTTTCCACTGTTCGGTCTTCGGTCTATGCAGGCCGGTATTTGGTCCTGACCAAATAGACCAATCTTCTTGGACGAATCTATAGGTTGCAGAATCGGTGTACTACAAAAGTTAACATGTACAGATATACTGATATAAAAAAGCATGTACAGGTATACTAGTACTGCACAAAGCTAACAAGTCTGGATTGAACACGAGATGCACATGCACCGGTACTAGTACAACAAAGCTAACTCACACTGGATGGATTAGGAATCGATCTCCTGTCCCTGTACCTTCCCGTGTAGGAAGCTGGCTCCATGAACATGCGCACTGATTCAACTAATGGCTCCTATCAAGCGGCTCAGATGCAGATAGGTTGGATGACAGGCGGCGACAAGCCATGGAGGACTGGTGGAGTCATGGAGCACTAGATTTTTTTAGGACGACAGCGGCAGGTGGAGCACTGTACAATGGAGGACATGACACAGCTAACAGCAACCAGTAACCAGCCGTGGAAGTCAGGAGGTGGACGGCACGCAGGGATTGGCAGTGGCGGGCTGGCGGCGGCGGCGACAGGCAGCTAGGGCTGGGATTTGGGAGTTGGGAGAGAAAGCGAGAGGGCTGAGGAACGACTGAAAGGGGTCCAGGTTACGTAGGGAAGCAGCGGGCAGCCACACAGGGCGGACTGGGCCTAAGCTTAGTTGGGCCTGGAACCTGTGTGAAGGCCTGTTCTTTCGGTCTATATGGTCTGTTCGGTCAGCGGGGGAACACAACCAATTCGACCGATTTTAGTTCGGTCTTTCAATTTTAACGACCAATTTTAATTCGGTCTTTTATAGTTCAGTCTTTTCGGTTTCGGTCTCGGTCTTTTCGGGTTCGGTTTTCGGTCTTCGGTTTTTACGCCCGGGCTGAGTATCCGAGGTGGTGCACCACCTCGGCCATGGGCTGATTTTTATGAATTTAATTCGGAATTGTGCAATGTAATCTCGCCCGAGATGTATAGCCAGTAGCTCTCAAGGTGCGTGTTGGGCTAATATCCGGGATGCACCTGAAGGAAAAAATCAAACCGCCGACCCTAGTAGCCCCTGAGACTCAAGTCGATTCATAAAATCAGCCTGAGGATCAATTCTCATCTTGGCAACATACTTAGGAATAGAAACACGGTGTGCAAAGTCCTTGAGACTCAAGTTGGGTGCGGCCGACCAACCTGAGGATAATAATCTCCTCAAAAACTATATTGCACTTTAAATTTTCTGCATTGGATTGTCAATGCAGTAGCCCCCGAGCCACTGGTCGGGTGGTAACACTAGATCAGGGGATCGATGTACCCCTTTAATATTTGTAAATGATAAGCACGAAGCCCAGTTGCCCCCGAGCCTTAATGTGGGCACGGGTGGTCAAATTAAGGTTTGATATCCAGAGTAAAATCACAAATTATGTGTAATGATTCTATGTATCTAAGTACTTTACATCATTAATGTTCGAATCCGTATTGTACAAAACTTTGTTGACCGACCATCGGCTTCAACCTCTTCGGCCAGTAGCTGAGGAGTGTTTTCCTAATTTATAAAGCCGTTATAAGGGCAAAGATTTATGGAAAACGAGGCAATCCGGCCATACGGTTTTATAAACAAAGGTACACGGAGAGATATGTTATATTACGTTTTTAACGTAAGAAACATCTTCCAAAGAAAATAGTTCCACTATCGTTCCTTTCTTTGGATCATCATGCTTATCATGATCGTGAACCTCACCTCCGATCCGATCAATGTGGGAGGAAAACATTGAGGATTTAGTTCGGGGAAAGTTCCCGAACTCTATGGTATTAATGAACCAAAATTTCACTTCCGTCATTGCTGACCAATGTGATACTTTAAGATTGCTAGCTTTCGGCTTCACCCAGTCTGAGGTACTAACTCGGATGACCCGGCAGTAACAATCACAGCGGTGCTCCCTTTACCGCCTAGCCGAACAATCGGGAACGTTGGGGTAAGCACAGGAGCCAGGCAACCCAGCTTGGCCAAAATCTTAAGTCAAACTGTTGCATATTTATGTCTTTATAACAATTATTACGGAAGGCAGCCCTCGTATATTAAATACAAATGTTGATGATATGCTTATTTTGACTCCGTTGCGAACGTTTATCGGTTGAAAGTGGCCCATCGTTGGCTTCTACCCCTTTGTAGATACTACGCAGGGTGTTTCCGCAATAACAAGACAACCCTTAGCCGACGTCTCGGTGCCCGAAGGCGGTTGTATTAGCGGAAACGAGGCAATCAGATATGCGGGCTTTATAACTTTCACTTAGTCATAGGAGCGTTAAACTAAGGAAGCTAGCTACGAGCCCTCGGTTAGTGTTCGGCGACAGCTGAGGTCAAGCCCTAAACACTTCAGCCAATGTTATGAATGGTCCGTCATTTAACATAGTCATTGGATCGCTGACCAATTTACGCTTATTGTGACAGTCAGTTTTCGGCTTTCTCCACCGAGGTGCTTAACCATGCGAGCTGGAAGCACAATCGCAGTGGTTCTCCTTTTGCACACCTAACCGAACAAAGCGGAATGTAGGAGGCAAGCACAGGAGTCGGGCAACCCAACTATCGACCAAAGACACAATTTGAAACTGATGCATATATAGCAATATCCGAGAACTTTTGCCAAATCTCCAAAGGTGTCCGGCGTTGCACTACGAGACTTATGCTGGAAACACACAAATAGTTTAAAAGTGCCACAAGCTTGGAAAACCAAAGAACGTTAGTAAGAACTTGACGTCCGAACAAGATCAAGTGTTCGGTATCAATCTGAAAATTGGAAAAAAATTGTGCTTCTGTCGTGCTTTAACATGACACATCCGATCTCAAGACTTCACGCGGGTCAGCCTACAGCTTCAAGATCCTTATTCCAAAGGCGGAGTACTTCTCCGAGGCCAGTTTAGCAAACTAAACTTGAGCGGCTTTTAGAGAGAAGACACGTTATCCGGCTATTGACCATACAGTCGAGTCGAAAAAGGAGCGGTAGAAAAAGACTTTGCAACGACTAAGAAGAAAACACATTTATTATAAAAACAACTCATATAAATTTAAGAGACCCCAAGTGACTTGGGTAAAAGAATTTTATGTATAATGATTGTATGTACCGAAGTACTTATATCATATATGTGTTCACCCAAACTTTAAACGCGTCTTAACCGACCATCGGCTTCTCCCTCTTCGGCCAAGGGCCGAAAAGTGTTATGTACTCCACCTGTCGAGAATATCGACGGTGTTTCTGATAACTAGGCAATCAGGCCATAAGGCTGTAACAGACAAAGCACGCTCAGGGAACTTATGCTATATTACTGACAAAGTGTAAGAAGCATCTTCGAAGAAAATAGTACCTCCACCGATACCTTTCTTCGGTTGCTCGTTGTTACTATGAGACTTGTGCAATAGATGTTTTGTACTCATGAGTTCTGTTGTGTGCCGGCCATGATTGAAAATAATAAGAGCGCTAGCTTTCGGCTTCACCCAGTCTGAGGTCAGAGCTCGGATGACCCGGTCATGACAATCGCAGAGGTGCTAACTTTACTCCCTAGCCGAACAATCGGGAACGTAGGGGTAAGCACAGGAGCAAGGCAACCCAGCTTGCAAATCGCTTAAGTCAACATGGTGCATATTGTGGCGTAATACACGAACAAGGAACAAAGCCATACAAGTATAATCATTTGCAAGAGGAAAGGCTTCATAAGGGAAGCCCCCAAGTAAACGAGGTATTTGAATATGTGCGTCACAAACAAAGTTTTGACAAGGAACTTTGTCACAAACAACTTTGTGCCAAAAAGTATAATGCTTGGTCGAACCAAACAAAATTTAAAACTGAAAGTTTTTGAGCATGAAAGCGACTTAGCTGGTTAATGTGCTCGGTGTTGATGACGCGATTCAGGCTTGTGGTGGGACGAAGACGCCCATTGATATGTGACAGATCCGACAAGGTTCGCAGTCCTCAGCATGGCCGAGATCCCAGCCCCCAGGCTCAAGGTGTCCGAGCAAGGAGTCCGGCACTCCAGAGTAGTGACCGCATAACGTAGTCAAAATCGATTACCTGCACAGATAAAACAGTGCGGTCCAGGAAATAATGATAATATATATAATCCTTGGATAATTGCTTTACGCAAAAATAATTTATTTAAAGAGATGTGGCATGGCGCTGAAGCCAATGGCGATGCAGGGCGTCGGCGTGACGCAGTGAAGGCGTGAGAAAGCCCAAATTCACAGGTCGGTCCGAGTTCCGGATACAGCATTCGCCGACCTATGTACGGAAACTGAGCGAACCACCACACGACCGTCGTTAATGCGGCCACCATCTGATAGACCTGTGTATAGATGATGGAACAAAGCAGAGTAGTAATTTCTTGGAAAAAATAAACCCAAACAAGCAAAAATTGCTAGGATTGATAGCACCTGGTTTATTTGTTGTAGTGGTCCGAAGAAAGGTTACTCCCAAAATTGGGACTCGATCCGCACACCCATTGCCTAATGGCTGATGAAGCGAAGGCATGGCAACACTGACAAAGGTTGGCTCGCCAAGGCAAAGCTCGTGGTACAGCTAACGTGATGAAGCTGGTTGGCTGGTGACGCCGAAGTCTCCGAAGTAAGTTGATGAAGAGATGGTGAAGCCCTCGGCCTAGCCGAGGTGACGGAGCAGGTCGATAAGGAGATGTTGCAGCTGCCATGTCAACCGAGGTGTTGAAGCAGTCTGGCATGATGGACATCGGCTTGAAGAAGCAACAGTGCGGTCGTGCCAACGCAGGTCGTAACTTGTGACGTGGTCAATGCTGGCTTGACGAAGTGACCGTGCGGCGATGCCGGTGTGCCTGCTCCGTGTAATCCATGGGGCGGCGATGTTGATGATGATTTATCCTTGGCGATTCCGAACTCTTGTTCGGCTTGCCTAGATGATGATCCGAAGAAGTTGAACTCGGCTCAACATAGCGACGACGTGTCTAGCGTAGGTCGGCCGCCGTGGAGCAATGTTGTCGGGTTGGTTTGACACTAGCGCGATGGTGAAGATTATATTGGAAAAATATTTTTAATATCAATAGGATGTGTTTGAGAATAAAACACATACCCTAGACAAAAACTTCCTTCAAAAAGGATGTCCGAAATCCCGTTCATAAAGAAGATGAACTCGGGTCAGATTCGTTCTTGCGCAGAAAACATATTCGAATAGTGATGCACTAATCGGAAGGTTTCCGGAGATTGGACGGTCAGATCAAGCTGAAATTTTGACAGGTGGTAGATATAGGAATTCCGCAGCTGATCAACGGTTGGATCTTCCAAAGGACGTCCAAGCTAGAAGGTGGACACCACGCTCCAAACTCGTTTGGATTCTCGTCCAGATTTGACAGGGCTTCGGTATATCATAGATTGCCAGAGATTCCTCCATCGGAACCCGACAAAATTTTCCAGGGTTGTTATAGACTCAATTCCGCGCAGTTCCACCAAAGCAATCGTCAAAACGACACTCGAGGAGGCGATGTCGGTGGATACAAGTTCGCTGCCCAGAAAAACAACACGGTCGCCCGAGGGCAATGTTGACTTTGAGCCCCCGAGCTCCATGGATGATTCCTCCATGATCTTGATAGAGATCAAACTTGATGTTGATGAAGGCCCTCATCCGAACATAATGATCGAAGGTAGAGCGTAGTCCTTGGTTAAGCCAAGGTGACCAGTCGAGCCGGTGACGAAGAAGTCGACGTCGCAGTTGATCTGCAGTCCAGCCATTGATCCTTTTGTCGATCACACAGCGGAACTCTCAATGAAAGCACCAATGTCGGTGTCAAAACCGGCGGATCTCGGGTAGGGGGTCCTGAACTATGCGTCTAAGGCTAATGGTAACAGGAGGCGGGGTACATGATATTTACCAATGTTTGGGCCCTCTCTATGGAGGTAATACCCTACTTCCTACTTGATTGATCTTGATAATATGAGTATTACAAGAGTTGATCTACCACGAGATCATAGAGGCTAACCCTAGAAGCTAGCCTATGATTATGATTGTTATATATGATCTATCGACTAGCCTGGCCTCGGTTTATATAATGCACCAGAGGCCTAGGAGAACAAGAGTCCTACCCGAATACGCCAGTGGGGAGGAGTCCTTGTCTTGATCATCAAGTCTTGTGGAATCTTCCTTCTATGCGGCAGCTGTCCGAACTGGCCCATGAGTATATGGCCATGGGGGTCCTCGGCCCAATCTAACAGATCGGGAGACGACATGGTGAGTACCCCCTAGTCCAGGATACCGTAACTTAGCTTTGGGTTCAATCTTGCGGTGTCCTTTCCCAGTGATAGCAGGGGCAGCAAGGCACATATTGTATTGTTGCCATCAAGGATAAAAAGATGGGGTTTATATCATATTGTTTGAGTTTATCCCTCTACATCATGTCATCTTGCTTAATGTGTTACTCTGTTCTTATGAACTTAATACTCTAGATGCAGGCAGGAGTCGGTCGATGTGTGTTGTAATAGTAGTAGATGCAGGCAGGAGTCGGTCGATGTGTGTTGTAATAGTAGTAGATGCAGGCAGGAGTCGGTCTACCTATTGCGGACGTGATGCCTATATGCATGATCATGCCTAGATATTATAATAACTATGCACTTTTCTATCAATTGCTCAACATTAATTTGTTCACCCACCGTAATACTTATGCTACCTTGAGAGAAGCCACTAGTGAAACCTATGGACCCCGGGTCTATCTTTTATCATATAAGTTTCCCATCTATCTTTTATTTGCAATCTTTACTTTCCAATCTATATCATAAAAATACCAAAAAAATATTTATCTCATCTTATTATCTCTATCGGATCTCACTTTCGCAAGTTACCGTGAAGGGATTGACAACTCCTTTATCGCGCTAGTTGCGAGGTTCTTGTTTGTTTGTGTAGGTACGAGGGGCTTCTGTGGAGCCTCCTACTGGATTGATACCTTGGTTCTCAAAAACTGAGGGAAATACTTACGCTACTTTGCTGCATCACCCTTTCCTCTTCAAGGGAAAACCAACGCAGTGCTCAAGAGGTAGCAGCTACTATTCAACCAGCCCTCCACGGGGTCGTCTTGTTCATCCAGCTCTCCACAGGGTCCTGTTCATCCAGCCCTAACCGGCTTGATCAATCGGGGTCCTGTTCATCTAGAGGCAACACCACGGGGTCCTGTTCATCCAACCCCACCGGGAACTGTTCATCCAAACCCGCCCAACAACACTCACTGTTCATCAAGGGAAGGACAGGGTTCGATCGGCTTCAGTTAGCAGCAATAGCGAAGGAATCACTCGGGTTCAGTAACATAGCTAGTGCAATCGCTCGGGTTTAGTTAGTGCCCAATGCCTCGATCGGGTTCAGTTAGAGCCCAATGCCTCGCACCCACGCGCGTATGGTACAAGAGAAACGTGCATCACTCGACCCTCGACCACCCACCGTAACCAGGAACTCCTCGATATTTTCCTCGCCCTCGCTTCTACCACGGTTTTTCCCGTCATGGACAGCCCAAAGAATGTCATGCAGCTGCATCTCCGGCCCGCCCAGGACAAAAAGCCCATTTTCTGTCATGATTTTTTGTCATAGAAGTAGGAGCCCACCACATCTATGATGATACCGGGTTTTGTCACAATTATCATCATAGAAGTGTCATAAGTATGACAGGAAAAAATTTCGTTCGGCCCAAAATGTCACGGATGTGTCTTTTTTTTGTAGTGACAATAGTGATCTAGGAGTGGATCACTGGACAGCGGTCAAAAATTATTCTTAGTGAGAAGTAAGGAAATGTTTCTCGGTTATGGGGTGATGAAGAGTTCGTCGTAAAGAGTTACGTCGATGCAAGATTTTACACTGATCTAGATGACTCTAAGCCTCAATCTGGATACATATTGTAAGTGGGGCGAAATTAGCTGGAGTGGCTCCATGCAGAGGATTGTAGACATAGAATATTTGCAAAATACATACGACTCTGAATGTGACAAATCCGTTGACTAAACTTCTCTCATAAGCAAAACATGATCACACCTCAGTAATCTTTGGGTGTTAATCACATAGCAATGTGAACTAGATTATTGACTCTAGTAAACCCTTTGGTTGTTGGTCACATGACGATGTGAACTATAGGTGTTAATCACATACAAATGTGAACTATTAATATTAAATCACATGGCGATGTGAACTAGATTATTGACTCTAGTGCAAGTGGGAGACTGAAGGAAATAGGCCCTAGAGGCAATAATAAAGTTATTATTTATTTCCTTATTTCATGATAAATGTTTATTATTCATGCTATAATTGTATTAACCAGAAACTTAGTACATGTGTGAATACATAGACAAAACATAGTGTCCCTAGTATGCCTCTACTTGACTAGCTCGTTAATCAAAGATGGTTATGTTTCCTAACCATAGACATGTGTTGTCATTTGATGAACGGGATCACATCATTAGGAGAATGATGTGATGGACATGACCCATCCGTTAGCTTAGCATTATGATCGTTACAGTTTCATTGCTACTGCTCTCTTCATGACTTATACATGTTCCGCAGACTATGAGATTATGCAACTCCCGAATACCGTAGGAACACTTTGTGTGCTACCAAACGTCACAACATAAATGGGTGATTATAAAGGTGCTCTATAGGTGTCTCCGAAGGTGTTTTGTTGGGTTGGCATAGATCGAGATTAGGATTTGTCACTCCGTGTTTCGGAGAGGTATCTCTGGGCCCTCTCGGTAATACTCATCACTATAAGCCTTGCAAGCATTGTGACTAATGAGTTAGTTGCGGGATGAAGTATTATGGAACGAGTAAAGAGACTTTCCGGTAACGAGATTGAACTAGGTATGATGATACCGACGATTGAATCTCGGGCAAGTAACATACCGATGACAAAGGGAACAACGTATGTTGTTATGTGGTTTGACCGATAAAGATCTTCGTAGAATATGTAGGAGCCAATATGAGCATCCAGGTTCCGCTATTGGTTATTGACCGGTGACGTGTCTCGGTCATGTCTACATAGTTCTCAAACCCATAGGGTCCGCACGCTTAACGTTCGATGACGATTTGTATTATGAGTTATGTGATTTGATGACCAAAGTTTGTTCGGAGTCCCAAATGAGATCACAGACATGACGAGGAGTCTTGAAATGGTCAAGACGTAAAGATCGATATATTGGAAGGCTATATTCGGACATCGGAAAGGTTCCCAATGATTCGGGTATTTTTTGGAGTACCGGAGAGTTACGGAAATTCGCCGGGGGAAGTAATGGGCCTTAATGGGCCATACGGGAAAGGAGGGAAGGGCCTCAAGGGGTGGCCGCTCGCCCTCCATGGGCTGGTCCGAATTGGACTAGGAGGGGGTAGCGCCCCCCCCCTCCTTCCTTCTCCCCTCTTCCTCCTTCCCTCCCTCTCCTACTAGGAATAGGAAAGAGGAGGGGAATCCTACTTGGACTAGGGAGTCCTAGTAGGATTCCCCACACCTGGCGCGCCCCCTTTGGGCCGGCCACCTCTTCCCTCCCCTCCTTTATATACGTGGCCAGGGGGCACCCCATAGACACACAAGTTGATCTTTTAGCCGTGTGCGGTGCCCCCCTCCACAGTTACACACCTCGGTCATATCATCATAGTGCTAAGGCGAAGCCCTGCGTCGGTAACTTCATCATCACCGTCACCACGCCGTCGTGCTGACGAAACTCTCCCTCGGCCTCAACTGGATCAAGAGTACGAGGGACGTCATCAAGCTAAATGTGTGTTGAAAGCGGAGGTGCCGTATGTTCGGTACTTGGATCAGTTGGATCGTGAAGACGTTCGAATACATCAACCGCGTTAACTAAACGCTTCCGCTTTCGGTCTACGAGGGTACGTGGACACACTCTCCCCTCTCGTTGCTATGCATCACATAGATAGATCTTGCGTGATCGTAGGATTTTTTTTTTGAAATTACCGCGTTCCCCAACATTTAGCACTACCCATAATGAGGTCCTTAATTTTAAACAAAGGGAGGGAGAAAATTTAAAAGATGCTTGGTATAGAATTTGTGAAAGGATCGATATGGTTGACTAGAGGGGGGTGAATAGGCAACTAACAATTTTTAGACTTTTCTTTAACAAATTAAACCTTCCAATGAAATAGGTTGTCTAGATGTGCAACTACGTGGACAACCTATATGATGCAAAGACAATAAGCACACAAGCAAGCAATGGATATAACTCAAGTAAGCTTGCAAAAGTAAGGGACAAGATAACCAAGAGTGGAGCCGGTGGAGACGAGGATGTGTTACCAAAGTTCCTTCCTTTTAAGGGGAAGTACGTCTCCGTTAGAGTGGTGTGGAGGCACAATGCTCCCCAAGAAGCCACTAGGGCCACCGTAATCTCCTCACGCCCTCACACAATGCGAGATGCCGTGATTCCACTATTGGAGCCCTTGAAGGCGGCAACCGGACCTTTACAAACAAGATTGGGGCTATCTCCACAATACTTGGAGGCTCCCAACAACACCACGAAGCTTCACCACAATGGAGTATGGCTTCGAGGTGACCTCAACCGTCTAGGGTGCTCAACACCCAAGAGTAACAAGATCCGCTAGGGATAATTGGTGGGAATCAAATTTCTCTTGGTGGAAGTGTAGATCTGGGCCTTCTCAACCAATCCCGAGCAAATCAACAAGTTTGATTGGCTAGGGAGAGAGATCGGGCGAAAATGGAGCTTGGAGCAACAATGAAGCTTTGGGGAAAAGAGGTAGGTCAACTTTGGGGAAGAAGACCCCTTTATATAGTGGGGGGAACAATCCAACCGTTATCCCACTCACCAGCCCCGCATAGAGCGGTACTACCGCTAGGGAAGGGCGGTACTACCGCTCCGGGCGGTACTACCGCTCAACCCAGCGGTACTGTCGCGCTGCCAGGGCCCTGACCCCAGGGCGGTACTACCGCTTAGGGCGGTACTACCGCTCCTACTACCGCCCTTAGTGCCACAAAACCCGACACGAAAAACTCCGTTCGAGAATCGAGGTGGAAGTAGCCCAGACGCACAATGGTACTACGGCCGAAAACCCCAAGCAGTACTACCGTTCGGAGAGCGGTACTACCACTTGGAGCGGTACTACCACTCTGAGAGCGGTACTACCGCTGGGGAGCTTCGGCGGTACTACCGCTGAGGGTCGCGGTACTACCGCTGGGGCAGAGCAAAGCATAGCAAGGGGAAAACGGCAGCTCCAGAGAGGCGGAAGGAAAGACGACGGGTGTGATAAGGATGTGTGCGTGTGATTTCACCCAAGTCTTACCAAAACGGATCCCCTCTTGATAGTACGGTGACTCCTACGAAACTAGTCCACCAACAACGAAACGAAGGAGCTACACCGTCTTGAATTACAACACCGAGGGGAGGAAATCGTCTCGTGCCAATGGATGAATCTCTGAAAGAACTAAACGCACACGATTAGTCCGCACAAGCATTGTCATCAATCACCAAAACATCTTGGGGATAAATATGCCCTTACAATCTCCCCCTTTTTGGTGGATTGATGACAATACAGGATTTGCACAAAATGATAGATAAAGGATAAGCGCAAAAGCACAATCGTCCTAAAATGTAGAAGGGCTCCCCCTGGATGTGTGCTACCTAGAAAAGTACTTTGGACTGCACGGCATAGAAGCCAGGAACAATGCTCCCCCTACATTTTAGAGACCAACTACCTAAGCAAGATATATGAGAGCAACATATAAATAACAGGATAAGCAAGCAACTCATAAGCTAGATAGACATAGATAATGATACTGGAAAGCTAAGGTAGCATATGCCTCACACCATATGACTCAAGCTTAGGTCTCACTGACAGAACCAGAACTAGGTCTCACTGACACAAACCAAATAAAGCAACAAGCAAAAACACAAATACAGAAGACGGAAGACACAAAGCACAAATCCCTAAACTCTCTCCCCCTTTGGCATCGAGACACCAAAAAGGAGAGGGAGTGCTGCTACGGCTCCAGGTGAAGGCAAACGAGGGACACCCATCAGATCTCAGAGGAATCATCTGCGCCACCATCGTCAGCCGGGAAGTGCTCAGCATCAGAATCAGTCCAAGGGCAGTGCTGCTGAATCCACTCCTCCTCCTCGGTAAGCTGATCCTCAGAACCACTAATCACAATAGCACCCATCTGACGCATGAGCTCCTTGTGGCGACCTCGGGACTTCTTCTCAGCCACATGAGTCATGTACTGACCGTGAGACTCCATGCAAAACAGCTTCTTCACCTTGATCTTGAGCTTCTTGGCCCAAGAGGGCTCTGCCTCAGAAGGCACGTACTCATCATCTTCATCCTCAGCCTCAGCCCCAATCTCCTCCTCAGTCTCCATGGCAGCAGCAGATGACGGAACTCCAGTCCTAGGGGCCTGAGTGCCCCAGTTATCCTTCTTCCTCAGACGCTTGACATCGTGAGAAACCAACTCTCCAATCTCCAGCACCACCTTGGGATAGACACGATCCCAGGCCTTCTCAATGAGCAGCATAATGAACGGACCATAAATCGGGCACTTGCGCTCGGAGATAGCAGAAACCAGCTCAGACCACATAACATGAGAGATATCCAAGGACTCTCCGGTGTTCTGCCCCTTCTCCCGCTGACAGAAGAGAAGCATGTCCACGAGATAAGAGTGAACCTGGTCTAGATTCCCGATGCGAGGGAAAAGAGTCTCTCTGAAGATACGGTGAAGAATATCCAGATAGGCAGGCAGCTCATAGGTTTCCTTCTTCGTCTCAGGGTTGATCCTCAGAGTGCAGTAGGGCCACAGAGCTTGCTTGTGAGTGGCATTGGCGCGACGGTGGGGGCGAAAGCCGACAGGAGACTCAAGACCTAGATCTTCCACCCCAATCAACTGCATGAAAGCTTTCCACTTGACTGAAAGCAACTTGCCATTTGTCATCCAAGTCAGTGTCCTGTCCTCATCAGTCCCAAGGTGAACCGTGGCATAGAATTGGGCCACAATATCAGCATCATAGTCCTTGTTGAATTGCATGATCCCGAGAATGTTCAGTTGAGTGCACATCTGAAGAGCTTCACCAAAGTAGTCAGGATCGTTCTCCATATGCTCGGTGTCGATGGAGTGCACGTTGACATAGAGATTCTTCTTGGCTTTGAGAACATCAAAGTAGATGGCAAACTGGAACCTGTTCCAGAACGGACGGTTGACCAAAGTGGGATCTTGGTCGACCTCATACGGGTTGCGGCGGCGCCTTGCCCAGAACTCCTTGGGCGGCATTTCTGGCACGGTTTTGCCTGACTTTGGCTTGACCCCAGGCTTCTTCTGCAGTTGAGGAGGAGGTGGAGCACTAGAAGATCCTCCGGCAGGCTCAGTGGGCTCAGTGGTGTGGTAGCGCTTGGACGAGGCACGACCAGGGTTGACACGACGAGCCTGATGCTCAGGAACCTCATCACCTAGAACCACACACACAAACACGCAAACAACCAGAAAGAACGAGCGTAAGCCACAAACACGAACAAAGAGGATCACTGAGAGGTAGGAATATGATGGAAACTGGTAGAAGGGCGGTAGTATCGTGACCCTTGAGCGGTAGTACCGCTCCAAGCGGTAGTACCGCTCTGGAGAGAGCGGTAGTACCGCTCTGGGAGAGCGGTAGTACCGCTCGAGGCGGGGAAACAGCAGTTTCCTACTACCGTGGTCAGATCCCGTACTACCATCCTACCAAATTCAAAAATACTCCAACCAAACACTAATCCAAACTGTCTAGAAGCATTCTCCATCCTACTCAAGCCTAGATCTGGACAAAAAACTAGAGATGCAACTGCTATTGCCCCTCAAACGCTAGGTTGGAAATCTGGACAAAAGGAAACAGGGAACGGGGGCAATACCGGCATCCATGGCAAGAGGACAAGGTGGGGATCGATTCCACCGAAGGAAACGGAGAGGAGCGCCCCGGAGAGGGAGATCCGCCGGAGCCCTCCCGCGGTGCCGGTTGTTGAAGAGAGAGACGAACAGGGCGAAGGGGGCGAGCGAATGGGTATGGGGGAGAAGAAACTCCCCCTGCCCGCAATATAACCCCCTGCCCGCGCCTCACAGCGGTAGTACCACGCAGGAGGGCGGTAGTACCGCTAGGAGTGGTAGTACCGCTAGGAGTGGTAGTACCGCGCTGGAGGGCGGTAGTACCGCTAGGAGCGGTAGTAGTACCGCTAGGAGCGGTAGTACCGCTCGCCACCAGCGGTAGTACCGCTTCAGCAACCACAAGGCTTCTAGACCAACGGCTAACGCTCCAAAAAAACGGAAAGCAAGGCCAAAAGAACGAGAGGACCGACGCGGCAACACACACACACACACAACTGAACAGAAACCACTCAAACACAAACAACCACATGAAACAGAGCGAGCTCTGGCCTCTCTCAGGAGAGGGCGGTGGCCGGAGCCACCTATGTTTGAGTCAATTGGTATGGCACCGCGAATAATTATCCTTGGGCCCATGACCAAAACTCGTCTTTGAGGCACAAGTACCATAAAAAATGGTTAATGTGAAAGAGTTGATCGTTTTATGCATAATGGGGGGAGGGAAAGTTCATTGAGAGAACAACAATCCCCCTATGTCCATGCCTACATCTAAGCTAGACACCAAGTTGAGTGGGGTGGGGTGTGCAAGGGTTCAAGTCACATTGCTCGAATCGATGATATTTAGCTCATGCCTTAACTCGCGAAATCTTGCTTCATCCAAGGGCTTCGTGAAAATATCTGCAAGGTTATCATGAGTATTGGCATACTTGAGCTCGATCTCTCCTCGCCTAATGTGATCCCGGATGAAATGATACCGAATCTCAATGTGCTTCGTCTTGAAGTGTTGCACCGGGTTGAGAGAAATCTTGATGGCACTTTCATTGTCACACCAAAAGAGGCACTTTGTCACAAATGACACCGTATTCCTTTAAAGTTTGCCTCATCCATAGGAGTTGTGCACAACAACTACCGGCCGCCACATATTCAGCTTCGGTGGACGAGAGAGATACACAACTTTGCTTTTTGGAAGACCAACTCACCAAAGAGCACCCAAGAAACTGGCACCCTCCGGAAGTGGACTTCCTATCCACTTTGTCTCCCGCCCAATCGGAATCCGTAAATCCTTCAAGCTTGAAGTTTGCCCCTCTTGGGTACCATAAGCCAAAGTTTGGGGTATGAGCCAAATATCGAAAGATTCGCTTGACCGCCACATAGTGACTTTCCTTCGGTGCAGCTTGAAACCGTGCACACATCCCCACACTCAACATGATATCCGGTCTAGATGCACAAAGGTAAAGCAAGGAGCCAATCATGGAGCGATATACCTTTTGATCCACCGCTTTACCATTGGGATCAATGTCAAGTTGGCACTTGGTGGGCATTGGAGTAGAGGCCGGCTTGACATCACTTAACTTGAATCTCTTGAGCATGTCTTGAGTGTATTTGGCTTGGTTGATGAAGGTACCTTCTCTTCTTTGTTTGATATCAAAACCAAGGAAGAACTTCAACTCTCCCATCGAAGACATCTTGAACTTAGAGGTCATGAGAGCGGCAAATTCTTCATTGAAAGCTTTGTTAGGGGAACCAAAGATAATGTCATCAACATATAGTTGGCATACAAACAACTCCCCTTTGACCTTCTTAGTAAAAAGAGTGGGATCGATTAGCCCCACTTCAAATCCACGATCTTGTAACAACTCGGTAAGGTGGTCATACCACGCACGTGGGGCTTGTTTAAGGCCATAGAGCGCCTTATCGAGTTGATACACATGATCCGGGAAGAAGGGATCCTCGAACCCGGGGGGTTGCTTGACATAGACCAACTCATTAATAGGACCATTAAGAAAAGCACTTTTAACATCCATTTGTTGCAACTTAAAGTTGTGATGGGAAGCATAAGCAATCAACAAACGAATGGATTCAAGGCGAGCAACGGGAGCAAAGGTTTCACCGTAGTCGATACCCTCGACTTGGGAGTAGCCTTGTGCTACCAATCTTGCCTTGTTGCGAATGATGTTCCCATGAGCATCTTGCTTGTTCTTGAAGATCCACTTGGTTCCAATGATGTTATGGTTCCCGGAAGGCCTTGGCACCAACCTCCACACCTTGTTGTACTCGAAGTTGTTGAGTTCTTCATGCATGGCATTGAGCCAATCCGAGTCTTCGAGCGCCTCATAGACCTTATGGGGTTCAACACAAGAGACAAACGCGTGATGTTCACAATAGTTTGCTAATTGTCTACGAGTGCTTACCCCCTTTCTTAGGCTTCCAACCACATTCTCCATGAGATGACCTTTGGTGGTGAGTTTGGAAGCAATCTTCGCGGCACGACGCTCCAATTCCTCCTCGGATGTCGAAGGTGGAGGGTTCACTTGATCATCTTGAGCGTCGTCATGAGCTTGTTCTTGATCTTGAGCTTGCTCATGATCTTGAACTTGCTCGAGGGGAAGAACTTGACCTTGGGCATCATGTGGAGGTTCACCACCATCTTGTGATTGATCTTGCCCTTGGTCTTGTTCCCGAGGTTGAGGGCCTTCACTTTGTTCTTCGGAAGCGTGTGGGTCTTGAGTAGGTGAAGGCTCCACCGAGGTGGAGCATTGTCCTTCTCCTTCGGCCACAAGGGGTTCCTCAATGGGTAGGATATGACCAATACCCATTCTTCTTATGGCTTGGGGAGGAATTTCATCACCTACATCACAAGTACCACTTTGCTCCACTTGGGAGCCGTTATTTTCATCAAACTCTACGTTACACGTCTCCTCAATGAGTCCGTTGGACTTGTTGAGAACACGGTAAGCATGAGAGTTTGTAGCATAACCAACAAATATGCCCTCATGAGCTCTAGCCTCGAATTTAGACAAACGAACACCTTTCTTGAGAATGAAACACTTACACCCGAACACCCGGAAGTACTTGAGATTGGGCTTGTTCCCGGTGAGTATCTCATACGGAGTCTTGTTCAAGCCTTTGCGGAGATAGAGCCGATTGGATGCATGACAAGCTGTGTTGATGGCTTCGGCCCAAAAGTTGTATGGAGACTTGAACTCCGCCATCATGGTCCTTGCCGCATCCATCAACGTCCGGTTCTTCCTCTCCGCAACACCATTTTGTTGAGGGGTATATGGTGCAGAATATTGATGCTTGATCCCTTCATCACTAAGAAACTCATCCAAGGTGTAGTTCTTGAACTCGGTGCCGTTGTCACTTCTTATTGTCAGAATCTTTGCATTATGTTGACGTTGAGCTTCATTTGCAAAGTCGATGACGGTTTGTTGAGTCTCACTCTTCCTCTTGAAGAAGTATACCCAAGTGTATCTTGAATAATCATCCACAATCACCAAGCAATACTTTCTACCCCCAAGACTGTCAAAGGATGGAGGCCCGAAGAGGTCCATGTGCAGGAGCTCCAAGGGTCTCTTCGAGTAGATGATAGTCGTGGGAGGGTGAGCCGTCTCATGAAGCTTTCCTTCGATACAAGCACTGCAAACACGATCTTTGGCAAAACTAACATTCGTTAGTCCATGAACATGGTCCCCCTTGAGAAGACTTTGCAAAGATCTCATATTGACGTGGGCTAAACGGCGATGCCAAAGCCATCCCACATCAACTTTAGCCATTAGGCATGTCGCGGTCTTAGTGGGTTGCTCCGAAAAGTTAATCACATAGAGACCGTTCTCGACATGCCCAACAAAGGCTACTTTAAGAGTCTTGCTCCACAAGAGGGCCACAGTATCAATATCAAAGAAGGTGGCAAAGCCCATGAGTGCGAGTTGACGAACGGAAAGTAAATTGAACGCAAGGGACTCAACAAGCATGACTTTCTCGATCGTTAGATCATGAGAAATGACAACCTTGCCAAGACCCAATACCTTAGAATGTGAGGCATCACCCCATTCGACATTGGTGGGCATAGATGGGATCTTGTGCACGTCCACCACCAAGTCCTTGCTCCCGGTCATATGATTTGTTGCTCCACTATCGAGCAACCATGATCCCCCACCGGAAGCAAACACCTACAAGAGATCAATGCTTGGTTTTAGGTACCCATTGAGTAATGGGTCCTTTGATGTTAGTAACAAGGGTCTTAGGAACCCAAATAGACCATTCAATGTACTCATAAGGAGAACCAACAAATTTAGCATAAACATGCCCATCACTAGCACGGCACAACACATAAGATGGGTTAAAGTCGCCGGCTTTGTTGGGAGAGATGGCTTTGCGCTCTTTGGCATCACCACTCTTCCCATTGTTCTTCTTCTCCTTAGGAGCACCTTCTCCCTCCTTCACAAAGGTTTGCGTGAGCGGAGGAGGTCGATTGGTCTTGCTCTTCTTCTCCTTGTTCTTCTTCTTGTTCTTGGACTTGGGTGAGAACCCAACTCCCTCCTTGCCCACAACTTCCTTTTGATTGCTCAAAAGGTCATTTAGGTTCTTCTCGCCTTGTATGCATGACACAAGACCTTTCTCGAGTTGTTCCTTCAACTTGGCATTCTCCTCCACAAGATGCACATGCTCACAACATGGGTTAGTAGCATTTGCATTATCAATTAAGACCATGTGAGGAAATGTGGCCTTTTCCTTGGTTAGCTTAACTTGGAGTTGAGCATGAGACTCCTTGAGGGTAGCATGAGCACCTTTCAAGACCTTGTGGGCCTTGTCAAGTACATCAAACTCCTCCGTGAGTCTAACATGATCAACCCCAAGTTTAGCCTTCTCGGAAGCTAGAACACGAGACACAACAAGAGCATGATCAAGATCTTTCTTTAGTTTAGCATGACCATCGTTGTGTGACTCCTCAAGAGCCAAACGATGCTCACGCTCTTCCTCAAGAGCATTAGAGAGATCCGATATCTCATCGGCATAGTCACGACTATGACTTTCCATCTTAGAGATGGTTTCTTCGTGAGCCTCGATCATGTCATTGGCTTCACCAAGTTGTTCCAAGAGAGCAACAAAGTGCTTCTTGGATTTGCCCTTGAGCTTACTCATGAAGGACTCAAATTCATTGATCTCCTCATTAGACCCCTTACCATTATCAAAGTCATCCGTTGAAGGAGGGTTAGGAATAATGGTGGTTTTGATGTTGGAGGTTACCTTGTTGGTGGCCTTAGCCATGAGGCACTTGGCGGTGATGTTCTCGTTAGGTGCATCGAAGAGAGACACCCGGGGAGTTGTGACAATGGCAACGGATGCCATGGCCATTGTTTCACCATCTTCATCATCATCGTCATCCTCACGGTATTCTTCTTGAACCACCAACCCGCGAGAAGGAGTCTTCTTGGTGAAGTTGTTCTTGTTGGGGAAGGACTTGGCTTTGTCTTTTCGGATGAACTTGCCACCATTGTCTTCCCGCTTCTCGTAGGGACAATCCGCAACGAAATGGCTAACATTGCCACAGTTGAAACAAGTTCTAACTCGTTGCTTCCCCTTGAGGCCACTTGAGTTGTTCTTGTTGAAGTTGGGTCTTGTATTCTTCTTACTCCAAAACTGTCTTGAGGCAAGAGCCATGTGCTCATGATAATCATACTTCGTGTCCTCGGGGTTGCTCTCCTCATCTTCCTCTTCTTCTTCTTCTTCCACACTAACCTTGGCCTTCAAGGCAAGATTGGGCTTCTTTGCCCTTTGAGAACGGAGCACCGCATTGTCGGCGGTCTTGTCCAAGATGCTCATTGCAACAAACTCATCCAACACTTCACCAGAGGTCATGGAGTGGAAGTCCGGTCTTTGGCGAATGACGGAGGACATGGCCTTGTTGTAGGGCATCATGGCCTTGAGGAACTTGCGCTTGATCCAGTTGTCATCCGTGTCCTTGCTCCCATGATCTCGGAGTGCGACCGCGAGTTTGGTCACTCTTCGAAAGAGCTCACGAGGTTCTTCATCCTCTTTCATTGCAAACTCATCGGCTTCATCTTGCACCACTTCATAGTTGGAGCGTTGAATGCTAGCACTTCCTCGATAGAGACGCTCGACACATTTCCATGCTTCTTTAGCCATGGCATGAGGTCGAAGATGAGGGAGATCTTCGGGAAGGATTGCATCTTGGATGATGAAGAGAGCACTCTCATTGAATTGATTGTCCACTTCTTCTCGAGGGGTGAAGTTGCTTGGATCATGAGGATAGAAACCTTCTTCAATAATTCTCCAAAGGTTAGTGTTCACATGTTTTAAGTGACGCTTGAAGCGATAAAGCCAAGCAGTCAAAATCTTCATTTTTCACATATTTAGGAGGAGGACCGGCATGATTCAAATGAGTAGAGGGGATCGGTCCTCTATACACTGGGGGTTCCACATTGGCAAAGATGCCGGTGCCATTTCTACCACTAGTAGACGGACTCTTTTCACTGTTAGCTTCCCCCTTGTCGGAGGTAGCATCCGTCACCTTGTTAGTGGGATCACCCACTTTCATCGGCGAGGTAGATAGTTTAAGTCCGTCTAAGAAATCAGAAAACATGCTTTTAACCTCGGCCGTCATGGAGGTTTTCAATGTGTCTAAAGCCACATTGAATTCCTCACGAGAGACCGAGGCTCCCCCTTCGGCCGTGGACGAGATGGGATTCACACCGGAGTGCTCCTCCGCACCGTCGTGGGTGTCAACCATACTCTTCGGACGGCAAAGTCCTTAATAAAGAGACGAGGCTCTGATACCAATTGAAAGGATCGATATGGTTGACTAGAGGGGGGGTGAATAGGCAACTAACAATTTTTAGACTTTTCTTTAACAATTAAACCTTGCAATGAAATAGGTTGTCTAGATGTGCAACTACGTGGACAACCTATATGATGCAAAGACAATAAGCACACAAGCAAGCAATGGATATAACTCAAGTAAGCTTGCAAAAGTAAGGGACAAGATAACCAAGAGTGGAGCCGGTGGAGACGAGGATGTGTTACCGAAGTTCCTTCCTTTTAAGGGGAAGTACGTCTCCGTTAGAGCGGTGTGGAGGCACAATGCTCCCCAAGAAGCCACTAGGGCCACCGTAATCTCCTCACGCCCTCACACAATGCGAGATGCCGTGATTCCACTATTGGAGCCCTTGAAGGCGGCAACCAGACCTTTACAAACAAGATTGGGGCTATCTCCACAACACTTGGAGGCTCCCAACAACACCACGAAGCTTCACCACAATGGAGTATGGCTTCAAGGTGAACTCAACCGTCTAGGGTGCTCAACACCCAAGAGTAACAAGATCCGCTAGGGATAAGTGGGGGGAATAAAATTTCTCTTGGTGGAAGTGTAGATCTGGGCCTTCTCAACCAATCCCGAGCAAATCAACAAGTTTGATTGGCTAGGGAGAGAGATCGGGTGAAAATGGAGCTTGGAGTAACAATGGAGCTTTGGGGAAAAGAGGTAGGTCAACTTTGGGGAAGAAGACCCCTTTATATAGTGCGGGGAACAATCCAACCGTTATCCCACTCACCAGCCCCGCACAGAGCGGTACTACCGCTAGGGAAGGGTGGTACTACCGCTCCGGGCGGTACTACCGCTCAACCCAGCGGTACTGCCGCACTGCCAGGGCCCTGACCCCAGGGCGGTACTACCGCTTAGGGCAGTACTACCGCCCTTAGTGACACAAAACCCGACACGAAAAACTTCGTTCGAGAATCGAGGCGGAAGTAGCCTAGACGCACAACGGTACTACGGCCGAAAACCCCAAGCGGTACTACCATTCGGAGAGCGGTACTACCGCTTGGAGCAGTACTACCGCTCTGAGAGCGGTACTACCGCTGGGGAGCTTCGGCGGTACTACCGCTGAGGGTCGCTGTACTACCGCTGGGGTAGAGCAAAGCATGGCAAGGGGAAAATGGTAGCTCCAGAGAGGCGGAAGGAAAGACGACGGGTGTGATAAGGATGTGTGCGTGTGATTCCACCCAAGTCTTACCAAAACGGATCCCCTCTTGATAGTATGGTGACTCCTACGAAACTAGTCCACCAACAACGAAACGAAGGAGCTACACCATCTTGAATTACAACACCGAGGGGAGGAAATCGTCTCGTGCCAATGGATGAATCTCTGAAAGAACTAAACGCACACGATTATTCCGCACAAGCATTGTCATCAATCACCAAAACATCTTGGGGATAAATATCCCCTTACAATTTGCAATGCTCAGAATAAATCTACTCGAAAGCAATCTACTGCCGTCCTCCTTCGCAATTTTTATGTGGATGTTACTCCTTGGAATAGATATGTTCTAGATGCTATTACCGGAGGGAATTTTTTGGGGAGCCATACTTTTGATTCTTACAATGCTATGATAGATTTGTTAGGCCCACCACCTCTTCTGATCAATGGAACTGCTTTATCTTTGGAACATGTGATGCAAAGGCTTGATATTATTGAGAAAAAAATTGCTATCGTAGAGTTGATTGAAAATTTGGATAAAAATATTCATAATCAGATTACTCAATATGGATCTAAGGTAAGAATTACTTTAAAGAATCTTAGAGAAAAGGAACCCATAGTTAATGAAAAGATAGATCAAGATTCTACTAGAATTGGCAAACTACAAGACATAATTACCAACTTGGGTTCAGCTTTTTCCTCTACTAAAACTACTCAAAATCGTCCTCCTACTAAGACTACCAAGTTTATCTAGGTTCCTAAGAATAAGGGTGAATCTTCTAGTAAAGAAAATAAAGATCTCAAAACAATAAGTGTTCACCCCAATTTTCTCGATATTATTAAGGAACCAATTGCCATGACTGAATTTCTTTATTTCTTGCCTAGGAGTTTGATCATTGATAAAACCAAAGAATCTCCTAAGGATTATAAGTATGCAACTTATAGATTGCATACCAAAGATGACAATACCTAGATCTATTTGTGTTTTTATGCCTAGCTAAGGGCATTAAACAATAGCACTTGTTGGGAGGCTAACCAATTTATTTTTTTTGCTCCTGTTTTTCTTTGAATAATTCATCTAGCCTCTGGTTAGATGCGGTTTTGTGTTTTAATTAGTGTTTGTGCCAAGTAAGACTTTTGGGATGGCTTACGGTGATAGTTGTTTTGATCTTGCTGAAAAACAAAACTTTTGCGCCCGGTAAAATAATGTTCATAATTCACAGAAGCGTGATCTTGATCTGACTATTTTTGCAGAATATTGCTACACAAATTTCCTAGATTTTCGTATTTTTAAGAATTTTTGGAGTTACAAAAGTATTCTAAGTTTCCAGATTGCTACAGACTGTTTTGTTTTTGACACATTCTGTTTTCTATGTGTTATTTCCTTATTTTGATGAATCTATGGGTAGTATCGGGAGGTATGAACCATGGAAAAGTTGGAATGCACTAGATATTACACCAATATAAATAAAGAATGAGTTCACAACGGTACCAAAAGTGGTAATTTATTTTCTTTTACTAACAGAGCTTGTCGGTGTCAAAACCGGCGGATCTCGTGTAGGGGGTCCCGAACTGTGCGTCTAGGCAGATGGTAACAGAAGACAAGGGACACGATGTTTTTACCCAGGTTCGGGCCCTCTCGATGGAGGTAAAACCCTACTACTGCTTGATTAATATTGATGATATGGGTAGTACAAGAGTAGATCTACCACGAGATCAGAGAGGCTAAACCCTAGAAGCTAGCCTATGGTATGATTGTTGTTCGTCCTACGGACTAAAACCCTCCGGTTTATATAGACACCGGAGAGGGCTAGGGTTACACAGAGTTGGTTACAATGGGAGGAGATCTACATATCCGTATCGCCAAGCTTGCCTTCGACGCCAAGGAAAGTCCCATCCGGACACGGCACGAAGTCTTCAATCTTGTATCTTCATAGTCCGGGAGTCCGGCCAAAGGTCATAGTCCGGCCATCCGGACACCCCCTAATCTAGGACTCCCTCAGTAGCCCATGAACCAGGCTTCAATGACGACGAGTCTGGCGCACAAATTGTCTTCGACATTGCAAGGCGGGTTCCTCCTCCGAATACTTCATAGAAGATGTTTGAACACAAGGATAGTGTCCGGCTCTGCAAAATAATTTCCACATACCACCGTAGAGAGAATAATATTCGCACACATCTAATCTGCTGACGTATTCCGTAGCGTGACATCATGCCACAGCCAAGCCTTTATTCGAATTGTTTTACTGTCCCACCTCAGCACGTTTAGCGAGGCGGTTTCCTTGGCACGTCTTGTCAAAGCAGAGATTGTGTCCCCTTATTCCGGGATTCTCATCAATACGGGCGTGGGTAACCCAACCGCGCCATTAATCACGGTGCTTGGGAGATAAGCAAGTTTTACTAGGCTGGTGGGGGCACATAGTTTCGGTCGCCCATATAAGGGGATAAGAATCCACCCTTTCCATCTATGCCTTCCTCCTCCCTCGCTTATCCATTCCTGCGCACTCGAGCTCTAGCACCCAAGTCCGCACTCCCCACCTCGACCTTCTCAAACCATGTCCGAAGCGGGAGGCAGGTGGATGGCCTCCTCCGTCATGGAGGGGCAAATCAAAAAGCTGAGGAAAGTCGGATACTTGTCCAACGACATCGCGCACCGGCTCCCAGATGAGGGGCAGCTCATCCCCACACCCAGGCCCCATGAGAGGATCATGTTTCTCCCCCATTTCCTCCAAGGACTGGGCTTTCCTCTTCACCCATTTGTCTGGGGGCTCATGTTCTACTACGGCCTGGGTTTCCATGATCTGGCCCCGAACTTCATCCTCAACATCTCGGCATTTATCGTCGTGTGCGAGGTCTTCCTCCGCATCCAGCCCCACTTTGGCTTATGGCTGAAGACCTTCAATGTCAAGCCGAAGGTTGTGGGCGGCCGACAAGCGGAGTGCGGAGGCGCCATGGTGGGCAAGATGGCCAAAGTCACATGGCTCGAGGGCTCCTTTGTGGAAACCATCAAAGGGTGGCAATCGGGGTGGTTCTACATCACCGAGCCGCGTGACCCTGAATGGGCAGCGGCCCCCGAGTTCCGATCTTGCATCCCCACACGGCTCACCTCATGGAAAGAGACGGGCCTATCGTGGGGTAATCCGGAAGAGGCGACCGACTCCAAACCTGTGTCCAGAACCTGATGGACAAGAAGGTTAAACTCGTCAATGTAGTCCAGGTCATGCTCTTCCGCCGGATCCTCCCGTGTCAACGGCGGGCTTTTAATCTGTGGGAATTTGACCCGGCCCAGCACCAAACTCTGTCCAGGCTCTTCGACAAAATGCATGAAGATGCTTGGAAGGTGCTTTTCATGAGCTCCGAGGTTCACCCTCCCACTACCGAGGATCGCGGATTCTGCGCGAAGCGCCAAGCCAGCGTGGTAATCTTAGTTTACCCATTACAGGGTACTTGTTTTTCATAGTTTGACTCTATGCGGGATCTAAGCTCCCATTCCTTTAACAGGACTGGGAGAAGAAGTCCGGACAGATCAACTGTCCGGCTCCTTTGCGCGAAGGCCCAGCAGACGCCCGCTTGGCAAAGCTGCTCGTTCCGGCACCTCACGTGGTGCCGGAGAAGAAGGCCAAGAAGAAGGCCACGGGAACTCGAAGGAGCTCCCGGCGCCTGGTGGTGTCGGACTCATCGCCCGACGACCCCGAAGCGCACTCCTCCTCTGAAGACGAGGAGGAGGAAGAAGAAGCCTCTCCCCCTCCAACAGGGGGAGGAAAGGAAAGGAAGGCCGCCCTAACTGGGGAGGCTAGAGGGTCCAAGAAGGGGAAGACCCTTCTTCCGGACTACGCCTCCGACGCCAAAGACGGCGGAGAGGAGTGGCCAACCAGGGCCAAGCCCCTGGCAACATCGTAAGTATCCGGATACCAGAATAACTCATGGCATTCCTTTAGTGCACAGTACCTTCTGACGCCGAATATAATTATGCAGTCCGCCCAGGCCCAGCTCGACGCTTCGTCAAGCAGATCCCTGGATTCGTCGGATATGAATAGTCTTTCACTCCCGACCGCTACCTCCCCTCGCCCTACGGACGATGCCGAGGTGGAGTCCCAAAAGGGGACGGGCCAGGAGGAGGCAGCCCCGGAGGCGCCACAAGGTGACCTCCCAGAGTCCAGGCGCAAAGGGGGCAAAACCCCAAAGGGCTCTAAGTCCGGTCCTGGGCCGGATGCCGCACCGAAACCTTCAGTGGTTCCGGAGTCCGGCAGGCGGCCCCTTCGTAAGAAGGGCAAGCCTACAACGCTGGCGTCCTCCGTCCAACCAAAGGCGCCGGACAATTTGCTGGAGGTGCTTAACGGCGCCTCCGTCGACGAGGGGCACCGCATTGTTATGAGTGCGGTGATCCAGAAGGTTCAGTCCGCCAAAAGCGGGCTGACAGAAGCCTGTGCTAGCCTTCTAACAGGCTTTGAGGTATGTATTTAAAACATGTAAAAATGTTACCGCATAGACAGTAGCCCCTGATGCTCAGTTTGGTATTCGAAAAGAAAAGCCGGACTGAGGATCTAAAAAGATATACGTAGGAGTCTAAAATAAATATGTCAATATGGGAATGCAGGCTCGCTGCTGACCTCTGCCGCACTGACTGCGGAGGTCGATGCATTAAAGCAGAGCCTCGAGCGGTCCGAGAACGAGCTCGGCCTTGCCAAGAAGAAACTTGAGGACAAGGAAGGTAGGTAGTGCCTTATGTAAGTATATATAAAAATACCTGGTTGCAAATAGTGATAGGACCAATGTAAATGTTACAGGGGCCACAACCGAGGTGGCGACCCTGAGGGAAGCGCGATAATGCGGCCATGCAGCACACCGAGCGAGAGAAACAAGAGGAGCGGGTGCTGGAGGTGTGGCAAGAGCTCAATGCTCTCGTGAAGAAACACGAGAGTTTAGAGCTTGACTCAAAGACGCGAGAGTCCAAGCTTGCCTCGGCACTTGAAAGCGCCAAATCTGCCAAGGCCGAAGCCCAAAAAGCCCTCCAGGAGATTGAGGCGATGAAAAAGATAGCGGCGGGTAAGGCATTCTTTATGCAAAGCAAGCATGTGAAAGTGAATTACGTGTTACTTACCCGAATCCGGAGCTCTCCAGGAGCATTCGCAGATCTGCCCTGCAGTGTGTCCGACGCTGCCGCATTCTACCGAGCCGAAGAAGGGAGCTCGACAGAGAAGGTGTTCTGGTACCAGTATGCTGAGGCCGGAAACACGGTGCCCTTGAGCGACCAGCTGAAGCAGCTGGTCGAGCTCCATAAGGTAGACGAACAGGCCATGAAGGGCCTTATAGGCCGGCTGTGGCCTGGGGAGGTCTTGCCTGAGAGCTACTTTGGGCTGGTGAGGCGGCTGGTGGATGCCTGTCCGTGGCTTGAAGTCATCAAGCGCTCCGTATGCATCGAAGGCGCCCGTAGGGCCCTTGCCCGTGCCAAAGTGCACTGGGGCAAGCTGGATGCTGAGAAGCTGGTGACGGAAGGACCACCGGAGGGGAAGGAGCATCGCAAGCCCGAGATGTACTATGAGGGCATCCTGAAGGCTGCCCGCCTTGTGGCAAACAAAAGTTCCAAGGATTTAATTTTTGAGTAAACTCGCTCGTGTTTTTATCCTGTGCGCTGAAAACTTGTTCATATGCGCTAAGCAACGCTTTTTGAATTTAAAATATTACCTTCTGTGCGGCCGTTTATTAAATCTGAGAGATGCAAGTCGTCGGCTTCTGCCCCCATGCCACGAGTGCTGGGGTGTTCGGGATAAACCTGAGCGCTCTTGTTCCCATTCTTGGGTCCTTCGAGGGAGGCGCTCAGCACAACGAACAAGGCAATCAGACTTATAATGCTTTATCACTCTCACTTAGCCATAGAATTCTATAATTTTAAATTTCGGCGAAGCCCCTAGTATTCGGAAGACCGAGTTCAGGGCGCTATCCACGCCTAGGCCGGACAAAGCCAGCTCCTCGCTCTAAGCGGCATAAGTCTTTAGGGACTCGAAAAACCTCTCGAACAGCGACCGGCTCTCGCCCTATCATGACGGTCAGTTTTAGCTTTCTCTACTAAGGTGTTAACCCAGCTCAACTGGGGCACAATCGCAGTAGTTCTCCCAGCGCTACCTTAGCTGATATAGCGGAATGTAAGGTACCAAAATATGCGAGCCGGGCAAACCCAACTATTGACCCAAGACATGATTCGGAGCCGGTGCATATGATGCTATAAGTTTGGGGTGCCGCACTCATGAGAGTGTTCGGTCTTCTCACACCGTATTCTGGGGAACTTAAGCCCCTGGTGTATTGGCTGTACCAAAGTGTACGGTTGCATAATGTCATAACTGAACATATGTACATAAAAATGAATGCAATAATAGACAAGAGCTATGTATTGTTTATTAAAGGGTTGCTATGAAAGCAAAACGATACAAATAGTGTGATAAGCAAGAGATGGTAGTATTTGACATGTCCTCCTCCAGGGGCAAGCTGCGAGTGATGAGGATATGTACCTAGGGTAGGGTCATAGACGCCATGCCCAAGGACATCCTTAGACGAAGCTACCTTCCAGTCGACCAAGAGAGACTTCACTCGACCGGCTAGAAGACACTCGACAAACCTGAAGACACTCGACCATCAAGACTCACTCGACCATCAGGAGTTCAGGATCTACTCTGCATCCAAATGGTCTGTAATTAAGTAGTCTTAATGGTCATGATGACACTTTAAGTAGGGCGTTACCAGTAACTCCCGGCCTTAATGTACTTTAATCCTCTGCTACGTGGGATGGCTGGGGTCCTGGCGTCCTCTATATAAGCCACCCCCTCCACTGGTAGAAGGGTTCGCACCCCTGTAACTCATATACACAGAGATCAGTCGACCGCCTCCGGGCTCCGAGACGTAGGGCTGTTACTTCCTCCGAGAAGGGCCTGAACTCGCTAAACACCCGTGTGTACAACTACTCCATAGCTAGGACCTTGCCTTTCCATACTTACCCCCCATTCTACTGTCATACTTAGAACCACGACAGTTGGCACCCACCTTGGGGTAGGTGTCTTAGTGACTTTTTTGGAGAAGTTGCAATTTGTCCGATCGCCTTCATCATGGTTTCCGGCGGAGCACTGGTCGAGGGACACGAGATCCGTCTCGGTGCGCTCACTTTCATCGCCGACGACTCCGCTTGGCTCCAGGAGGCACCACTCGACATCGATGCGCTCCCCGTCCGCGGGACGATGCACTTTCGGGCGTGTGTCCGCGACGTCTTGCTGCGGCAGCCGTCAACTCCATACCGATCGACTCCTGCGCCGTCCTCCCTCCCTGTCTCCCACCAGCGCAAGCGCTCTGGTCGGTCGAGGCTCCAGCGATGGGTGAGGCACGCAGTGGCTCGCCAATCGGCCACCACCCAAGTCGCGGTGATTGAGCCCGACGAATCTCTCTACGGCCTGTTTGACCTGTCGACTGGCTCCGTAGGGACTGCATCCGAGTGCGGTAGCAGTGACACAGCGGCGGAGGTCCTGATGGTCAACGGGCCCCGTAGTCCTCCCGGTTTCCCCCGCGGCGATGGGATGGACGACGAGGACGACCCCGCTCAAGCCCATGAAGAGTACCAACCCGAGCCGCTCACTTCCCAGCAGAGAGAAGAACTTCGCCGCCGGAACATGGATGCCCTGCATACTCCCATATCAGGAGAAACACCTGAGGCTCGCGCCCTGGAAGAGGCGTGTTTAGCCAACCTGGCTGAACGCACTCGACTGGAGAACCTTCAGCGAGCACTCGACGAGCGTGCGCGTCAATGAGCGACTAACTCCAATCGACGTCAGCTCTTTCCACAACCAACTCAGGTATATCGAACCCCAATTCAGAATTTGGCAGCTGCAGCCCGCATAGCGGAGTCAATTCAGCCCTCTCAGTCAGAGGCTGGAAGAGGCTTGATGCAGATCGGAGATTTGCTCCGGGCAGCAGGAGATCAGAATTCAGCTGTGTCACAGTCACGTAACAGGATTCACAGTCGATCTGTCGCTGCGAATACTGTTCAGTCGGCTCACAGTCCAAGGTCGCCTCCGAGGCGCATGGGACGTGAAGGCCGGCGGGACCACTATGATGACCGATTTGATCGTGATGACAGGCGTCGAGGGCCCACTCCTCCTCCGAGAAGTGGGTCTAACGCCCATCGGCAGCAAGATGACAGACGCCAGCTCAGTGTTGGGCGGAGAGCTCCAGTCGACCCCAGAGAGCCAGGCTTTGACGCGAGATCCATCATCGTGCAAGGTTTGGTTGACCGAAACAGAGCTCATAGAGGTGGTCATGACAGAGATGTGCCCACAAGCAGCCGAGTCCATGTTTCAGGTCCAGAATGTTTTAGCAGAGCGATCAGAGCCGCAGTGATACCCCCCAACTTCAGGTTGGCGACTGGGGTGAGTAAGTTCACCGGAGAGTCTAAGCCTGAAACTTGGCTCGAAGACTACCGAGTGGCTGTTCAGATTGGTGGCGGTAATGATGAGGTGGCCATGAAACATTTGCCACTTATGCTAGAGGGTTCAGCCAGGGCATGGTTGAATCAGTTAGCTCCCAGCAGCATTTACACCTGGGAAGATCTTTCTCGAGTGTTCGTCAGGACGTTTGAGGGAACTTGCAAGCGACCTGCTGGATTGACTGAGCTACAAGTTTGTGTACAAAAGTCGAGTGAAACACTGAGGGATTACATCCAGAGGTGGATCACTTTGCATCACACTGTAGAGAATGTGTCGGACCATCAAGCGGTTTGCGCCTTCAAAGATGGCGTCAAGAACAGAGAGTTGAGCCTGAAGTTTGGTCGAACTGGAGACATGACCCTGAGTCGGATGATGGAAATAGCCACCAAGTACGCCAACGGCGAAGAAGAGGACCGACTCCGGAGCGGCAAGTACAAGCCGAGTCAGTCGGATAAAGGAAACTCCAGTCGGAAGCAAAAGCGGAAGGCCGAGCCAGCAGCTCCTGGAGAGGCTCTAGCCGTGACACAGGGCAAATTTAAAGGGAAGCCCAAAGGATCTTGGAACCCCAAGAAGGTAAAAGATAAGGAGGGTAATGATGTGATGGACCTGCCGTGTCATATCCACACGAAGAAAGACGAAGAGGGTAACTTCATCTACCCAAAGCATACCACTCGCCAGTGCCGGCTCTTAATCCAGCAGTTCCAAGGGAAACAGCCGAAGGACAAAGAGAAGGAGTCGGACAAGGCTGAGGACAAGCAGGACAGTGATGGAGAGTACCCTCATGTCAACTCCACTCTGATGATTTTTGCTGATGTAGAGAGCAAAAGTCGACTGAAAGTGATCAACCGAGAAGTCAATATGGTCGCACCGGCGACACCAAACTATCTGAGATGGTCGCAAACTCCCATTACTTTCGACCAGTCGGACCATCCTACTCATATTGCCACCCCTGGGAGGCAAGCACTGGTGGTCGACCCGGTCGTCGAAGGCACTCGACTGACGAAGGTATTGATGGATGGCGGCAGCGGGTTGAACATACTGTATGCAGAGACGCTCAAGGGAATGGGCATTCCGATGTCCAGGCTCAGTTCCAGCAACATGAGTTTTCACGGAGTCATCCCAGGAAAGAAGGCTGAGTCACTCGGCCAAATAGCTCTGGATGTGGTGTTCGGCGACTCGAAGCATTTCCGCAAAGAGAAGCTGACATTTGAAATCGTGGATTTCCAGAGCGCCTACCACGCTATCTTGGGAAGACCAGCCTACGCCCGCTTCATGGCTCGACCATGTTACGTGTACCTCAAGTTAAAGATGCCTGGCCCCAAAGGCGTGATCACCGTCACTGGTAACCGGAAGAAAGCAGAAGAGTGTTTCCAGAAAGGCTCAAAGATTGCGGATGACCAAATAACAGTGATAGAGCTGGAAGGATACAAGAAGAACGCAGATCCGAGTGATTTACTGCGGGCCAAGAAGCCCGCCACAGAGTCAGCATTTCAGTCGTCCGGGGAGACGAAGCCAGTTCACATCCACCCGACTGACCCCAATGCAGCTCCGACCCATATTTCCACTACACTCGACTCTAAATAGGAAGAAGCGCTCACCCAGTTCCTCCGTGAGAACTGGGACATCTTCGCATGGAAGCCAGCTGACATGCCAGGTGTTCCCAGGGGACTGGCTGAGCATCGCCTTAGAGTCGATTCAAAGGCAAAACCTGTTAAAGAACATCTTCGACGGTCCGCCGTTCAGAAGAAAAAAGCCATTGGCGAAGAGGTGGCTCGACTCCTTGCAGCAGAGTTCATCCGAGAGATATACCACTCCGAGTGGCTCGCCAATGTCGTTATGGTTCCCAAAAAGGACAATTCCCTTCGTATGTGCATTGATTTCAAACATATCAATCGGGCCTGCCCGAAAGATCATTTTCCTCTCCCTCGCATCGACCAAATTGTCGACTCGACCGCAGGGTGCGAGAGATTGTCTTTTCTAGACGCTTATTCCGGGTATCATCAGATCCGTCTGTATGGGCCCGACGAAATCAAAACAGCTTTCATCACCCCATTCGGGTGCTTCTGCTATATCACCATGCCATTCGGCCTCAAGAATGCCGGAGCCACGTTCATGAGAATGATTCAAAAGTGTTTACTCACTCAAATCAGTCGGAATGTGGAAGCATACATGGATGATATCGTGGTCAAGTCGCGAAAGGGTTCCGACCTGTTGACTGACTTAGCTGAAACATTTGCCAATCTCAGGAGGTATGATATCAAGCTCAATCCTTCAAAGTGCACATTCGGAGTACCTGGCGGGAAGTTACTCGGTTTTCTCGTTTCCGAACGAGGAATCGATGCTAACCCAGAAAAAGTTGGCACCATACTCCGAATGAAACGCCCTGTGCGTGTGCACGATGTCCAGAAGCTTACTGGATGCTTGGCCGCGTTAAGTCGATTCATCTCTCGCCTCGGTGAAAAGGCGTTGCCCCTTTACCGACTGATGAAGAAGGCAGACAAGTTCGAGTGGACTCCAGAAGCTGATGCAGCGTTTGCCGAGTTAAAAACTCTGCTCTCCACCCAGCCGGTGCTTGCTGCTCCAATCAGCAAAGAGCCTCTGTTGCTTTATATTGCAGCCACAGGACAAGTCGTCAGTACAGTACTTACGGTCGAGCGGGAAGAAGAAGGGAAAGCCTTCAAAGTTCAGCGCCCAGTGTATTATCTCTCTGAAGTTTTGACCCCATCGAAGCAAAGATATCCTCATTATCAGAAGCTCGTATATGGGATCTACATGACCATGAAGAAGGTTGCTCATTATTTCTCTGATCATGACATTACAGTCGTCAGCGACGCACCATTGTCAGAGATTCTGCACAACAGAGATGCAACTGGTCGAGTGGCTAAATGGGCGATTGAACTCCTTCCCCTTGATATCAAATTCGAGGCAAAGAAAGCCATTAAGTCCCAGGCTATAGCAGATTTCCTTGCCGAGTGGATTGAGCAACAACAGCCGACTCAAGTCCACTCGGAGCATTGGACCATGTTCTTTGATGGCTCTAAGATGTTAAATGGTTCTGGTGCTGGGGTTGTGTTGATTTCCCCCCGAGGAGACAAGCTCAGATATGTGCTCCAGATCCACTTTGATTCCTCCAATAATGAAGTAGAATATGGAGCACTCTTGTATGGATTACGCATGGCCATTTCACTCGGCGTCCGTCGCCTTATGGTCTACGGCGATTCAGATTTGGTGGTCAATCAAGTAATGAAGGAGTGGGACGTTAGAAGCCCAGCCATGACTGGATACTGCAATGCAGTGAGGAAGCTCGAAAAGAAGTTCGAAGGGTTAGAGCTCCACCACATACCCCGACTGAAAAATCAAGCAGCTGACGACCTGGCGAAGATAGGATCTAAGAGAGAAGCCATCCCTAGTGGTGTGTTTTTGGAACATATCCACACTCCGTCAGTCGTAGAAGATCCTTTTACCGATGAGGCCCCGCAGCCTAAGAGTGTCACGGACCCGACTGAGGTCGAAGTCCCAGCAGTGGTCGACCTGATCATGGAAGTTCTAGTGATCACTCCAGATTGGACAGTACCATATATCGCGTATATCTTGAGGGAAGAGCTCCCGGAGGACGAAGAAGAGGCTCGACAGATCGTCCGCCGATCTAAAGCCTTTACTGTGATAAAGGGACAGTTGTACAGAGAAAGCGCGACTGGAGTTGGTCAGAAATGCATAACGCCAGAAGAAGGGCAAATAATCCTTGATGACATCCACTCGGGGACCTGTGGCCATCATGCGTCCTCTCGGACCATCGTGGCCAAAGCATACCGAGCCGGGTTTTATTGGCCAAGAGCGAATGAAATGGCGAAGGAGATAGTCGACAAGTGCGAGGGGTGTCAATTTTATTCCAATATGTCACACAAGCCCACGTCAGCTTTGACTACTATACCACTCGTCTGGCCCTTTGCAGTGTGGGGTTTGGATATGGTCGGTCCTTTGAGAACAGGCAGAAGCGGTTTTACCCATGTGCTGGTAGCAGTCGACAAGTTCACTAAGTGGATCGAAGCTAAACCCATCAAGAACCTCGATGCCGGTACTGTTGTCAGCTTCATCAGAGAATTGATATTCAGATATGGGGTCCCGCACAGCATCATCACTAACAACGGGTCAAACTTCGACTCCGAAGAGTTCAGAGCCTTCTACACATCCCAAGGCACATGAGTCGACTACGCTTCAGTCGCTCACCCACAGTCGAATGGACAAGCTGAACGAGCCAACGGTATGATCCTCAAAGAGTTGAAACCCCGTTTAATGCGTGATCTTAAGCATGCGGCTGGTGCATGGGTCGACGAACTTCCTTCAGTGCTTTGGGGCTTAAGGACCACGCCCAACAGGTCGACTGGGAGAACTCCATTCTTCTTGGTCTACGGGGCTGAAGCAGTCTTACCGAGTGACCTTCTCCATAATGCTCCTCGAGTCGAGCTCTACACTGAAGCAGAAGCAGAACAAGCACGGAAGGATGCAGTCGACCTGTTAGAGGAAGATAGGGAGATGGCTCTGATCAGATCGACAATTTACCAACAGGACTTGCATCGCTTCCACGCCAGAAATGTGAAGAGTCGAGCCTTCCAGGAAGGAGATTTAGTTCTCCGAGCGGATCAGCAGAAACCACACAAGCTTGCTCCTTCTTGGGAAGGTCCCTTCATCGTCACCAAAGTTCTCCACAGTGGAGCATACCATCTTTACAATGTCGAGCATCAGATCGACGAGCCCCGAGCTTGGAACGCGGAACTTCTCCGTCCCTTTTACACCTAAGTATTCACTCAGACGAGTTGTAATAAAAGTACTTCTGTAGTTTGTCAATCAAAGGCAAGAGATTTATAATCTTCCCTATAATCGTTATTTCTTTTGTCCACTCAAAAACAATCCCCCAGTGGGTGGCTTGACTGCGAATCCGATTCGCCCAAGTCTGTAAAAAAAATCCTAACCGAGTGGCGAGCCAGTCTCCCACACGAAGGCTTAGCTGCGAAATCCGTTTCGCCTAAGATAAATAAAATCCTACCGAGTGGTAAGCCAGCCTTCCACTCGGAGGCTTAGCTGCAGTCCAAGAACTCGCCTAAGTACAAGTACAACATGCGTTCTGCAAGGAGGACGAGGTGCAGGTCGACTGCTACCCTCTCCTTCCGAGCTGCGCCACCAATTCAAAAATCCTACCGAGTGGAGAGCAGACCTCCCACTCGGTGGCTTAGCTGCAGCCCAGTGCTTGCCTAAGTGTCTGAAATCCTACCGAGTGGAGAGCAGACCTCCCACTCGGGGGCTTAGCTGCAGCCCAGTGCTCACCTAAGTTTCTGAAATCCTACCGAGTGGAGAGCAGACCTCCCACTCGGGGGCTTAGCTGCAGCCCAGTGCTCGCCTAAGTGTTTGAAATCCTACCGAGTGGAGAGCAGACCTCCCACTCGTGGGCTTAGCTGCATCCCAGTGCTTGCCTAAGTTTCTGAAATCCTACCGAGTGGAGAGCAGACCTCCCACTCGGGGGCTTAGCTGCAGCCCAGTGTTCGCCTAAGTGTCTGAAATCCTAGCGAGTGGAGAGCAGACCTCCCACTCGGGGGCTTAGCTGCAGCCCAGTGCTCGCCTAAGTGTCTGAAATCCTACCGAGTGGAGAGCAGACCTCCCACTCGGGGGGCTTAGCTGCAGCCCAGTGCTCGCCTAAGAATCTAAAAATCCTACCGAGTGGAGGGCAAACCTCTCGCTCGGGGGCTTAGCTGCAGCCTAGTGCTCGCCTAAGTGTCTGAAATCCTACCGAGTGGAGAGCAGACCTCCCACTCGGGGGGCTTAGCTGCAGCCCAGTGCTCACCTAAGTATCTAAAAATCCTACCGAGTGGAGGGCAAACCTCTCGCTCGGGGACTTAGCTGCAGCCCAGTGCTCGCCTAAGTGAATTGGGGGACAAGTCGATGGCAATAAGCGCTTCGCTCTAAACCTGCAAAAGACGCCTCAAACCAAATGCAAACATATTCAGCGATGAACCCAAGTTCGGATAACACCTAACGGAACCGAAAGTGCTCAGGCGCTAGGCCTGTTAAGGTTTGTTGGTTACAAAACTCACTCGGCATACCGAGGCAAATTTAAAGTATCAAGCTCAGAAGTTTTTTACCCCTCCTGTGGAGGGCTGGAAGGTGCCACAAACTCATCCAGATTAATTCCATCTGCAATCCAAGTGGCAGCGGCAATGAAGGTCTCCATGAAAGATCTGAAATCGTGCTTCTTGGTGTTGGCCACCCTGAGAGCCACCAGCTTGTCCTCTCGTGCATCCTTGCAGTGAACGCGGACCAGAGACAGAGCAACATCCGCGCCGCACCTGGCCGAAGACTTCTTCCACTCCTGCACTCAACTTGGGACCTCGTTCAGTCGAGTCATCAGAGACTCGAGGTCATTCTGGAGTGTCTCTCTTGGCCAGAGTGTTGTGTCGATGCGGGAAGTTGCGACCTTCAACCTTGCGAGATAATCGATGACGGCAGCAACACGAGATTCAAGTCGGAGCACGTTCATGGCGACTTCATCTTTCACAAGAGAGTTGATGGGGTCCAGGTTTACTTCCAGTCGACCAGTCTCCTCTTCAAAGTTCTGAAAAAATTCTGCAAGCACAACCACCGAGTCAAGACAAACAGTCAGAGGTTACAATTAAAATATTTGTTTGATACAAAGGATTACCTTCAAGCATGAGGAACAACTTCTTGGTGAGTCCACCCAGATAAGCCTCTAGATCATTCTTCTTTCTCTTCAACTCGATGGCCTTATCATTCAGGGTGGTCTTGTCGCTTTTCAGTCGACTGACCTCCTGGTTGGCAGCATCAAGAGCAGCTTTCAGATTGGTGTTTTCTTCTTCAAGCTTAGTCATTGAAGCCAGCTTCTCATCCGCAAGCCTGGTCCTCTCTAAAGCAGTTTTTTGCATCTCAGCCAAGTCAAGCTCTTGTTTCTTCAGGGCATCCCTCACTTTGCCTGCAAAGTTACGGTGAGATTAGATTCGGAAACAAGTGAGAGGCAAAGGCAGTCGTCAAAGGCCTCACCAAGCATACCTTTAGCTTCCTCCTTCGCCTTCGTCAAGTTCTCTTGGGCCAGTTTCAGATCGAGCTCGAGCTGAATGTGTTTGTTCTCCAACTCAGTATAACGAGCCGCAAGGTCATAGGATTTCTATGAAGAACCAATCGACAGATGTCAAAAACAATTCACTTCCGAGTGAGTAAGGAAAAATCATAGCGTTTCTAAGACTACGGCCGAATGCAAACATTCGACCATAGTCTCGAGGACTACACCCAGTGGGTGCACTCAGCGTGCCCCCACTAGTTTCATCAGTAAGAGTCGACCAGTCGACCAACAAAAAAAAACGGAGGTGTTCTTCAGACTATAATCGACCGCAAGCAGTCGACCACAGTCTCGGGGACTACACCCAGTGAGTGCACTCAGCGTGCCCCCACCGGTCTATGAATCTATTCGACCTAGTCGAGTAAGGAAAAAACTTAAGACATAAAGACTATAGTCGACTGCCAGCAGTCGACCATAGCCTTGGGGACTACACCCAGTGGGTGCACTCAGCGTGCCCCCACTAGTCGGGAATTTCAATCGACACACCCACTGGGTGCAGGATAAACTCTAAGAATTGCAGAAAGAAGAGTTTACAGATATCATATCCTAACAGAACAGGCAGTGACCGACTGACCTGAACATTACTCTGAAGAGCTGAACTGGCGTCATAGGCTGCCTGGCTAGCTTCTCATATCGCCTTCACTTGCTCCATCATGACCCCCGCTTGGCGTATCGCTTCTCTAGCAGCACTGGCTTGGTCTTCTGGAATGGGGTAGGTGGAGAAAAGTGAGGGTTGAGCAGCACTCGACGACGAAGGGCGAGCACTCGTCAACGGCACCGCGAAGGTTACGGTGGGTCGAGTGGAGTCTCCCTCCACGACCAACGTCTCGGGTGCTGGCACATCTCGAGTCGCCTTGCCAGCAAGCGTTTTCTTGCTCCTCCTTTGCCTCGGTGGTTCTTCGTCGTCGTCGTCAGGAAGGTCAATAACAATGTTAGATGAAGCTGCAGAAAGAATCAAAATTAGAGATAATAAGTCAGTCGACTGAAAACGGCATCACAAGAATCATACCAGGTTGTGAGGTAGCAGCATCCTCCATCTCGTGGTCTTCAACCTTGGTCGAAGTATCAGAAGTAGCAGCGCTGCAGTTCCGGAAATCAGTCGATTGACCCATGAGTCGACCAAGAGCAAGTTTACAAAACGGGGAAAACTCAAGGCTACCCTTACCCTGAGATAGTGGGGATCACCATCTTCATCTTTGGCAAGACCTTCGCAGGTTTTGATGGTGCCACTCGAGACTGCTTCGGAGCTTTCTCAGTCGGCGCCGGAGAAGTAGTCCGAGGGCGCTTGGTCGACTGGGTAGCGGTCGCGACCCCTTTACCACGCTCAGTCGCGGGATCATGAACAAGCTTCGAGCGTCTTTCCGAGAGGGGAGGTGCAACTTCCTCCTCCTCCTTCTCCTCTTCCTCCTCATCAGAGTCGTCAGCCTCATCATCATCGTCAGCATCTGAATCCCACTCCTCCGGGCTCTCGCCCCCACTTCCTTCCTCCTCCTCAGTCGGCGTCTGCGCTCCATTGGGCATCGAGTATAACTCCGTGGTGGCCTAACAAGCAACAAAGCAAAATGAAGATCACTCGATCAATTCACAGCAAAGCAGAATGGATAAAACAAAATTACACTCGGAAATAAGCGGCCATACCTTGTCCGGCGTATAGGTACAGTCGAGTGGCGGGATCCTCCTCGCTCCTGGAGGGTTGTCCTTGTTCCCTGTGATGGCGGTCACCCACCTCTCCAGCGTGGCGTCGTCGACTGCTTCTGGATGGACCCGAGTGGTGTCTTCGGTACCGCAGTACAGCCACATCGGGTGGCCTTGGTACTGGAGCAGTTGGATGCGCCGCCTAAGGAAGACTTCCAGAAGATCCATGCCCGTCACTCCGTCCCGAACGAGTTGGACCATGCGCTCCACCAACATTTTTACCTTGGCTTTCTCCTCAGGAAGCACCTTCAGAGAAGACGGTTTGTCCACTCGGTCCATGGAGAACGGAGGGAGACCAGTCGACTGCCCCGGCGTCGACTCGTCTTGGCAGTAGAACCAAGTCGACTTCCACCCTCTGACCGACTCAGGAAGGGTCATGGCCGGGAAAGTGCTCTTATTCCTCAACTGGATCCCAAGACCCCCACACATCTGAATAACCTTGGTCCTCTCATCATCCGGACTCACCTATTTTACTGTCTGTGAGCGACAGGTGAATATGTGCTTGAAGAGACCCCAGTGCGGTCGACAACCCAGGAAGTTCTCGCACATGGACACAAAGGCAGCAAGATAGGCGATGGAATTGGGATTGAAATGGTGGAGTTGTGCCCCAAAGAAATTCAGAAACCCACGAAAGAACACACTCGGCGGCAGAGAAAAACCACGATCTACGTGAGTGGCTAAGAGAACGCACTCACCCTCCTGCGGCTGCGGTTGACACTCGGACCCCGGGAGCCTCGCTGACCCATGGGGGATCAGTCCCTCATTGGCCAGGTCGTTGAGATCTTTCTCTATGATGGTCGAGCGGATCCAATCCCCTTGGACCCAACCCTTCGGCAGGTGGGACCTCGACGAAGATTCGCCCCGACTGGACGGTCTCCCCTTCGCTTGCCCCATCGCAGTCGCCTTCTTCACGCGCTCTAGGGCCGCCGTCTTCTCCTTCACCATTGTCGTCGGCGAAGCACGCAAGAGGTGGGTAAGCGGAGCCGGGAGCAGGTGCAGTGGGCGGAGGCAGAGAGGGAAGAGAGAAGAATGGGAGGGCACTGTTCAAAAAACCCTCCCCCGGCGCTTTATATAAGGACGTTTCCGAGTGGCTGACGAGTGGGTCCGAGCGATCCTGTCACATCCCGAAACAGTTGCGCACGTGCGATACGTGGCGAAAAAGGCAGCACGGAAATCGAGGCATCCACGCCTTATCCCGTCCGATTGCCGCGGACCGCCCCGCTTCGCGTGCTTCCCAAATTTCGGATCCCGCAAAATCCGCTAGCAGCAGATCAGTCTGTCAGACAATATCTTTCCCGCGATCTGTCGCTCGGGAGTTCTCCAGAGTTCAAAAGTTCACTCGACAGAAGATAAAAAATGGGTCAAGCCGACTGAAGTAAAAGTTGACGCCAACACCGAAAGAAAAATCACCAATCCAAGATACGACACAATCAAAGCGCAAGAAATGAGTCGGAGAAAATCATCAACTCCTTCCTCACTTGAACCTCGATCCATTCGGGGGCTAATGATGAGGATATGTACCTAGGGTAGGGTCATAGACCTATCTAGGATGCCATGCCCAAGGACATCCTTAGACGAAGCTACCTTCCAGTCGACCAAGAGAGACTTCACTCGATCGGCTAGAAGACACTCGACAAACCTGAAGACACTCGACCATCAAGACTCACTCGACCATCAGGAGTTCAGGGTCTACTCTGCATCCAAACGGTCTGTAATTAAGTAGTCTTAATGGTCATGATGACACTTTAAGTAGGGCGTTACCAGTAACTCCCGGCCTTAATGTACTTTAATCCTCTGCTACGTGGGATGGCTGGGGTCCTGACGTCCTTTATATAAGCCACCCCCCTCCACTGGTAGAAGGGTTCGCACCCCTGTAACTCATATACACAGAGATCAGTCGACCGCCTCCGGGCTCCGAGACGTAGGGCTGTTACTTCCTCCAAGAAGGGCCTGAACTCGCTAAACACCCGTGTGTACAACTACTCCATAGCTAGGACCTTGCCTTTCCATACTTACCCCCCATTCTACTGTCAGACTTAGAACCACGACAACGAGACTTTAAGTAAGACAGGTATTTAGCTCGTTATAGAGACCACCTGGGCATTCCGACGTGGCTTGTTGTCTCCCTGGCTGTTGCATCATGTGTTCGGCGATTGTACTGTCGGACAGGCCTTCCGAATAGTGGAGTCTTGAAAGTAAGAAAAGAGAAATTACAAAATCGGGAGCCCCTAGTGCGGTTGAGCCACATTCTGGGCATGCCGTGGTTGTGCCCCTCCCCTTATGCCCATGGTATTTCCAGAGCGTAATTATGTACGCGTGGTACTGGTTTCGCGAGTTTGCGAGGGCTGGGGTTGGGGCCGCACTGATATGCTAGCTCGGAACATGCCAGACGGTCTTGTTGTAGGTTACTCCAGGCGCGCTTGACGGTGTCCGGACGCTTAATAGCCGGACTGGAGAATTGCCTTGAGAGGCTACTTTGTACTTCCGCCGCCAGGGCCGCCGTGTGCTCCTCTGTTTGGAGAGAGCGTTCGGTGTTTCCATTGACTGTAATGACTCCACGAGGGCCTGGTGTCTTGAGCTTGAGATATGCATAGTGCGGCACCGCATTGAACTTTGCAAATGCGGTTCGTCCGAGCAGGGCGTGATAGCCACTGCGGAACGGGACTATGTCGAAGATTAACTCCTCGCTTCTTGAAATTATCCGGGGATCCGAAGACCACTTCGAGTGTAACTGAGCTTGTACAACTGGCCTCTACACCTGGTATGACGCCTTTAAAGGTTGTCTTTGTGGGTTTAATCCTTGAGGGATCTATGCCCATTTTCCGCATTTATCCTGATAAAGTAGGTTCAGGCTGCTGCCACTGTCCACGAGGACTCTAGTGAGGTGAAATCCGTCAATGATTGGGTCTAGGACCAATGCGGTGAATCCGTCGTGACTAATGCTAGTGGGGTGGTCCCTTCGATCAAAAGTGATCGGGCAGGAGGACCATGGGTTGAACTTTAGGGCGGCTGGCTCCAACGCATATACGTCCCTGAGCGCACGCTTCCGATCCCTTTTGGGGATGTGGGTTGCGTATATCATGTTCACCGTCCGCACTTGTGGGGGAAAGCCCTTCTGTCCTCTATTGTTCGGCGGCCGGGGCTCCTCCTCGTCATCGCTATGCAGCCCCTTATCTCTGTTTCCGGTACTTAACTTGCCTGCCTGCTTGAACACCCAACAATCCCTGTTGGTGTGATTGGCTGGTTGTTTGGGGGTGCCGTGTATCTGGCACGAGTCATCGAGTATCCGTTCTAAACTGGACGGGCCTGGAGTATTTCTTTTGAATGGCTTTTTCCGATGAACGGGTTTAGAGCCTCTGAATCCGGCATTAACTATCATATCCTCAGTATTGTTGCCGTTAATGCGGCGCTTGTGCTTGTTGCAACGCGACCTGCCATTGTTGTCCTTGGTATCCGAATTACCAGGGCTCTTGGTCACGTTATTGCTACGAGCTAGCCAGCTGTCTTCTCCCGCGCAAAAGCGGGTCATGAGTGTCGTGAGGGCTGCCATGGATTTTGGCTTTTCCTGTCCTAGGTGCCGGGCAAGCCATTCGTCTCGGATGTTATGCTTGAAGGCTGCGAGGGCCTCTGCGTCTGGACAGTCGACTATTTGGCTTTTCTTGGTTAGGAACCGTGTCCAGAATTGTCTGGCCGATTCCTCTGGCTGCTGAATTATGTGGCTTAGGTCATCGGCGTCTGGTGGTCGCACATAGGTGCCCTGGAAATTGTCAAGGAATGTGGATTTCAGGTCCTCCCAGCAACCAATTGACTCTGCTAGCAAGTTGTTAAGCCAATGCCGAGCTGGTCCTTTAAGCTTGAGTGGGAGGTATTTGATAGCATGTAGATCATCACCGTGGGCTATGTGGATATGCAGGAGATAATCCTCGATCCATACCGCAGGATCTATTGTGCCATCGTATGATTCGATGTTTACGGGTTTAAAACCCTCGGGGATTTGATGATCCATTACTTCGTCTGTGAAGCATAGTGGGTGTGCGTTGCCTCTCTACTGGGCTATATCATGACGTAGCTCGGATGAGCTTTGTCTGTTGTGTTTGGCCTGGCCGTATTTGCCATATCTAGCGTGATGGTTATCATCACGTGTCGTGGGGCGCCCACGCGATCCGTAGATCGATCTTGTTTGCCTTGCCTTGTCCTCCAATATGTCTTGCAGGTCCGGCGCGTTTCCCCGTGCCTTGATACTTTTTGAGCGGTGCCGGGGGGCGGCTTGAGTTGATGGCCGAGAGGCCTCTCTGTCGCGGCCACGAGGTGGCCGGTCGGCCGCGTCATACGCTGGTGATGTAGGTTTAGTTGCTTCCTCCTCTAGTCGGGGTAGCAGCCTGCGCTTTGGGTAGCTCTTGGAGGGGCATTCGAGTTCATACTTTTCGGCTGCAAGGACTTCAGTCCATCGGTCGGCTAGCAAGTCTTAGTCAGCTCTAAGATGCTGCTGTTTTTTCTTGAGGCTGCTTGTCGTGGCCATAAGCCTGTGTTTGAAACGCTCTTGTTCAACGGGATCCTCAGGTACGACAAATTCATCGTCGTCGAGGCTTGCTTCGTCTTCGGAGGGAGGCATGTAATTGTCGTCCTCGACCTCTCTGTCTGCCGCACTCTCATGGGGGCTGGCTTCTCCATCCTCCTGTGCTGAATCCTGCTGGAGGGGGTTGTCTTCGGCACTGTCTGGGTGTTATTGTCTCCGGTGCTGGAATCGCCATTTTTGCTATGGCGGGATTTAGAGCGGCGCCGCTGACGCCGGCGCTTAGGCTGTTTCTTAGAGGGGTCATCCTCCGTTGTTCCATCGCCATCCCCTTCTTTTGGGGTGTCCACCATGTATATGTCATATGACGAGGTGGCTTTCCAGTGCCCTATAGGTGCTGGTTCTTGGTCGTCTCCTTCATCAGCGTCCATACCGTCGATGTCTTCGAAGTCGAAGTCGAGCATGTCGGTTAAATCATCGACAGTGGCTATGAAGTGGGTGGTGGGTGGGCTTCGAATTTCTTCGTCGTCCACATCCCAACCTTGCTGACCATAGTTCGGCCAGGGCTCTCCTGATAAAGAGAGAGACTTTAGTGAATTCAGGATGTCGCCAAAGGGCGAGTGCTGAAATATGTCCACGGCGGTGAACTCCATGATCGGAGCCCAATTGGGTTCGATTGGAAGGGGTGTGGAAGATTCAGAGTCCGGAAAGGGGTCCAGCACCTTGGAGTCACGAGCTTCGCGAAGGGAAAGACTGGTGTTTGGCTTGATCGCCGTAGAGATTGCAGCCCCCGAGGTGGTGTCCAACCATCCGTCCTCGATTGGCGCAGTCAGCTCCGAGCTAAGGGTCGGAGCGGACACCTGAGCGGCCTTCTGGACACTGTCCGGTGGCAGAGCTAGATCATGCCCCTCATGATAGTGCGGCGCGCTCAGCCGCGGCTCGAATCCGTCGAAGATCAAGTCTCCGCGGATGTCGGCCGTGTAGTTCAAACTTCCGAATTTGACCTGATGGCCAGGGGTGTAGCTTTCAATCTGCTCCAAATGGCCAAGTGAATTGGCCCGCAGTGCAAAGCCGCCAAATACGAAGATCTGCCCGGGGAGAAAAGTCTCACCCTGGACCGCGTCGTTGTTGATGATCGAAGAAGCCATCGGGCCTAAAGGTGATGACATAGAGGAACTCTCAATGAAAGCACCAATGTCGTTGTCAAAACCAGCGGATCTCGGGTAGGGGGTCCCGAACTGTGCGTCTAGGTGGATGGTAATAGGAGACAAGGGACACGATGTTTTTACCCAGGTTCGGGCCCTCTCGATGGAGGTAAAACCCTACTCCTGCTTGATTAATATTGATGATATGGGTAGTACAAGAGTAGATCTACCACGAGATCAGAGAGGCTAAACCCTAGAAGCTAGCCTATGGTATGATTGTTGTTCGTCCTACAGACTAAAACCCTCCGGTTTATATAGACACTGGAGAGGGCTAGGATTGCACAGAGTCGGTTACAATGGGAGGAGATCTACATATCCGTATCGCCCAGCTTGCCTTCCACGCCAAGGAAAGTCCTATCCGGACACGGGATGAAGTCTTCAATCTTGTATCTTCATAGTCCGGGAGTCCGGCCAAAGGCCATAGTCCGGCCATCCGGACACCCCCTAATCCAGGACTCCCTCGGAGCTTATGAGATTTTCTGTTGAGTTTTGTGTTGTCAAGTTTTCAAGTTTTGGGTAAGGATTTAATGGACTATGGAATAAGGAGTGGCAAGAGCCTAAGCTTGGGGATGCCCAAGGCACCCCAAGGTAATATTAAAGTACAACCAAGAGCCTAAGCTTGGGGATGTCCCGGAAGGCATCCCCTCTTTCGTCTTCTCTATCGGTAACTTTACTTGAGGCTATATTTTTATTCACCACATGATATGTGTTTTTCTTGGAGCATCCTGTATGACTTGAGTCTTTTCTTTTTACTTTGCCACAATAATCCTTGTTGTACACACCTTTTGAGACGGACACGCATGAATCATGATTTATTAGAATACTCTATGTGCTTCACTTATATCTTTTGAGCTAGGCAATATTGCTCTACTCCTTCACTTATATCTTTTTAGAGCACGGTGGTGGTTTTATTTTATAGAAATTGTTGAACTCTCATGCTTCATTTATATTATTTTCAGAGTCTTTTTAAACAGCATGGTAATTTGCTTTGGTTATAAATTTAGTCCTAATATGATAAGCATCCAAGAGGGATATAATAAAAACTTTCATATAAAGTGCATTGCATACTACGAAAAGTTTTAATCCTTACGATTCTTTTGAGATATAAAGATGGTGATATTAGAGTCATGCTAGTGAGTAATTGTGAAGTGGATAAATACTTGTGTTGAGGTTTGTGATTCCCGTAGCATGCACGTATGGTGAACCGTTATGTAACGAAGTTGGAGCATGAGGTATTTATTGATTGCTTCCTTATGAGTGGTGGTCGGGGACGAGCGGTGGTATTTTCCTACCAATATATCCCCCTAGGAGCATGCACGTAGTACTTTGTTTTGATGACTAATAGATTTTTGCAATAAGTATGTGAGTTCTTTATGACTAATGTTGAGTCCATGGATTATACGCACTCTCACCCTTCCACCATTGCTAGCCTATATATTACGGTGCAACTTTCATCGGTACCATACACCCACCATATACCTTCCGCAAAACAGCCACCATACCTACCTATTATGGCATTTCCATAGCCATTTCGAGATATATTGCCATGCAACTTTCCACCGTTCCGTTTATTATGACACGCGTCATCATTCTCATATTGCTTTGCATGATCATGTAGTTGACATCGTATTTGTGGCAAAGCCACCTTTCATAATTCTCTCATACATGTCACTCTTGAGTCATTGCACATCCCGGTACATCACCGGAGGCATTCAAATAGAGTCATATTTTGTTCTAAGTATCGAGTTGTAATTCTTGAGTTGTAAGTAAATAGAAGTGTGGTGATCATCATTACAAGAGCATTATCCCATGTGAGAAAAAAAAGAGTGGCCAAAGAAGCCAAACAAAAAATGAGAGAAAAGGAAAGAAGGGGCAATGTTACTATCCTTTTTCCACACTTGTGCTTCAAAGTAGCACCATGATCTTCATGATAGAGAGTCTCCTATTTTGTCACTTCCATATACTAGTGGGAATTTTTCATTATAGAACTTGGCTTGTATATTCCAATGATGGGCTTCATCAAATTGCCCTAGGTCTTCATGAGCAAGCAAGTTGGATGCACACCCACTTAGTTTTCTTTTTGAGCTTTCATAAACTTATAGCTCTAGTGCATCCGTTGCATGGCAATCCATACTCGCTCGCATTGATATCTATTGATGGCTACCTCCATGGCCTGTTGATACGCCTAGTTAATGTGAGACTATCTCCCTCCTTTTGTCTTCTCCACAACCACCATATTCTATTCCACCTATAGTGTTATCTCCATGACTCACGCTCATGTATTGCGTGAAAGTTGAAAAGGTTTGAGAACTCCAAAAGTATGAAACGATTTCTTGGCTTGTCATCGGGGTTGTGCATGATTTGAATATTTTGTGTGATGAAGATGGAGCATAGCCAGACTATATGATTTTGTAGGGATGACTTTCTTTGGCCATGTTATTTTGAGAAGACATAATTGCTTTATTAGTATGCTTTAAGTATTATTGTTTTTATGTCAATATTAAACTTTTGTTTTGAATCTTACGGATCTGAACATTCATGGCACAACAAAGAAACTTACATGGATAAATATGTTAGGTAGCATTCCACATCAAAAATTCTGTTTTCATCATTTACCTACTCGAGGACGACCAAGAATTAAGCTTGGGGATGATTGATACGTCTCCAATGTATCTATAATTTTTTATTGTTCCATGCAATTATATTATCTGTTTTGGATGTTTTATATGCATTAATATGCTATTTTTTTTGGGACTAACCTATTAACCTAGAGCCTAGAGCCAGTTTCTCTTTTTTCCTTGTTTTTGAGCTTCGCAGAGAAGGAATATCAAACGGAGTCCAAACGGAATAAAACCTTCACGATGATTTTTTGGACCATAAGGCACCCATGAGACTTGGAGATCAAGTCGGAAGAGCCATGAGGCGGCCACAAGGGGGAGGGCGTTCCCAAGGGGTAGGGCGCACCCCCTACCTTGTGGGCCCCCCGTGACTCCCCTGGCCTAATTCTTCATCCTATATATTCACATATATTCCCAAACTACCAGAAGTATCCACGAAAACACTTTTCCACCGCTGCAGCCTTCTATTCCCATGAGATCCCATCTAGGGGCCTTTTCCAGCATCCTGCCGGAGGGGGATTCGATCACGGAGGGCTTCTACATCAACTCTATTGCCCTTCCGATGAAGCATGAGTAGTTTACCTCAGACCTACGGGTCCATAGCTAGTACTCCCTCCGTCCAGAAATACTTGTCGGATAAATGGATACAAATGGATGTATCTAGAACTAAAATACATCTAGATTCGTCCATTCCTCAGACAAGTATTTCCGGATGAAGGGAGTAGCTAGATGGCTTCTTTTCTCTATTTGATTCTCGATACCATGTTCTCCTCGATGTTCTTGGAGATCTATCCGATGTAATCTTCTTTTGTGGTGTGTTTGTCGAGATCCAATGAATTGTGGATTTATGTTTAGCTTATCTATGAATATTATTTGAATCTTCTCTGAATTCTTATATGCATGATTTGATATCTTTGTAATTCTCTTCAAACTATCGGTTTAGTTTGGCCAACTAGATTGGTTTTTCTTGCAATGGGAGAAGTTCTTAGCTTTGGGTTCAATCTTGCGGTGTCCTTTCCCAGTGACAGTAGGGGCAGCAAGGCACGTATTGTATTGTTGCCATCAAGGATAAAAAGATGGTATTTACATCATATTGCTTGAGTTTATTCATCTACATTATGTCATCTTACTTAATGCGTTACTCTGTTGTTCATGAACTTGATACTCTAGATGCAGGCAGGAGTCGGTCGGTGTGTGGAGTAATAGTAGTAGATGCAGGCAGGAGCCGGTCTACTTGACACAGACGTGATGCCAATATTTCATAATCATTGCCTTAGATATCGTCATAACTTTGCGCTTTTCTATCAATTGCTCGACAGTAGTTTGTTCACCCACCGTATTATTTGCTATCTTGAGAGAAGCCTCTAGTGAAACCTATGGCCCCCGGGTCTATTTTCCATCATATAAGTTTCTGATCTAATATTTTCCATCATATAAGTTTCCGATCTACTATTTGCAATCTTTTACTTTCCAATCTATAAACTGAAAAACCCAAAAATATTTTACCTTTTGTTTATCTATCTCTAATATACCTCACTTTTGCAAGTGACCGTGAAGGAATTAACAACCCCTTTATCGCGTTGGGTGCAAGTTGTTTGATTGTTTGTGCAGGTATTGGTGATTTGTGTGTTGTCTCCTACTGGATTGATACCTTGGTTCTCTAATTGAGGGAAATACTTATCTCTACTTTGCTGCATCACCCTTTCCTCTTCAAGGGGAAAACCAAGGCAAGCTCAAGAAGTAGCACCCATATGTTTACCCTTGATGGCAACAATACAATATGTGTCTCGCTACCCCTACTTTGTCACTGGGTGAGATCACCGCAAGATTGAACCCAAAACTAAGCACCTCTCTCATTGCAAGAAGAACCAATCTAGTTGGCCAAACCAAACCGATAATTCGAAGAGAAATACAAAGATATCAAATCATGCATATAAGAATCCAGAGAGGATTCAAATAATACTCATAGATAAACTGGTCATAAATCCACAATTCATCGGATCTCGACAAACACACCGCAAAAGAAGATTACATCGGATAGATCTCCAAGAACATCGAGGATAACATGGTATTGAGGATCAAAGAGAGAGAGGAAGCCATCTAGCTACTAGCTATGGACCCATAGGTCTGTGGTAAACTACTCACGCTGCATCGGAAGGGCAATAGAGTTGTTGTAGAAGCCCTCCGTGATCGAATCCCCCTCCGGCATGATGTCAGAAAAGGCCCCAAGATGGGATCTCACGGGAACAGAAGGTTACAACGGCGAAAACGAATGTTGGTGGACGCTCCTGGTAGTTAGGGAATATTTCTGAATTTATAGGCCAAGAATTAGGGTTGGAGGAGTTCTGAGGGGGCCACAAGCCAGGGGGCCCATAGGGCGCGCCCAGAGGGCTTCTGGAGTCCTCAGGACTCTTCTGCCTTCCTCCCCAAGTCCTATGTGTGTCTTCTGGTCCAAGAAAAATCATCGTAAGGTTTTATTCTATTTGGACTCCGTTTGATATTCCTTTTCTATAAAACTCAAAAACAAGGAAAAAATAGAAACTGACACTTTGGCTCTGGGTTAATAAGTTAGTCCCAAAAATAATATAAATTAACATATTATTGCATATGAAACATCCAAAACAAATAATATAATAGCATGGAACAATAAAAAATTATAGATACGTTGGAGACATATGAAGCATCCCCAAGCTTAATTCCTGCTCGTCCTTGAGTAGGTAAATGATAAAAATAGAATTTTTGATGTGGAATGCTACCTAACATATTTATCCATGTAATCTTCTTTATTGTGGCATGAATATTCAGATCCATAAGATTCAAAACAAAATTTTAATATTGACATAAAAACAATAATACTTCAAGCATAATAATAAAGCAACCATGTCTTCTCAAAATAACATGGCCAAAGAAAGTTATCCCTACAAAATCATATAGTCTGTCTATGCTCCATCTTCATCACACAAAGTATTTCACCAGGCACAACCCCGATGATAAGCCAAGGAATTGTTTCATACTTTTAGTGTTCTCAAACTTTTTCAACTTTCACGCGATACATGAGCATGAGCCATGGATATATCACTATAGTTGGAATAGAATATGATGGTTGTGGAGAAGACAAAAAGAAGGAGAAAATCTCACATCAACTAGGCAAGTCAACGGGATATGGATATGCCCATCAATTGATATCGACGCAAGTGAGTAGGGATTGTCATGCAACAGATGCACTAGAGCTATAAGTGTGTGAAATCTCAAAAAGAAACTAAGTGGGTGTGCATCCAACTTGCTTGCTCACGAAGACCTAGGGAAATTTGAGGAAGCCCATCATTGGAATATACAAGCCAAGTTATATAATGAAAAATTCCCACTAGTATATGAAAGTGACAAAATAGGGGGCTCTCTATCATGAAGAAGATGGTGCTACTTTGAAGCACAAGTGTGGAAAAAGGATAGTAACATTGTCCCTTCTCTCTTTTCTCTCATTTTTTTCTCCTTTTTTGTTTGGGCTTCTTTGGCCTTTTTTTATTTGGGCTTCTTTAGCCTCTTTTATGTTTATAAAGTCCGGAGACTCATCCCAACTTGTGAGGGAATCATAACTTCCTTCATCCTTTCCTCACATGGGACAATGCTCTAACAATGACGATCATCACACTTTCATTTACTTACAACTCAATACTAGAACAAAAATATGACTCTATATGAATGCCACCGACAGTGTACTAGGAGGTGTGGTAATCAAGAGTGACATGTATAAAAAATTATGAACGATAGCCTTGCCACAAATAATACGCCAACTACATGATCATGCAAAGCAATATGACAATGATGGTATGTGTCATAATAAACGGAATGGTGGAAGTTGCATGGTAATATATCTCGGAATGGCTATGGAAATGCCATAATAGGTAGGTATGGTGGTTGTTTTGAGGAAGGGTAAATGGTGGGTTTAATGCACCGGCGAAAGTTGCATGGTACTGGAGAGGCTAGCAATTATGAAAGGGTGAGAGTGCGTATAATCCATGGATTCAATATTAGTCATAAAGAACTCACATACCTATTGCAAAAAAATATTAGTCATCAAAACAAAGTACTACATGCATGCTCCTAGGGGGATCGATTGGCAGGAAAAGACCACCTCTCGTCCCCGACCGCCACTCATAAGGAAGACAATCAAAGAATAAATCATGCTCCGACTTCATCACATAACATTTCACATACGTGCATGCTACGGGAATCACAAACTTCAACACAAGTATTTCTACCAATCCACAATTACTCACTAGCATGACTCTAATATCACCATCTTTATATCTCAAAACAAATGCAAGGAATCATACTTCTCATAGTATTCAATGCTCTTTATATGAAAGTTTTTATTATATCCCTCTTGGATGCCCATCATATTAGGACTGAATTCATAACCTAAGCAAATTACCATGTTGTTTAAAGACTCAAAATAATATAGGTGAAGCATGAGAGTTCATCAATTTCTAAAAAATAAAACCACCATCGTGCTCTAAAATGATATAAGTGAAGCACTAGAGCAAACTGCCTACACTACTGGAATCTGGCACTTTGCCATCTGCCATGGCAGATGGCAAAGGCATGGTCAGCGGATGGCAAAGGCTTTGCCATCTGCCAGCAGACGGCAAACAGTTTCCATTGCCATCAGCTGGCAGATGGAAAAGCCTCTTAACGGGGTTAGCCCTATTAGAAAGCTAACGGCATACTTTGCCGTCTGCCAGCAGATGGCAAAGGCTGCAGGCTCTTTGCCGTCTACCAGCAGATGGCAAAGGCTGCAGGCTCTTTGCCGTCTGCCAGCAGATGGCAAAGGCTGCAGGCTCTTTGCCGTCTGCCAGCAGATGGCAAAGGCTGCATGCTTTGTCATCTGCCAGCAGATGTCAAAGGGCCCAAATAGGCCAGCCCAATTTTACATGTAGATGACACGTGGCCTCTTTGCCATCTGCCAGCTGATGGCAAAGCTCTTTGCCATCTGCCAGCAGATGGCAAAGTGCCTATATTGCCCCATTTATTTATTTTTTCTTATATCAATTCATTTTCACAGAAAATCAAACACAAATATATTTATATGACCAATATAGCATATTCAACACATATTACCAATAGTCATGAACACATATATATCGAACACATATCCAACACATGTTACCAATAGTAGCAAGTTTCATCCATACATATACATAGTTTCATCAATATTACACAGTTTCATCATAGGTAGCAAGTTTCACAAAGTCAAAACAAAAACTAAAGACAAGCACTCCATCAACCCAAGCTTCCGTGATCTGAAGCAAATCTACAAAATGGGAAAGAAGAAAGTTAGAAGAAGACTAGAAGAAGAAGATTATTATGATGCAACTAAAATGTGAAGATTATTATGATGCAACCTATATCTGTAAAATAGGTCATTTTGGAGCTAAGTATGGTTATTATGTCATTTTTGAGCTAACTAAGCATACTAAGTCATTTTGGTGTAAAAAATGCTAAGTAAGGTCATTTTGGAACTAATAAGTTTATTATGTCATTTTGGAGCTAGCTAAGCATATGAAGTCATTTCGGAGCTAAAATATGTCATTTCGTAAGTCATTTTAGAGCTAGCTAAGCATATTAAGTCATTTAGAGGAAAAAATGCTAAGTATAGGTCATTTTAGAGCTATCATAGGTTAAATAGGTCATTTTTGAGCTAGCTAAGCATATTAAGTCATTTTGGAGGAAAAAATGCTAAGTATAGGTCATTTTAAAGCTATCCTAGGTTAAATAGGTCATTTTGGAGCTAATTAAGAAAAGCACTAGGCAAAACTTACCGTCAACCCGTAGGTGAAGGATCAAGGTTCTTGCTCGCGGTAGTGGCACACGAAGGAGGATCGGGGTTCTTGCTCGCGCCAATGGCAGACGTCGATGGTTGTTGGGAGTTATGTTGCACCAAATTAAAGATCATTTGCAATGTCTCGTTAGCATGAACGCACGGGGAGGTCGTCGAACACCAGACCCTCATAGCGACGAAACAACTGCACATTTAAATCCACCTGATCAACACAAATATATTATGATGTTTTTCATAACAAAGTCGGAAAATATATGACCTAACTCATAGTTCATAAATATATGACCCCGTCGGCATCTTCATATATAATTGAACTTATAACACACATGTATACATGTTGTAATTAGAAGAAGAAAAATACAGTGGTAACTCATCTCAGTTAGTAATTGTAGACCATTTAGTGAAATAGCTTCTCAGATGTTAAATGCTCCACTACCCTTGCATTCTAGCCGACAATTAATTCTGATTTAACATTGTATGTAACCGTAACTGTGGATGTCCACATTCTAAATTTCAGAAGAATTTTTTTAATGTAGATGTCTGCAACATTAAAATTTATATCTAATATTTTTGTGTGTATGTTAACAAAAATATGAAGGAGTGCATGTTTCATTTATTATTTCAAAATTACGACCCGCACATTAGTCTCATTCGTGTAATGGGAAAAACAAAGTATTCCATATTCAAATGCTAGTATAAATTTTTGCATTAAAGGAAACAAACTCAGGAATTTCTAAAATTTAAAGAGGGATTTGATTGATATTATTTAGTTAAAATTTTATGGTAAAAGAAGTCTGGGAGCAAAATGTTTGCACCTGATGTGGTCTTATTAGTATATTTTTAGGCAAGATAATGAAGACAAAATAACAAATCTATAGGTAGATATGTTTGATTTTTCTTATCACAAATCTGTCCTACATACGGTTCCTCTGCCTTAATAACACCATTTCATATTTTTGCATACACCTAATTAAATTGTAAATATGGAAAAACTGTTGCTCAAGCCTAACTTAATTATATGCAGTACAAATTATAGGACAGAACTACTGGCATTTAGAAAATATGAATAACGTCAATACCAAATCACAGCCTGTTCAAATGAATCCCTGGCCCAATATGCTCTTTAAGGTACAGGGGGAGAGAAAATTTCCATATACATTTAGACATAGCAGAACATGAGCTGAAAGAGTAGCTATGAGCTCAGTTATAAAACTGGAAGTTGCTAGTGTATGTATATTTACATACTTATATTTTTCTCATCTCTTCATTGGGAGATAACATGTATAATTTAGCATGTATATCTGCGGACATAGCAATTCGTCAGTTACAGGATGTTGATCGGAATACAATTGGAAACTTTGATCGCAAGACATACTATACTTCTAGCCAATTATTTGTATCTTCAAATCCTCTAGTCAAGAAATAAACCAAATCATCAATAAATATTATAAGGGAAAGAAACTATGAAATAAAAGGATCTGCAAGATAATGTCTTTTCAACAAAATAGCAGTGCAACACACCATTTGTACAGAAAAACTGTACGTAGCTATCATGCAAGCATATGATACTTGATCCTTAATTTCATCATAATCCAGTGGAAGAGAGGAAATCATACATCTATGTAGGACGTATATCACTGTCACCCATCTGCCCATGGCATCCAGACACGCTGTTGCCAGCCGTTGCACCACCATCCTGACACATGGGCACCTCACGCCACTACATGAGGATGATTGGTGGTGGAGTCCGTAGCAGGCTGCATGTCGATGTCCTCGCCGGACAAAAAACAGTGCTATTGTTGGTACCTAATGTTCTCTAACTGTCTTCCAAATAGAACTACAAAGGTATGACCAGATTGCCTATAAACAGTGGGATAAATAAATGGAATATGTTTTAGTTTGATTTTTGAAAGACATGGTTGAACTCTAAGAAACCAAATTCATAAATGAGGTTAGAGAGGTCGGCCAGGTTACATAGCTATTCTCTCTAGCAAACAACATAATCAAAGTAGCAAGTCTCGGTGCACGGATAAGTTCCGAAATAATGACAACTTATTTCCATTGTCTAGAACTAAGCATCATTTTCCAAGCTTGAACATTATTAAAGCAATATAAATTTAATCACAGTGCAACTCTATATATGTATAAGAGGCGACGTCAAAATCCCAGGCACTAATTAGAAATTATGTGAAGCTCCAGATGCCCCAAAGGCATGGACGTACTGCAAACCTGTTCATATATGCTCATTACGTTTGAGTGGAATCATCCCCGGAATCAGCTCGACACTGACGTTAGGCTGCATTTCTCGATCTTCTCTACGCGACCGGTGGAGTGGCAATGGAGAGGGCGTGGGTGGATCTGCATGACATAATGGCCGAACACATGTCAGCAAGGATACCACTGGCATGGGAAAAGAGGAGATCAATCGCTCGAGTTGGTGGAGAAGAAGCCACAATAGATGGCGCCCAAGCACAGGCATGGCGGCGGCATGAGGACGCCAAAGCCGGCAGACTCGCTAGGCCTCGGCAGACTCGCTAGGGCTTTTGCTTTAGATGATCCACGATCTATGGGATTTTTCTTTACGAACGGATCTTATTAGAAAAAAATAACGTGAAGAAGAAGCCTTAAGCCTTGCCGGCGTGGAGTGGCACAGAATCCTCGGGGGAGGGCGAGATATTAGGAGTTCTATTTTTCTACCATACCAAATCAAGCTTGTTACGGCAAGGCAGGAATTGCAAATTGTATTTGCCTAGCTACGTGACCAGATTGGACTTGCCTTTTCTAAAAACCAGATTGGACTTTCCTTTTCTAAAAACCATATTGAACTTGTTGCCCGTATAGCACATACCTTTTTTTAAATGGTATAGCACATACCTTTAGCATTACGTGCAATGTTTTATGGATTAATTCGGAGGCTTGTAAAAAAACACTCATTGATTGATTTCTAGGATTGATCTAGACCGTAATAACTTGGTCCCACCAGATTAACGGCTCCTAATTTCTAATTAACGTGGTAATTTTTTGGAAGTCTAGAATTAGTATAGGTATAGATAGATAGATTGATAGATAGATAGATAAGATATAAGATATAAGGTTGCAGTACCCACATAGCAAAATGCATTAACTTGTGATTCCAGAATTAAACAACCAACAACATGCGCCAGGGTAGGATTTTGCACACAACAAGTACTCTGAAAATAAATTGCACACATGTACAGAACAGAGAACATGAGCCAGGACACTGATCCATAGGGAAGAAGAGAAGGGGATGAGCTCACCTTGCAGTTTAGGCTCCGGGGGCGTGGTCGTCCTGGTGCCGCTCCTAGCTTGGGAGCGTCACTCGGGCATCAATGGCGTTGGGGCTAGCTCCTCTGAGACATGGGGTCGCAGCTCCTTGAAGAAGGCGCGTCGGACGGCGGCGAAGATGGGATCCGGTGGGAAATAGACCGGGCTGACGGGGGCGGGGCGGTGGGCGGCCTGGATCCGGAGCAGCAACCGACGGGGACCGACGCGGCCGGCCTTGATCCTTGGGGTGGCGGGCAGCAACCGGCGGGGAGGTGCAACTGGTCGGTCTCCTCCCTCGCGGTGGGGCAGGAATGGACTGGCGGGATGGCCTATCCTACGGCCATGTAGGGGAAACCGGCGGCGGCGGCGACCGGTGAGGGCGGCGGCGATCGGTGAGGGTGGCGGGGAACCCTATCCAGCAGCACGCACGGGAGTGGGCAGAGACTAATTCGGGGTGGCTGGGGTTTTCTTTGGGAGGCTGTGGGTTTTATGTTCTTTATTTTTTCACTCTTTGCTTTTTTAGCAAGGAGAGAGATAGTCCCATCTCTTTGCCATCTGCCAGTAGATGGCAAAGAATCTTTGCCGTCTGCTGGCAGATGGCAAAGAGGTGAGGCTGGTACGCTGTTACACTCTTGAAGGCCACAGGATTTGCCAACCTCTTTGCCATCTGCTGGCAGATGGCAAAGAATTGGCTGATGGCAACCATGTTCTTTGCCGTCTGTCGGTTCTTTGCCATCTGTTTTTTATAAGCAGATGGCAAAGACGTTCTTTGCCATCAGCTGGCAAATGGGAAAGAGCTGGCTGATGGAAAATTCCCTGTTTCCGGTAGTGCTAGCTCAAAAGATATAAGTGAATCACATAGAGTATTCTAATAAATTCATGATTAAAGTGTGTCCCTCTCAAAATGTGTGTACAGCAAGGATGATCGTGGCAAACTAAAAATCAAAGACTCATATCATACAAGACCCTCCAAGCAAAACACATATCATGTGGTGAATAAAAATATAGCCACAAGTAAATTTACTGATGGATTGAAGACAAAATAGGGGATGCCATCCGGGGCATCCCCAAGCTTAGATGCTTGGTTGTCCTTGAATATTACCTCGGTGTGCCTTGGGCATCCCCAATCTTAGGCTCTTGCCACTCCTTATTCCATAGTCCATCAAATCTTTACCCAAAAGTGAATCTTATTCTAATAATTATGAATCTGGATTTGGAGAGGTCATAACTTTATTTAATGATGAATCCACTACTTTGGAAGAGGTTTCAATTGACTATGATAAAAAAGTTGTTATCTATGATGATATGTATGCTATAAAGAGTAATGATATCCATGAAACTTATCATCATGATTTTAATGCTCAAATTAACTACGTGAATGAAGTATCACATGGTAGTTATTTTGTTGAGTTTGCTCCCACTAATATGAATGAGAAGAAATTTGCTTATGTGCAGAGTAATAAAATTTCTATGCTTCTGTATCATGTTAGTATACTCCATGTGGAGAGCTATAAAGGTAATATTCAAGGACAACCAATCATCTAAGCTTGGGGATGCCCCGGATGGCATCCCCTCTTTTGTCTTCAGTCCATCAGTAAATTTACTTGAGGCTATATTTTTATTCACCACATGATATGTGCTTTGCTTGGAGCATCTTGTATGATATGAGTCTTTACTTTTTCAGTTTTCCACAATCATCCTTGCTGTACACACATTTTGAGAGGGACACGCATTAATCATGAATTTATTAGAATACTCTATGTGCTTCATTTATATCTTTTGAGCTAGGCAGTTTGCTCTAGTGCTTCACTTGTATCTTTTTAGAGCACGGTAGTGGTTTTATTTTATAGAAATTGTTGAACTCTCATGCTTCACTTATATTATTTTGAGAGTCTTTAAACAACATGTTAATTTTCTTAGGTTATGAATTAGTCCTAATATGATGGGCATCCAAGAAGGATATAATAAAAACTTTCATATAAGAGCATTGAATATATGAGAAGTTTGATTCCTTCCATTTGTTTTGAGATATAAAGATGGTGATATTAGAGTCATGCTAGTGAGTAATTGTGGATTGGTAGAAATACTTGCGTTAAAGTTTGTGATTCCCGTAGCATGCACGTATGGTGAACCATTATGTGATGAAGTCGGAGCATGATTTATTTTTTGATTGTCATCCTTTGTGTGGAAGTCGGGAGCGCGCGATGGTTAACCCCTACCAACCTCTCCCCTAGGAGCATGCGTGTAGTACTTTATTTTGATGGCTAATAAATTTTTGCAACAAGTATGTGAGTTCTTTATGACTAATATTGAGTCCATGGATTATACGCACTCTCACCCTTCCACCATTGCTAGCCCTATAGTACCGTGCAACTTTCGCCGGTGCATTAAATCCACCATATACCTTCCTCAAAACATCCACCATACCTACCTATTATGGCATTTCCATAGCCATTCTGAGATATATTGCCATGCAACTTCCACCATTCCGTTTTATCATGACACATACCATCATTGCCATATTGCTCTCATATGCATGAGGTATTCATAAATAAAAAAGGCCAAAGAATCCCAAACAAAAAAAGAAGAAGAAAATGAGAGAAAAGGAGAGAAGGGACATTGTTACTATTGTTTTTCCACACTTGTGCTTTGAAATAGCACCATATTCTTCATGATAGAGAGTCTCCTATTTTGTCACATTCATATACTAGTGGGAATTTTTCATTATAGAACGTGGCTTGTATATCCCAATGATGGACTTCCTCAAATTGCCCTAGGTCTTCATGAGAAAGCAAGTTGGATGCACACCCATTTAGTTTCTTTTTGAGCTTTCATACACTTATAGCTATAGTGCATCTGTTGCATGGCAATCCCTACTCACTTGCATCGATATCAATTGATGTGCATCTCCATAGCCCATTAATTTGCCGAGTTGATGTGAGGCTTTCTCCTTCTTTTTGTCTTCTCCACAACCACCATATTCTATTGCACCTATAGTGTTATATCTATGGCTCACGCTCATGTACTGTGTGAAAGTTGAAAAAGTTTGAGAACACTAAAGTATGAAACAATTGCTTGACTAATACCAGGGTTGTGCATGATGAAATACTTTGTGTGATGAAGATGGAGCATAGCCAGACTATATGATTTTGTAGGGATAACTTTCTTTGGCCATGTTATTTTGAGAAGACATGATTGCTTTATTAGTATGCTTGAAGTATTATTGGTTTTATGTCAATATTAAACTTTTGGTTTGAATCTTATGGATTTGAATATTCATGCCACAATAAATAAGATTGCATTGATAAATATGTTAGGTAGCATTTCAAATCAAAAATTCTGTTTTTATTATTTACCTACTCGAGGACGAGCAGGAATTAAGCTTGGGGATGCTTGATACGTCTCCAATGTATCTATATTTTTTTTATTGTTCCATGCTATTATATTATCTATTTTGGATGTTTTATATGCATTAGTATGTTATTTTATATTATTTTTGGGACTAACTTATTAGCCCAGAGCCCAATGCCAGTTTTTGTTTTCTCTTTGTTTTTTTACTTTTACAGAAAAAGAATATCAAACGGAGTCCAAAAGGAATAAAACTTTACAATGATTTTTCTTGGACCATTAGACACCTACGTGACTTGGAGAGATGGTCAGAAGAGTCACAAGAAGGTCACAAGCATCTAGGCCGCGCCCTAGGGGGCGGCTTGCACTACTAGGAAAAGGGCTATAGATGGAATGGCCACTAATGGCGCACCTGTCATGTGGTGCGCCACTACTATATAGCAGTGGCGAACCATTTGCAGGTGCGCCATTAGTGTGGAAGACACTAATGGCGCACCAGGCACACGGTGCGCCACTAGTAATTATTTTTTTCTTATTTTTCCAAAGATACTAATGGCGCATCATGGCAAGGTGCGCCATTACTAGTGCTAACTAGTAATGGCGCACCGGCCACATAGTGCGCCACTACTGTTGTTCTTTTTATTCTTTTTTTGCAAAACTACTAATGGCACACCCTAGCGTAGTGCGCCATTACTAGTTTAAACTAGTAATGGCGCACTGTGCCACGGTGCGCCATTAGAATATATACTTTTTTATTTTTTTGCAAAACTTCTAATGGCGCACCAGCAGCAGGTGCGCCATTAGTAACCAGGGTTACTAATGGCGCATTTGCAGGTGGTGCGCCATTAGTAACCTGGGACCAACAAGATATTTTGGACAGCCCACCTACCCACTCACTTTCACCACTTCATTCTCTCCACCTCCTCCTCCAAGCTTGTCTCGGATGCCTCCTCCTCCTCACCTCATTTTCACCATAGATTCATCAAAATTAAGTGGTGAAATTACCTTTTTTTGATAGGTAAGTAAGGGGAAAGCTATCTTCATGTTGTAGATCTACTTTTTTCTCCCTAGCTCACTCCAACAACGTGCACATGCACTTTTTGTGGCCTAGCTAGATCTATGTATGTTTGTGGTGTTGCATATGTTTGTGGTGTTGCATATATGTTTGTGTTTGCAGGTACCGGTATTTGAAATGCGATAGTTGCCAATATTTTGCCGGAATGTTGATTCATTTCCGTTTCGTCGAGAATTTTGGCACTATGCATTCTTTTTGGTCCTATTTTTAGGGAAAGTCATGCCAAATTTTTCTTGGTTCTAAAATATCGTTTTGCTCTACCCCGTAGGCGACCATGGTCCGCACGATGATCGAAGGCATCATGAATAGGTTTTTGAGCTCCGCGAAGGCCGAGATGCTTCAAAAGAACAAGACCGAGATAAGATGTCCGTGTCGAAGATGCAAGCTAAAAAGCCTTATTGCGGATCCGGATTCCGGGTAGGTGCGGGACCACCTGCTCTTGCGTGGTTTCATGGATGGCTATCGGTGGCAAGGTGATGAAGATGACTATGAAGTCGTCCATGGGGGCCAGGCGGCAAGAAATGAGAAAGACTCGGGCGGGCGAGAAGATGAAGAATCTCCAGGACATGATCACGACGGTGATGATGTACACAGTCATCATGTAGAAGATGCAGGACATGATGATGGGGAAGATGCCAGAGCAGACGAAGGGCATGATCATGAAGATGAAGATGTCGGTGGAGCAGACGACGATGGACCATCGATGGGTTGGGTGCAGGACCCTCATGTTCAAGAGCTGCTTCTCAAGCAGACGGATAACGCAAGAGCTGCCGCCCGAGAGAAAGCCAAGCTGGATCAACTGGAGATAGACGCGGTTACTCCATTGTATGAAGGATGCAGGCCCAAGGATACCCGCCTGAAAGTAACGCTCATGGCTCTGGAGATGAAGGTAAAACACAAAATGACCGACGCATGCTTCGACGAGAACATGTCATTCTGGTGCGAACGTCTTCCCAAGGGGAACAAGTGCCCGACCAGTTTCGAGGAGGCGAAGAAAATCGTGTGTCCTCTGGATTTACCGCACATGAAATACCATGTGTGCATGAACAATTGCATCATTTATCGGGATGAGCACGCGGAGTCTACCATATGTCCGGTGTGCGGCGTCACTCGATACAAGAAGAGGAAGAAAGCTCCTCGAAAAGTGGTGTGGTACTTTCCGATCACTCCTCGTCTGCAGGGGTATTTCGCGGACCCTAAGGTAGCAAAGCTCCTACATTGGCACGCGGATAGGGAGGAGAAGAAGCGAGAAGATGACGCAAATGATCCGGAGATAAATAAAAAAGACAAGATGCTGAGTCACCCTAGGGATGGGAGCCAGTGGCAAGCGTTGAACTTCGAACACCCAGAATTTGGTAAGGATCCAAGGAACATCATGCTGGGCGCGAGCACCGATGGAGTGAATCCGTTTGGTAGCCAGAGAAGCACAAATAGCACCTGGCCTATGTTTGTGTGGATGTACAACCTTCCCCCCTGGTTGTGCATGAAGAGGAAGTACATTCACATGAGTATGTTAATTGAAGGGCCGAAAACAACCAGGGAACGACATCAATCTGTATCTGGGGCTGCTGAAAGAGGAGCTAGACACGCTGTGGAAAACGCCAGCCAATACGTGGGACACCGCACAGAAAGAATATTTCCCTATGAGAGCCGCATTGCTCACGACGGTGCACGACTATCTCGGTTACGGATATCTCGCAGGGCAGGTGGTCCACGGATTTTCTGGATGCGTCGGGTGCATGGATGACACAACGTATCGCCAGCTAGATAGAGATCCCGGGTCTTTGAAAACCGTGTTCATGGGACATCGAAGGTGGCTTCCCGATGATGACCCGTGGAGGAAACGCAAGGATCTGTTCGATGGTGAAACCGAACCCCGAAGACGCCCGCGTACGAGGAGCAGCAAGGAAATAGACCAGCTGTTGAAAAATTGGAAAGATTGCCCACTGCCGGGAAAGAAGCAAAAGGCGCCAGAGCCAGGAAAGAAGCGAAAGGCGCCAGAGCCGCTGCTGAAGGTATGGAAAACGAGGTCTGTTTTCTGGGACTTGTTATACTGGAAGATCCACTGTGTGCCTCATAGCCTTGATGTCATGCATATCATGAAGAATGTATGCGAGAGTCTGCTTGGTACCCTGCTCAACATGCCAGAGAGGACCAAAGATGGGCCGAAAGCAAGGGCAGACTTGAAATCAATGGGCATCAGGGAGGAGCTTCACGCTAATGATCATGATGATGATGAGGCGAAGCAGGACACGGAAAGTCATCGCAAAGGCAAAAAGGCCAAGAAGACCGGGAATGACTACCCTCTCGCGTGCTTCACTCTAAATAAGGAGGAGATCGATCAGTTTTTCACCTGCCTCGTAGGAGTAAAACTTCCTTATGGTTACGCGGGGAAGATAAGCAGATACCTAGACCCAGCGAAGCAGAAGTTCAGCGGGATGAAGTCTCATGACTGTCACGTGCTGATGACGCAGATACTTCCAGTTGCAATCCGTGGGATCATGGACGCGCACGTCCGTGAAATGCTATTTGGCCTATGCAACTTTTTCGACGTCATCTCTCGGAAGTCGGTTGGCGTGAGGCAACTCAGAAGGCTACAGGAAGAGATCGTGGTGATACTATGCGAGCTTGAGATGTACTTCCCGCCCACATTCTTCGATGTTATGGTGCATCTGCTGGTCCATATCGTGGAGGATATCATCCAACTCGGGCCGACGTTCCTGCACAGCATGATGCCGTTCGAAAGGATGAATGGTGTCATCAAAGGATACGCTCGCAACATGTCACGTCTAGAAGGAAGCATAGCCATGGGCTTTCTGACCGAAGAGTGCATCTCCTACTGCACGAATTATCTAGGCATTGAGGACCCCGTTGGTCTGCTCGTCAACAGGCACCTCAGCAGGCTCGCTGGATGGGGTCACCGTGAGGGTCGCCGCGAAATGCATGTCGACTTCGAGGGTCGACTCGCCGACTTTGAAAGAGCAAACCAAGTCGCGCTACAACACATAGACGTGGTCGATCCTTGGGTGGTAGAGCACTAAACCTTTATTGAGAAGACGTACAATGACCAAGGCCAACAGAGGACGGACGGAGATATAATCAAAGAGCACAACTCATGTTTCACGCGTTGGTTCAAGCAGAAGCTTCTGTTGTACCCTTTACATGAGGATTCTTCCGCGGAAGAACAACTCATATTCGCCTTGTCACAGGGCGCCGAGCACAACCTGATGACGTATGAGGCGTACGATATCAACGGCTACACATTCTACACCGAGGGAAAGGACATGAAGAGCGATAGTTATCAGAACTCCGGGGTAACGATGGAATCCTACACTGGTAACGACAAGGACAGATACTACGGAAGGATCGAGGAGATCTGGGAGCTGAGCTACGCTGGAGAGAAGGTCCCGATGTTCCGTGTCAGATGGGCCAAGAGCGTCATAAAAGAAGACCGGTATTTCACCACCATGGTTATACCCGAAGCCAAATCCAAGACCGCGGGCGCAAATGTCACCGCGAAAAATGAGCCATGGGTACTGGCTTCCCAAGTGGACCAATGCTTCTTCATTACCGACCCGCCAAAGCCCAGTCGTGTTGTCGTGAGGAGAGGCAAAAGGAAGATCATCGGAATGGATGGAGTCGCCAATGAGCAAGACTTCGACAAGTACGGTGACCCGAAGATGGAACATGATGATGACGATGAAGTATCAGCATACACCACAAGAAGAAGCAAGACCACCCTACCTAAAGGACGTCCGTTCAAGAGAAGAACTCCATTTACGAAAAATAAGGGCAAGAAGATTGTGAACAGATAGCTATCTAAGATCGATTGTATTTAAATTGTAGCCTTCATTTCTCGATTGTATTTCATGGGCACTTTTTGAACTCATGAATGTTTTTAAATTTCATGGACACTCGATCTTGATCCCCCTCCATCTCGATCGCTATCCCACCTCGCCAGATCCGGTCCCCCTCGCCGCCGAGCACCCCCCGCGCCATCTCCCCCGCTCCACCGGCCGCCGCCGCCGACCCCCGGCCCGCACCCTCCCCACTCCACCATCGCCGACGACCCACCGCACCCTCCCCCTCTCCATCGGCCGCCGCCGCCGACCCCAGGCCCGCACCCTCCCCCACTCCACCGCCGCCGCCGACCCCCCGCACCCTCCCCCCATATGAATATTTTTTCACATTCATAAATATTTTCAAATAACAAATTTGAACATATTTTTTAAAAAAATATTACTGTTTTTATAAAAAAATATTACTGTTATGATTTAAACAAGTTTGAACATATTTAAACACAAATAAATACTAATGGCGCACCGAGGGGAGGTGCGCCATTAGAATAGTCGTACTTATGGCGCACTAGGGGGAGGTGCGCCATTAGAACCCTCCCCCCACTCCACCTATTGCCCTCGCACTGTGGCCTCCCTCCCTCCCTTGCCAGATTCCCCACTCGATCGACCCCAACCGTACGCCGCCGCCGTAGCCGCCCACGCGCCCCCGCCGTCCGCCGCCTCCGTCCGCCGCAGCCGCCCATGCGCCCCCGCCGCCTCCCTCTCCCCTTCCTCCCCCTCGAGCACCGCCTCCCCCCGAGCCCCGCCTCCCCCACGAGCGCCGCCTTCCTCGCCTCCCTCCCTAACCCTCGGAGCCGCCGGAGACTTGGAGCCTCAGCGCCGCCCCACGTCCACCAGGAGAGGAGGCCCCACGTCCACGTCACTGTGGCCACCGGCCGCCCCGTGCTCTGTCGTTGTGCCTAGGAGCTGCGTCCACGGATTGGAGCCGGGTCATCAAGGATCGAGCGCATCAACCTCTTCTTCCTCATCACCGACCACTACTTCTCGGCGTTGATCCGCGCTGCCCCGACCACCGTCGGCCTCGCCTTCTCCTTCCCCAGCTCTGCGGTGAGCGTCTCCATCGATTCCCCCTCTTTTCCCCTTGTTTAGTCGCCATTTGTGCCGCCCACCACTTCCCTGCGGGCTCGTGCTCACCGCGCCGGCCGCCCCTCGCGTGGTCGTGCGCCACCCACGCCCTGCCTAGCTGTGGCCGCACCCTGTAGAATGCACTTTCTGAATATGCTGTCACAACTGGTAGTATGCATCAGATGCAGAGTAGATGGAAGGCAGGGAAGGGATAAAATTATGCACTGACATCAAATTCTCAGTTTTTAGTCACTGCTAGTATTTGGCATGAGTGCTTCCTTCATCATTGCAAGTTTTATGTGTGTAATCATCAACTCGCAGATTTGTTGATATATAGCAGTATCAACATGATACATCTATAGTGTACTTCATCAAGATCATGATAGTTTTATACTATGCCAATAATATATCTTCGAGGATGGGTCTGATTCTTCTTCATTATTGGAGCTTAAATAGTAGAGTAGGCCCTTCGAGCAAAATGTTTTCTTCGATATCGCTTTCGCATAGAAAACTATGCAAAAGAAGCTCATTTGTGTCAATAAGAATCGCATAGTATATAATTGCTAGTTTGACAGCCTTATTCCAAAAGATTATACTGAGTTTGCGTCGATAAGAAAGGGATTTGTGCCATGTCTTGTTCTTGGTTGCCTTGCTTTGCTGGACGGTCCATGGATTCAAGTGATAAACTCTAGTAGTAGCTTGGAGATGTGCTCAAAAACTTTTAGCCGGCCTCATGGTTTCAGATGCTCACTTCAATTTGTGCCTGTTCTTTGCACAAAGATACTTCATCAAGATTATGGCAGTCTCATACGCCAATATATCTTGGTGGATAGGGTCTGGTTCTTCTTCGTAGTTGGAGCTTCACTAGTAGGCCTTTTTTGGCGCAAACAAAATAAAATCTTTCCTTTCGCATCGCTTTCGCATAGAAAACTATGGAAAAGAAGCTCATTATCGCCTAATGTTGGGGCCCTGGGTGATTATGTTAACAACTAATTCCTAGGGATTAAACTAGTTTGGCATCATAATTGATGATGTTACTAAATGCTAAATCAAGTCCATGTCCCAAGCCTACTCCTGACCATGACCCGAAGCGCTATCATCGTCGTATCAAATGAGTAGTACTTTTGCATAGTACTAGGACATAACAGCAGCCAAGTAACCAGCTCATTCAAAACTCACAGAATGGTTAAAAGGATTATCTGCCCTTTTGTTTCAATGAGTTGCAGTCAATATTGTTAACTGAACTTTTTGAGCACAGTGTTCCAATACTTGTTGCTACAGTTAACTGAAAATGTTCAGTTGGGAGCAATATTTGTTTGCCTCAATACTTGTTAGACAGAGGTTTAGCACACATGCTTATGTGGCATTGCAGAGAAACAGGTTGTGCAAGAACACACCAAAAGCAAGTAGACCTGCTTGCAGTAGCTCTTAGGTGAATTTTAGGTGAAGTAGACTTGCTTTTAAGATTTGTATAGAGGAGTAGATTTACAGTAGTTTTACAACAGCAGTACTCTTTGCAATTGGCAAGTTTCAGTAGCAGAAACCCAACTGAACATCTGCTTCTGCAGAACACTGCACTCCACTTACACATGGTATTTTTCTGCAAATAGGACACCACACCTACAAGCACATGGTATTTTTCTGTAAATTTATTTAAATTCAGTGTATATCCAGTTTGCATACTCAGTTTATACTCCTAAAACAATGCAAACAAATCAGCATTGGAGGCTCATCTTTGAGGCTCATCTTTATTACATATTAGAACTTGCAAACAAATATGTGGAAGACTTGTAAAGTTGCTGGGTTTTGTCTCCGACCATTGTGTCGTGATGAATTTGCAGGTACCCCGAGAGGCCCTTGAGTTTGCCGGAATGTCGATTAACTTCCGTTCCGGCAAATTCGGGTACTCCATATGTCCTATTTTCAGCAAAGGTCATGCTGAAATTTTCTGTGAATTTTAGCATGACTTTGCTAAAAATAGGACATATGGGGTACTTGCGACTAATGCATGGGCCGGGGTATCTTAGTACTTAGTTAAGTAGGATCAACTGCCCCGCCATCGTGATTAATGCATGGGCTTAGCTTTTAGGATGCCTCGGTGTCGACAAACCCTAAATGATGAGACCATGATCTTGTTCCTTGACAATAACCAACTTTTTGACCAAACTTTTTTCCTATTTAGAGCGAAACATGGCCAACAACGATGAGACCAGCGGTTCGGGCGGCAAGCAATTCTGGGAGCTGTCCCAGGAGATGGAGGAACAACCTCACCGCTATGAGGACGCCATGGAAGACACCGATCCTGACTACACAACCCCTAGTGGCGTCGGGGATGACACCACTAATGGTGCCGCCGAGGATGCCATCACTGATGATGGCGGCGCATGCACAGATGGCAGCCAACCGAAGAAGCAACGGAAGGACCGGTGCCCGAACGCGCTCCGCACCATCAAGGAGGAATTTACTCAAGTGGACTCCGACGGGCATCCAACGGAGTCCAAACATATAGTCAAGGGGTACTCGATTTAGCTCGGGTGCATTCTCCGGAGCACCGTCTCGATCAACACCGAGAACCTTAGGCATAAGGACCGAGGGAATTCGCGCAACCTACTCTTCACGAAGCTGCACGAACGATACAAGTTCCCCGCTGAATTTGAAAACACACGCCTCTCAGGGAATAAAGTGAACAATGCCTCCCTCACAAGGATGAGCACGACCCTGTCTACTTGGAGAAGCACAATGAAGAGAATGATTGATAAAGGTGATAGTTATGAGAAGATCAAGGCGAAAAATCCTTCGATCAGCGAAGATGACTACAAGGAGTTCAAGATCAAGTGCGAGAGCAGTGCAACCTCCGAATCAAGTCAGTGGGGGAAAGAAATGCGGGAGTTGAACTAAGGGGAACACAAACTCGGTCCCGGTGGTTACAGAGTGGCGGAGCCTATATGGGACAAGGAGGACGCGGAGCGTGCCGAGCAAGGCCTACCGCCCCGCTTCGAGAAATATAGCGGTGACAAGCAGACCAAAAACTTTGTCAGGGCCCGGTACAAGGAGGACCCGATAACAAAGGAACTTACCACGGATCCGAAGACCAGGGCGCTTGAGCTTGTTCTGGCAAAGGATACTGAAAGCAGTAGCGCGGGGTCGTCTCAGAGCACCCCTGCTTGGGACAGCACTCTAAATAGGGCGTTGAACGTAATGAAAAACAAGGATAAGCTCAGTAAGCCGTCGGCAGCTGGTCGTGTGGCCGGCAAAGGCTTGTCCACAAAATGGTTGTCATACTATACCGCTGGTGGGCGAAAGGAGAAAAAGACCAGCTCGGAAAGCCAGTCGCGCGAGGTCGAAGAACTCAAGGCACAAGTGGCGCGGATTCCGAAGATTATCCAAGAGCAAGTGTAACAACAACTGGGAATGATGCTCACCGGCATTATGCCTACCTTGATTCATGGGCTGACGACGTGGATTGCGGGTGGCCAAAAGGGGCCGCCCCCGATTCCCAGCTTCATGGCCAGCAACTCGCACAACGCGCAGGCGGCGCCATTGGTGTCATCGGCGGCGGCGGTATTGGTGTCTCCGGCACCGGCACGAGCATTGGAGCTTAATGCACCCGGGTGTACGCCGGCCGGCACCTCGCCAGCAAGCGGCCCCTCTGTCAGTTGCACGCCCGCCGTTGGCGGTGCCTCGACATTAGCCGAGCTCGACGCCATCATCACAGTAACTAATTAAGCCTCTCGGTCGAGGACTTCATCTCCTTTTGCCTTTGACTAGGCATCCCTGACGCCCTATATGTTTTCGCAGGGCGCCGCCGATGTTCCGTGCACTCTCCTGCACTTCGTGAACGACGAGTTGGTTGATGTCGCCAAGGGAAAAATCGTTCAACCAGGCAACCCCGTGTTCCACGGTAAACCGATGCCACCCACCATGTATAGGGTTCAACTGGTTCGGGTGCTGCCAGGCTGTGACGAGTTGTTACCTCCAATTCAACCCGCCGGGTCCGACGAAGAAGATCTGATGACCCTCAGTGCCTGCCTAAGCTGGCCCCTGCTTTGGCTGAAGAGCCAAATTCGTTTGGGGGTGGGGGACACCACCCCACAGACAAGACCGACAGTCGTGCCGGCTCCGCGCCATGGCAAGAACACCGTAATGCTACCGGACATGCCGGACATCCCTATGGCACAGGATCCGGACATGCATATGGCACAAGATCCGGACGACGACGACAACGACGACGGTACATTTACCAATGTCGATAAGTACTTTGCCGAACATGGGTACGGTGACGAGTTCGGTGGGCCTCCTTCTCAAGAACCCAACCAAGATGACCGCGATCTAGCTGGTACGGCGGAGAAATCCAATTGCAATAGGCGTCGTCTGGCGTTCAGTTCTCAGGAGACGCCTCCAGCTCCCGCCTTCACCGAGCCTCAGATAGCTGAGGTGCAAAATATTATCAGCCCCAACACGCTCAAGAAGGCGGTCTGTGAGCAGAACTCGGTCCCATTACAACAGATCAAGAAGAAGGGACGGAAACGAAAGACTGCCAAGGGCGCCGGTGCGAGCCAGCCGGCACCGAGTACGATCCGTGCTCAGGACGGGCCACCTTCACCTCGGGATAACTTGAGGAGGGTGCATGTGGCGGGTAGGGCGATGCTACCGACAAATATGCTCAATGCTGCAACCGGTGCTATGCGGAGTTTGCATGACAACGTTCTTTCTTTGGAGAAGCGGCGTCTCTCCCAGAAAGATGTGGCATACCCGGTTTTCGTGGCCAAGGTGCCAGAGGGCAAGGGCTTTGTGGATGGCGCCATTGGGGGTACGATCGTCTTGCGGTTTGATCACATCTTTGCTATGTTTAATCTTCATCCGCTGCACTACACCTTCGTTCGGCTGTTTTCGCTGAGTATGGAGATGCGGATCATTCGAGACAAGACCCCGGACATCGTGATAGTCGACCCCTTCTACATGCGTGCCAAGATCTTGGGCAGCGCTAGGGACCGACAAGTCGCAACTTCACACCTCGAATGCGTCATTCTGGCAAACCCAGATAAGGATAACTTCCTCGCCCCTTACTTTCCCGAGTAAGTCATCCCCTCACCGCCCCGTAACATATGATTTCTTAGATTTCAATCGTTCTTTTTTTTCTAACATTCTGTGTTCTGTGCAGTGGCACACATTGCACACTCATCCTCTTAAGCCCGAAATATTCCACGGCCACGTATTTCGACCCGGACCGTGACTCCAAGATAAACTACACAAATATCAAGAAAGTTCTTGATGATGCTCTCCCCGGCTACGCCACATCTGGCGGCACCTTTAAGAGGCCAGTTCATAGGTATGGCGGGCACGTGTTCACCCACAATATGACGTTCCCCTGCGTCAAGCAGCCGCCTGGCGGTCAGAAGGATGCCTACTACACCCTCCATCACATGAGGGCGATCGTACGGGACCATAATCACCTTCTGCTACCAAATAATGTCAAAGATTGGGCCGCAAGCTTGGCGGCAATCCAAGACGCGGACCTCCGACAAGAATTCTTTCGCATCCAGTCGGAGTTTGCAGAAATCATCCATCAAGATATCCTTCGTACCTCGGGGCAGTTCTACCTCAAAGAGCAACCGTCCAACAGTGAGATAGACACAACACTTCAAATGCAGACTGACAACGCCCGCGACTTCATGACCATCACGAAAGACGGCGGCTTCATCCACGCTTCGGTCCCATGAGTCGAGTCGAAAGTAGTGATGCTATTTGTAGTTCTGAAACATTGATTAGCTCATGTTGTAATTAAACTTTAATGAACTTGTATGTCTCTTTGGTTTGGACAGTCGTTCAACTTAATTAGATGTAATCGGTGCTATTTATTAGTAGGACCATGAATCATGATATTAATGTCTTGCTTTTCTCTTCCGATCCTTTTGTTGCATACTTATATATTGCTTATGTATTGTTTGTTGTTTGGCTTGTGCATAGAGATGCCATCGTATGTCGTGTACAAGGGTAAGGTTCCCGGAGTCTACGGCGACTGGGAGGAGTGTTGGAGACAGGTTCACCATTTCAGCGGTAACAGTTACAAAGGGTACATCACTAGGGCGGAGGCGGAATCTAGATACGCCCGCTATCTAGCGGGAGAGAGGAGGGAGCGTTGGAGGAACCGGGTGAAGACCAGTTTCATCGCGATGATGCTCATCGTGATGACCGCAGCTCTCTTCTATGTGATGGTAGTTTAGATGATCGATATCAACTTGTAATGTGAAGACAAACTCGCTACTCACGGTCTCCGAGACTTGTAATGTTCTATCTTCGTTCAGTCTTTTCTATTCGGAGACTAATATGATGAATTGTATTCGGAGACTTACCTTATATTGTATTCGATGAATCTGCTATTGTTGTGTGGTGCTGTCTATATTCTGTCAAATAATATATTTTGTAACCTGTGAAAAAATCAGAAAAAAAACAAAAAAAACCTAATATTAATACTAATGGCGCACCACACAAGACACTAATGGCGCACTGTGATAATCACACTAATGGCGCATCACCCACTAGTGCGCCATTAGTAAGCCAAAGCACATGGGTACATATGGCCCCCTGGGAGGCATTCTAATGGCGCACTGTGGGCTATACTAATGGTGCACTGCTTGGTGCGCCATTAGAACACCAGATACTAATGGCGCACCAGCGATGCGCCATTAGAATTTAATTCTAATGGCGTGATGCTAGTGGCGCCCCAGTAGTCCGCCATTAGTAGGCAAAACTGGTGTGCCACTAGCATGCCTTTTCCTAGTAGTGTTGTGGGCCCCTTGGGAGTCCTCCAACCCTAAATCCACCTCTATATATTCTCAAATATTCCCCCAACATCAGAAGCATCCACAAAAAAACTTTTCCGCCGCTGCAAGCCTTTGTTCCCGTGAGATCCCATCTTGGGGCCTTTTCCGACACCCTGCCAGAGGGGGGATCGATCATGGAGGGCCTCTATATCAACCTTGCTGCCCTTCCGATGAAGCGTGAGTAGTTTCCCACGGACCTAAGGGTCCATAGCTAGTAGCTAGATGCCTTCTTCTCTTTCTTTGATCTTCAATACAATGTTCTCCTCAATGTTCTTGGAGTTTTATCTGATGTAATATTCTTTTGCGGTGTGTTTGTGAGATCCGATGAATTGTGGATTTATGATCAGATTATCTGTGAATATTATTTGAGTCTTCTCCGAACTCTTTTATGCAGGATTAAGATATCTTTGTATTTCTCTTCGAACTATCGGTTTGGTTTGGCCAACTAGATTGGTTTTTCTTGCAATGGGAGAGGTTTTTAGTTTTGGGTTCAATCTTGCGGTGTCCTCACCCAGTGACAGAAGGGGTAGTGAGGCACGTATTGCATTGTTGCCATCGTGGATAAAAATATGGGGTTTATGTCATATTGCTTGAGTTTATCCCTCTACATCATGTCATCTTACTTAAAGCGTTGCTCGGTTCTTATGAACTTAATACTCTAGACGCATGTAGGAGTCGGTCGATATGTGGAGTAATAGTAGTAGATGCAGAATCATTTCGGTCTACTTGTCACGAACGTGATGCCAATATTCATGATCATTGCCTTAGATGTCGTCATAACTATGCGCTTTTCTATCAATTACTCAACAGTAATTTGTTTACCCACCGTATGTTTCTTTCAAGAGAGAAGCCTCTAGTGAAACCTATGCCCCCCGGGTCTATTTTCCATCATATATTTTCAGATCTATAAACCAAAAAACCCAAAAATACCTTGCTACAATTTATTTATATTTGCTTTAGTTTGCTCTTTTATTTATCTTTTATACTTATCTCTATTAGATCTCACTCTTGTTCGTGACCGTGAAGGGAATGACAACCCTTTTTTTGCGTTGTGTGCAAGTGTTTGTTAGTTTGTGCATGTGCATATATTGGGGATTTGCTTGTGCCTCCTACTGGACTGATACCTTGGTTCTTAACCGAGGGAAATATTTATCTCTACTTTGCTGCATCACCCTTTCCTCTTCAAGGGAAAAATCAATGCAGGCTCAAGAAGTAGCAGGAGGCGTGGTGGATAGGCGATGGCCGGTGCGAAACGGTGTCACGCGGGGAGGCAGGGCGGCGTGATCAGTGCCACCGGTTCCTCTGGCCACCGACGAGGCGGGGAGGCACAGAGTGATGGCGGGGTGCGACAACGGCGAGGAAACATGACGAGGTGGTCCTGAAAGTTCGGCGTACTTGGCTCCCGCAAAAATTTACAGAAAGACCATCTTCCCGTAGAAGAAGGAGAAGTTTAGTACTTTCGCCGTTCTAAAATAAGTGTCGCCGACTTAGTACAAAGTGACACTTATTTTGGGGCGAAGTGAGTAGAATTTATGGAATCTGGTAAATATTTTCACGCTTATGAAAACTGTTTGAGAGTTTTTTTTCTTAATTTTCACTAAACAGTGGTTACTCTATAGATACCAAAGTTGTTGCAGACGCTCTTAGAGTATCTACAGTCGGGTGCTCCAAACCGGCCTTAACGCCCGGGCAGTCTGTCCGGTCACGAAAATCTGATCTAGACGGGTGCCTCAAACAGGCCTCAAATGTCTGGGCTGACCGGCACCCCTCATATCTAATCCAAATATGAGGCGTCGGGGCGCGCCTGGGTGTGCCACGTAGGACTGACGATGGGATCCCACGTGGAATCGCCTAGAAACCTGATGGTCTGACGGACATCTCCTCCGTCGCTGCGGTGTGAACGTCGCGTGACGCCGCTCCGGCTCGCCGCCCCGGGCCAAATTCGGCTATTTAAGCCGGCAGACGTCCCCCAACCTTAGCCCATCCACCTCCTCTCTCTCTCTCTCTCTCTCTCTCTATACATACATATATATATATATATATATATATATATATATATATATATATATATATATATATATATATATATATATATGCCGCCACTCGAGCCCATCCGCCTCCTCTCCCCCGCTCTCCAGCATCGCCATGGTCCGGCGAAAGATCACCACGTACGCTATGCTCACGCCGGAGTGCCGGAGGCAGATCGCAGAGGAGATCCGGGCAAGACACGCCAACCGCATCGCTGCGGGCTGCCTCCAGACTCACAGGAGTCGGAGGAGGAGGAGGAGCAGCAACCAGAGGAGTAGGAGGGAGAGCAGCTGCCGAAGTCGATGGAGGTGGAAGATCCGCAGGAGGACGAGACGGAGCAGCTTGCTTCGGGTTCAACATGGCGGGGCGGAGTTCGCCGTCGCCCAAGCCGCGTAGATGACGGAGCAGCAGGCCATCTTGGAGTCAATCCAGGATGAGGCCTATATGGAGGCCAACCGACAGGAGCAGGCGGTGTCCGACGCGCTATTCACCGAACTCGACGCGGAGATAGAGGAGGAGGAGGCCGGAGCGGAGCAGCTGCAGCTGCCACCCATGTACCCGGAGCCGGCACGGAGATAATTGACATCTTTAACGAGGAGTGACTAGATCATCTATGTAGTACGTAGGTTATTTTGTTTGCATGCTTTATATGAATTTAAGAATCTAATATAAGATGTCCGGACGTAATTGTGCTAATTTGACAAGTGTCCGATTACTACCACGAGCCATAATTTATCTGTAGATGCTCTTAAACCCCCTTTTTTCTAAGGGAATCTTAAACCCTTTCTTCTTTCATTATGTGCAATCTCTGCTTGCTTTCCCATACGAGTTCCATCGACGCTCGACGGCCAACACCGACACACATGCTGTCCCAATGCACCCAGCGCGTGCTCCTGCCATCGTCGCCTCTCGCCTCCTCGTCCGCGACAACCAGCGCATCACCGCCCTCGCCCGCGCTGGCGACCTGGCCGCGGCGCGCCGGGTGTTCGACGCCATGCCCCGCCGCGACGTCGTCTCCTGGAACGCGCTCCTCACCGCGCTCTGGCGCGTCGGCCGGGACCTGCCCGCGGCGCGCCGCCTCTTCGACGACATGCCGTCCCGCAACGTTATCTCCTGGAACTCCGTCGTCGCAGGCTGCCTCGCGCATGGCGACCTGGCTGCCGCCTCCGCCTACTTCGCGCGTACCCCGCGTCGCAACGTGGCCTCGTGGAACGCCATGCTTGCCGGGCTCGTCCGGCTCGGCTGCATGAACGACGCGGAGAGGCTGTTCGGTGAAATGCCTGAGCGGAACGTGGTGTCGTACACCACCATGGTTGATGGGCTCGCGCGACGTGGGGAGGTGGGTAGGGCGCGTGCGGTGTTTGACGAAATGCCTGAGAGGAACTTAGTGTCGTGGGCAGCGATGATAAGTGGGTATGTTGACAACAGCATGCTCGACGAGGCAAGAAAACTGTTTGCAGCGATGCCAGAGAAGAATGTCATGGCATCCACCGCCATGATCACTGGATATTGCAAGGAAGGAGATGTGGGGAGCGCCAGGAAGCTTTTTGATGAGATTTATGTCAAAGATGTCATCTCGTGGAACGCCATGATTGCAGGTTGCTATTCCTTTCTCATTATGCAACTTGCTAATTGCTTAATACTATGTGCAGTCCTAAGAATTCTTATGTTGCTTGGATACGTCTATTGGATGTTGTATTTACCATCTTCAAGCTGTTCTTGCATTTGCATGAGTTAGCGGTTGTAAATGATTTTTGTTGTTTGCCTTTTGCCGTTTCAAACAATTGACAGTGTTTAGTGTCAATTTTATACCTCTAGTGAGCTTCACGATTAAGAAACAAATAGTCACTAAATTTTCTTGCTTGGCATGAACTAAAAGATGTATGTTGGTTGTAATACTCTGAATCAACAACGTTCTGTCAGATTTTTTTTACAAAATTCATGCCTGATGATATTGATTCCTTACAATTTTGCAATTGTTAGGAACTCATGCCTTAATTGTTGATTGCAACTCTGGAATGCAATGCCGCAGGATGGTTTGGTTGGACTATTGAAGCCTTGGACTAATGTGTTTCAAACTTTTGAATGGTGTGCACCCTACGTTGTTGTTGAGGTTCTTGACCGAGAGAATCATTTCACTTCATTAGGGGGGGGGGGGGGGGGGAGCTCCTCTGACATACGGCACCTGCCGTTGGACCACTGACAGGTGGGCCATGTTCCAGCCGGGCCCATGTGTCAGTGATGGAACGGCACCCTGCCGTACGGCAGGGGATCCTCGTCCGGGGGGGCGGGGGGTATAGCAATCATAATAAAAGAAAAAACTCTACCTAGGTCTTTTTCTTTCTTTTTAATGCTGCCACTGAACTCTCGAAAATCCTCACATTTCACTTTCCATATTTCTGCAGGTTATGTTCATAATGGATACGGAGAAGAAGCTTTGAAATTGCACATCATAATGCTCAGAGAAGGTACAAAACCAGATCATGCGACTCTTATTGCAACCCTGACAGCATGCTCTGCTCTTGCTTTGCTCAGACAAGGAAGATCAACACATGCTGTTGCCGTCAAAACAATGTTAGAATCTAGCACATCTTTTTGTAATGCTTTGATCACAATGTATAGCAAGTGTGGTGATGTCAGTGAGTCAGAGTTGGTCTTCATAAACCTTAAAAGCCAGGACATTGTTTCGTGGAACACAATGATCGCGGCATATGCACAACATGGCAAATATCAGAAAGCTATTTCTCTCTTCCATGAGATGGAAACACGTGGGCTAATACCGAACGATATTACCATCCTTAGTGTGCTATCAGCATGTGGGCATGTTGGCAGGGTGGATGACAGCTTGGAACTATTTGATCTTATGTCATTCAAATACGCGATATGTCCAGGAGCTGAACACTATGCTTGTATTATCGATATATTGGGACGAGCAGGACAGTTCGAGAAAGCTTGTAGTTACATAAAAGACATGCCATTTGAATCTGAGAAGAATGTTTGGGGTGCATTGTTGGGGGCTTCCAAGACTCATGGCAATGTGCAGTTGGGTGAACTTGCGGCGAAAATGCTTGTGCAGTCAGACTCAGGAAGTTCAGGGCCTTATGTGATGCTTTCAAATATATATGCTGCTGCTGGCATGTGGGGTGAAGTCAATCGAATAAGAGGTCAAATGAAGGAAAAAGGTGTGAAGAAACAACCTGGATACAGCTGGACTGAAATTGCTAATAGAGTTCATATGTTTGTGGGTGGTGATGCATCTCATCCAGAGATGAACAAGATCATATCTGAGCTGAGAAAAATCAGCTTTCATATGCAAATGATGGCCAATGAAACTCATACAATGGTAGAGATGTCCCAGGAATCTAGATAGGGCTTTTCATACTCTTCATGCACTTCATGCACACATGTCATTCGCAGCATCTGCTCAATCAGAGTATCTGTCTGTGAGTTCAAGGATCAAATTTACAGGCCACAGATTGTTTGTCTCAGGTACATGGATTCCCTGCATGGCTTTTAAATAGACGAGTCTAATGGATGTTAGTATCATGATAAACCTGGGTTTTTTTCCTTCAATAAAAGAAGCCCCCCTGCTGTTTATAAAGAAATCGAAACTAGAAAGTAGAAGAAACAGTCTTTAAAGGTAATTTCCATAATCATTTCTATTGATCATGGAAATAATTTTGTTCTGGGTGATAAAACAATCTTGATCCAGTTTTACCTAGGAATTTCTAGCTGCAACCTTGACTGAGATGAACACATGGTTGTCAGGTCAATTAATCCCAAGGAAAGTGCTGTAGTTTTTCTAGCGGACCAGTATTTGGTACTCAACAGAATCATATATGTATTTTAGACATTGGCTAGTGGGATATGCTTGCTGCAATGTTACTTTGATCTATATGAACAGAAGGGACTTTAGACCTCCGTGAAATTTACATCGTTAACAAAGGATTGATGTTCGTCCATGAGCTCTTTATTCCTCTTTTGTTCCCTTTGATGTCATTAATTGGAATTGTCATTGCCGCAAGCGCAAAATTCAATCCACAGAGGATGGTCGGCAGCAAGTTAAAATTATGCATACAGGAACAACCTTAGGGAACAGAGCAGTAGCTGCATATTGGTTTGCTTAAATGGAAGTCACTTGTATATTTTGGTAATCCGGATAAACTGACATTTTCCTTGTGACAACATTGGTCTAGCTGCTGCTGTTGCAAATCCTAGTTTAGTAGCTGCATGCTTTATTTTGCTTTGGATATATAGTGGAGAGATGGTTTTCTAGTTTTTTTATCTCGAGAGCTTATGATTGGGTATGCGGACTGGAATGCAGTTTTATTCGATTTTATATAAATAATGAACTCACAACACATTGACAAGGAGGTTTAGAACTGGGAAATTGGGTATTTATTTTACCTGGTTGTTAAACTATTTCTGTTTAGAGAACAATAGACAAACAACGATTAGGCAAGTTCAATTGCAAATATTCTTAAATTCATAAACAGGTTCTGCAGACTGTTATGACAAGACTAGGACTGCTAAATTGCACATTGCTAGGTTTCTGCATTAGTCTAAAACATAAGAGAATTTCCATATCAAGCTTTGTTATGTGGGGATAGACATACAAACCTACGGGAGGCACAAGAAGGCCACGATGGAAAGAGCCACGCCTGAAACTAAGGGGATAAGCATCCCTAGTTATCCTTGGCAGTTTAAATCTCTTAGAGATATTTCTTGATTCTCAAGTTAGTTATTTACTAAAATCTGTTAGTTCGGCCTAGCCTCCAAGTTGTAAGCTGGCTATGTAATGCACTAATGCCTAGCAATATCAATCAATAGATAACTAGAAAAATAGTCCCAGTTACCCAAGTTTCTCCCCTGCTCTTGTTGTGCGGCAGCCTTGTCTTGGCTACCTATCATCTACCATGTTCATAACAAGCTTTCAGATGTAGCAGATTGAAAGTTGGAGGCAGCATATGTCAAGCACCCCTAGAAACTATGTCGGGTTCATATTTTCACTACCTGTATGTTTTGCATATAGGTTACATTCTCTGTAATTTACATCTGTAAAACTGAATGGATAAAAGGGTTTCTCCGCACTTGGAACATCTCATTTTGTCAAGCATTACAACTAACAAGGGATTTGAAGAAACAAAATGGAATCTAGAGTGTATACTTGTATTTAGTCACTGCCTGGTGCCTGAGGATGCTAGATTACACTTTGAGTTTGAGGGTTTCTTTTCTTCATTATGTCACCAAATTTCCTAAGAATCGTCCTCTTTTGCTGCCTTGCAGGACTCCTGATATCCTTTGAACGAGGAGAGCTTTCAACATCAGAGTACATATTATCTGCTGCCACATATCTTCCTTTCCCGCCGCCTCCCTTGGCATCTATGGGTGATGCTTCTGCCGAGGTTTTGGCCGACTCTGAACTGAACATAGCATCAATCATGTCCTTCAATTCTTTAATGCTACTCTGTGCAGCAGCCTCACTTACCTTCAAGGACTCGTATTCTTGCACGATGCTCTTTAAGGTATTCTCTTTCTCAGACATGTCTTCTTGAAGCTGAGAATTCTCTACCCTGGCAATCTCCAAGGATTCTTTTGCTACATTGGCTTCATTAACCGCATGCTTCAGCATTTCCCTCAGCCTGGAATTCTCATCTCTGATCACTCTCTGTGATTCAAACAGTTTGTCATTCTCTTCTTTTGCTTTGTTCATCTCCCCCTCAAATATCTTGATGCAATCGATGAGTCCTCTCTCTTTCTCTTTTGAGGCTGCTGCCAACTCATCCGACTCAAAGTTCAGTCTGGCAGCCTCTTCCTGTGCCAACCGTAGCTTTTCTTCCATGATTTCCAGAGAGGCCTTTGAGTTCTCCAATTCAGTTGTTGCATTTTTCAACTGAGCTTGCACCATCGAGAGCTCCATTTTTGCCTCTCTAGCTGCCGTGGTTTGTTCCGTCAAGGCTATCGCCAAGTCATCCATGGCTTTCTTGCACTTCTCCTCAGCTTCGACAGCCAACTTGAGGTCACGCTGTAATGAGAATGTCTCCACCTCAGCAGGATCGGCAAAGGAGAAGGACATTACACCCCTTCTTCTGAAATTCCTGGCTGGCTGTCTAGTTGGATTAGAGGACAGTGCAACCAAGGTCTTGTTGTTGTCTTGAAGTGAATCTATCTCAAGCTTGGCCTCCTCCAGAGATACCTTGGTTTGTTCAAGCTGCTTTGTTTGGGCCTCCAGCGACACTAGCATGTTCTTCTCTGAATCCCTTGCTGCCTCCAGCTCAACTTCCAACTGCTCTAATCTGCGTGCAAGGTCCAACTGATCGTCTCCGCTACTCCCTTTTAGCTTCTTCTTCTTACTGCTTTTCTTCTTGAGCTCCTCTATCTCATCCAGTGCACGTACCTTCTCCTCTTTCTCCCTTACCAGCTCCTCCTGCAACTTGTTCAACTGCTCGTGCATATCTGATTCCTCAGTGAAGCGCGGCGTGGAAACTTGGTTCCCACTGGAAGACGACTTGACGCTGTGAACATAAAACAAAGCCCCTGGGTTCATCGATTGTTGACAGTAATCGAAACAAAGAAATAACAACCCAAGAAATTCGACAGAAACCTAAATTTCATGGAACCGCAACCATGATTCATGTTGGCCAACAGATAACAAATGATTCGATGATTCAATGATTCGGATAAGAAAACTCGGGAGGAAACTAAATACTATACCTGGACTTGAAGGAGAACATCTTCTCGGGTCAGGAACGGTGCTGGCAGCCCAGGATCAAGCAATTATGCCACCTGGGTTACTCCTATGAGAATCAGATCACATGCATAGGCGGGAATCAGGTACTGCCCCGAGAAGTCGGTTTGTGCATACCGGAGCGGAGAGAAACTATGGTGGCTGTCTCTCGAAGCAAAGAGACTTTTCTTTATGGCGAAACTTCAAAACAGGGGAGAGAAGCAGAGATCCAACACCGCGTCTTCTGCGCTGTTAAAAAAGGGGAAAAGATGAATCAGAGACTTGTTGAAACGGTCGAACTCCAAGAGCCGCGTTGAAGGTGAAGGGAAGCACGTCCAGAGGCGGTCAGCCAAAGGCACAATACAATTCGCTATTCTAAACAAAAGCGGTGCGATTTTGTTTCCTAACAGATGAGATATACCTATTCTTTTGCCTTGCATTTCTTTATTATTTCTCGATATAAAATGTAACAGTTGAACCGTGCTTCGCTGACCTGAGCGTTGGTGGCCTCAGCTGGGCCAGCAGTCCGTCAGACGAAGGCACACCACTCGTCGGCTTCGTTCAGCATTGTGTGGTTGAATTGTTGTGGGGAAGAATGACGATGCTACTACGAGGCAGGAGGCTCCTTTTATAAACGACGACTTGGCCTGCCCTTTCCCCTTCTAATCAATACTTTACGAATTTAGAATTTAATAATCGAATTATTTATCGTTGCGTGCACGTATTGACCATTAGAATATTGGACTGGTTTGGTGGCATCCTTTTGGAAAGGGAATGCTGGATTAATGTGCATTTCATACATAACATAATTGGTGCTACAGCATTTTGGTTATCCTGCTCCTCCAGCTAACTCTTTGCCAAAAATGCTGGAGCATTTCCTAGTTGTGGATGAACAAAGCCATTAATGTCCTTCTTTTTTTTTTAAAGATAATGTCCTTCTTTTTGGGAAACGAATTGCGGCATGCAGACCCGGATGGGCTGGAGCAAGCCGAACATATGCTGGAGGTGAAGAAACGTCCAAGCCGTGGACAATTAAATACACCCATGGTAACTAAATATAAGATGTTTTTGTAGTTTAAATTGGACTGCAAAAATGAGCATGGCGTTTGGGATCTCGGCCTCCATGGAGGCCGATTTTTTGAAAAATTCAAAAAATTTCAGTAACAAAAAAAATCTGATTTTTTTTTCGTAAAAGTAAAAAAGGATGTGAGGTGTATGTGTGTAAAATTTTAGGTTAAAATGCGACCCGTACAAAAAGAAAAGTTCTTGGTCTGAAAGGATGAATATTATCATGTGTTAAAAAGCCTCAGATTTGTTTTTCCTTCACAACCCTCATTTCAATGTATTTTATCCTGAAAATTTACACACTTGTGCATTATGCCTTCATCTATAACTGTTTTTTTTTCAATTTCTTGAAATGTAAAACAGTGATTTTTCATGAATTTTGCATTTGATGGCCTCCATAGAGGTCGGCCTCCAAAAGCAATTTCTCTGCAAAAATGTCTTATATTTAGTTACGAAGGTAGTAATAATTGATTTCTAGTCAAAGATCGTAGAAAAAAAGAATTCACACTTAAAACGGGCCTTAGTACTACCTCATTGTTTGTTAGGACCCGCATCCTAAGGGCAAGGATGATACTAAGTAGTGCCAACTCTAGGCTATGTCAATCTAATAGTCTACTCATATACTTTGTTAGCTATGGAAATATATTGTAGTACTCACTTCGTCTCATAATATAAGAGCATTTTTTACACTAGTGTAGTGTCAAAAACGTTCTTATATTATACTACTCCCTCCGTTCCTAAATATTTGTCTTTCTAGAGATTTCAAATGGACTACCACATACGGATGTATATAGACATATTTTAGAGTGTAGATTCACTCATTTTGCTTTGTATGTAGTCATTTGTTGAAATCTCTAAAAAGACAAATATTTAGGAACGGAGAGAGTAGGAGGGAGGGAGTACATCATAAATATCTGGCCCATCTCATTATCTCACGAGTTCCTAAGACCCTGTGTTGTAGCTGACTATAAACATATAGTTCACTTGCCTTCTCTCTCCTCCCCTCATTTCTCCAGCTCAGCACAAATAGTTATATAGTTTGCGCACGGTCGAATATCCATTTCGAGTCCAGGCTCACCTGCATCCGGTCAAGGAAAAAAAAATCAATTTTTTGCATGGTAGATAATTTGGTGCATGAGGTGCTTTCAAAATTTCAGATCATTTAGATATATGAGTAGCTCTCAACAAAAAAGACAAATTGGGTCAAAACAATACATGAACAATAAACTTTTTTATAGACCTTGAATTTGTCTTTTTTGCCGAGAGCTACTCAGGTGTCCAAATGATTTGAAATTTGGAGCGCACCTCACACACAAAATTTTCTTCCATACAAAAAATGGATTTTTTAAAAAAAATTCTAGTACTTTTATTTGATTTTTTTTGCATCGGGTGCAGATAAGCATGGGCACCGAACTGCTGCTCCCGCTCACGGTCACCTTATTATACTTCTCCAAGGGTATTTCCCTCTTTCCTAGAAAAGATGGTGGACTTTGGTACGTCTTAGACACAAAGTTGTCAGAATCGAGATTCGGAATTGGATCAAAGCTCCGTTGATAGGATCGTGAATCGTAGAATTATAAATACCAGGATCGTAGAAATTTAGATTCTATGAGCAAAATCATAGAATCGGAGGGGCTAGTTTGGATCGTAAGGTCGTAAGATTCTAAGACTTGAGTCGCGATTCTGATAAATTTGCTTAGACATATCTATAACTTTTGTTTGTTACATGCTATAATTGATCATTATTACATAAATTTTGCACCTATTTTTTTGGATTAACCTATTAATTTAGTGGCCGGTGTCAGCTCCTATTTTTTGTTGTTTCTGGACTTCTAAGGAAAACAATTTTTTGGAGACCAAAAAAATCGAGAACAAATACGACGAAGATTTTCAAGTCTAGAAGGGTCCAGGAAGCATCGGGAGGCTAAAAGGCATTGCCCGTGGGCCTCACTCGCTCCTAGCTCTCGGCCAGGGGCACGAGCCAGGTTTGCATGGGTCCCACTAGCATCCTATTCACAACCTCTTTCTTTTGCTGGCTTTATATAGTCCTGAGACCCTTTATCATATTTATTGAGGATATTTTCCGACGTCGCACCAGTATGTTTTGCGGGGATCCAGTCTGGAGGTCTTTCTCATCACGATCCAATCTGGCGGCCTTTTTTGATACTCTATTGGAGGCGGAATTCATCACGGCGACCATCTACATCAACCTTACTACCATCATACCCATGTGTGAGTAGTCTTCTTTAGACTATGGGTCAATAATAATACATAGATGACAATCTCTCCCTTATTCTTCAATAAAATGATCACATGAGCTGCCCTACATGATTGTGATTCATTTGATGTAATCTTCTATGATGTGTTTGTTGCGGTGTAATGAAATTCATTTATGATCACATTGACACATGTTTTATTCGTGGATTCATATGTGTTCTTTGCCACATAATTTATAGACATGTATGCTCTTCAATCTATTATTCTTGCATTGAGCATGTTTAGATGAATGATCTCTGAGAGGAAGCTGTGTATGTAAGTTGATTTCAATCTTGCAAGTAATCTACTGCAATGATAGAAAGTGGAAAAAGTTTGTATTGTATTGTTGCCACTAAGTATAAAAAGATAGTTGTGTAGTTCTCCCTTAAACGCGGGATAAAGACAATATAGCATCTACACATGCCATCATGCTTAATGCAATACATCATTTTACTTATATTTTGAGATGTATGTTTAATAGTGGTCTTGAGATGGAGTATTAGCTGGGTTTTTTTCATTGGAGGTGATATGGGGAACAATTATGTGCTGCTTATTGCGAGCCAAACAGCTGCTTCCCCAAATGGTGTTTGTGGTGTGCCGACCCAGTAGGACTTGGCTTGTCATGTTGACGTCACTCGAATGTCTTTCCCCCCTCTTCTTTACTTACTTATATTTCAAATGCATATGTTTCAGAAAGTTAAATTTACATAAGAAATTTAAAAACATGTATTTGAAAAGATGTTTACATACTATAAAACTATGTTAACACAGTTTAGAAAAATAATGATAACTTAAAAAATTGTTCCTCACAAAGAAATGTTCCCGTGTTTCAAAAAATTATATACGTGAAATTCTTAAAACTGTATATACAAAGTAAAAAATATTAGCATAATGTAAACAAACTGTACCATTAAAAAATGTACGTGACATTTTATGGAAATATTCCCACATTTGAAATCAAATGTTCGTGAGATTTAAAAAATGTTATATACAATGTAAAAAAAACTGTTCGCATAGGTTAAAAAATGATTATTCACATTAAGAAAATGTATGTGATATCTTAGATAAATAATCACGTTTTCCCCAAAACGCCCATGAAATTTACAAAATGGTTTATGCAATGTAAAAGAAATACTTGCGTAGTTTAAAAATATATTTATTGCCATTAAAAATGTACAACATGTGCTTAAAAAAGGTTACCATGTATTCTACAAAATGTTCAAAACATGTATTATAAAAATGTACATTAAGTATTTGAAAAATGTCCAAGGTATATTTCAAAAATGTTACCGTGTATTCAAAAAAATGTTCAAAACATGTATTACTAAAAATGTAGTACATCAATTATTTGAAAAATGTCCAACGTGTATCAGAAAAAACTTCGTGTGTCCTCTAAAAATATACATTGTGCACTAATTAAAGTAGACATGTTTGGAAAAAAGAAACCAAGAAAGCGAATAAAATAAAAAGGAAGTATTATAAAAAAGAAAGAAAACCCAAAACATACAAATTAGAAAACAAAGAAAACCGAATTAAAATGAAGATAAAAAAAGAAAACCACAAAACGAAAGGAGGGTGATATGTATCCTCTGTAGCGCCGGGGGTGGGGGTAAATCCATTTTATAGTGACATGCCGACACAGATTGATCGGCCCAATAGCGGGTTTTCTCAGTTGTGCAATCGTTCGTTGGATCGAACGCTGTTGTGTTTGTTTGGTTTTCTTCGTTTTCTTTGTTTTTCTTCAGATTTTTTATTCCATCACCAGTTGTTTATGGTTTTTTTCTTTCTTTCTTATACTTCGGTTTCTTTTGTTTTTCCATAGGTTTTCATAATTTTTATTTCATTTTGTTTGTTATACTTGTTTTCTTTTTTTTACTCGTTTTTTACATTTTTTTATTTTTCTTTTTGTCTATTTATTGTTTTTTCGCTTTCGTTTTTGTTCCTTTCTTGGTTTTTATTGGTTTTCTTAGTTTTTTTGCTCCTTTCGTTTTTTGTCTTTCAACACATGTCTATATTTGTCTTATGCATTATTATTTTCCGTGGATGTGAAGAACATTTTCTAATACTCCCTCCGTAAACTAATATAAGAGCGTTTAGATTACTAAAATAGTGATCTAAATGCTCTTATATTAGTTTACAGAGGGAGTACATGTTTAGCATTGTCCAAATACATTATTTTTCAAATATATGTACTGATGTCTATTATTTTCATGCACATTCTACATTTTTGGTATATGTCCAAAACAAAACTTTTAAATATATTGCTAACTTTTTTTTAAAATATGTGTTTTGATGTCTACAGTTTTCATACACATTGTACATTTTTGGTATACATCTAAACCTTTTTATACAAGTTTAATATTATCCATCTACATGATTAACATCTTTTTTCAAATATATATTTTGATGTCAACTTTTTTGTTGGCATCATACATTGTTTATACATCTGAAACATACTTATACATGTTTAACATATTTTTAAATTACATGAACATTTTTTCACATTGCATAAACATTTGTAAAATTCCATGTACATTTATTTGAAACCCAGGATTTTTTTTACTGTCGCAAACATTTTTTTAAATCTATCATTATTTTTTAAGTTTTGGTAAGAAAAATATAACGCCGTGTCAACATTTTTCAACTGATCAATTTTAAAATTTTGAACTAAATATTGAAATTAAAGAACAACAAATGACCGTAGCGACCGAACAAATGGATCGAAGGACTAAATGGACCGGCACACTACTAGCTCTCTTCATGCAATCACACCACCTACAACTTGCTTTAAGCGAGCTATAGAGGCACCGTCTATAGGGATCCCTTGATGGGCGGATTGTTCACATGGATCGATAAATGGGCAGGCGCTAGCGCACAACAAGCAGCTGTCGATCGCTTCGCTTAAAAAAAGTTCTCGATCGCTTTGCATACACGCGCAAGGAGCAACTAAGGGTTACCTCGCTCCCCCTAAAAATAGCTAAGGGTTACCCCTTGTGGGGCTCCCGTAGGATTACTTCTTTTTTACCCTATGAGCACGCCAAATGATGGGCCCAGCAACCGTCATGTGTTGCTTGCAGGGTGCTCCCTCTGAATTTTGATTTTTTTTCTATACACATTGTGGGTTTTAGATGTTTTTTTTGGTTTCTTCGACTTCTCTTTTTTTGTTTGGTTTTCCCTATTTTGATGGATTTTTTTTGAAACAACGATTTTCCACAAGAGGCACACCATGTGTTCTCTGAGAAGCACAACTGTGCTTCCCAAAAAGGGGAAAAATATAGCATGTGCTTCCACGAGAAGCATAATAGATTTGGTTTCGTGAGCACATGCTTCCGCGAGAAGCATATCATGTGCTTTCGTCAGAAGTACAACTATGGTTCTCGAAAAGGAAAAAACACAATTGTGCTTCCGTGAAAAAGGGAAAAAGCATAGCCACGTGCAGTGAAAACTGCAACTATGCTTCCGGGCTCTGGTTTTTCTTCCATTTCTTATTCATTTTAGGTTGAAGTTTTTCCTTCTTTTATTTTTTAGAGTTTTTTTTGCGTGAAAAAAAGTTTGTCGAAACCTATTAAAATGGGATCAAGTTTTGAAGATCTCAATGTGAGAAATCCAAAAAATGGTTTGGTATTTGGATGCACGGTTCTGAAAATAAAACATTTTAAATAAATGAATCTAAAAATTACCAGGTTGCGACAAGTGGCGGACATACAGTGCGTCATTTGTCAGCCCTTGAGAAGGTGAGATTTATTTTTGCAAGGGGTAACTATTAACTAATGATTTCGGTGCTTCACTCGTTGGTCTAAAAAAAAGGTGCTTCGCTCGTGTACATCGCTCACACATAGACTCTCTCATGTACGTTCTTTTACATTCTATTTCCCACTTTATATATTCCAAAATTTCTACACATATATAGTGAAAAAGGTTTGCGAATTTCAAATAACATCCATGAAGTTAAAACAAAAAAAAGATTCATAAACTAAAAAAAATCATGAACTGAAAAACAGTTTGCAGATTCAAAAAATGTTCATCGATTCAAAAAGTTTGTGTTAAAAATTTGGTTTTTATCAAAATAATGAACAAATTTTCAAATTTAGTACATTTATTGGAAAACGCTAACAGTTTTTGATATCCCGCATAATTTTTGAAAAATCTGGAAATTTTTTGAACTTCAATATTGTTTTCAATTCATGAGCATCTTTTGAATTAACGATATTCTTTAAAAAAATTATTTATTCTGAAAATCATCAATATTTTTTGAATTCACAAATATATTTTTAAAGAAAACATTTTTTCAAATTGTGATATTTTTTGATTTTTCCAATACTTTTTAAAAGCATGAACAATTTTGTAAAGCCACATTTTTAAATGATTTTTAACTTTTCTTTTTACTTTTTAAAAAAGAAGAAAGCAAAAGGAAAAGAACCAATAAAAAAGCAAAAAAACTAATATGGAAAAGCAAAAAAAATAGGCGCGAAAGCTTCCTCGAACCGATCATAAGCATACAGAGCAATCCTGAAACCGTTGTAAGGGAAAACACTCGGTAACGCTTCGGTCAGCCCGGTAGCGAGGGTGCTTTTGGATACAACGCGCTTAGCGTTGGTAGCGGGCGATACATATCAGTTGCGGCTTTCCATAGTGAACATGTTTGTTTGATCATATCACCCAATTTGAGGGAATGAAATGGACTAGGAGAGCTGAGTTCGCTGGATATTCAGATCCAAACAAAAACTAAGTTCCTATACAAAGAAAAAACACGCACCCGTGTACCACCTTCACAGCTTCCCGCGATAGTTGGAATCCGAGATCTGGCCATCCAATCACAAGCATGGCCTAACCCCCGTATCCATATCTGAGGTGACACAGGGGAACCCTAGCTCCCCATGCCGTTGCCCCCCCCTCCCCCCCCCTCCGAGAGACACTATCGGGGCCTCTATTGGACGCTCCTCCCCCTTTTCCCCTGGCGGTGCCGCGAGGCTTTCCAACGACGATCTTGGGGGCGGTGGTAGGGGGTCGAGCTCTATTCGGTGGTGCCGCCTCGATGGCAACATCGGTTGGGGGCTCTTCTCCCACCGTGTGATCTGGATCAGGGGGGGCTTGCAGGGCCCGGTAGGTGGTTGCAAGCAGGCGTGGTGGCGTCGTGCCTCGGCAGCAGCTGAGCATCGTGGTTTAGTGTGCTCGGTGTGGTGGTGCTAGTTGCGCCGATGTCAATGATGTTTTGGCTACGGACGGTGATGTGTTGTTGCGGCGACGGTGTGAACTTACACGGACGGTTGCCCTAGTCTGGGTGGGCTAGGATGGAGGTGCACAACAATACGAATGAAAGTCATGCTCGTCTTCGGTCGGTAGCGACAACAACGACACCCGTGGTTGTCGTTTCCCCTCTTTGGAGGCGTTGTCAAGGCGTGTTGGCATCTCCCTCTCTCTCACTTGGGTTGTTATATCTGGGTGAAAGCCAGGTTCAGTCTCGGATCAACGATGGCGGCGTTCTTGATGTGTTTCCTCTGTTGGGAGCATCATGTTTGTGTACATGGATTAAAGGTTCCATGTGTTTTCGTTCCTCTGGTGCTTGCCATCTACCGACTCCTTTAGGCCTGCAACAGTGATTGGTGTGAAGTTCTGTCGAAGTGGTTATTCCTTGAGGGTGACCAAAGTTGATCGAGACGTGCCTGTGATGTTTTTGTTCAGAGCAGGCCTTTTGTTTTGTGGTTACAATGTGTCGATTGACTAAACCATGGTTTCGGTCTTCATCCAGCCCTCGCGTCGCTCCCTCCCTGGGGCGACACGAGCGGCGGCTCAGCCCCGTCCACCGCGCGCCCTCCTTCCACTCACTCCCCTCGCCGTCGCCGGTGGGCTCCGCCGGGCGAAGCCCGCGCGGATCCGGCGGCGACGGGGCCTCTTCTCCCCATCATTTCCTGGGCGCTCGCGAGGGGGAGCTCGCGGCGGCGGGCGGCGGATGGCGGCCGGCGCGCGGAGCTCCGCGTAGGCTGCGGGCGGAGGGAGGGGTGCTGGGGCGGCGGCTTCGGTCCGAGCTCCTGGCGCGGCCTGGGCGTGGACGGCGTGCGCAGGCGGCGTGCGTGTGCGCGGCGACTTCGGATGCGCGTGGGGCGCGGACGGCGGCGGGCACGGCGGCGGCCGGTGCGCGGCGGGCACAGCGACTGCTGGGCGTGGCGGGCTTGACGTCCCTGTAGCGCGAGGTGTGCTGCGCGTGGAGTGCCGGCTCCTGCTCAGATGCTTCGCTCGAGCGGTTCGATCTGGATCTGGCGCCTCGGTGCTCCGTTCTAGTTGCTGCTCCTTGCGATGCAGGTGGTTGCTGCGGTGGTGGTGGCCGCGACGGTGCTGCGGTGGTGGTTGGCGGCTTCGGCCAGGGGGTGGTGCGTATCTGGGCGCGGTGGATCGTGCGATCCCGCGGTCAGAGTGAGGTCGACCTCGGCTGGGATGGTGGAGCGTGGGCGGCGGTCGGTGGCGATTGATGGTGGCACAACTCTGGGAGAAATCCTTGTTCCGATCTTCATCGGAGCCGGCGACGGCGGCGCCCGCGGGTGTCGTTACCTTTCTTGAAAGCGTCGTCTTGGAGCTGTGCTCCTCCTCTCCACGGCATTGGCTCCGGAGGAAAACCTCAGATAGCTGGATCGGGCGATGGGGGCGTCTTCGCGTCTTTCTCCTCCTTGGGGGCATCGTCTCGGAGCCGGCTACGACTGGAGACCGGTGGATGGCGGCATCTTTGCTGCGTGGCTTGCTGAGGCGGGGCGTTGGTTTCTGTTTTGGCAACGATGATGGCGTTGAGAGGAGCTCGGGTCGCAGCATGGACTTCGGTAGTCGGTTCTTCCCGGCGTGTCTGAGGTGCCCTTCCGTTATGGAGGGCACGCTCGGCTCAAGTCCTGCATATTTCCCTTTCGAAGCTCGTCGTCAAAGTCGGAGCTGACGGTTGCTTGCGCGTGTGGCCATCTATTGGCATGTGCCGTCGTGGCTTCGGCGGCTGTTTGCGGGTTGACTTCGATGGTGGAGCTCTACGGTGAAGTCGGAGTCGCCCGTTCGAGGCAACCGGTGATGACGATGACGCTTGCGACTCCTCGGCGGATGTCTTTCTTCTTTGTAGCCCCGAGTTTCTTGTCGGTGGCCAGGTTGGCCGGTGGTGCCCATGTCATATGGGTTGAGTTGTATCGGTTTTAGTCCGGTTTTCCGCCAATTAACGGGGCAATTCTCTTCTTCTTAATCAATGAAATGGCAAGTCTTTTGCCTCGTTTCAAAAAAAAAAAAACAATGTGTCGATTACATAACTAATCACTTTAGTTTTTTTTTCTCGTCCACACATAGCTTTGATTTTATATGACTTTGCTAGTTGTCGGTTTGTTCTTTGTGTGTGAGTTGGTATTGGCTGTGTGCATCCTAACTATGCAGAGGCCGGGGGTGTGCTCATTGTGTTATTATTTCCTTGATACTTTATTTTGAGTCAATAAAATCCACCTTTGTTAAGAAAAATGCTTATAAATACGCACATACACTTTGTTCTCATGAACGCACATACATACACTCTACTCATATGAGCACCTTCAAGAGGTTGAGCCGACACAACATTTTGAAATTGACGAAGTTGCCACATACACTTTCATGATTGAGAAACGTCTTCTCCAATTGAACGCACATTGTTAAAATGACTGAAATAAATCAAAAAATGGGAGCCAAAATGTGAAAATGTTAAGTTTCTCTAGTGGACCGGGATTTCGCAGCGTGCTCCTCCATGCGCGATAATCCAACACGGTTCCACTTCCATGACACCGAGCAACGCCAGCCACAAAACCCACGCGCGACGCGCCCCGTCTGCGCTACGCGAGCCACCGCTCCGTCCCTCAGGATGCTACTGCGCCTTCCGTACGCCCGCCCCGCGCCGTCCACAGCTCGATGGAGGCTGGAGCGGGCGCGGGCCCGGCCGGCACAGCTGCTCCGCCGAGGGCACGCCGCCGCTTCCTTAGCCGACGGCGCCGGAGCGCCGGTACGTAGTAGTCTCTCGTTCGATCTGAAGCCTTTTGGGTTTTCGCACTTCATACTTCTGACTGTTCGAGCCGTGCCCGTTTGTTGTTATTCGTGCCATTGCTGCAGCTCCACTACGACCCGTTGGCCGACCTTCTCGGCCCAGATGTCGGCCCCAGCCCCCCGCAGTACGGTTTCCCCCTTCGCTCGCATTCTCGTCATGTGCCCGATTGTTGTTCATGAGCGTTAGGTGGTCATCGTTGACGTTGAAGGTGGCACAGTTATGAGGGAGATGATGGGAGAGGGGTGTTCAGTCTAAGGGAAAGAAGATCAGCACTCCCAAATAGCCACAGACCAGATTGTACATCTTTAGGGTTAACTAAACACAACACTTTCATCAAATCTAAGTGCTTGATTCCCCTAAAAACCAAGTGCTTAATTTCTTTGGGATGCTGTGGTACATGTTTTGCAACCAAGAGATGTACTAACATTTATCATTTCAAATATTTATCATTTCAAACGATAATGCCATCTTGCTAGGCCATTTTGACCTTGGTGTAGGACACTTGGGCATTCGCCGTGGATGCGATCAAAGCCTTTGAGAATTGGAGATTTCTTTTTTATGAGGGAGATTTTGTTTTTGTGCTGTGGCTACTTGTTGAAAATAGTATTTTTCGGTTGCAGGAATACTGCCCCGGTTGCAGGGAAGGGGAAGCTGAGGTCCTGGGTTGGTCCAAATGGGCAATACTATCGAGAGCTGCCTTGCCCTAACTGTAGGGGTAGAGGATACACTCCTTGCAAAAAATGCGGGATAGATAGATCCAGCTTGGATTGCCCTATGTGCAATGGCAAGGTGACCCTTCCCAACCTCTTGTAAATCGTTCTGAAAGTAAATACATGCACTTTTGAGGAATTTATCAGTCTATTGTTGTGCATACCTAGGGGATTAGGATGTGTATGCAATGTGGTGGAGAATGTGTGATATGGCAAGAATCTATTGATGAACAACCATGGGAGGAAGTTCGATCTAGGTGACGTTTGTTCTGCATCTCTTCCATGTAGTCAACAGTTACCTGTTTTTTTGTCACACTGCTTGTCGAAAGATCTCCTGTTGACAAATCTCTTTAATGGTTTGATTAAATGGTTGTTACGACTTAAATTGACTATTGCCCATCACCATCATCAATTGTAAGTACATATACACATTTCCCATTGTTTTAAAAGAAGTAATGATAGATGATATGGCGTTTTGACATAGTGATGAAGAAACTTATCATTTTGGACACCTGTAGAAAACTATATGTCAAATTCCTGATGCAACATACTTAGGTTGTTGCAAAAGTTGTGAAAAGGTAATGGATCATTAGATTGAGAATGCTGTTCTTTCCCCTCTGCAGTTCACCCTTGAAAGTAAAGGAAGATGATGAGGTCGATAGACTAGAGATAAAGATCGACACCTCAAAAAGACCGAGGCGTACTTATCCATCACCATCCCCGGAAGTTGCCATGAAGATTAGCCGATCTCTAAGAGTAAGTGGCTCTTTCTTGCAAGCTGAAAATACATGTTATAGGCTTCTTGATAAAGTTAGTGTTAGTGCAGTATATGATAGTATAACTTTTTCCTACTAATAAATGTTGTTCATATGCAGTTTGTCACGCATGTGTGTTAGATCTATTACACTAGATCCCTGCATACCTAAGAGTTAACTATGGAGCCCTGTATATCTACTTCAATTTTGAAAACTACCAGCTGCATTTTTTTAATTGCTATAGATCTATACAGTTGCTTTTGGCTTTTAAAAAGCTTAATAATAATTGCAGAGTCTGAATGCTAAAACAGGATTGTTTACTAAGCACATGAAGATTATACACCAAGACGCCAAATTGCATGCTCAAAGAGTTGCTGCGATTAAGGTAATACGATGTCCTGATAAATGTTGCAATTGTGTCTTTTTTGTAAAATACAAGCAATTGAGCTGGCGCTATAGTCATCTATTTTCCTCCTCTGCCTTAACTCAAGAGAACAAAAGGTACTGCTGCAGCAAGAAATCAGGCTTCTGAAAAACAAAAAGCATTCTTCAGGGATCCTGAGAATCGGCTCAAGAGAAGCATTGCCATGAAAGGTAACTGGACTTCCTTTCCTTCTACTCACAGAAATAGTTTTGACAGTTTCCTCAGTTTATGTCCACTTACAAAGTTTGGCTGTTTCTGTAGCCAGCTGTCTGTCATCCGTATGTTCTTAGTTAGTACTCCCTCCTATCCAAAATAAGCGTCGTGGTTTTATTTCAAATTGAACTAAAAACACGACACTTATTTTGGGTCAGAGGGAGTACATTTGTTTATCCTTCTCATTTTGACTTTAAGTGGTAGTATGGGAATTGGTTGTCGTCTTACTCCATCGCCTTCTTTTCCGTGGATTCCCACCAAAAATGGAACCCGCTATTAACCTGAACAACATTTCCACCTGATGCTCCACAGGGGTGAAATTTTACTGCAGTAAATGCGGGCAAGAAGGACATCGAAGATTCTATTGCCCAACAGTGAGGGAAATTTCAGCCAGAGTGCAATTCAGATGCCGGTTATGTGGGGGAAAGGGGCATAATAGCCGAACATGTGGAAACCCAAAGTCAGAGAATGAACATCAGCGGCAACCTCGGCACTGCAGCCAATGCGGTGAAATGGGTCACAACCGACGAAACTGCCCTGGGTCTCCAGAGGTGGAGGCTGGCGCTTCTGGCTATATTATTAAGAAAGTTAACCGTCATAATTCAGGTGTTTATTCATGTAGCTTCTGCAAAGAAAAGGGGCATAATAGACGGACATGTCCGAAAAGAAATGCTAGCTTAGGACAATGAAACTGTGAGCAGTTGGAAAAATATATATCAATCTGCATTTCGATCATATGGAACATCTACAGCCATCATTTTTCTGTCATGCTTGCAAGACCATTCCAAGTACTCCTCTCATTATTGTCGCTAGGGGAATATTCTCTTGGAATTCAGTTCTATCACTGAAACCTCCATTAGGTGATGACATGCACAACAAGTCTGGAATACCTCAGTGAAAAAAAATCTCTGATATTCATTAGCTTCTGGCTCTCTATTATCCCCTCTTGTTTTGCTGGTGGCATCTGAGTTCTCATGAACTAATTGCCTGAATATTGATGACTTGAATAGCGGACTTAGTGCTGTAGATGATGCTCTTGTTCTTGCAAAATTGGGTGAGATCGTGGCCTCTTCGGTTGTGTTGTGTTGCATGACACTTGTTTTAGAATGGAGGGAGTAGGATAAAAGGGTTATTCTGAGAATATATGTGCTTATCCTGGGAAAAGGGTTTTGGTGGGAGTTGGCATCGTAAGAGATTCATCACTTACAGAATTGTTTTGTCTTAGGGAAAATGGTGCTGCTTATTACGCACTCCCTCAGTCTCATAATATAATATAAGACGTTTTTTGACACTATGCTAGTGCCAAAAAAACATCTTACATTATGGGGCACAAGGGGTATTAATTAAGCCTTGACGAGTTCCGTCGTGACATTGTCACGAATACAAACCAGAGAAACATGAAACCAAGTTTTACAGAACTTATTCAGGCAGCCTTCCCTAGCTAGCTAGACAGTGAGCTGCACGGTTGGAAATCCTTCTAGCCCAACACATTGTGCTCATCAAAGGAGCAAAGAGCATCTCCACTCGTTCGCCCCCCAGGGGCTACAAATAGCGCCGCCTGGGGACGCGCCGGCTGAAAAATCGGCGTGGGGGCGACCGGATTCTCAGCCGCCGCCTCAAGGTCGTCCTCATGCGTTGATATCGGCGAAAATTGGCCTATTTTTCAGCCCAATTTCGACACAAATTGGCCCACTATCAGCGCAAATTGACCAGTTTCGGTCCATATTTTGCGTGCTTCGACGCAAATTCAACCAAAGCTATTTTTTATCACATAGTTCATCACACAAAATCAATAGAAATCAAATACTTCAACAAATAGTTCAATACAAATCATATAGTTCAACAAATAAAAACTCATATTTCATCACACATCGAGCTAGGCGTTGCCCTTGAGCCTCCATAGGTGCTCCACCAGATCCTGCTGCAGTTGTTGATGCATCTGTGGGTCTCGGATCTCCTGACGCATATTGAGAAAGGCAGTCCAGGTTGCCGGTAGCTGGTGATCAATTTGGGCAAGAGGACTCTGCCTGTAATATGGTTCAGTGTCAATTGTCAAACACTGGCTACTGACTCTTCCTGCTCGCTTTCAATGATCATGTTGTGCAAGATGACACAACAAGTCATGATCTCCCACATTTGAACTTTCGACCAGGTCTAAGTGGGGTACCGGACAACACCAAATCGAGATTGGAGCACACCAAATGCCTGCTCGAGATCCTTCCTGCAAGCCTCCTTGAAAGTGCAAATATCCCTAGGTGGTTTTGGTAATTCCTAACAACATATAGCTCATTGAGCTAACACTATTTCAAGATAAATATTTCAGGAAAAGCTCAATGAATGGCATGGCATGGATGAGAAAAGTGGACCCCTCAAAATGCTAAGGATAAAAGGATTGGCTCAAGCTCAAAGCTCAAGACTCTAGATTTTATATTTTAGTGATCCAAGATCACATTGAGTTTATAGGAAAAGCCAATACTATCAAGGAGGGATGAGGTGTTGCTTAATGAGGTTCTTACTCAAAGTGCTTACTGATATGCTCCAAAACCCTCATCTACTTTCTCACATCCACATATGACCTAAACCAAAAGTCAAACTCGGCCCCATCGATTCTTTCTATCCGGCGCCACCGAGTTCAGATGTCATAGCCACTGCCACAAACCCTAGGCAAATCGGTCTCACCGATAGGGATCTCGGTCTCACCGAGGTGGGATTGTAATCTCTCTGTTTCTCTTCGTAACATTTCGGTACCACCGAGATGAGCGATCGGTCCCACCGAGATTGCAATGTAAACTCTCTGTTTCCCTTTCGTAACATTTCGGTCTCATCAAAATGAGCGAACCGGTCCCACCGAGTTTACCTGACCAACTCTCTGGTTAGCTTATTACGAAAAAACCGGTCCCACCGAGTTTGTGTAATCGGTCTCACCAAGATTACGTTATGCCCTAACCCTAACCATATCGGTCCTACCGAGTTGCATGTCGGTCCCACCGAAAATCCTAACGGTCACTAGATTTGCTGAATCGGTCTGACCGAGTTTCTCAATTTGGTCCCACCGAGATTGGCAAGTTGTCTGTAACGGTTAGATTTTGTGTGGAGGCTATATATACCCCTCCACCCCTCTTCATTCGTGGAGTGAGCCATCAGAACGAACCTACACTTCCAACTTACATTTTCTGAGAGAGAACCACCTACTCATGTGTTGAGACCAAGATATTCCATTCCTACCATATGAATCTTGATCTCTAGCCTTCCCCAAGTTGCTTTCCACTCAAATCTTCTTTCCGCCAAATCCAAATCCTGTGAGAGAGAGTTGAGTGTTGGGGAGACTATCATTTGAAGCACAAGAGAAAGGAGTTCATCATCAACACACCATTTGTTACTTCTTGGAGAGTGGTGTCTCCTAGATTGGCTAGGTGTCACTTGGGAGCCTCCGACAAGATTGTGGAGTTGAACCAAGGAGTTTGTAAGGGCAAGGAGATCGCCTACTTCATGAAGATCTACCGCTAGTGAGGCAAGTCCTTCGTGGGCGACGACCATGGTGGGATAGACAAGGTTGCTTCTTCGTGGACCCTTATTGGGTGGAGCCCTCCGTGGACTCGCGCAGCCGTTACCATTCGTGGATTGAAGTCTCCATCAACGTGGATGTACGATAGCACCACCTATCGGAACCACGACAAAAACATCCGTGTCTCCAGTTGCGTTTGATTTCTCCAAACCCTTCCCTTTACATTCTTGCAAGTTACATGCTTTACTTTCCGCTGCTCATATACTCTTTGCATGCTTGCTTGAATTGTGTTACGATTGCTTGACTTGTGCTAAGTTAGCTAAAATCTGCCAAGAACTAAAATTAGGAAAAGGATAGATTTTTATTTGGTCAAGTAGTCTAATCACCCCCCTCTAGACATACTTCCGATCCTACAAGTGGTATCATAGCTTTGGTCTCCATTTGCTTTGATTTCCATAGCTTTTGGTGGTCATAGCCTTGGTTTCACAACCTAGGAGAGTATGGCGTCTAGCGAGGGAAATTATCACCGTAGAGGTCCTTACTTTGATGGTACTAATTTTGCTAGTTGGAAGCATAAGATGAAAATGCATATTCTTGGACATAACCCCGCCGTTTAGGCTATTGTGTGTATTGGCTTTCAAGGTGAATTATTTGATGGGAGAGAACCGAACCGTGAAGCTAGCACGGATGAGTTGAAGATGCTGCAATACAACGCTCAAGCTTGTTATATCCTCTTCAACGGATTGTGCCCCGAAGAATTCAACAAAATCAGCCGTCTTGAGAATGCAAAGGAAATTTGGGATACTCTGATTGATATGCACGAAGGTACCAACTCCGTCAAGGAATCCAAGTTGGATGTGCTTCAAAGTCAACTTGACAAGTTCAAGATGAAGGATGGTGAAGGCGTCGCTGAAATGCACTCTAGGCTTGCTCTCATTACAAATGAGATTGCCGGCTTAGGAACTGAAGAGATGACCGACAAATTCATCATCGAGAAGATCCTAGGAGCATTGGATGGAAAATATGATACCGTGTGCACATTGATCCAAACGATGCCCAATTACAAGAATCTCAAGCTAACGGAAGTCATTGGAAGAATTGCTGCTCATGAGATGTCACTCAAGGATAAGGAGGAGCTCCATAACAAGTCGAGTGGTGCTTACAAAGCCTCATGTGAAGCCCCCACATCATCAAGTGAGAAACAAACCTTCAATGAAGAATTGAGCCTAATGGTGAAGAACTTCAACAAGTTCTACAAGAGTAGAAGCAAAGAGAGAAGTTCCAAGTCAAGGTACTACAATGACAAAAGATCTTTGAGTCGAGAGCGTAATTGCTACAATTGTGGAAGACCCGGACACTACTCCAATGAGTGTACGGCTCCCTACAAAAGAAGAGAAGAATCACCTAAGAGGAGAAGTAGAAGAGAAGAATCACCACCAAGAGAGAGAAGGAGTAGATATGATCGTTATGAATGAAGAACATCCCGGAGAAGCAAGGATTCGGAAAAGAAGGACAAGTCATCAAGGAGCTACCCAAAACGAAGACATCAAGCTCATGTTGGTGAATGGGTATCCGGTTCCGACTCCGACAATCACTCCGAGAGAAGCTATCACTCCGACTCCGAACATACTCAAGATGAAGGTGTTGCCGGTCTAGCACTTGTGTCAACCAACTGCTACGACATATTTGATTCACCAAATGAGGGACTTGGAAGATGCTTCATGGCTAAAGGCCCAAAGGTAACACACCCCGAGTATGTTGATTTCAATAGTGATGAAGATGACTTGATAGGTGATGATGATTTACTTATTGACAACTCTAGTGATGAATACTATGATGAAACGTCAATTAATCATGCTAATCAAGATAAAACAAATGACGATGATAAGGAGAAGATTGAGCTCCTAACTAAAGAACTAAACACTCTTAAGTTAGCTCATGAAATTATCTTAGGGGATCATCAAGAACTTTTAAGGACTCATGAGAAGTTACGCTTTGAAAAGCTCAACCTTGAGCAAGAGCATGAGTTCTTAAAGGCAATCAATGATGATCTTCACAAGAAAAGTTCTTCTTGCATTGCCAAGCGTTTACTCTTATCTACTCCCTCCGTTCCTAAATATAAGGTGTATTAGTTTTTCAAAAAGTCAAACAGCCTATGTGTTTGACCAACTTTATAGTGAAATATATAAAGATTTACATTACTAAATATATCAAATACAAAAATATATTTCATGGTGAATCAAGTGATGATGATTTTGTATTCTAGATATTGATGGTTTTTTCTATAAGCTTGGTCAAAGTTGGAGAAGTTTGACTTTTTGAAAAAATAATACACCTTATGTTTAGAAACGGAGGGAGTACTTACATGCCTCAAGTCAAGTCTAGTAACAAGAACAAGAAGGATTCTTCCTCTAGTAGTAACAATAATCATGTTAAATCTAATGTTGTTGCTTCTAGTAGTTCTCTTGATTCCACTAATGATTCTCTTAGCCAAGTTACACTTGAGCAAGAAAATAGCTTATTGAAGGGAAGTATAGAGAAAGGTGTTTACAAGAGCCTTGCCGGGAGTAAGCAATTCGAGGAAATTGTACACAAGCAAGGAAGGCACCGGAAGAACCAAGGTGTTGGTTTTGAACGAAAGTTCAATGCCAATGGAGTTGAGTGGGAAGAAGATCAATACCCCAAGACGAAGTTTGTTCCTCAACAAGAGAAGTATGATCCTACTTCCTTCAAAGGGACACAAGCTCAAGATGATCTTCCACCACAAGACCACAAGCAAAAAGGCAAGGATGAGCTTCAAGAGGAGATTGATGCAATTGAAGAAGCTCCCAAGGCCTTGGTCAAGTGGGTTCCCAAGACTACGTCAAGTTCTACTTCATCAAGTACGACTACAACCCCAAGGATTCCCATTAAGATGGTGTGGATCCCAAAGAAGAAGAACTAGAGAGTTCTTGAGGGTGACTCCGCCAACATACTTCACTCATATCATTTTGGCAAGGACAAGTGCAGTCAACTCCCACATCTTGCACTAGTTCATGGAGTCACAAACCCTCTTGTTGGTAAGACATGGGACAAGGTAACATAATGCTTTCATAGACATCACTTTGTGTGTGCATCACTCTATGTCTATGGATATCCTTGTTTGTTCCTTGTGGGACTAACCCGTGAACTCCCTCTGTAAAGAAATATAAGAGCGTTTAGATTACTAGAGTAGTGATCTTAATGCTCTTATATTTATTTATGGAGGGAGTAGGTATTGAAAGTGCAACTCACTCCAAAGGATTGCTCCAAAAGATCTACATCAACATGGAGCATCCACATCTTCAACACCTACATGAAGTCATCATCGACAAAACCCGAGGTTAGTTCATCCCTCTAAGGGGGGATTGTTGGGGAACGTAGTAATTTCAAAAAAATTCCTACGCACACGCAAGGTCATTGTGATGCATAGCAACGAGAGGGGAGAGTATTGTCCACGTACCCTTGTAGACTGAAAGCGGAAGCGTTATGACAACGCGGTTGATGTAGTCGTACGTCTTCATGATCCGACCAATCCAAGTACCGAACGTACGGCACCTCCGAGTTCAGCACACGTTCAGCTCGATGACGATCCCTGGACTCCGATCCAGCAGGGTGTTGGGGATGAGTTCCGTCAACACGACAGCGTGGTGACGATGATGATGTTCTATCGATGCAGGGCTTCACCTAAGCACCGCAACGATATGACCGAGGTGGAATATGGTGGAGGGGGGCACCGCACACGGCTAAGGAACGATCACGAAGATCAACTTGTGTGTTATGGGGTGCTCCCCTGCCCCCGTATATAAAGGAGGGAGGGGGGAGGTGCGACCGCCCCCTAGGGGTGCGCCTGGAGGAGTCCTACTCCCACCGGGAGTAGGACTCCCCCTCTTGCCTTGTAGGAGAAGGAAAGGGGGAAGGGGAAAGAGGAAAGGGGGGCGCCGCCCCCTTCCTTTTCCTATTCGGACTAGGGGGAGGGGGCGCGCGGCCTGCCCTGGCCGGCCCTCCTCTTCTCCCTTAGGGCCCATGTAGTCCCATTAACCCCCGGGGGGTTTCGGTAACCCCCCGGTACTCCGGTAAAATCCCGATTTCACCCGGAATGATTTCGATATCCAAATATAGGCTTCCAATATATCAATCTTTATGTCTCGACCATTTCGAGACTCCTCGTCATGTCCGTGATCATATCCGGGACTCCGAACAACTTTCAGTACATCAAAACATATAAACTCATAATGAAACTATCATTGTAACTTTAAGCATGCGGACCCTACGGGTTCGAGAACTATGTAGACATGACCTAGAACTGTTTCCGGTCAATAACCAATAGCGGAACCTAGATTCTCATATTGGCTCCCACATATTCTACGAAGATCTTTATCGGTCAGACCGCATAACAACATATGTTGTTCCCTTTGTCATCGGTATGTTACTTGTCCGAGATTCGATCGTTGGTATCTCAATACCTAGTTCAATCTCGTTACTGGCAAGTCTCTTTAATCGTTCCGTAATACATCATCTCACAACTAACTCATTAGTTGCAATGCTTGCAAGGCTTAAGTGATGTGCATTACCGAGAGGGCCCAGAGATACCTCTCCGACAATCGGAGTGACAAATCCTAATCTCGAAATACGCCAACCCAACAAGTACCTTCGGAGACACCTGTAGAGCACCTTTATAATCATCCAGTTACGTTGTGACGTTTGGTAGCACACAAAGTGTTCCTCTGGTAAATGGGAGTTGCATAATCTCATAGTCATAGGAACATGTATAAGTCATGAAGAAAGCAATAGCAAAAAACTAAACGATCAAGTGCTAAGCTAACGGAATGGGTCAAGTCAATCACATCATTCTCCTAAATGATGTGATCCTGTTAATCAAATGACAACACATGTCTATGGTCAGGAAACATAACCATCTTTGATCAACGAGCTAGTCAAGTAGAGGCATACTAGTGACACTCTGTTTGTCTATGTATTCACACAAGTATTATGTTTCCGGTTAATACAATTCTAGCATGAATAATAAACATTTACCATGAGATAAGGAAATAAATAATAACTTTATTATTGCCTCTAGGGCATATTTCCTTCAGTCTCCCACTTGCACTAGAGTCAATAATCTAGATTACACAGTAATGATTCTAACACCCATGGAGTCTTGGTGTTGATCATGTTTTGCTAGTGGAAGAGGCTTAGTCAACGGGTCTGCAACATTCAGATCCGTATGTATCTTGCAAATTTCTATGTCTCCCACCTGGACTAGATCCCGGATGGAATTGAAGCGTCTCTTGATGTGCTTGGTTCTCTTGTGAAATCTGGATTCCTTCGCTAAGGCAATTGCTCCAGTATTGTCACAAAAGATTTTCATTGGACCCGATGCACTAGGTATGACACCTAGATCGGATATGAACTCCTTCATCCAGACTCCTTCATTTGCTGCTTCCGAAGCAGCTATGTACTCCGCTTCACACGTAGATCCCGCCACGACGCTTTGTTTAGAACTGCACCAACTGACAGCTCCACCGTTCAATGTAAACACGTATCCGGTTTGCGATTTAGAATCGTCCGGATCAGTGTCAAAGCTTGCATCAACGTAACCATTTACGATGAGCTCTTTGTCACCTCCATATACGAGAAACATATCCTTAGTCCTTTTCAGGTATTTCAGGATGTTCTTGACCGCTGTCCAGTGATCCACTCCTGGATTACTTTGGTACCTCCCTGCTAGACTTATAGCAAGGCACACATCAGGTCTGGTACACAGCATTGCATACATGATAGAGCCTATGGCTGAAGCATAGGGAACATCTTTCATCTTCTCTCTATCTTCTGCAGTGGTCGGGCTTTGAGTCTTACTCAACTTCACACCTTGTAACACAGGCAAGAACCCTTTCTTTGCTTGATCCATTTTGAACTTCTTCAAAACTTTGTCAAGGTATGTGCTTTGTGAAAGTCCAATTAAGCGTCTTGATCTATCTCTATAGATCTTAATGCCCAATATGTAAGCAGCTTCACCGAGGTCTTTCATTGAAAAACTCTTATTCAAGTATCCTTTTATGCTATCCAGAAATTCTATATCATTTCCGATCAGCAATATGTCATCTACATATAGTATCAGAAATGCTACAGAGCTCCCACTCACTTTCTTGTAAATACAGGCTTCTCCAAAAGTCTGTATAAAACCAAATGCTTTGATCACACTATCAAAGCGTTTATTCCAACTCCGAGAGGCTTGCACCAGTCCATAAATGGATCGCTGGAGCTTGCATACTTTGTTAGCTCCCTTTGGATCGACAAAACCTTCCGGTTGCATCATATACAACTCTTCTTCCAGAAAACCATTCAGGAATGCAGTTTTGACATCCATCTGCCATATTTCATAATCATAAAATGCGGCAACTGCTAACATGATTCGGACAGACTTAAGCATCGCTACGGGTGAGAAGGTCTCATCGTAGTCAACCCCTTGAACTTGTCGAAAACCTTTCGCGACAAGTCGAGCTTTGTAGACAGTAACATTACCGTCAGCGTCAGTCTTCTTCTTGAAGATCCATTTATTTTCAATTGCTTGCCGATCATTGGGCAAGTCAACCAAAGTCCACACTTTGTTCTCATACATGGATCCCATCTCAGATTTCATGGCCTCAAGCCATTTTTCGGAATCTGGGCTCACCATCGCTTCTTCATAGTTCGTAGGTTCATCATGGTCTAGTAACATGACTTCCAGAACAGGATTACCGTACCACTCTGGTGCGGATTTTATTCTGGTTGATCTACGAGGTTCAGTAACAACTTGATCTGAAGTTCCATGATCATCATCATTAACTTACTCACTAATTGGTGTAGGTGTCACAGGAACAGATTTCTGTGATGAGCTACTTTCCAATAAGGGAGCAGGTACAGTTACCTCATCAAGTTCTACTTTCCTCCCACTCACTTCTTTCGAGAGAAACTCCTTCTCCAGAAAGTTTCCGAACTTAGCTACAAACGTTTTGCCTTCGGATCTGTGATAGAAGGTGTACCCAATGGTCTCCTTTGGGTATCCTATGAAGACACATTTCTCCGATTTGGGTTCGAGCTTATCAGGTTGAAGTTTTTTCACATAAGCATCGCAACCCCAAACTTTCAGAAACGACAACTTTGGTTTCTTGCTAAACCACAGTTCATAAGGCGCCATCTCAACGGATTTTGATGGTGCCCTATTTAACGTGAATGCGGCCGTTTCTAAAGCATAACCCCAAAATGATAGCGGTAAATCTGTAAGAGACATCATAGATCGCACCATATCTAGTAAAGTATGATTACGATGTTCGGACACACCATTACGCTGTGGTGTTCCGGGTGGCGTTAGTTGTGAAACTATTCCGCATTGTTTTAAATGTAGACCAAACTCGTAACTCAAATATTCTCCTCCACGATCTGATCGTAGAAACTTTATTTTCTTGTTACGATGATTTTCAACTTCACTCTGAAATTCCTTGAACTTTTCAAATGTTTCAGACTTATGCTTCATTAAGTAGATATAACCATATCTGCTCAAATCATGTGTGAAGGTGAGAAAATAACGATATCCGCCACGAGCCTCAACATTCATCGGACCACATACATCTGTATGTATGATCTCCAATAAATCAGTTGCTCTCTCCATAGTACCGGAGAATGGTGTTTTAGTCATCTTGCCCATGAGGCACGGTTCGCAAGTACCAAGTGATTCATAATCAAGTGGTTCCAAAAGTCCATCAGTATGGAGTTTCTTCATGCGTTTTACACCGATATGACCTAAACGGCAGTGCCACAAATAAGTTGCACTATCATTATCAACTCTGCATCTTTTGGCTTCAACATTATGAATATGTGTATCACTACTATCGAGATTCAATAAAAATAGACCACTCTTCAAGGGTGCATGACCATAAAAGATATTACTCATATAAATAGAACAACCATTATTCTCTGATTTAAATGAATAACCGTCTCGCATCAAACAAGATCCAGATATAATGTTCATGCTCAACGCTGGCACCAAATAACAATTATTTAGGTCTAAAACTAATCCCGAAGGTAGATGTAGAGGTAGCGTGCCGACCGCGATCACATCGACTTTGGAACCATTTCCCACGCGCATCGTCACCTCGTCCTTAGCTAATCTTCGCTTAATCCGTAGTCCCTGTTTCGAGTTGCAAATATTAGCAACAAAACCAGTATCAAATACCCAGGTGCTACTGCGAGCATTAGTAAGGTACACATCAATAACATGTATATCACATATACCTTTGTTCACCTTGCCATCCTTCTTATCCGCCAAATACTTGGGGCAGTTCCGCTTCCAGTGACCAGTCTGCTTGCAGTAGAAGCACTCAGTTTCAGGCTTAGGTCCAGACTTGGGTTTCTTCTCCTGAGCAGCAACTTGTTTGTTGTTCTTCTTGAAGTTTCCCTTCTTCTTCCCTTTGCCCTTTTTCTTGAAACTAGTGGTCTTGTTAACCATCAACACTTGATGCTCCTTCTTGGTTTCTACCTCCGCAACTTTTAGCATCGCGAAGAGCTCGGGAATAGTCTTTTCCATCCGTTGCATATTATAGTTCATCACAAAGCTCTTGTAGCTTGGTGGCAGTGATTGGAGAATTCTGTCAATGACGCTATCATCCGGAAGATTAACTCCCAGTTGAATCAAGTGATTATTATACCCAGACATTTTGAGTATATGCTCACTGACAGAACTGTTCTCCTTCATCTTGCAGCTATAGAACTTATTGGAGACTTCATATCTCTCAATCCGGGCATTTGCTTGAAATATTAACTTCAACTCCTGGAACATCTCATATGCTCCATGACGTTCAAAACGTCGTTGAAGACCCGATTCTAAGCCGTAAAGCATGGCACACTGAACTATAGAGTAGTCATCAGCTTTGCTCTGCCAAACATTCACAACATCTGGCGTTGCTCCAGCAGCAGGCCTGGCACCCAGTGGTGCTTCCAGGACGTAATTCTTCTGTGCAACAATGAGGATAATCCTCAAGTTACGGACCCAGTCCGTGTAATTGCTACCATCATCTTTCAACTTTGCTTTCTCAAGGAACGCATTAAAATTTAACAGAACAACAACACGGGCAATCTATCTACAATCAACATAGAAAGCAAGATACTATCAGGTACTAAGTTCATGATAAATTTAAGTTTAATTAATCATGTTACTTAAGAACTCCCACTTAGATAGACATCCCTCTAATCCTCTAAGTGATTACGTGATCCATATCAACTACACCATGTCCGATCATCACGTGAGATGGAGTAGTTTCAACGGTGAACATCAATATGTTGATCATATCTACTATATGATTCACGCTCGACCTTTTGGTCTCCGTGTTCCGAGGCCATATCTGTTATATGCTAGGCTCGTCAAGTTTAACCTGAGTATTCCACGTGTGCAACTGTATTGCACCCGTTGTATTTGAACGTAGAGCCTATCACACCCGATCATCACGTGGTGTCTCAGCACGAAGAAGTTTCACAACGGTGCATACTCAGGGAGAACACTTCTTGATAATTTTAGTGAGAGATCATCTTAAAATGCTACCGTCAATCAAAGCAAGATAAGATGCATAAATGATAAACATCACATGCAATCAATATAAGTGATACGATATGGCCATCATCATCTTGTGCTTGTGATCTCCATCTCCGAAGCACCTCCATGATCACCATCGTCACCGGCGCGACACCTTGATCTCCATTGTAGCATCATTGTCGTTTACGCCGTCTATTGCTTCTACGACTATCGCTACCGCTTAGTGATAAAGAAAGCAATTACAGGGCATTTGCATTTCATACAATAAAGCGACAACCATATGGCTCCTGCCAGTTGCCGATAACTTCAGTTACAAAACATGATCATCTCATACAATAAAATATAGCATCACGTCTTGACCATATCACATCACAACATGCCCTGCAAAAACAAGTTAGACGTCCTCTACTTTGTTGTTGCAAGTTTTACGTGGCTGCTACGGGCTTAGCAAGAACCGTTCTTACCTACACATCAAAACCACAACGATAGTTTGTCAAGTTGGTGCTGTTTTAACCTTCGCAAGGACCGGGCGTAGCCACACTCGGTTCAACTAAAGTGAGAGAGACAGACACCCGCCGGTCACCTTTAAGCACGAGTGCTCGTAACGGTGAAACCAGTCTCGCGTAAGCGTACGCGTAATGTCGGTCCGGGCCGCTTCATCTCACAATACCGTTGAACCAAAGTATGACATGCTGGTAAGCAGTATGACTTATATCGCCCATAACTCACTTGTGTTCTACTCGTGTATATGACATCTACGCATAAAACCTGGTTCGGATGCCACTGTTGGGGAACGTAGTAATTTCAAAAAAATTCCTACGCACACGCAAGATCATGGTGATGCATAGCAACGAGAGGGGAGAGTATTGTCCATGTACCCTCGTAGACCGAAAGCGGAAGCGTTATGACAACGCGGTTGATGTAGTCGTACGTCTTCACGATCCGACCGATCCAAGTACCGAACGTACGGCACCTCCGAGTTCAGCACACGTTCAGCTCGATGACGATCCCCGGACTCTGATCCAGCAGGGTGTTGGGGATGAGTTCCATCAGCACGACGGCGTGGTGACGATGATGATGTTCTACCGACGCAGGGCTTCGCCTAAGCACCGCAACGATATGACTGAGGTGGAATATGTTGGAGGGGGGCACTGCACACGGCTAAGGAACGACCACGAAGATCAACTTGTGTGTTATGGGGTGCTCCCATGCCCTCGTATATAAAGGAGGGAGGGGGAGGTGCGGCTGGCCCCTAGGGGTGCACCTGGAGGAGTCCTACTCCCACCGGGAGTAGGCCTCCCCCTCTTGCCTTGTAGGAGAAGGAAAGGGGGAAGGGGAAAGAGGAAAGGGGGGCGCCGCCCCCCTTCCTTGTCCTATTCGGACTAGGGGGGGAGGGGGCGCGCGCCCTGCCCTGGCCGGCCCTCCTCTTCTCCCTTAGGGCCCATGTTGGCCCATTAACCCCCCCCCGGGGGGGGGGGGGGTTCCGGTAACCCCCCGATACTCCGGTAAAATCCCGATTTCACCCGGAATGATTCCGATATCCAAATATAGGCTTCCAATATATCAATCTTTATGTCTCGACCATTTCAAGACTCCTCTTCATGTCCGTGATCATATCCGGGACTCCGAACAACTTTCGATACATCAAAACATATAAACTCATAATGAAACTGTCATCGTAACTTTAAGCGTGCGGACCCTACGGGTTCGAGAACTATGTAGACATGACCTAGAACTGTTTCCGGTCAATAACCAATAGCGGAACCTGGATGCTCATATTGGATCCCACATATTCTACGAAGATCTTTATCGGCCAGACCGCATAACAACATACGTTGTTCCCTTTGTCATCGGTATGTTACTTGCCCGAGATTCGATCGTCGGTATCTCAATACCTAGTTCAATCTCGTTACCGGCAAGTCTCTTTACTCGTTCCGTAATACATCATCTCACAACTAACTCATTAGTTGCAATGCTTGCAAGGCTTAAGTGATGTGCATTACCGAGAGGGCCCAGAGATACCTCTCCGACAATCGGAGTGACAAATCCTAATCTCGAAATACGCCAACCCAACAAGTACCTTCGGAGACACCTGTAGAGCACCTTTATAATCACCCAGTTACGTTGTGACATTTGGTAGCACACAAAGTGTTCCTCCGGTAAACGGGAGTTGGATAATCTCATAGTCATAGGAACATGTATAAGTCATGAAGAAAGCAATAGCAGAAAACTAAACGATCAAGTGCTAAGCTAACGGAATGGGTCAAGTCAATCACATCATTCTCCTAATGATGTGATCCCGTTAATCAAATGACAACACATGTCTATGGTCAGGAAGCATAACCATCTTTGATCAGCGAGCTAGTCAAGTAGAGGCATACTAGTGACACTCTGTTTGTCTATGTATTCACACAAGTATTATGTTTCCGGTTAATACAATTCTAGCATGAATAATAAACATTTATCATGAGATAAGGAAATAAATAATAACTTTATTATTGCCTCTAGGGCATATTTCCTCCAGGGATCTCACATCTAGGGGGAGCTTTACTCTAAGAATTGAGTTAAAGCAACTCTAATGGTGTGAACACATCAATGCATTATGTAAAAGTGGGAACCCCACTTGAGCTTAAACGATGAGTATGACCTATGATCAAATGTTCTCATTTGACTCCTAAGTCAATATACCCATATATAGATGACCTAGTCATCACCAATTGCTTGATAGATGCTAGAATGGTTGAGCATGCTTTGTCACATATTTCATTTGTCATTTTATTGTGTGAGCATGTTGGTTGCATATTTTACTCATTCGAGGACATCCACTTGTTGTTTTGATTGTTTGGATTCTTTTCTTTTGCCAAGTGGATGGATAAGAATGCTTAAGAACCTTCTCTAGATATCTATGCTATTCTTGTCTCAAACTCTATTCATGCTACATCACATAGTTTGATCAAGTCAGATTCGAACCACTCTGTGTGAGGAGCACTCGGAGTCCCCGATTCGTCATAGACTTAAACTTCCAAAACTTCTTTGTGTGTTTCGGTCTGACTGATTCTTCCATTTTGGTCATACCGAGATCACTAAGTCGATCTAGGTTTTCAATCTTGGTGCAACCGATTTGAACATTTCGGTCACACCGAGTTGCAGTAACTGCTTGCAGTAATGCATCTCGGTGCCACCGAGTTGTTCCACTCGGTCACACCGACAGGGTCGGGCTATATATACCCACAGGAATTTTTTTTGGAAATTTCTCCGACCTGTTTCGCCCGTGCTCAGCCCGCTCTGCCTCCTGGGTCTCCGATCGCCAGCTGCCTCACGCCGCTGGTCTCCGCCGCCGTCAACGGGAATCATCTCTGCTGTTGCCGCCGTAGCAAGTCCATCGCCGAACTAGGATATGGACTTGATCCTTGTGCTAATCTCACTCCGATTCCTAGCACATTGTTTTCGCCATGTATCTTGCCACGATTGAGATCACTTTATCCAGTAAAAACACTCTGTAGATTAGGATTGGATTGAAAATTTAGGGTTAAGTTTCCGCCGAAACCATCTCGTACTGACCGAGTTGTAGAAATCGGTTCCACCGATTTGGCCAAGGCCATTGCACATGTGATTCTCGGCCGAGAATTGCAAATCGGTGTGACCGAGTTCAGGACTTTGTGAAACCCTAGTAGTCTCGGTGCCACCGAACTGTGACTCGGTCTGACCGAGTTCACTAGTTTAGGTTCCTAAAGCTACTTCGGTATCACCGAGTTTACAAATCGGTAGATCCGAAATGCTTTCTGTGGAAAATTAAAACTAAGTTTTTAACTCATTCTCTTGCAAAAACCTCTGTATTTTGTGATGCTCATCCCCTCTATCTCATCTATATCTATTCACAGGGTCTGCTGTCAGTGTTTGCAACATGTCTGATCAGAGTGACAGCTAGAACAGAGAAGAGGAGCAGGTTCACTTGAGTGAGGGCACTAGTCCCTCCCAGTTCCTCAGATGAGGGCAGCAGGAGCACTCCCAACAACTTACCTAAAGCTGCCACCAGGGCCAGAAAGAAGAGAACCTCAGACTCTGAGGATGAAGATTATGTGGAAGAAGAGGATGAAGCCACATCCAGAAAGGTGCTCAAGAAGGAATATGGCACAACTGTTGCCACCAAGCCTGGTTTGAATAGGAAAGTCCCAGCGAAGAGGACTCCTATGCTGAAGGTCAGAGCATCAACTCAAGAAACTGAGAGATCAGAACCCAAAGAGCCAGAAATGACTGAGAAGAAGAGGAAGGAAAGGGTCAAGAAGACCATCGCTAGGGTGATTGGAAAGCCTTCCATGATGGAAGATGAAGAAGAAGAGGTTGCTGCACCAGCACCTAAAGCTCAGAAGCTTATGGGTGATGCCATCAGGTTAGGGGTTGCTTCATCAAAGCCCAAAGAAGCACCCAAGACAGCTGCTCCAAAGACTAAAATTGCACCCAAGAGGACTACTAGGAACATTCCTGCTGGAGAAAAGAACAAGGCCCCAGTGCCTGAAGTTGTTGTTGAAGAAGAAGATGATGAGGAACATGTCTTGAGAAAGTTGAAGCCCAAAATTCCAGATCATAATGATGCTCATCCTGTAGCTGAGGATATGAAGCTGAGAAAGGATGCAGGACTCAGACAGTGGAGGATGACTGATCCCTATGCAGTCAGGAGGAGAACTGCTGTGGACTATAGGTTCCATACAAAGGAACAACATGATTTCTATGAGACAGTGCTGCTTGACAAGAAGCCAATTGTATGTGATATGAGATGGGTGGACTGGAAATATATCAAGGAGAATGAAGAGCACTATCCTGGTGTGTATGACAGTTTCCATGCTTATGGAGTGGATGACTTTGTTGGGCAGAAGCTCACTAAGTGGAATGATGAGCTCATAATGCAGTTCTACTCCACAGCACACTTCTATTCAGATGGAAGGATAGTATGGATGTCTGAAGGTACTAGGTACCAATCAACTATTGAAGAATGGGCAAATCTGATCAATGCACCTAAGAAGAAAGAGGATGACTTGGATGTCTATGCCAAGAAGAAGAAGGATCAGAACTCTATGGCACATATGTACAAGGAGATCCCAGATGCTGCTGTTGAAACACACAAGTTTGAATTAGTACATTACCTTCTGTCAGGACTGCCAACCATCAACTGGATCCTCAGGCACACTCTTTTGCCTAAGTCAGGTGATCACAAGATGATCAGAGGGCATGCTATCAATCTGCTTCACATATTTGATGTGCCTCAAAAGTTCAAGGTCATGAGCCTCATAGATCAAGAGGACAACTGCTGACCAGAAGAGAAGTTATGGGTATGCCCCACAGATCCAGGAGCTAATTAACTCCAAGATGGGCACTGGCACATACCTATTGGACAAGGAACACATGCCTATCTATCCAGATTTTGAGGACAATGCAGTGGTTATGGATGAAGATGAACCATCTTCTGTGCAAGCACCAGCAAAGAAGGAGAAGGCAAGGACTGAAAAGGCTGCCAAGATGCCAACCATTGATGAGGCATCTTAGTACTTCCTGAAGAGCAAGCAAGATCAGCTTGGCTACTTGATGGCCTCCACTCTAAGGATTGAGAAGGGATTGGCCACCCTGACTCAAAACCAGGAGAGCCTGGAGAGGATCATGGAGCAGAAGTTCTATGACTTGGATGTGAAGGTCACTGAGATCCAGTCAGTCGTTGAGCAACTTCAAGATGATATGCAGGAGAGGAAGGGCAAGACAACCATTAATGCATTTGCTAGAGTGCCCAGAGCTCAGAGATCAGCTGCAGTACCTGTTTCAGACACTAGAGCAACTTCATCTGCACCAGCTACAACTTCAGTGCCACCAGTTCCAGCACCTACTCCACCAACTCCATCTACATCAACAAAAGTCTTCGTCCAAGGAGCCATCTCTACACCACCACCTGAAGACCAAGCCTGAGAGTCCTTTTAGAACTATGCATTTTCTAGGAACTTTTTGGCAACTTGTTGCCAAAGGGGGAGAAAAATGTATAGATCATAGGCTTTATTATCATTTTGAGCGCTCCACTAAGATGTATGTGACATGGGAGAGTAACTCATGATCCTAACTCATTGTGCATTTGCAGTCCAAAGCAAATCTTAAACTATGCACAAATTTAGGGGGAGCTCTCACATTTCACATACTTCTCAAAGCGACAATGCTTTTCAATCTTATTATCATTTGTCGAAGCTTTGATCTATATGCTGTCATCAATTACCAAAAAGAGGGAGATTGAAAGTGCAACTATCCCTAGGTGGTTTTGGTAATTCCTAACAACATATAGCTCATTGAGCTAACACTATTTCAAGATAAATATTTCAGGAAAAGCTCAATGAATGGCATGGCATGGATGAGAAAAGTGGACCCCTCAAAATGCTAAGGATAAAAGGATTGGCTCAAGCTCAAAGCTCAAGACTCTAGATTTTATATTTTAGTGATCCAAGATCACATTGAGTCTATAGGAAAAGCCAATACTATCAAGGAGGGATGAGGTGTTGCTTAATGAGGTTCTTGCTCAAAGTGCTTAGTGATATGCTCCAAAACCCTCATCTACTTTCTCACATCCACATATGACCTAAACGAAAAGTCAAACTCGGCCCCACCGATTCTTTCTATCCGGCGCCACCGAGTTCAGATGTCATAGCCACTGCCACAAACCCTAGGCAAATCGGTCTCACCGAGATGGGATTGTAATCTCTCTGTTTCCCTTCGTAACGTTTCGGTACCACCGAGATCTCTGTTTCCCTTCGTAACGTTTCGGTACCACCGAAATGAGCAATCGGTCCCACCGAGATTGCAATGTAAACTCTCTGTTTCCCTTTCGTAACATTTCAGTCTCACCGAGATGAGCGAACCGGTCCCACCGAGTTTACTTGACCAACTCTCTGGTTAGCTTATTACCAAAACCGGTCCCATCGAGTTTGTGTAATCGGTCTCACCAAGATTACGTTATGCCCTAACCCTAACCATATCGGTCCTACCGAGTTGCATGTCGGTCCCACCGAAAATCCTAACGGTCACTAGATTTGATGAATCGGTTTGACCGAGTTTCTCAACTTGGTCCCACCGAGATTGGCAAGTTGTGTGTAATGGTTAGATTTTGTGTGGAGGCTATATATACCCCTCCACTCCTCTTCATTCGTGGAGAGAGCCATCAGAACGAACCTACACTTCCAACTTACATTTTCTGAGAGAGAACCACCTACTCATGTGTTGAGACCAAGATATTCCATTCCTACCATATGAATCTTGATCTCTAGCCTTCCCCAACTTGCTTTGCACTCAAATCTTCTTTCCACCAAATCCAAATCCTGTGAGAGAGAGTTGAGTGTTGGGGAGACTATCATTTGAAGCACAAGAGCAAGGAGTTCATCATCAACACACCATTTGTTACTTCTTGGAGAGTGGTGTCTCCTAGATTGGCTAGGTGTCACTTGGGAGCCTCCGACAAGATTGTGGAGTTGAACCAAGGAGTTTGTAAGGGCAAGGAGATCGCCTACTTCGTGAAGATCTACCGCTAGTGAGGCAAGTCCTTCGCGAGCGACGACCATGGTGGGATAGACAAGGTTGCTTCTTCATGGACCCTTATTGGAGCCCTCCGTGGACTCGCACAGCCGTTACCCTTCGTGGGTTGAAGTCTCCATCAACGTGGATGTACGATAGCACCACCTATCGGAACCACGACAAAAATATCCGTGTCTCCAATTGCGTTTGATTTCTCCAAATCCTTCCCTTTACATTCTTGCAAGTTGCATGCTTTACTTTCCGCTGCTCATATACTCTTTGCATGCTTGCTTGAATTGTGTTACGATTGCTTGACTTGTGCTAAGTTAGCTAAAATCTGCCAAGAACTAAAATTAGGAAAAGGATAGATTTTTATTTGGTCAAGTAGTCTAATCACCCCCTCTAGACATACTTCCGATCCTACACTCCCGACACTTGCAAAGTGGGAGTTCTTGCCTCCTGTCACAGGGCTCAAGATAGACTTCACAAATGTGGACCATCTCGGATAGATGCCATATGCTAGGTAGTATCCCTTATTGTAGTGCCGTCCATTGACCTCGAAGTTCACCGGAGAAGAATGACCTTCAACAAGCTTGGTAAAGACAGGGGAGCACTGCAGTACGCTGATGTCATTATGAGTTCCTGGCATACTAAAGGAGTGCCAAATCCAGAGGTCGTGTGTGGCCACTGCCTTATGTATGATGTCATCGAGACTGGGATTTTTCACTCCTTATGACGGAGAGGTATCACTGGGCCCACTCGGTAGTGCATCATCATAATGAGCTCAGAGTGACCAAGTGTCTGGTCACGGTATCATGCATTACGGTACGAGTAAAGTGACTTGCCGGTAACGAGACTGAACGAGGTATTGGGATACCGACGATCGAGTCTCGGGCAAGTAACATACCGACTGACAAAGGGAATAGTATACGGGGTTGCTTGAATCCTTGACATCGTGGTTCATCCGATGACATCATCAAGGAGCATGTGGGAGCCAACATGGGTATCCAGATCCCGCTGTTGGTTATTGACCGAAGAGCCGTCTCGGTCATGTCTGTGTGTCTCCCGAACCCGTAGGGTCTACACACTTAAGGTTCGGTGACGCTAGGGTTATTAGGAAGACTTGTATGTGATTACCGAATGTTGTTCGGAGTCCTGGATGAGATCCCGGACGTCACGAGGAGTTCCAGAAGGGTCCTGAGGTAAAGATTTATATATGGGAAGTTGTCATGCGGACACCGGAAAGTTTCGGGGGCATATCAGTATTGTACCGGGGCCACCGGAAGGGTTCCGGGGGTCCACCGGGAGGGGCCACCCCTCTCGGAGGGCCTCATGGGCCGCATGGGGCAGGGAACCAGCCCCTGGAGGGCTGGGCGCCCCCCCTTGGGCCCATGCGCCTAGGGTTGGGGGGGGGAACCCTAAGGGGGGCGCAACCCCTTTGCTTGGGGGGCAAGCCCCCTCCCTGGCCGCCGCCCCCCGCTCTAGATCTCATCTAGAGGGGGCCGGCCCCCTTCCCCCTTCCCCTATAAATAGAGGGGTGAGGGGAGGGCTGAACACCTGATCCAAGGTGCAGCCCCTCCCCTCCCCAACAGCTCTCCTCCTCCGTTGTGCGCTTGGCAAAGCCCTGTCGGAGTACTGCCTCTCCACCATCATCACGCCATCGTGCTGCTGCTGGAGCCTTCTTCCTCAACCTCTCCTTCCCCCTTGCTGGATCAAGAAGGAGGAGACGTCGTCCGTACCATACGTGTGTTGAACGCGGAGGTGCTGTCTGTTCAGCACTTGGTCATCGGTGATTTGAATCACGGCGAGTACGACTCCATCATCACCGTTCCCTTGAACGCTTCCGCACGCGATCTACAAGTGGTATGTAGATGCAATCTCTCTCCCATGACTTGTTGATTAGATGAACTCATAGATGGATCTTGGTGAAACCGTAGGAAAATTTTTAAATTTCTACAACGTTCCCCAACAGTGGCATCATGAGCTAGGTCTATGCGTAGTTCTCTATTGCACGAGTAGAACACAATTTTGTTGTGGGCGTAGATCTTGTCAACTTGCTTGCCGCTACTAGTCTTTTCTTGCTTCAGCGGTATTGTGGGATGAATCGGCCCGGACCGACCTTACACGTACGCTTACGTGAGACAGGTTCCACCAACTGACATGCACTAGTTGCATAAGGTGGCTAGCAGGTGTCTATCTCTCCTACTTTAGTTGGAGCAATTAGATGAAAAGGGTCCTTATGAAGGGTAAATAGAAGTTGACAAAATCACGTTGTGGTTATTCGTAGGTAAGAAAACGTTCTTGCTAGAACCCAATTGCAGCCACGTAAAAGATGCAACAACAATTAGAGGACGTCTAACTTGTTTTTGCAGCAATTGTCATGTGATGTGATATGGCCAGAAGTTGTGATGAATGATGAATGATATATTGTGATGTATGAGATCATGTTCTTGTAATAGGAATCACGACTTGCATGTCGATGAGTATGACAACTGGCAGGAGCCATAGGAGTTGTCTTTATTTTTTTGTATGACCTGCATGTCATTGAAGAACGCCATGTAAATTACTTTACTTTATTGCTAAACGCGTTAGCCATAGAAGTAGAAGTAGTCGATTGGCGTGACAACTTCATGAAGACACAATGATGGAGATCATGATGATGGAGATCATGGTGTCATGCCGGTGACGAAGATGATCATGGAGCCCCGAAGATGGAGATCGAAGGAGCTATATGATATTGGCCATATCATGTCACTACTATATAATTGCATGTGATGTTTATTATGTTTTATGCATCTTGTTTACTTAGAACGGCGGTAGTAAATAAGATGATCCCTTATAATAATTTCAAGAAAGTGTTCCCCCTAACTGCGCACCGTTGCTAAAGTTCGTCGTTTTGAAGCACCACATGATGATCGGGTGTGATAGATCCTTACGTTCACATACAACGGGTGTAAGACAGATTTACACATGCAGAACACTTAGGGTTAACTTGATGAGCCTAGCATGTACAGACATGGCCTCGGAACACAGAGACCGAAAGGTCGAACATGAGTCGTATGGAAGATACGATCAACATGGAGATGTTCACCGATGATGACTAGTCCGTCTCACGTGATGATCGGACACGGCCTAGTCGACTCGGATCGTGTAACACTTAGATGACTAGAGGGATGTCTAATCTGAGTGAGAGTTCATTAAATAATTTGATTAGATGAACTTAATTATCATGAACTTAGTCTAAAACTTTTGCAAAATATGTCTTGTAGATCAAATGGCCAACGCTCATGTCAACATGAACTTCAACGCGTTCCTAGAGAAAACCAAGCTGAAAGATGATGGCGGCAACTATTCGGACTGGGTCCGGAACCTGAGGATCATCCTCATAGCAGCCAAGAAAGATTATGTCCTAGATGCACCACTAGGTGAAGCACCCATCCCAGAGAACGAAGACGTTATGAACACTTGGCAATCACGCGCTAATGATTACTCCCTCGTTCAGTGTGGCATGCTTTACAGCTTAGAACCGGGGCTCCAAAAGCGTTTTGAGAAGCACGGAGCATATGAGATGTTCGAGGAGCTGAAAATGGTTTTCCAAGCTCATGCCCGGGTCGAGAGATATGAAGTCTCTGACAAGTTCTATAGTTGTAAGATGGAGGAAAACAGTTCCGTCAGTGAGCACATACTCAAAATGTCTGGGTTGCACAACCGCCTGTCCTAGTTGGAGATCAATCTCCCGGAAGAGGCGGTCATTGACAGAATCCTTCAGTCGCTCCCACCGAGCTACAAGAGCTTTGTGTTGAACTACAATATGCAGGGGATGGTGAAGACCATTCCTGAAGTATTCTCAATGCTGAAGTCAGCAGAGGTTGAAATCAAGAAAGAACATCAAGTGTTGATGGTCAATAAGACCACTAAGTTCAAGAAGGGCAAGGGTAAGAACAACTTCAAGAAGGACGGCAAAGATGTTGCCGCGCCCGGTAAGCCAGTTGCCGGGAAGAAGTCAAAGAATGGACCCAAGCCTGAGAATGAGTGCTTTTATTGCAAGGGGAAGGGTCACTGGAAGCGGAACTGCCCCAAATACTTAGCAGACAAGAAGGCCGGCAACACCAAAGGTATATTTGATATACATGTAATTGATGTGTACCTTACCAGTACTCATAGTAACTCCTGGGTATTCGATACCGGTGGCGTTGCTCACATTTGAAACTCACAGCAGGAGCTGCGGAATAAGCGGAGACTGGCGAAGGACGAGGTGACGATGCGCGTTGGGAATGGTTCCAAGGTCGATGTGATCGCCGTCGGCACGCTACCTTTACATTTACCTACGGGATTAGTTTTAAACCTCAATAATTGTTATTTAGTGCCAAGTTTGAGCATGAACATTGTATCTGGATCTCGTTTGATACGAGATGGCTACTCATTTAAATCCGAGAATAATGGTTGTTCTATTTATACGAGAGATATATGTTTTATGGTCATGCCCCGATGGTCAATGGTTTATTCTTGATGAATCTCGAACGTAATGTTACACATATTCATAGCGTGAATACCAAAAGATGTAAAGTTGATAACGATAGTCCCACATACTTGTGGCACTGCCGCCTTGGTCACATTGGTGTCAAGCGCATGAAGAAGCTCCATGCTGATGGACTTTTAGAGTCTCTCGATTATGAATCATTTGACACATGCGAACCATGCCTCATGGGCAAAATGACCAAGACTCCGTTCTCCGGAACAATGGAGCGAGCAACCAACTTGTTGGAAATCATACATACCGATGTGTGCGGTCCAATGAGCGTTGAGGCTCGCGGAGGATATCATTATGTTCTCACTCTCACTGATGACTTGAGTAGATATGGGTATGTCTACTTGATGAAACACAAGTCTGAGACCTTTGAAAAGTTCAAGGAATTTCAGAATGAAGTAGAGAATCAACGTGACCGAAAGATAAAGTTCTTACGATCGGATCGTGGAGGAGAATATTTAAGTCACGAATTTGGTACACACTTGAGAAAATGTGGAATCGTTTCACAACTCACGCCGCCTGGAACACCTCAGCGTAACGGTGTGTCCGAACATCGTAATCGCACTCTATTGGATATGGTGCGATCTATGATGTATCTTACCGATTTACCGCTATCATTTTGGGGATACGCAGAGACAACTACATTCACTTTAAACAGGGCACCGTCTAAATCCGTTGAGACGACACCGTATGAATTATGGTTTGGGAAGAAACCTAAGCTGCCGTTTCTAAAAGTTTGGGGATGCGGTGCTTATGTCAAGAAACTTCAACCTGAAAAGCTCGAACCCAAGTCGGAAAAATGCGTCTTCATAGGATACCCTAAGGAAACCATTGGGTATACCTTCTACTTAAGATCCGAGGGCAAGATCTTTGTTGCCAAGAACAGATCCTTTCTGGAAAAAGAGTTTCTCTCGAAAGGAGTAACTGGGAGGAAGGTAGAACTCAATGAAGTACCACCTCTTGAACCGGAAAGTAGTGCAGCTCAGGAAAACGTTCCTGTGGTGCCTACACCGACTGGAGAGGAAATTAATGATGATGATCAAGGTACTTCTGATCAAGTTGCTACTGAACTTCGTAGGTCCACAAGGACACGTTCCACACCAGAGTGGTATGGCAACCCTGTCCTGGAAATCATGTTGTTAGACAACGGTGAACCTTCGAACTATGAAGAAGCGATGGCGGGCCCAGATTCCAACAAATGGCTAGAAGCCATGAAATCTGAGATAGAATCCATGTATGAAAACAAAGTATGGACTTTGACTGACTTGCCCGATGATCAGCGAGCGATAGAAAACAAATGGATCTTTAAGAAGAAGATGGACGCGGATGGTAATGTCACCATCTATAAAGCTCGACTTGTCGCTAAGGGTTATCGGCAAGTTCAAGGGATTGACTACGATGAGACTTTCTCTCCCGTAGCGAAGCTTAAGTCCGTCCGAATCATGTTAGCAATTGCCGCATACTATGATTACGAGATATGGCAGATGGACGTCAAAACGGCATTCCTTAACGGGCATCTTAAGGAAGAACTGTATATGATGCAGCCGGAGGGTTTTGTCGATCCTAAGAATGCTAACAAAGTATGCAAGCTCCAGTGATCCATTTATGGGCTGGTGCAAGCATCTCGGAGTTGGAACATTCGCTTTGATGAGATGATCAAAGCGTTTGGGTTTATGCAGACTTATGGAGAAGCCTGCATTTACAAGAAAGTGAGTGGGAGCTCTGTAGCATTTCTCATATTATATGTAGATGACATACTTTTGATTGGAAATGATATAGAATTCTTGGACAACATTAAGGCCTACTTGAATAAGTGTTTTTCAATGAAGGACCTTGGAGAAGCTGCTTACATATTAGGCATCAAGATCTATAGGGATAGATCGAGACGCCTCATAGGTCTTTCAGAAAGCACATACCTTGATAAGATTTTGAAGAAGTTCAAGATGGATCAGTCCAAGAAAGGGTTCTTGCCTATACTGCAAGGTGTGAGATTGAGCTCGGCTCAATGCCCGACCACGGCAAAAGATAAAGAAGAGATGAGCGTCACCCCCTATGCCTCAGCCATAGGATCTATTATGTATGCCATGCTATGTACCAGACCTGATGTAAACCTTGCCGTAAGTTTGGTAGGAAGGTACCAAAGTAATCCCGACAAGGAACACCGGACAGCGGTCAAGAATATCCTGAAGTACCTGAAAAGGACAAAGGACATGTTTCTCGTTTATGGAGGTGACGAAGAGCTCGTCGTAAAGGGTTACGTCGATGCTAGCTTCGACACAGATCTGGATGACTCTAAGTCACAAACCGGATACGTGTATATGTTGAATGGTGGAGCAGTAAGCTGGTGCAGCTGCAAGCAGAGCGTCGTGGCGGGATCTACATGTGAAGCGGAGTATATGGCAGCCGAGGCAGCACATGAAGCAATTTGGGTGAAGGAGTTCATCACTGACCTAGGAGTCATACCCAATGCGTCGGGGCCGATCAAACTCTTCTGTGACAACACTGGAGCTATTGCCCTTGCCAAGGAGCCCAGGTTTCACAAGAAGACCAGGCACATCAAGCGTCGCTTCAACTCCATCCGTGAAAATGTTCAAGATGGAGACATAGATATTTGCAAAGTACATACGGATCTGAATGTCGCAGATCCGTTGACTAAACCTCTCTCGCGAGCAAAACATGATCAACACCAGAACTCTATGGGTGTTCGATTCATCACAATGTAACTAGATTATTGACTCTAGTGCAAGTGGGAGACTGTTGGAAATATGCCCTAGAGGCAATAATAAAATGATTATTATTATATTTCCTTGTTCATGATAATTGTCTTTTATTCATGCTATAATTGTATTATCCGGAAATCATAATACACGTGTGAATACATAGACCACAATACGTCCCTAGTAAGCCTCTAGTTGACTAGCTCGTTGATCAACAGATAGTCATGGTTTCCTGACTATGGACATTTGGATGTCGTTGATAACGAGATCACATCATTAGGAGAATGATGTGATGGACAAGACCCAATCCTAAGCATAGCACAAGATCGTGTAGTTCGTTTTACTAGAGCTTTTCCAATATCAAGTATCTCTTCCTTAGACCATGAGATCGTGTAACTCCCGGATACCGTAGGAGTGCTTTGGGTGTACCAAACGTCACAACGTAACTGGTTGACTATAAAGGTGCACTACAGGTATCTCCGAAAGTGTCTGTTGGGTTGACACGGATCGAGACTGGGATTTGTCACTCCGTATGACGGAGAGGTATCACTGGGCCCACTCGGTAGTGCATCATCATAATGAGCTCAGAGTGACCAAGTGTCTGGTCACGGGATCATGCATTACGGTACGAGTAAAGTGACTTGCCGGTAACGAGACTGAACGAGGTATTGGGATACCGACGATCGAGTCTCGGGCAAGTAACATACCGACTGACAAAGGGAATAGTATACGGGGTTGCTTGAATCCTCGACATCGTGGTTCATCCGATGACATCATCGAGGAGCATGTGGGAGCCAACATGGGTATCCAGATCCCGCTGTTGGTTATTAACCGGAGAGCCGTCTCGGTCATGTGTGCGTGTCTCCCGAACCCGTAGGGTCTACACACTTAAGGTTCGGTGACGCTAGGGTTATTAGGAAGACTTGTATGTGATTACCGAATGTTGTTCAGAGTCCCGGATGAGATCCCGGACGTCACGAGGAGTTCCGGAAGGGTCCGGAGGTAAAGATTTATATATGGGAAGTTGTCATGCGGACACCGGAAAGTTTCGGGGGCATATCGGTATTGTACCGGGGCCACCGGAAGGGTTCCGGGGGTCCACCGGGAGGGGCCACCCCTCTCGGAGGGCCTCATGGGCCGCATGGGGCAGGGAACCAGCCCCTGGAGGGTTGGGCACCCCCCCTTGGGCCCATGCGCCTAGGGTTGGGGGGGGGGGAACCCTAAGGGGGGCGCAACCCCTTTGCTTGGGGGGCAAGCCCCCTCCCTGGCCGCCGCCCCCCCTCTAGATCTCATCTAGAGGGGGCCGGCCCCTTCCCCCTTCCCCTATAAATAGAGGGGTGAGGGGAGGGCTAAACACCTGATCCAAGGCGCAGCCCCTCCCCTCCCCAACACCTCTCCTCCTCCGTTGTGTGCTTGGCGAAGTCCTGTCGGAGTACTGCCTCTCCACCATCATCACGCCGTCGTGCTGCTGCTGGAGCCTTCTTCCTCAACCTCTCCTTCCCCCTTGCTGGATCAAGAAGGAGGAGACGTCGTCCGTACCGTACGTGTGTTGAACGCGGAGGTGCTGTCCGTTCAGCACTTGGTCATCGGTGATTTGGATCACGACGAGTACGACTCCATCGTCACCGTTCCCTTGAACGCTTCTGCACGCGATCTACAAGTGGTATGCAGATGCAATCTCTCTCCCATGACTCGTTGCTTAGATGAGCTCATAGATGGATCTTGGTGAAACCGTAGGAAATTTTTTAAATTTCTACAACGTTCCCCAACACTTTTTGGCCCAAAGCGTTGCTGTTACATGGGCCGCATAGCCCACAGTTAACGGAAGCCCAATTAGTAGTAGCACTGGCCTGTACCCAGCTCTTCTACTATACCAACAAAAAAACCCGCACACCCCCGCCCCTCCGCGCATCGTACCCCTCACTTTGATCGATCCCCTTCGCCCGCGCCGCCGCTGCGGTTAGGGTTCCGCCGGATTGACGCCGCCACCGCACGCCACCTCCCGCCACCGTAGGTAATGCTCCTCCCCTCCGCTGCTCCTCCCCCTCTTGCCGCCCCGATCTGTCGCCACCCGCCTACCCACCCCCTGCTGCCCCCAACTCCGCCGCCGCCCCCACTGTTGGGGAACGTAGTAATTATTCAAACTTTTCCTATGTGTCACCAAGATCAATCTAGGAGATGCTAGCAATGAGAGAGAGGGAGTGCATCTTCATACCCTTCAAGATCGCTAAGCGGAAGTGTTACAAGAACGCGGTTGATGCAGTCGTACTCGTGGTGATTCAAATCGCGGAAGATCCGATCCAAGCACCGAACGGACGGCGCCTCCACGTTCAACACACGTACATCTCGGGGACGTCTCCTCCTTCTTGATCCAGCAAGGGGGAAGGAGAAGTTGAGGGAGAACTCCGGCAGCACGACGGCGTGGTGGTGGATCTCGTGGTTCTCTGCTAGAGCTTCGCCAAGCTCAACGGAGGAGGAGGAGGTGTAGGAGGAGGGAGGGCTGCACCAGGGGCTGAGGTGCGGCTGCCCTCCCACCCCCTCTATTTAAAGGGTGAAGGGGAGAGGGGGCCGGCTCCCTTAGATGCATCTAGAGGGGGGACATCGGCCAAGGGGGGAGACTTGCCCTCCAAGCATGTGGGAGGCGCCCCCACCTCCTAGGGTTTCTAACCTTAGGCACCTTGGGCCCTTGGGGGGGGGGGGACCAGCCCACTAGGGGCTGGTTCCCACCCATATTCAGCCCACTTGGTCCCCTGGGGTAGGTGGCCCCACCCGGTGGACCCCCGGATACCTTTCGATGGTCCCAATACAATACCGATAACCCCCGTAACCTTTCTGGTGACTGAAACTGGACTTCCCATATATAAATCTTCACCTACGAACCTTTCCGGAACTCCTCGTGACATCTGGGATATCATCTGAGACTCCGAACAACTTTCGATAACCACATACAATTTCCCATTACAACTCTAGTGTCACCAAACCTTAAGTGTGTAGACCCTACGGGTTCGGGAACCATGCAGACATGACCGAGACATCTCTCCGGCCAATAACCAATAGCGGGATCTGGATACCCATATTGGATCCCACTTGTTCCACGATGATCTCATCGGATGAACCATGATGTCGGGGATTCAATCAATCCCGTATACAATTCCCTTTGTCTATCGGTATGTTACTTGCCCGAGATTCGATCGTCGGTATCACCGTACCTCGTTCAATCCCGTTACCGGCAAGTTTCTTTACTCATTCCATAACGCATGATCCCGTGGCTAACTCCTTAGTCACATTGAGCTCATTATGATGATGCATTACCAAGTGGTCCCAGAGATACCTCTCCATCATACGGAGTGACAAATCCTAGTCTCGATTTGTGCCAACCCAACAGATACTTTCGGAGATACCTGTAGTGCACCTTTATGGTCATCCAGTTACGTTGTGACATTTGATAAACCCAAATAATTCCTATGGTATCTGGGAGTTGCACAATCTCATGGTCTAAGGAAAGATACTTGACAATAGAAAAGCTCTAGCAAACGAACTACACGATCTTGTGCTATGCTTAGGATTGGTTCTTATCCATCACATCATTCTCCTAATGATGTGATCTCGTTATCAATGACATCCAATGTCCATGGCCAGGAAACCATAACCATCTATTGATCAACGAGCTAGTCAACTAGAGGCTCACTAGGGACATGTTGTGGTCTATGTATTCACACATGTATTATGGTTTCCGGTTAATACAACTATAACATGAACAATAGACAATTATCATGAACAAGGAAATATAATAATAACCATTTTATTATTGCCTCTAGGGCATATTTCCAACACTCACCTCCCCTTTTGCCCCCTCCTCCCCCAACTTCACCGCCGCCCCCACTCCGATGATGGGGCCATGGAGGGGAATGCGCTGGCCAGGGTGGGGCGAGCTTGAAGGGCCCTTGATGCTGACGAGGAAGGGGAGTGCTCCTCTTGCACGATGAAACCAACCTTTTCTTGTAGTTTTGCACCAAATGATGATGGGTGTAATATATCTGTTCAACTAGTGCATCAGCTGAGGGTAGGATGCTTGCTTGCTTCATGCCACACTACTATTGTGTTGTTGTCAGAATCTAGTGCAAAATAAGTTGGAACATATTTATTCTAGTCCAAGTATGTACCAAAGTTTGATTGATTGGTTCAACTGCATGCGGTGCCACCATCTATGAAATAAATAAAGAAACAAACTTGAGTTAATCCAATTAACGTATTGATCTATCCATGCATTAGGTTTCTACCTGTTTTCCATTACAAACACAAGTAAGATGAAGTCCATGCCCCGCTCCTCAAACCCATGATGGTCTTGTTTAATTAGTACTGATGCTAGCTTTGTTGACCGATCCAAGTTTTTAGGGATTATAGCTAGCATACCGATGCTCTGCTTTAGTTGAGGTTTTTGTGTTCCTAACAGTAGTTGTTTTTTATGCTATATTGAAGTTGGTGTACCACTGTTTTTTGATTGGGTTAATTCCAGCATCTCTAGATCCTGCTGTTAGTATCACATATAAACCAAAATATATTTAGTTTGGCTTGTGTTGAGATATCTTGTGGTTCAGTTTAGGTTAGATGGCATAACACATTTGTGTGGTTCGGTCTGGTTTAGTTTTCTTGTGGTTCAGTTTAGTTTAGATGACATAATCTCATATCATCTTATATGTTACTAGATCTTAGGATTGAAAACAGTAGCATGCACTGGTACACGGTGATGCTATACAAATGTTTTTTAACTCCTTTCCGCGACGGCATTTGGAACCGTCGGCAAGTGAGTGTGGGTGATAGGGGGGGTGGTCCTTCCAACATGACTCAGAAACCGTCGGGGATAGGGAGCCAAGATGCATATACAATACTCCTACTCATTTGCGCTCGCATTGCCATCACAATCCGTATTCTGTGGTGCTACATTTACAATGCGCGATCCATCACAAATGGTTCACTATTATAGAACGTGTATGATAAGCATTCCCAATCCATACACGATAACTAATTAAGAAGATTAGCTAATCGTCATACAAGTGTCGGATAGGATTATGAAACATCGGACCATCATAACATCGTCGTACATGACAACTATCGCACACACTATTCTGTGGTGCAACGTTTACAATGCATACTTCATCAGAAACAACTCATGGTTGCGAATCGTGTACGGTAAGGCAACTATCACAAATGTTTAGTTTGCCTGCACCGTTTGTGATATTGTCTGACATTGCACACGCTTTGCAAACGGCAACTGTGTGCACACTTGCACACGTTTCCTCTCTGTGAACCGTCTCGGATTATGGTGTATATCGCAAACGTTTGCATTTTACCAACCGTGTGTGCCATAACGACCTAGAGAGCGTAATTTCACCATAATTTAATTGATGCTATATCAAATTGTACCGGATTTGAATTTGAATTTGAATGTATGCTATAGCTTTATTCATATCCATCAGGTTCAGACAACCAATGCATTATTCGATTCATAGGTACATATCAAGAATTACATAAGAACCAAATAAACAATGATGAAACACATTTTTGTATACATGTACTATTAAAGATGGTAAAGAAAGAGGCAAAATACATTCTGGTTGCTGAACAAGGTGAAGCAGAATGCCCATATCGTGCCCTCCTCCATGCAGAAGGCACACATGACTCTAGTCCAACTCCTTGTGATGGCTGACCGCCCATCCTTCACGGTTCTCATGAAAACATCTAGGTAATAACCGTGTTCTGGTAGAAATACTTTAACCTTTGCATGCCCACCAATCGTGTAGTTTGAGAGGTAATCTTGAGTACACTCCACATCACCTCCATGACTCTCCGGACTATTCATGTGTGTTGCTGGTTTGGCAGGAAGACATCACAAGATGTGTACCACGGTATGGTCATTGAGGACACACCTACACTTGAGAGATCACTTGTACTTCATCAAGTAGGTCCAACAAGAATCAATGTCATTTCTGCGCCGAAATTGACAGTGCTGGGCTACTCGTCTGACAAATACTCCGAACTTGTTATTGGATCCACACCCATTCAAGTACATCAGCCGCCTTCTACCTCTCCTTCTACAAATTAACATTATTTCTAATTTTGAAGATGTTTGTTTGTCTGTCATTCAGAAAATGATTCGACAAGCTTGACCTCAAAACTGCGCACAGTGAAGGTCTTGGCACTAGAACCTATCGGCCCCAACCTGGAGTAAGTTGTCAGTTTCCTGAGATGCTTTCCGTGCATGGAGAAGCTATATATCAAGGTTATGTTCCTTTCCTGTTAAATGTTAACCATAAGGGAGTTCAATTTGTGACACCCTTTTACAAGTTTACAATGACAATGTACTACGATTTTTGAAGGATTCTTTTGGAGGATTTTAGTACATACATGCCTCCTTTTCCAAGTTTACAATGACAATGCTTGATCCATATGGTTACAATCCATATGCATTTCTCCTTTGGATTCATCTGTACTAGTTTTCTTAGGGAACTTTTCATCCACTCCAACATCTTGTGAAGATCGCAGATGGCATGTTAATGCCCATGTTAATCATGTCAGATCGAAGATGGCATGTTAGTGCATTTTACAAATCCTGCAAACCAAATAGGCCTGTAGTAGTGTTCAAAACTGCATCTAGGCACTAACACATTTTCTTCTTTTGCAGATAAGATTAGGCCCAGTGGTGGATAATGTGATAATATAACAATCATGTCGAGTGCCTAGATCTGCATCTCTCAGAAATTTCTTTGAACTCCTACCGAGGGACCTTACTAGAGATTATATCCGCCAGGTTCTTTGTTGTCAGAGCAAGGGTGCTGAAGTTAATGAGGTTTGCCCTACATTTATTTCACAAAAATGAATGGTTTGTTGATCAACCACTACTGCAGGATGCTGCTAATGTGACACTACGATTAGAGACCCTTCGAGAAACTATGTGCGATGCAATAATCACAAACGGTGGTGTAAGAGAACTGTCAAAAATGTGCAAAACGTTTGCGATGACGGATGCATCAAACACGATTCAGATTTTTGTTGCGTTTGCGATGCAGGGCATACAGTTCAGTTCAATTAACTGTATGCGATGAGGAGGAACAAAAGAAACGGACAACCAGATGAAGGCATGTGCGATACACATCATATGGTTCACTCGGATGAACTGTTTTTGATTAGGCAACACAAAAGAAACGGTCAACCTGATCAAGGTGTGTGCGATACACAGCATGCGGTTCACTCGGATGAACTATTTGTGTTGAGACAAGAGAACAAAAATGGTTCAATATAACAAGATGTGTGTGATACACGGCAAACAGGTCTGTAATCAGAAATGTGTGGGAAGACCGATAACAACATAGACGATTCCTGTTAACAAGCTGTGTGTGTTGTGAGCAAACGATTGCTGGTATACAATTGTCAGTGATTGATGAAATCATCACCGACGGGTTCTGTTGGAGTAATGGGCCACGGGTAGGCTCACCCGAGGCCCATGATTTATCAAGACTTTGGGCCAGCTCCGCCTAGCTGAGCCCCAAGCCGAAACTCCGCCCTCTGAGGCCGGCTGGCTCGGTGGCCGGCTGCCAGAGGGCGGGTGACCCAAGACTACGGAGCTCCGAGTGGCCGGCACCTGACGGCCGCCTTCCAAAGAGGGCGGCAACGGGCAGGCGGCCACCTCACAACCATGGGGCGGCCGAGCTCCCATCGGGAGTACAAGACGAAGTATGGCTACAGTGACGCACGTCGCCTCCCACGCTCGAGACGAGCGTGGCTACAGTGCTCCGTATAGGCGGAGATCTCCGCACGACGGAGCATTGTGCCGTATCTACTCTGACGTTGCTCCTAGCAGGCGGAGCCCTGTTCCCCACAACGGCCTGTCGGTACGGACCGCCAGAGGCGGGCCCCATCGGACAGTGACCCCCAGGAAGACGGCGGAAGTTCGACCAGGCGGAGCAAAGAGGGGCCGGCCCCCAGCAGGCAGCCGTCCCTTGCCTCGAGGCAAGCAAGCCATTAAGCTGACAAGACCAGGTGTGGCTACAGTGTCCTCCCACTAGGCGGTGGGACTATAGCCATGCTAACGATGACCAAGCCACCGTCACTTGGGATACGGCTACAGTGAACAGCCACCAACCAGTCGGCGGGGCCCACCAGGCAAAGGGCCCCAGCGGTCGGCGGAGAAGCCGGAGGCTGGAGACACTGACAGCCGGGCCCGGCAGCCGGATAGATTAATATTGTACCCCTAGGGGGTAGGCCTATATAAACCCCCCAGGCCACCCATGCAAAGGGTTCCCACTCTGATAGAACTAGCCAGAGTCCTAGGGCAGAGAAGAGCTAGCCTTGCCTCCTCCTTCCCCTAGACACAGCTCGAGGAGCACTTGTATCACTAGTGCCTTAGTGATCATGCGGAGACCCCGCAGAGCAGGAGTAGGGGTATTATCTCCATGGAGAGTGCCCAACCTGGGTAAAGTTCGCCGACGTACGTGTCTACGCCTTATCCCGCTTCCAGGCACCGGTGACGATCTACTCGATCCCACCATGATAAGCCATCCGTTGGCATATGTCGCACCCAACCCCCGACATTTGGCGCCCACCGTGGGGCGAGGTGCACCGTCTCCTGGAGATCTGCTCTGGGCGGGAACCCTGTTCCTTCCTTGCGAGCAAAGCCAACCCAGCACGCCCGACGGCGTTAGCACCGACACGCTGCACGGCGCAGAGATCGCCTGTGCGGCGAGCTGCCTCGCTGACCTCGTCGGCGAGATTGACCTCTCTGACGAGCCGACTTCCGACGCGGGCACAAGCTGCCCTGAGAGCTGCCTCGTTAGCCTCCTCGACTAGCTCCATGTCGCCAGCGAGCCTGCGGTGGACTTGGAGTCCGTCGGCTCGACCGATCCGATGATCGTCGACTCCGACACAGCATCGCTCGACGCGTTCCCCACCAACGAGGTGGTCTACGATGAGCCGCCTCCTCGCGAGTACAACGGCGGGAGCACCGTCACAGAGGTGCTCGTCATCAATAGCGAGGGGCACTCAGACGAGCGTACTCAAGATCCCCTCGACACCGCTCTGCGCGACCTCATGGCGCCCATTCCCGAGGGCGCCGATGCTGAGGCGCTGGAGGCACGCCATCTCCAGCTCCTCGAAAATGCTGGCCGCCTGGCCAGCATGCGCCGGCTTTCGGGCGCCTATCGGCGTGAGATGGACCGGGCCGTAGGTGGCACGCCGGCTCCTGAGGGGCCTAGCCGCCTCGGCACAGTTCGGCAGCGTGGCGCGACCGTCGCCAGCATGTTCGGGGCAGAGCACCCCGTCTACGCCACGCCTGCGGAGAACATCCGGGCCGCCCAGGCGGTAACGGATGAGCTGGACAGATGCGACGGCAAGGAGCGCCGCCTCATGACGGAGCGAGTCCAGCAGCTCCTAGACACGGCAGCCACGCAGCACGAGGCCGCCTGCCGCGCCGAAGTCCCACCCGGACGAAACAACGAGCCGCCCCCACGCCGAGATCATGGGGCGACCTCCCGGACACCGACTGGTGGCGCACGCGGAGGAAAGGGCAACGAGTCGGCTGCCAGCCGCAGTCGGACGCACCTCTCCATCAAGCGGGATGAGGACGGCCGCCCTCGCGTAGTAGAGCGGCGAGGCGACCTGCCGCCTCCCCCGCCTCGTGGAGCGAGATACCCCACTCCGCCTCCTGTCACGCACCCGACGCTTGGCGACCGCCTCGGTCGTCGGAAGGGAGTCGGAGAGAACGATGCTCGCCACCGGATCGATCGTCTCAACCGATCCCTGGCGCTCGAAGAAGAAGATGCACCGGGCCCGCCCTGTTTTGGCCCCCGAATCCGAGATGAGCCCTTCCCTAAAGGGTTCACCCTCCCGCGAGACACACCCAAGTACACCGGCTCCGTGAAGCCGGAGGACTGGCTGGTCGACTACTCCACGGCCGTCAGTATAGTGAACGGCAACAAGCGCGTAGCCGTGAAGTACGTCCTGCTCATGCTTCAGGGCACTGCCTAGACATGGCTCAACAGCCTGAAGCCCCGCAGCATCAACAACTGGGTTGATTTCACTGAGGTCTTCATCCACAACTTCACCAGCACCTACAAGCGAGCTCCCAAACCCCGACAGCTCTCCTTGTGCGTCCAAGGACCCACGGAGTCGACTGGCGACTACCTCACGTGCTGGACCGAGCTGCGCAATTCCTGCAAGGGTGTGCACGAGGTACAGGCGATCGAGTACTTCACTGCCGGGTGCCGAGAGGGCACCCTCCTCAAGCACCGACTCCTCTGTGACGAACCCGAGACCCTTGATGAGCTGCTGGTCATCGCCGACAAGCATGCCACGGCCGACTCCTCCATGAAGGCGGAAATCCTAGTTGACGCGTCTGGCAAGGTGGCCCCTCAGGTGCCTCGGACCCCGGCTGGTGACACTAGTCGGCGACAGAAACCAGGAGAACATAAGCGGAAGGCCACCCAGCCGGCTTCCGCCAGCCGGCAGGTGGCGACGGTCGAGGACCAGCAGCCGGAAGGGCAGCTGGCCCCCAAGCGGCAGAAGGGCGGCAAGACCAATTGGTTGCCTGCTTTCTCTTACGAGCAAACCTTGGATGCACCCTGCAAATTCCATAGCGGCGCGAAGCCCTCCAACCACACTACTCACAAGTGTCACTGGCTTACCAGAATCGCCAAGGGAGATGGACTCCTGCCTCCTCCGCCTGTTGGACCGTCGCCTCCTCCGCCCCAGCAGCCGGCGGCCCGACCAGTCGGCGCCATACAAGACGAGTACCCGGAGGAGCACGGAGCCTACGTTGTGTTTACCAGCGTGGCCGACGACAGACGCAGCAGACGGCAACAACAGTAAGAAGTGCAAGCAGTGGCCTCCAGTACTCCAGAATTCATGCATTGGTCCAAGAAGCCTATCAGTTGGAGCAGGGCCGACCACCCGGAAGTGATGCCTTCCCCCGGTTCGTATGCCCTGGTCCTAGAAGCAACCCTTGCAACGGAGAGGCGGGCCGCCCGTTTCTCCAGAATCCTGATAGATGGCGGCAACAACATCAATATCCTGTACCGTCACACAATGGAGAAGTTGGGAATCAAGCAGAAGCAGCTCACCCCCAGTCGGACTGTTTTCCATGGCATAGTTCCTGGCCTTTCCTGCTCACCAATCGGCAAGACCCAGATTGATGTCCTCTTCGGAGACAAGAATCACTTCCGCCGAGAGTCAGTTTGGTTTGAAGTGGTGGACCTTGAGAGCCCCTACCATGCCGTGCTTGGCCGGCCTGCTCTTGCCAAGTTCATGGCGGACCCCCACTACGCCTACCTCAAGATGAAGATGCCAAGTACCAAGGGAATCCTGACAGTAGTCGGAGACTACAAGAGATTGATTGCCTGCACTGCGGGCAGCAGCCGGCTGGCCGAGTCCCTCGTGATCGCTGCCAAGAAGCGGCTCCTTGACCGGGTGGTGGCGTTGGCAGGCAAGAAGCCGGAAATGTCACCCATCCCCCAAGAGTCGGAGGCTGAGGGCTCGTTCAAGCAGGCCAAGGAAAAAAAGAAAATATCCTTGGATCCAGAGCACCCGGAGAGGCACGCAGTCATAGGTATAGGCGTCGACAGCAAATAGGAAAGCGAGCTCATCGATTTCCTCCATGAGAATTGGGATATCTTTGCATGGTCTCCAAAAGACATGCCGGGTGTTCCGACGGATTTCGCCGAGCACAAGCTACATGTCCGACCTGACGTCAAGCCGGTCAGGCAGCCCTTGCGCCGCCTGTCAGAGGAGAAGAGAAGAGTTGTCGGAGAAGAGATAGCCCGGCTCCTAGCAGCCGGATTCATTACGGAAGTATTCTTTCCAGAGTGGCTGGCCAACCCAGTGCTAGTATTGAAAAAGAACAAGAAGTGGCGCATGTGCATTGACTACACCAGCCTCAACAAAGCCTGCCCTAAAGATCCCTTTGCTCTACCAAGGATTGATCAAGTAATAGACTCCACAGCCGGATGCAAGCTATTGAGTTTCTTGGATGCGTACTCTAGGTATCACCAGATAAAACTGAACCCGGCCGATAGGCTGAAGACCGCCTTCATCACGCCATTTGGAGCCTTCTGCTACCTAACCATGATGTTCGGCTTGAGAAACGCCGGCGCCACGTTCCAGCGTTGCATGCAGAAGTGCCTCCTCAAGCAACTCGGCAGAAATGCTCATGTATATGTGGATGATGTGGTGGTGAAGACGGAGAAGCATGGCATGCTGCTGGAGGACCTCAAGGAGACCTTTGAGAACCTGTGCCGATTCCGGATCAAGCTCAACCCGGAGAAATGTGTCTTTGGAGTACCGGCCGGCCAGCTCCTCGGCTTCCCGGTCTCAGAGCGTGGCATAGAGTGCAATCCCGTGAAGATCAAAGCAATTGAGATGATGAAAGTGCCCACCCGACTGCTGGACGTGCAGAAATTCACCGGTTGCTTAGCGTCAGTCAGCCGTTTCATCAGTCGGCTGGGTGAGAAGGCCCTTCCCCTGTACCAACTCATGAAGAAGACCACTTTTTTCGAGTGGAACGACAAGGTGGACGAAACATTTCTCCAACTCAAGAAAATGTTGGCAACCCCACCTATCCTGGCGGCTCCGACTGAGAAGGAGCCCATGCTCCTCTACATTGTAGCCACTAGTCGGGTTGTCAGCATAGTCATGGTGGTAGAGTGCAAGGAGAAGGACAAAGCACTGCTGGTCCAGAGACCGGTGTATTACTTGAGCGAAGTGTTGTCCGCCTCCAAGAAAAACTACCCCCACTACGAGAAGATGTGTTACGGCGTGCACTTCGCCGCCAAGAAGCTGAATCCCTACTTCCAAGAGCACCCAATAACTGTTGTTTGCACAGCTCCCCTGGCTGAGATTATTGGGAGCCGAGACGCCTCTGGCCGAGTGGCCAAGTGGGCCATTGATCTGGCCCCTTACGCCATCTACTACCAGCCTCGTACTGCCATCAAATCACAAGTGTTGGCCGACTTCCTCATCGATTGGGCCGAGACCCAATACTTGCCACCTGCTCCAGACTCCACTCATTGGCGGATGCATTTCGATGGCTCGAAAATGCGCACCGGCCTGGGAGCCGGCGTCGTCCTCACCTCTCCCAAGGGCGACAAGCTCAAATATGTGTTGCAAGTCCACTTTGCCGCCTCCAACAACGTAGCAGAATATGAGGCACTCATACATGGGCTCTGGCTTGCCAAGGAACTCGGCATCCGCCGGATCCTGTGCTATGGTGATTCTGACTTGGTGGTCCAGCAATCGTCAGGCGACTGGGACGCCAAGGACGCAAACATGGCAAGCTACCGTTTCCTCATGCAGCAACTCAGCGGATACTTTGATGGGTGCGAGTTCCTTCACGTGCCAAGGAATGACAATGAGCAAGCAGATGCTCTGGCACGGATTGGCTCCACCCGACAAGCAATACCAGCCGGCGTTGCCCTACGCTGCCTTCTGAAGCCATCTGTCAAGCCATCTCCTGATTCAGACTCCATCTTTGTGCCGGCCCCTCCCGAAGCAGTCGGATCCGACTTGAGGGCCCCAGTGGCCGGCACAGGGACCTCGACAGGCGGCCCGGGAACTGCTACATCCACGCCCGGCCCGGGGACTTCAGAGCCCGGCCCGAGGACTTCAGTAGTCGACCCGGGGACTTCTCCAGCACAATAGGCGGAAGCAGCTGCTAACCCACTGCCTCCCCTCCCAGCCGCCCTCATTCAAGTTGCAGTAGTCGCAGTCGAAGAAATTACGGCGCCCTCATGGGCCCAACCAATCCTCAAGTTCTTGGTGAATAAAGAGCTGCTAACCGATGAAGTCTCAGCCCGACAGGTGCAGAGGCGAGCTGCAGCCTACACCATAGTCAACAGAGAGCTGGTGCGACGAAGTGTAATAGGGGTTTATCAGCGGTGTGTGGAGTCAGACCAAGGCCAAGCAATACTCAGAGATATCCATCAGGGCGAGTGTGGCCACCACGCGGCTTCCAGAGCCCTGGTGGCCAAAGCTTTCCGCCATGGGTTCTTTTGGCCCACTGCCTTGGAAGAGGCCAAGGAGCTAGTTCAGAAGTGTCAAGGGTGCCAGAGGTTCCGCTCCAAGCCACACCTGCCGGCTTCTGCACTGAAGACCATTCCCATAGCGTGGCCCTTTGCCGTGTGGGGATTGGATATGGTGGGACCATTCAAGACGGCCCGCGGTGGCTTGACTCACTTGCTGGTTGCGGTGGACAAGTTTACCAAATGGATAGAGGCAAAACGAATCAAGAAGCTGAATGGGCCGACTGCCGTGACCTTCATCGCCGACATCACCACGCGGTATGGCATCCCGCACAGTATCATCACCGACAACGGCACCAACTTCGCCAAGGGAGCCTTGGCTCGTTTTTGCGCAACACAGGGCATCCGCCTGGACTTAGCATCCGTTGCCCACCCCCAGTCAAACGGCCAGGTGGAACGCGCAAACGACCTCATTTTGTCCGGCCTCAAGCCCCAACTGGTTGAGCCTCTGGAGCAATCGGCTGGCTGCTGGCTCGATGAGCTGTCGGCCGTCCTCTGGAGCTTGCGCACAACTCCAAATAAATCAACAGGCTTCACACCTTTCTTCCTCGTCTACGGTGCCGAAGCCGTCATCCCGACGTATATCGAGTTCGACTTCCCAAGGGTAACCATGTACACCGAGGCGGACGCCAAGGAGGCGCGAGAAGACGACATCGAGTTGCTGGAAGAGGGCCGGCTGTTGGCACTCAGTAGGTCGGCCATCTACCAGCAGAGCCTGCGCTGATACTACAACCGCAAGGTGAAGCCAAGGTCCTTCCTGGAGGGAGACCTTGTGCTCCGGCTGATCCAGCGAACAGCCGGACAGCACAAGCTCTCGGCACCTTGGGAAGGCCCTTTTATCATCAGTAAGGTGTTGGGCAACGATGCCTACTACCTGATCGATGCCCAGAAGCCCAGAGTGTGCGAGAGAGATGATACAGGCAAAGAAATAGAGAGGCCGTGGAACGCAAACCTCCTCCGAAGGTTTTACAGTTGAAAGCAGTATGTATCACGCTACCTTTTGTACTATGTATAAAGACTCCGGGTTCCCCGAGAAGAGATCGGGGACTGCCCTCTTTTATCTATATGATAAGTATCATGCCTATGAGAATGTATAGTCTTTTTTTTCTTCTTCCGCCTGGCACCGGGTTCGACCAGTCGGCCCGGAGCCTCGCCGCCTTCTACAATATGCCGCCCCCCGTAGTCGGACAAGTAGTGTGCCGGCACAAAAGCTTCCTTTGTCAGAAGCCACAGCTTGCAGAGCGACTGCATGGTGGGCAAAGGTCGAAAAGAGGTGCCCCACACGAAAAAGAGACTAAGGAGGAAAGTGCATATAGTAGCACGCGGCATCGCGCCTAGCCGTCTGGCTGCTTGGCGTCCAGACGGCCGGCCCCCAACTTACTACCCGAAGCTCCGGATGGTTAAAACCTAGCCCCCCTCACAAACGTATAGAACGCTCAAACTGGCCACGGTCCGCAGAGCGGCCGCCTGGACAGCGAAAGCAAAGCCAAAGGGTCGGCGGCAAAGGAAAAAACCAAGGAGAAAAAGGAAAGAAGGGTGGAGGTCAACACAACAAAGCATAAACAACGATAGCATATTTTTACATGGATAAAGGCCTCTGGCCAACATTCAAACAGAGTTCCTCCTCCCCGTCCTCCCCCTCGTCGCTGGAGGTGATGAATTCAGCAGAGTCTTCGTTGTCCTCTGGGTTTAGCCCAAGCCATTCATGCGGAGCTTCACCGCCTTCCTCGACCACCTTCGGGATGAAGACGCTGGTGTCGGTGAAGTCAGCGATCGCCGTCGCCCTGCTGACAAGCTCAATTTCCACCGCCGCCAGCTCCTCCCGCTCCTCCAGTCGGAACATGGCTAACTAGGCTAGATCTAGCCCAGGGTACCACGCCTTGACGAATTCCAAGGCCCGGCGCACTCCTGCCCGGGCTGCTGAGCCCTTCCAGGCCTCCAGGCGGCCCGCCGCCACCTCCAGCCAGTCGGCCGTCCGACTTGGGGTGCGGGGGGCCGGCAGGCCTAGCCAGAGGGCGGAGACCGCCTGGGCTCCGATGCGCTGTAGGCGACGCAACAAGCGGTGAGCAGGTCGGGGCCGGGCCTGAATGCTGAGGACCTGTTCACCAAGGGTCTGGGGGGCATGAGCGGCGATCCGTGCACCCTCTGCCCTTCGCGCTGGGCTTCGATCATCTGGGTAGCGGCTGCAGCATGGCCCGGGAAGAAGTCTGTCCGGGCAGAAGAAGAAAAAGGCCAAGGCTATAAGCAAGGGCTGATAACTCGAAGCAAGAAACTAAGAGAATGGGGCTTACCATCGACCAGGTCCTCAATGCTGCTGAAGCAGGCCGTCACTTGGGCCTCCTTGTCGGCCCAGGCAGAGCGCTTGAGCTCAAACTCGGCACGGAGGCTGGTCTCCGCCGTCTCCGTCTTCAGCTGGGCCGCCTTGAGGCTTTCCGCCTGTTCGGCAAGTTGGTTGACCAGGCGGTCCCGCTCCTCCGCCAGCTTGCTGCACTCCGCCTCCTTGCCACGCAGGGCGGTCTTGGCTTCGCCCAGCTGCTGCTGCAGATCGGCATTTGCCTCTAAAGAAAGAAAGAAAAGAGGAAGGCATCAGTCAAGCGGACAAGATTAAGGAAAGAAATAACTGAGGAGATTCGGCCTGACTGCTCAGCAGTCGGCCTGAACCTCGGGGACTACAGCCCGCGGGTGCGCCAGCGCGCCCTCGCGGAAAAAAAGTAGCCAACAAGGAAAAAAGAACAACTGAGGAGATTCGGCCCGACTGCTCAACAGTCGGCCCGAACCTCGAGAACTACAGCCCGCGGGTGCGCCAACGCGCCCTCGCGAAGAAAGAAGAAAGAGACTTACGCCGGCTTTCGGCGAGATGAGCCGTCTGCGCCTCCAGCTCCGGAACCTTGGAGTTGTAGGCGGTCACGCGAAGGTTATGATAATCCTGCAGAAGAAACAACAAAGCAAAAATCACTAATCGGCGACTACAAGTTAAAGTTCCAACCCGCCTGCTCAGCAGCCGGCCCGGAACTTGGGGACTACACCCAGTGGGTGCGCTTGCGTGCCCCCATGAAAGAAACAAAGAAGAACATTCGGAGAGAGCACCACAAGACGGCTTACTCGGATGGCGGTGCGCGACTCCAAGTAGGCCTCATTGCAGCGCTTGAGTGGCACTGCCTCCGCCCGAAGTTTGGCCTGGACGTCAAGAGACGCCTCGTTCAGGGTGCCAGTTCCGCCCCCATGTACCCAGCCCACGGGCGCGGCACTGGTCGCCTCGGTGTCAAGGGCCGATGAGCTCGAGGCGCTGAACTCCTGCAGCCGTGGCGCCGAGGCCGCCTTCTCTAGATAGCGGCGCGTGGGGATGCGGACCACGGGAACCAGGACCGGTGCCACCATGGTTTCGACCGGTGGCACCGGCGGCGCCACTGGCTGCTCGTCCCGCGGCTCGCTGGCTTGTGGCGGCGGCGGCGGGGGTGGCGGCATGAAGACGTCCGGCATGGCTACATTGCCGCCCCCGCTCTTGGATCGGGTAGTTGCCGCCGGCTCCTCCAGCTGCCGCCTCGAAGTCAGGCGGAGGCGGCGCAGTGTTCAGGGGGGGCCACAAGTAGTGGCTCTTGGCGGCGGGCGGCCTCCGCGAGCCGCTTGCTCTCTGCGTCCTGAGCTTCCGCCAGCGCCAGCGCCCTCGCGGAAGACGTGGCTGACAGGTCCGCCTGCTCCTTGGCCAGGCGGTCGGCCTCCGCCTCGTCGCGCGCCTCCCGCGCATTCCGCTCTATCGCCTCCTGAAGGTCGGCGGCCGGGTCGATGCGCCGGCTGGTCGAGGAGGCTGCTGCCGACCTGAGGACCGAGCCGACAACCGACTTCTCAAGGTCAGCGGGGCCCTGAAATAAGAGGACAAGTCAGAAGATTTTCATGACAGATTGATGAAAAAAGTAAGGGGTAAAGGAATGATGCTTACGTCGACACCATAACTGGCACCTTCGGCTGCCTTTGATATTGGGTCGCCCTGGCCGCGGTCTCTTTCCGCCTGGTCGCCGCGGCCGGATTCTTGGGCTTCTTCGGGGCGCTGCCGAACAGGGTCGAGCACTGTTTCCGCTTGCGCTTGCCGCCTGGGGCGGACAGCCCAGAAGAGGGGCCGGCGCCGGTGGTGGCAGAGCTCCGGCGGGGCGCGGCTCATCTTCGTCTTCTTCGTCGTCGGGCGAGGTCTCCATGCCGCCGCCTCCCTCGGAGCCGCCTGCTCCACCACCGCCGTCCGCTCTACCGCCATCGCCTGTCACGTCGTCGACCAGGGCGGCCGCCCCCAAGTCGGGGGTCGTCCAAGTCACTCTCCTCCTTGTCCGCTAGGAGGTTGTCACCCGGCCGCAGGAGGGCGGCCGTTGCCTCGGACATGTAAATCTGCAACCAGGAAGGAATCAAGTCTTGAAGAAGCGGCATCACAAAGAAAAATAAAGCAGAAGAAACTTACAGAAGGAGGCGGGTTGTGGCGAGAGTATGGCCGCTTCCCGAACCGCCACTCGTTCTCCGACATCTTGAGGTCGGAGATTTCGTTCACCATCCGCGAGACTTCAGCGGGTGGCATTCCCTTCATGCACAGCCGACACGGGTCGCGATGTCCGCTCATCCGGAAGATCGAATGAGGGCGGCTCTGGAGCGGAAGGACCCGGCGCAACACGAAGGCAACGAGAGGGTCGGAGGCCATGAGGCCCTCTGACTCCTGGAGCACTCGGAGTCGGCCGATGGCAGCCGCCGCGTCCATCGACATCGGCTTGGGCTTGTACTTCCAGGAGACGCGGGCTCCGGTGGGGAGGCCGGCCTCGTAGGCCGGCAGGTTCAGGAAGTCGGCAGCAGGGTCCACGTTCTCGACGTAGAAATAGGACTGCTGCCACATCTTCACTGACTGCGCCAGCTTGATGACGGGGAAGGCGTTCCGTTTCGCCGGCCGGCGCACAGCGACGAAGCCCCCGCACTCGGCCGCCGTCTCCTTGGCGGAGGTGCCGAGCTTCCCATAGAAGAATGCTCCCCACATCTCGATTGTGGGGAGGATGCCGAGGTAGCCCTCGCACGCTGTGACGAAGGCGGAGAGCAAGGTCACGATGTTGGGCGTGAGGTGATGGGGCTGAAGGTTGTAGAAATTGAGGAAGGCGCGGAGAAGTTGCTCGTAGGGAGGCCGAAGCCCCGCAGGAAATGCGAGTGGAAAACGACCCGCTCGCCTTCCTGCGGCGCCGGCGAGATCTCCGTCTCCGGTGGCACCCGCGCCTTGACGAAGGCCGCACTGGGCATACGGCGTGTGTCTCGAAGAAAAGCAATGTGATCCTCGATCACGGTCGATCCATCCCAGTCGCCCATGGCTCCGGCTGGCGGCGCAGGGAGGAAAGACACGTCGGCGTCGAGCAACGACGGCGGCACTACGGCAGCAGCAGCAGTGGAGGCTAAGATAAGAAGAAGAAGAGTGGGAGGGGGCGCAGGAACTTTGCCGCACCCCTCCCCCCTCCCTACTTAGAGCGCTCGGGCTATGTAGCCGAGGGGGTGGGACGTGGGGTCGTGGGATTAACTGCGCCCACGTCCCCATGACCCCCGTCTCCCGCGTGCATTCATCCCGTCGTGAATAGTCGCGGGGATGGCAACCGCCCCCTTTGGTGCAGTAAATCCGCCCGGTTGCCGAGGCGTGGTGATGGCGGGCCCGGCCCGGGGTCATGTCCCGTCAGGGGCGTGGGATGACAGGCTTGTCAGGCTGACGTGCACCGCGTGGCGCGTCAGTGGCAGGCGACTGCCTGGGGAAGCTTAATAGGCACGCTACCTGTTTCCCGCCTTGGAGTTCAAAATTGACCACTTAAGCTCTGCTTGGGAGAGGCCGGCTCGAGCGGCCGGCTGGCCACCAGGCGGTGGACGTTTTCCCTAAGTACGGGGAGGGGGAAGCCACTGAGACCTCGCGGCCCCTCGACCACGACGCGTCACCGGCTTCGGGGACTACTGTCGGAGTAATGGGCCATGGGTAGGCTCACCCGAGGCCCATGATTTATCAAGACTTTGGGCCAGCTCCGCCTAGCTGAGCCCCAAGCCGAAACTCCGCCCTCTGAGGCCGGCTGGCTCGGCGGCCGGCTGCCAGAGGGCGGGTGACCCAAGACTACGGCGCTCTGAGTGGCCGGCACCTGCCTTCCAGAGAGGGCGGCAATGGGCAGGCGGCCACCTCACAACTATGGGGCGGCCGAGCTCCCATCAGGAGTACAAGAAGAATTATGGCTACAGTGACGCACGTCGCCTCCCACGCTCGAGACGGGCGTGGCTACAGTGCTCCGTACAGGCGGAGATCTCCGCACGACGGAGCACTGTGCCGTATCTACTCTGACATTTCTCCTAGCAGGCGGATCCCTGTTCCCCACGACAGCCTGTCGGTACGGCCCGCCAGAGGCGGGCCCCATCGGACAGTGACCCTGAGGAAGACGACGAAAGTTCGACCAGGCGGAGCAGAGAGGGGCCGGCCCCCAGCAGGCGGCCGTCCCTTGCCCCGAGGCAAGCAAGCCATTAAGCTAACAAGACCAGGTGTGGCTACAGTGTCCTCCCACCAGGCGGTGGGACTGTAGCCACGCTAACGATGACCAAGCCACCGTCACTTGGGATACGGCTAAAGTGAACAGCCACCAACCAGTCAGCGGGGCCCACCAGGCGGAGGGCCCCAGCGGTCGGCGGAGAAGCCGGAGGCTGGAGACACTGACAGCCGGGCCCGGCAGCCGGATAGATTACTATTGTACCCCTGGGGGGTAGGCCTATATAAACCCCCCAGGCCACCCATGCAAAGGGTTCCCACTCTGATAGAACTAGCCAGAGTCCTAGGGCAGAGAAGAGATAGCCTTGCCTCCTCCTTCCCCTAGACACAGCTCGAGGAGCACTTGTATCACTAGTGCCTTAGTGATCATGCGGAGACCCCGCAGAGCAGGAGTAGGGGTATTATCTCCACGGAGAGCCCCCAACTTGGCTAAAGTTTGCCGGCGTACATGTCTACGCCTCATCCTGCTTCCGGGAACCGGTGACGTTCTACTCGATCCCACCATGATAAGCCATCCGTTGGCATATGTCGCACCCAATCCCCGACAGGTTCCCTTGTTTAGTCCGTGTGCGATGTGATTTGCTCTGTCTACAGAGCATCAACATATATAGTTAAAAAGACAGCATTGCATAACCAAACCAAATTAAGCATACAATTACACAAGTGACTACACAGATAACATTTTCACACACCAAAGTAAGCAATTACATGCATACTAAACTAGGAGAAACGAGGATCTAATCATCTACTTCTTGTTGCGAGGATGCTTGCCATTGCTCTGCTTCCGGCTGGATCCCTGGCCGTTTTGGAGAAGGAGGCACTTCCTCATGTCAACAATCCACCTGTACATGTCGTAGCACGTGTACGCCTCCTTGGCTGCGTACACGACCTGAGCTTTGTCGAGTTTCTCCATCCAGGCCGAGTGCTAGGCACACTTGTCATTGTTGCAGGAATCTTTCATGTCTCTGTAGTAGGGGTCGATGATGGCCTCGTCGAGGTGAACCAGTGAGTCCTTCTCATGCTCCTTGCTGCCCCAGATCTTGTATTGGCCCTGGATGTCGACAAGATTCTTGCAGGCGATGCGCGAATTCTTGAGCACCTTGACATCGTTGGTGATGTCGACCATAGCAAACATGTAGTGGGGGCTGTTGACAAACCTGGCGAAATGCTCGCAAGGCCTTGTGGAAAGGCAGTAGTGGTAGATGAGGACGTGGTGGCCCACGCACATCTGGGCAACAGCGACCTTGGGACGAGACCCTGCACAAGCGTGGGTGTGCTCGATGTTGAACCCTACCACCTTGTACTTCTCATCGGCAAGCAACAACTCCATGATGCGGATGGAGTGCTCCACCCAGACCGTGTGGTTTGTGTACACCGCCGAGAGCTCCTCGACCTTCGGTGGGTGTCCACCGCGGCATGGATGGTGAACTGTTGCTCGTCGTCGGCAGCCGCTTGGAGTGCCATTGGAGCCGCGCAGGATACTCTCTAAGAATTTGTCATGGTGGGTGAGGGAGTCCTGGATTAAGGGGTCCTCGGACAGCCGGACTATATGCGTATGCCGGACTGTTGGACTATGAAGATACAAGATATAAGACTTCGTCCCATGTCCAGATGGGACTCTCCTTTGCGTGGAAGGCAAGCTTGGCGGTTAGGATATGAAGATTCCTTTCTCTGTAACCGACTCTGTGTAATCCTAGCCCCTCCGTTGTCTATATAAACCAGAGGGTTTAGTCCTTAGGACAACAGCAATCATAACCATGGGCTTGCTTCTAGGGTTTAGCCTCTACGATCTCATGGTAGATCAACTCTTGTAATACTCATATCATCAAGATCAATCAAGCAGGAAGTAGGGTATTACCTCCATCGAGAGGGCCCGAACCTGCGTAAACATTGTGTCCCCCGCATCCTGTTACCATTAGCCTTAAACGCACAGTTCGGGACCCCCTACCCGAGATCCGCCGGTTTTGACACCGACAGTGGTTGTGCTTCTTGCAATGGTGGGGCGCGATCGAAAGGTTGAAGAAACACAAGGGTTAAATAGCCGCTATAACAAATGGGGGCCAGCCGGCCTGTAATCGTCACGTCTTGTTATGGCGTTCATAGCGGAGGATTCCAGTGCACACTTGACAACACCGCACCGCAATGAGGATTCCAGTGCACGCTTGACAACACCGCACCGCAGTTCGACCATGTGTGGGCTCGTAGAGGCACCAAATGTATCGTCGATGAGCCTGTTCCCGCGCTACCACATAGTTTACCGCGCAAGATTCCCGTCCGGCTTGGTTTGCCACGCGTCAGCTAGAAGAGGGACAAATCATGGGCGTTTATTGGCAAAAAGCTTTGTAAAAAGGAAGTGTGTGGAATGACTTCAGTCGTAAGTTTACCCGTGGGTGATGAGGTCAAAGTTACATAGAAGGGTGATGATGGACACTCGTGTGTAATAATTAATTCTGCGCTCTACAGGGCACACAGTGGAAGAAACCAACTGTGTGCAATAATGTCCAAGATCACAGTCGAGTTAGCTATACAGATCGTGAGCTGTGAGATCGACAAGGTAAATAGATTCGAGAATGGTTAATAAAATCAAATCTAAGACCATTGCATATTAAGTTCAAAATAGTGCTACCAATAAATGAGTCTCATACAATGCCATTTCAACGATTGTACCGCAAAGGCTCGAAATATTGCAAGGTTCAAATTCTAGAGTTATATGGCTCAAATTCGAAGATTACAAGGTTCAAACTGATATTAGAAATGAAATTCAGCTCATCAGCTGCAAACGCTCGCGCTGATCCGCTGAACATGGATATCAGAGAGGTTCAAACTAATATTACCACTTCTAAGTCTGGTTTAGAAACCTCACAACTTTTACAAATGGGTCAGCAACTGAGAAGTCATGTATGGGGTTGACACGATGAGTTCCAATTAGTCTGTCATCTGAAGTTCCAAAATGAAATTCATCATTTTTGGAGCCTACTCCATTCTACCGTAGGCACCGGCGCTGATCAACAAACCATTCTTTTTTGCGAAATAAATGTAGGGCAAACCTCATTACCTTCAGCACCCTTGCTCTGACAACAAAGAACCCGGCGAATATAATCTCCGGTAAGGTCCCTTGGTAGGAGTTCAAAGTAATTTCTGAGAGATGCAGATCTAGGCATTCGATGTGATTGTTATAATGTATCACATTATCCACCACCGGGCCTAATATTATGTGAAAAAGAAGAAAACATGTTAGTGCCTATATGCAATTTTGAACACTACTACAAGCCTATTTGGTTTGCAGGATTTGTAAAATGCACTAACATGCCATCTTCGATCTGACCTGATTAACATGGGCATTAACATGCCATCTTCCATCTTCACAAGATGTTGTAGTGGATGAAAAGTTCCCTAAGAAAACTAGTATAGATGAATCCAAAGGAGAAATGCATATGGATTGTAACCATATAGATCAAGCATTGTCGTTGTAAACTTGAACAAGGAGGCATGTATGTACTGAAATCCTCCAAAAGAATCCTTCAAAAATCATAGTACATTGTCATTGTAAACTTGGAAAAAGGTGTCACAAATTGAACTCCCTTATGGTTAACATTTAACAGGAAAGGAACATCACCTCGATATATAGCTTCTCCAGGCACGGAAAGCATCTCAGGAAAGTGACAACTTGCTCCAGGTTGGGGTCGATAGATTCTAGTTCCAAGCCCTTCACTGTTCGCAGTTTCACGGTCTTCAAAATTAGAAATAATGTTAATTTGTAGAAGGAGAGGTAGAAGGCGGCTGTTGTACCTAAATGGGTGTGGATCCAATAACAAGTTCAGAGTATTTGTCAGACGAGTAGCCCAGCACTGTCAATTTCGGCACAGAAATGACATTGATTCTTGTTGGACCTACTTGATCAAGTACAAGTAATCTCTCAAGTGCAGGTGTGTCCTCAATGACCATACTATGGTACACATCTTCTGATGTCTTCCTGCCGAACCAGCAACACACATAAATAGTCTGGAGAGTCATGGAGGTGATGTGGAATGTACTCAACCCATTGATCGCCTGAAGACGAAGGTACTCAAGTGCAGTATCGCCACGGAGCAGGCACTCCATGTCACCGTTTTAGAGGCAGACGACAACGAGCTCGAGGTGCTTCAGTCGTGGTAGAATAAGAGCGGGCGCGTCATTAAGGGGGGATGGCAGTTCCTGAACTTGGCGACACGCAGCATGGACGCGAGGCGGAGCACGGACGTTGGCAGCGAGCGCATATGCCCATCATCAATAGTGAGCTCCTCGAGCTGATCTAGGGCGGTGGATCCAAACCAGTCATCAAGCTTGGCTCGGTCCCTGCCGTTAAAACAGAACTTGCCCATTCTAAGGCCTCTGGTTGGGCCAGGGTGACTGCCGAGGATCTTGGAGAATGCATCCAAGCTTTTGCGATAGCCATGGCAGAGTTCGTGGGTGTCGATGAGGTTGAGAGGAGTGAAGTTCCATAGGGGCGCCACCACCGGGAAAGGATGGTTGTCCATGCCCCACATTTGATTGGGAGGAGGGAGATGATGACTGTCAACATATCATCGAGGAGGCTGCTGATGAAGTCTATGCCTGCTGGAGTCACTTGTGGTTCTAGCTCGCCCCGCCTCCGCTTGTTGGCAGCCCCGTTCTCCACCTCCAAAGTCTCCTTGTCAGTGGTGCTTTCTGATAGAAATGAGAGTATAGGTAATATTTAGCTAAAACAGGGCAATAGAAAAGTGTATTGGTAACTAGGAGTTATTAGGTAGGAATATAGTAATAAAAGGGAATAAAAATTGGTTGCTTAAATACTAGACAATTCATTTAACATTGGCCAATTAGTTGAAAAGAAAACTTACTTTGAACAAACTCAGGATGGATGATTTTATCGGGGAAGTTAGCATATATTTCATGATCAGGCCCTTTTATGTGCAGTCCAATTTTACTGCCAGCTTTTAGTACATAAAACTTAGAAATTTCTTTCCAAAATCCAGCGCCAAAATAGGATTCACCACGTTCATCAAGTCTTAGAGTCGCAACGACTATAAATCCATGGTTTGTGTGCAGTATGACATCCGTGCAGCCTTGATCTATGTAAAGGGAAAAATTGTGCACTACATAATCTGTTGCATAGCAATGGATGCGTGATACGTCTCCAACGTATCTATAATTTTGATTGTTCCATGCTATTATATTACCTATTTTGGATGTTTATGGGCTTTATTCAACACATTTATATCATTTTTGGGACTAACCTACTAACCGGAGGCCCAACCCATATTGCTGTTTTTTGCCTATTTCAGTATTTCGAAGAAAAGGAATATCAAACGGAGTCCAAACGGAATGAAACCTTTGGGAGCGTCATTTTTGGAACAAATCTGATCCGGAGAGCCTGAGTGCAAGTCAAGAAAGCTCCGAGGGCCCCACGAGATAGGAGGGCGCCCCCCTGTAGGGCGCGCCCCCTGTCTCGTGGGCCCCTCGGGCGTCCACCGACGTACCTCTTCCTCCTATATATACCTACAGACCCCGAAAACATCTAGGGGAACCACGAAACACAATTTCCACCACCGTAACCTTCTGTATCCGCGAGATCCCATCTTGGAGCCTTTGCCGACACTCTGCCGGAGGGGGAATCAACCATGGAGGGCCTCTACATCAACATCTTTGCCCCTCCTATGTGGTAGTTTTAACACCCAAATAAGGAAGTTGGAATACAGTAGGTTTAACACCCAAATAAATAAAGAATGAGTTCATTACAGTACCTTATGTGGTAGTTTTGTTTTCTTTCACTAACGGAGCTTATAAGATTTCCTGTTGAGTTTTGTGTTGTGAAGTTTTCAAGTTTTGGGTAAAGCTTTTATGGACTATGGAATAAAGAGTGGCAAGAGCCTAAGCTTGGGTATGCCCAAGGCACCCCAAGATATTCAAGAATATCCAAAAGCATAAGCTTGGGGATGCCCCGGTAAGGCATCCCCTCTTTCGTCTTTGTTCATTGGTAACTTTAATTGGAGCTATATTTTTATTCACCACATGATATGTGTTTTGCTTGGAGCGTCGTGCATTATATTGGTCTTTGCTTGTTAGTTTGCCACAATCATCCTTGCTGTAACACACCTTTTGGGAGAAGCCTATTTGATTAGAATTTGCTAGAATACTCTATGTGCTTCACTTATATCTTTTGAGCTTGATAGTTTTTGCTCTAGTGCTTCACTTATATCTTTTAGAGCATGGTGGTGGATTAATTTTATAGAAATTGCTAGTCTCTCATGCTTCACTTATATTATTTTGAGAGTCTCTTAGAACAGCAGGGTATTTGCTATGGTTTTAATTTGGTCCTAGAATGATGAGCATCCAAGTTGGGTATAATAAAAACTATCATAGAAAGTGAATTGGATGCTATGATCAATTTGATGCTTGATAATTGTTTTGAGATATGGAGGTAGTAATATTAAATTCATGCTAGTTGGGTAATTATGGATTTACAGAATACTGGTGTTGAAGTTTGTGATTCCCGTAGCATGCACGTATGGTGAACCGCTTTGTGATGAAGTTGGAGCACAATTTTATTTATTGAATGTCTTCCTTATGAGTGGCAGTCGGGGACGAGCGATGGTCTTTTCCTACCAATCTACCCCCTAGGAGCATGCGCGTAGTGCTTTGGTTTTTGATGACTTCTAGATTTTTACAACAAGTATATGAGTTCTTTTGACTAATGTTGAGTCCATGGATTATACGCACCCTTTCACCCCTCCATTATTGCTACCCTCTCTTGTATCGTGCAACTTTCGCCGGTACCATACACCCACCATATACCTCCCTCAAAACAGCCACCATACCTACCTATTATGGCATTTCCATAGCCATTCCGAGATATATTGCCATGCAACTTTCCACCGGTCCATTTATTATGGCACGTTTGTCATATTGCTCTTCGCATGATCATGTAGTTGACATTGTATTTGTGGCAAAGCCACCATCATAATCTTCATACATGTCGCTCTTGATTCATTGCATATCCTGGTATACCGCCGGAGGCATTCACATAGAGTCATATCTTGTTCTAGATTTGAGTTGTAAATCCATAAAAGTGTGATGATCTTCATTATTAGAGCATTGTCCCAGTGAGGAAAGGATGATGAAGACTATGATTCCCCCACAAGTCAGGATGAGATTTCTGACTTTACAAAAAAAAGAGAAAGGCCAAAAAGAAAAAAAAGAAAGGCCAAAGAAAGAAAAAAAGAGAAAAAAATAATGAGAGAAAAAGAGAGAAGGGACAATGCTACTATCTATTTTTCCACACTTGTGCTTCAAAATAGCACCATGATCTTCATGATAGAGAGTCTCATATGTTGTCACTTTCATATACTAGTGGGAATTCTTCATTATAGAACTTGGCTTGTATATTCCAATGATGGGCTTCCTCAAAATGCCCTAGGTCTTCACGAGCAAGGAAGTTGGATGCACACCCACTAGTTTTCTTTTGTTGAGCTTTCATATATTTATAGCTCTAGTGCATCCGTTGCATGGCAATCCCTACTCACTCACATTGATATCTATTAATGGGCATCTCCATAGCCTGTTGATACGCCTAGTTGATGTGAGACTATGTTCTCCTTTTTTTGTCTTCTCCACAACCACCATTCTATTCCACATATAGTGCTATGTCCATGGCTCACGCTCATGTATTGCGTGAAAGTTGAAAGAGTTTGAGATTATTGAAGTATGAAACAATTGCTTGGCTCGTCATCGGGGTTGTGCATGATTAAATACTTTGTGTGATGAAGATGAAGCATAGCCAGACTATATGATTTTGTAGGGATAACTTTCTTTGGCCATGTTACTTTGAGAAGACATGATTACTTGCTTAGTATGCTTGAAGTATTACTATTTCTTATGTCAATATGAACTTTTATTTTGTATTATTTGGATCTGAACATTCATGCCACATTAAAGAAAATTACATTGAGAACTATTCTAGGTAGCATTCCACATCAAAAATTCTCTTTTTATCATTTACCTACACGAGGACGAGCAGGAATTAAGCTTGGGGATGCTTGATACGTCTCCAACGTATCTATAATTTTTGATTGTTCCATGCTATTATATTACCTGATTTGGATGTTTATGGGCTTTATTCTACACATTTATATCATTTTTGGGACTAACCTACTAACCGGAGGCCCAGCCCATATTGCTGTTTTTTTGCCTATTTCAGTATTTCGAAGAAAAGGAATATCAAACGGAATGAAACCTTCAGGAGCGTTATTTAAGGAACAAATCTGATCCGGAGAGCCTGGAGTGCAAGTCAAGAAAGCTCCAAGGGCCCCACGAGATAGGAGGGCGCCCCCCTGTAGGGCGCGCCCCCTGTCTCGTGGGCCCCTTGGGCGTCCACTGACGTACCTCTTCCTCCTATGTATACCTACAGACCCCGAAAACATCCAGGGGCACCACGAAACACAATTTCCACAACCATAACCTTCTGTATCCGCGAGATCCCATCTTGGAGCCTTCGCCGGCACTCTGCCAGAGGGGGAATCGACTAGGAGGACCTCTACATCAATATCTTTGCCCCTCCTATGAGTTGTGAGTAGTTTACCACAGACCTACGGGTCCATAGTTATTAGCTAGATGGCTTCTTCTCTCTTTTTGGATCTCAATACAATGTTCTCCCCCTCTCTTGTGGAGATCTATTCGATGTAATCTATTTTTGCGGTGTGTTTGTCGAGATCCGATGAATTGTGAGTTTATGATCAGATTTATCTATGGATATTAATTGAATCTTCTCTGAATTCTTTTATGTATGATTGAGTTATCTTTGCAAGTCTCTTCGAATTATCGGTTTGGTTTGGCCTACTAGATTGATCTTTCTTGCCATGGGAGAAGTGCTTAGCTTTGGGTTCAATCTTGCGGTGTTCTTACCCAGTGACAGAAAGGGTTGCAAGACACGTATTGTATTGTTGCCATGGAGGATAACAAGATGGGGTTTATATCATATTGCATGAGTTTATCCCTCTACATCATGTCATCTTGCTTAATGCGTTGCTCTGTTCTTATGAACTTAATACTCAAGATGCATGCTGGATAGCAGTCGATGTGTGGAGTAATAGTAGTAGATGCAGGCAGGAGTCGGTCTACTTGTTATGGATGTGATGCCTATACACATGATCATGCCTAGATAACGTCATAATTATTCGCTTTTCTATTAATTGCTCGACAGTAATTTGTTCACCCACCGTAATACTTATGCTCTCGAGAGAAGCCTCTAGTGAAACCTATGGCCCCCGGGTCTATCTCTTATCATATTTGCTTTCAATCTACTTTTATTTGCATCTTTACTTTCTTGCATCTATATTATAAAATACCAAAAACATATTTATCTTATCATACTATCTCTATCAGATCTCACTTTCGCAAGTGGCCGTGAAGGGATTGACAACCCCTTTATTGCGTTGGTTGCGAGTTCTCAGTTTGTTTGTGTAGGCGCGTGGGACTTTTGAGGAGCCTCCTACTGGATTGATACCTTGGTTCTCAAAAACTGAGGGAAATACTTACGCTACACTTGCTGCATCACCCTCTCCTCTTCGGGGAAAACCAACGCTAGCTCAAGACGTAGCAATGCGCTGCAGAAAATGGTAGGATTATTAAATAAAATATGGTAACATGCAAATATGGGCCCAAATTGAAAGAACTATACAACAGTTGAAATCGAAGGACAATATCTATAATTAAAAAGATAGGGTAAACATGATGTCATGGAAATATGAGAGTAATCGAAAGAACAATACATCATTAATTTGCCTAATATAGAAAGAAGAGGGGGGAAAATTCCCTTTGACGTATATGGTGCATGTGGCACCTTTTATCCAAATGTAGCAATATTTAGAATATCTTCAGGAAAGTAGGCCATGCTAACCGATTTCGGGTGCAATTGAACATACCGCGCACATGCTCAAGTCATCTGGTACGGTGAGATGGAATCTCTGGCAGAGGTCGCAAGGTCCTGATGTGTCGGCGCACTGTACACTCTATGAATGAAAGAAAACCCTCAAATCAGCACGAATAAAAATGAATTCACGGTGATTTCTGCCGGGTTATTAAAGGATGCAGTTGAACTGGGATGAGAGATGAGATAATATCTCATTAAATTAGTTACCATGTCGTCCATGAGAAAAAACCTTAGTGCGGCAAATTCCCCAACCGAGCGGAGCTGGGTCAACCGTGAGTAGCATTGAGAAAGTCGATGGCGATAGGCGACGACAAGCGGAAGTGGCAAAATGTGGTGGGGGTTATCCAGCAGCCTGCGGCGGCGGCAGGCATCGAGCTAAGTGGTTACCGCCGCGATAGGCAGTGCCATGCATAGGCGCGGAGGAGCTTGTGCAGGTGTGAATGGGGACCGAAGGCATGGGGTGGCGGGCGGGGGTGAGGGTTTTTGTGACGTGGGGATGTCGAGGGTTTTCTTTTTTCTTTCTTGAATTGGGTGGTGAGGGTTTTCAGTCCCACAAAGAATTTCGGAGGCAATGGTTTGCTAGAGCCAACTGTGTGTGATTGACGCAAGAAGCAAAACGAAAGTCATTGCAAACGGTTCCAATTTTGGGAACCGTGTGTGATTGAAGCAACATGCAAAATGAAAGTCATTGCACACGGTTCCAATTTTGGGAACCGTGTGTGATTGGCGTACTACCTCCGCCCTGGTTTATTGGTCCCCTCTGTAATTTGTACCAAATTTCGACCAAATATTTGACTAAGAAATGTTTATGCATGTCACCAAAAATTATATCATTGAACACTATGTTCAAATACGCATCCAATGATATAATTTTTGCTGACCTGCACTAACATTTTGTCAGTTAGATCTTTGGTCAACATTTAACACAAATTACAAAGGGGACAATTAAACAAGGACGGGGGTAGATTCCATCAACCGAACTGATTACATCCATATCCCATAGTTAGACATAAGTAAAGATAGATTAAACATAGTCAAACATAGATAATAAGCGTACATGTACACAAGCATAGTTCAACCGTCATTAAGCATGCTCAAGCGTACGTAGTTCGATCCCACATCTCATCTCACAAGCCGGCACGATCCTTAACCTTCTCCAGGTACTCGGCGTACGCGCCGTGCTCCACGTTGCGAGCATATTTCTGCTTGAAGGAGCCAACGTCCTGTCCTCTTGCATGCGCCAGAATACTTTGATACGCGTCATGAAGCTTGTGGTTGCAAAATGGGCATCGATAGCCGCCGTTCTAGGTCCTAATACGCCTGTATGCATTCCCGCATAAAGCTCCCTCAGGATTTGCCTCTTGTACCTCCTATGGACATCTTCATCCTCGCCGTCCACATCGTTAGACCACACCTATACAAATACTAAAAAAATGTGGCGTCAAAATAATGGTTACAAAGTAATCTCTAGCGAACATTTGGCAGTTGCCAAAAATTGGTATCAAATCAATGATTACATGTCGTGAAGTAGGATTAGGAATTTATGGCTATTTATTTATACATATCCAGAGATTATGGTTTGATTTTTAAGCACATTCGTCTATGTACAGACCAGTCTTGAAGAAAATAATGGCACAAACATATGTAGGTCATTCAAAATCAATTGTCAAGTCCTGGCTAGGAATTATTAGCAGAAACACTAACCCTAGTCGGATTACTAGCAGAAATCATTTCCATCATCAACCTAACCCTCACTCTGTGTGGGGATTTCTAGTTCAAAATCATGGTGCCACATCAAAGTTGTTCCATTGTGTACTAAAAAACACACCTGATCCATACATATGTTTGGGCCACACGCATGCAGTGGTTGTCTTCGGGAACTAGCTACTTGCGTGATTATTGGCGAGCTAGCCTATCTGGGGTCGCATGGACGACCATCACTTTGACCAGCAACAAGAGAGAGGTTGTACGACCAATGTGGATTATTCTTGGTCCGTTTTACGATCAATCTTGGTGAGATGCCTCTCTGGCCTGATACGTCTCCAACGTATCTATAATTTTTTTATTGTTCCATGCTATTATATTATATGTTTTGGATGCTTAATGGGCTTTAATATGCTCTTTTATATTATTTTTGGGACTAACCTATTAACCGGAGGCCCAGTGCCAGTTTCTGCTTTTTTTTGCCTATTTTAGAGTTTTGCAGAAAAGGAATACCAAACAGAATGAAACCTTCGCGATGATCTTTCTTGGACCGAAAGCAAACCAGAAGACTTGGAGTAGAAGTCAGAGACACAATGAGGCGTCCACGAGGCAGGAGGGCACGCCCGGGGGGGGGGGGGGTAGGCGCCCCCACCCTCATGGGCCCCTCGTAGCTCCACCGACCTAGTTCTTTCATCTATATATACTCTTATATCCTAAAAACATTAGGAGGAGCCATGAAACCACTTCTCCACCGCCGCAACCTTCTGTAACCGTGAGATCCCATCTTGGGGCCTTTTCCGACGATCTGCCAGAGGGGGAATCGATCACGGAGGGCTTCAACATCAACACCATTGCCTCTCCGATTAAGCGTGAGTAGTTTACCACAGACCTTTGGGTCCATAGTTATTAGCTAGATGGCTTCTTCTCTCTCTTTGATTCTCAATACAAAGTTCTCCTCGATGTTCTTGGAGATCTATTCGATGTAATACTCTTTTGTGGTGTGTTTGCCAAGATCTGATGAATTGTGGATTTATGAACAAGATTATCAATGAATATTATTTAGTTCTTCTATGAATTCTTATATGCATGATTTGATATCTTTACAAGTATCTTCAAATTATCGGTTTAGTTTGGCCTACTAGATTGATCTTTCTTGCCATGGGAGAAGTGCTTAGCTTTGGGTTCAATCTTGCGGTGTCCTTTCCCAGTGACAGTAGGGGCATCAAGGCACGTATTGTATTGTTGCCATCAAGGATAAACGGATGGGGTTTATATCATATTGCTTGAGTTTATCCCTGTACATCATGTCATCTTGCTTAATGCATTACTCCATTCTTATTAACTTAATACTCTAGATGCATGCTGGATAGCGGTTGATGTGTGGAGTAATAGTAGTAGATTCAGAATCATTTCGGTCTACTTAACACGGACGTGATGCCTATGTTCATGATCATTGCCTTAGATGTCATCATAATTATGCGATTTTCTATCAATTGCTCGACAGTAATTTGTTCACCCACCATAATACATGCTATCTCAAGAGAAGCCACTAGTGAAACCTATGGCCCCCAGGTCTCTTTTCCATTATATTGCATCTCTTTTCCATATTATTGAATCTCGTTTACTATTTTGCAATCTTTACTTTACAATCTATACATCAAAAATACCAAAAATATTTACTTTATTATCTCTATCAGATCTCACTTTTGCGAGTGACCGTGAAGGGATTAACAACCCCTTTATCACATTAGTTGCAAGTTCTTGATTGTTTGTGCAGGTATTCGATGACTTGTGTGCCGTCTCCTACTGTATTGATACCTTGGTTCTCAAAACTGAGGGAAATACTTACGCTACTTTGCTGCATCACCCTTTCCTCTTGAAGGGAAAAACCAATGCAAGCTCAAGAGGTAGCGAGAAGGATTTCTGGCACTGTTGCCAGGGAGATCTACGCCAAGTCAAGCCATACCAAGTACCCATCATAAACTCTTCTCCCTTGCATTACATTATTTGCCATTCGCCTCTCATTTTCCTCTCCCCCACTTCTAAAACAATTTTTGAAAACCTTTGCCTTTTCTTCGGCCCTATTCCGTTTGTCTCTGTTTGCTTGCTTCTTGTGTGCTTGTGTGTTGGATTGATTGCTTATCACGATGGCTCAAGATAATACTAAACTGTGTGACTTTTCCAATACCAACAGCAATGATTTTATTAGCACTCCGATTGCTCCTACTACCGATGCCGAATCTTATGAAATTAATACCGCTTTGTTGAATCTTGTTATGAAAGATCAATTTTCTAGCCTTCCTAGTGAAGGTGCCGCAACCCATCTAAACAAATTCATTCATTTGTGTGATATGCAAAAGAAGAAAGATGTGGATAATGATATTGTTAAATTGAAGCTATTCCCATTGTCGCTTAGAGATCGTGCCAAAAGTTGGTTCTCTTCTTTGCCTAAAAATAGTATTGATTCATGGAATAAGTGCAAGGATGCTTTTATCTCTAAATATTTTCCTCCCGCTAAGATCATCTCCCTTAGGAACGATATTATGAATTTTAAGCAACACGAACATGAGCATGTTGCACAAGCTTGGGAGAGGATGAAATTAATGATACGTAATGGCCCTACACATGGTTTGAATTTGTGGATGATTATACAAAAAAATTATGCTGGATTGAATTTTGCTTGTAGAAATCTTTTAGATTCAGCCGCGGGAGGCACTTTTATGGAAATCACTTTAGGAGAAGCCACTAAACTCCTAGATAATATTATGGTTAATTATTCTCGATGGCACACCGAAAGATCCACTAGTAAAAAAGTTCATGCGATTGAAGAGATTAATGTTTTGAGTGGAAAGATGGATGAACTTATGAAATTGTTTGCTAATAAAAGTGTTTCTTCTTATCCTAATGATATGCCTTTGTCCACTTTGATTGAGAATAATAATGAACCTATGGATGTGAATTTTTTTGGTAGGAACAATTTTGGTAACAACGCATATAGAGGAAATTTTAATCCTAGGCCGTTTCCAAGTAATTCCTCTAATAATTATGGTAATTCCTACAACAACTCTTATGGAAATTTTAATAAGATGCCCTCTGATTTTGAGAATAGTGTTAAAGAATTTATGAGTTTGAAAAAGAATTTAAATGCCTTGATTGAAGAAAAATTTCTTAAGATTGATGAGTTGTCTAGGAACATGGATAGAATTTCTCTTGATGTTGATTCTTTGAAACTTAGATCTATTCCACCTAAGCATGATATCAATGAGTCTCTCAAGTCCATTAGAATTTCCATTGATGAGTGCAAAGAAAGAACCACTAGGATGCGTGCTAAAAAGGAGTGGTTTGTGAAAGCGTGTTCTTCTAGTTTTCATGATAATAATGATGAAGATCTAAAAGTGATTGATGTTACTCCTATTAAATATTTGTGTTCCAATATAAATCTTGATAAATATGTGACTGGAGATGAGTCAACTTTAGTTAAAAGGCGTCCCAATGATTCAAAGTTTTTAGATCTAGATGCAAAAATTGATAAAAGTGGGATTGAAGAGGTCAACACTTTAAATAGCAATGAACCCACTATTTTGGATTTCATAGAATTTCATTATGATAATTGCTCTTTGATAGATTGTATTTCCTTGTTGCAATCCGTGTTAAATTCTCCCCATGCTTATAATCAAAACAAAGCTTTTACTAAACATATCGTTGATGCTTTGATGCAATCTTATGAAGAAAAGCTTGAACTAGAAGTTTCTATCCCTAGAAAACTTTATGATGAGCGGGAACCTACTATTAAAATTAAGATTAAATATTATGAATGGTATGCTTTGTGTGATTTGGGTGCTAGTGTTTCCACGATTCCAAAAACTTTGTGTGATGTGCTAGGTTTTCATGAATTTGATGATTGTTCTTTAAATTTGCATCTTGCAGATTCCACCATTAAGAAACCTATGGGAAGGATTAATGATGTTCTTATTGTTGCAAATAGGAACTATGTGCCCGTAGATTTCATTGTTCTTGATATAGATTGCAATCCTACATGTCCTATTATTCTTGGTAGACCTTTCCTTAGGACGGTTGGAGCAATTATTGATACGAAAGAAGGAAACATTAGATTCCCATTTTCGTTAAGGAAGGGCATGGAACACTTTCCTAGGAAGAAAATTAAATTGTCTTATTAATCTATTATGAGAGCCACTTATGGATTGCATACTAAAGATGGCAATACCTAGATCTATTCTTGTTTTTATGCCTAGCTAGGGGCGTTAAACGATAGCGCTTGTTGGGAGGCAACCCAATTTTATTTTTGTTCTTTGCTTTTTGCTCCTGTTTAGTAATAAATAATTCATATAGCTTCTGTTTAGATGTGGTTTTATGTTTTAATTCGTGTTTGTGCCAAGTAGAACCTTTGGGAAGACTTGGGTGAAGTCTTTGCGATCTTGCTGTAAAAAACAAAAACTTTTGCACTCATGAGAATAGCTGTCATTTTTTTCCCGAAAAGTTCTTTTAGGTTGATTATTTTTGAAGATGATTAATAGACAAATTCCTCACGTCCACCAATTTATTTCAGAATTTTTGGAGTTACAGAAGTATTCAAAAGTTGCAGATTGCTATAGTCTGTTCTGTTTTTGATAGATTCTGTTTTTCGCGTGTTGTTTGCTTATTTTGATGAATCTATGAGTAGTATCGGGGGGTATGAACCATATAGAAGTTGGAATACAGTAGGTTTAACACCAATATAAATAAATAATGAGTTCATTACAGTACCTTAAAGTGGTGGTTTATTTTCTTATACTAACGGAGCTCATGAGATTTTCTGTTGAAGTTTTGTGTTGTGAAGTTTTCATGTTTTGGGTAAGGATTTGATGGACTTTGGAATAAGGAGTGGAAAGAGCCTAAGCTTGGGGATTCCCAAGGCACCCCAAGGTAAAATTAAAGGACAACCAAAAGCCTAAGCTTGGGGATGCCCCGGAAGGCATCCCCTCTTTCGTCTTCGTCTATCGGTAACTTTACTTGAGGCTATATTTTTATTCACCACATGATATGTGTTTTGCTTGGAGCGTCTTGTATGATTTGAGTCTTTGCTTTCTAGTTTACCACAATCATCCTTGCTGTACACACCTTTTGGGAGAGACACACATGAATCGTGATTTATTAGAATACTCTATGTGCTTCACTTATATCTTTTGAGCTAGATAATATTGCTCTAGTGCTTCACTTATATCTTTTTAGAGCACGGTGGTGGTTTTATTTTATAGAAATTGTTGATCTCTAATGCTTCACTTATATTATTTTGGGAGTCTTTTATAACAGCATGGTAATTTGCTTTGCTTATAAAATTAGTCCTAATATGATGGGCATCCAAGATGGGTATAGTAAAATCTTTCATATAAAGTGCATTGAATACTGTGAGAAGTTTGATTCTTTATGATTGTTTTGAGATATGAAGATGGTGATATTAGAGTCATGCTAGTAGAGTAGTTGTGAATTTTAGAGATACTTGTGTTAAAGTTTGTGATTCCCGTAACATGGACGTATGGTGAACCATCATGTCATGAAGTTGGAGCATGATTTATTTATTGATTGTCTTCCTTATGAGTGTCGGTCGGGGATGAGCGATGGTCTTTTCCTACCAATCTATCCCCCTAGGAGCATGCGCGTAGTACTTCATCTCGATAACTAATAGATTTTTGCAATAAGTATGTGAGTTCTTTATGACTAAAGTTGAGTCCATGGATTATACACACTCTCACCCTTCCACCATTGCTAGCCTCTCTAATACCGTGCAACATTCGCCTGTATCATACACCTACCATATAACTTCCTCTAAACAGCCACCATACCTACCCATTATGGCATTTCCATAGCCATTCTGAGATATATTGCCATGCAACTTTCCATCGTTCCGTTTATTATGACACGCTCCATCATTGTCATATTGCCTTGCATGATCATGTAGTTGACATCGTATTTGTGGCAAAGCCATAGTTCATAATTTTTCATACATGTCATTTTTGAATCATTGCACATCCCGGTACACCGCCGGAGGCATTCACATAGATTCATATTTTGTTCTAAGTATCGAGTTGTAATTCTTGAGTTGTAAGTAAATAAAAGTGTGATGATCTTCATTATTATAGCATTGTCCCATGTGAGGAAAGGATGATGGAGACTATGATTCCCCCACAAGTCAGGATGAGACTCCAGACTAAATAAAAAAAAGAGGCCATTAAAAAAGAGAAAAGGCCCAAATAAAAAAATGAGAGAAAAAGAGAGAAGGGGCAATGCTACTATCCTTTTCCACACTTGTGCTTCAAAGTAGCACCATGATCTTCATGATAGAGAGTCTCCTATGTTGTCACTTTCATATACTAGTGGGAATTATTTATTATAGAACTTGGCTTGTATATTCAATGATGGGCTTCCTCAAAAGTGCCCTAGGTCTTCGTGAGAAAGCAAGTTGGATGGACACCCACTTAGTTTCTTTTGTTGAGCTTTCATACACTTATAGCTCTAGTGCATCCGTTGCATGGCAATCCCTACTCACTCACATTGATATCTATTGATGGGCATCTCCATAGCCGGTTAATATGCCTAGTTGATGTGAGAATATCTTCTCCCTTTTTGTCTTCTCCACAACCACCATTCTATTCCACCTATAGTGCTATGTCCATGGCTCACACTCATGTATTGCGTCAAGATTGAAAAAGTTTGAGAACACCAAAAGTATGAAACATTGCTTGGCTTGTCATCGGGGTTGTGCATGATTAAATACTTTGTGTGATGAAGATAGAGCATAACCGTACTATATGATTTTGTAGGGATAGCTTTCTTTGGCCATGTTATTTTGAGAAGACATGATTGCTTTGTTAGTATGCTTGAAGTATTATTATTTTTATGTCAATATTAAACTTTTGTCTTGAATCTTTCGTATCTGAACATTCATGCCACAATAAATAAAATTACATTGATAAATATGTTAGGTAGCATTGAACATCAAAAATTCTATACTTTTATCATTTACCTACTCGAGGACGAGCATGAATTAAGCTTGGGGATGCTTGATATGTCTCCAACGTATCTATAATTTTTGATTTTTCCATGCTATTATATTATCTGTTTTGGATGTTTAATGGCTTTAATATGCTCTTTTATATTATTTTTGGGACTAACCTATTAACCGGAGGCCCAATGCCAGTTTCTGCTTTTCTGCCTATTTTAGAGTTTTGCAGAAAAGGAATACCAAACAGAGTGCAAACGGAATGAAACCTTCGCGATGATCTTTTTTGGACCGAAAGCAAACCAGAAGACTTGGAGTTGAAGTCAGAGACGCAACAAGGCGTCCATGAGGTAGGAGGGCGCGCCCACGGGGGTAGGCGCGCCGCCACCCTCGTGGGCCCCTCTTAGCTCTACCGACCTACTTATTTTGCCTATATATACTCTTATGCCCTAAAAACATCAGGGGGAGCCACGAAACCACTTTTCCACTGCCGCAACCTTATGTGCCCATGAGATCCCATCTTGGGCCCTTTTCCGGCGATCTGCCGGAGGGGGAATCGATCACTGAGGGCTTCTACATCAACACCATTGCCTCTCCGATGAAGCATGAGTAGTTTACCACAGACCTTTGGGTCCATAGTTATTAGCTAGATCGCTTCTTCTCTCTCTTTGATTCTCAATACAAAGTTCTCCTCGATGTTCTTTGAGATCTATTCGATGTAATACTGTTTTGCGGTGTGTTTGCCGAGATCCGACGAATTGTGGATTTATGAACAAGATTATCTATGAATATTATTTGGTTCTTCTCTAAATTATTATATGCATGATTTGATATCTTTGCAAGTCTCTTCGAATTCTCAGTTTAGTTTAGCCTACTAGATTGATCTTTCTTGCCATGGGAGGAGTGCTTAGCTTTGGGTTCAATCTTGCGGTGTCCTTTTGCAGTGACAGTAGGGGCAGCAAGGCATGTATTGTATTGTTGCCATCGAGGATAAAAATATGGGATTTATATCATATTGCTTGAGTTTATCCCTCTACATCATGTCATCTTGCTTAATGCATTACTTCGTTCTTATGAACTTAATACTCTAGATGCATGCTGGATAGCGGTCGATGTGTGGAGTAATAGTAGTAGATGCAGAATCATTTCGGTCTACTTGACACGGACGTGATGCCTATGTTCATGATCATTTCCTTGGATGTCATCATAATTATGAGCTTTTCTATCAATTGCTCGGCAGTAGTTTGTTCACCCACCATAATACATGCTATCTTGAGAGAAGCCACTAGTGAAACCAATGGCCCCTAGGTCTCTTTTCCATTATATTGCATCTCTTTTCCGTATTGTTGAATCTCATTTACTATTTTGCAATCCTTAATTACTTTCCAATCTATACATAAAAAATACCAAAAATATTTACTTTATTATCTCTATCAGATCTCACTTTTGCGAGTGACCGTGAAGGGATTGACAACCCCTTTATCGCGTTGGTTGCAAGTTCTTGATTATTTGTGCAGGTATTCAGTGACTTGTGCGTCCTCTCCTATTAGATTGATACCTTGGTTCTCAAAATTGAGGGAAATACTTACACTACTTTGCTGCATCACCCTTTCCTCTTCAAGGAAAAAACCAATGTAGGCTCAAGAGGTAGCATGGCCTGCCAACTAAAAGTGTGTGTGTGTGGGGGGGGGGGGGCTGCTACTTTGCACTTTGCTAGGTGAACCTCGGTTTGGGGGACATTCATAGCATAGGATTCCCTTCATGCCGACACGAGGGGGGATGCTAGCTACTTCGTACTTTGCTAGGTGAACCACGTTTGGGGGGGGGGGGTCATCCATTCATAGCTTAGGATTTCCTTTGTGCGACACGAGCGAGGGAGGGGTGCTAGCTTCTTCGCACTTTTCTAGGTGAGCCTCAGTTGGGGGGTATGCATTCATAGCTTCGGATTCCCTTCATGCCGACATGAGGGGGGGGGGGGCTACTAGCTACTTCACAGTTTGCTAGGTGAACCACGGTTGGGGGAGCATCCATTCATAGCTTAGGATTCCCTTCATGCCAACATGAGGGAAGGGGGCCTGCTAGCTACTTCGCACTTTGCTAGGCGAGCCTCGGTTGGGGGGGCATGCATTCATAGCTTAGGATTCCCTTCGTGCCGACACGAGGGGGGGGGCAAGCAATACCGTGCGCTTTGTGAGATAGGTGCGACATCGAAGTTGCATTTGGTATTTGAAAATCAAACCATATGTCCACATGCAAGTGTGTTTGTGTTCTGACCCTCTCCCGCGTCATTTTTCACCAAATTTATGAACATTATACAAGTCGGATGACGCAACAGACATGTTTCACTCAAACTGACCGTGTGCCACGCCGGTGCCCCTGTCACGCACACATCCGCACAGTACATTGGGCTCCACGAGGCTGCCCCTCTCAAAAATATCTGCCCGCCTTGAGGGTTTTTCTGTTTCATAACACACAGTTGTTATCTCTGGACCGTGTGAGATGTTTCTTCTTCCCAATCCCACCTGCATCCCTAGAAAATATCTGCCCTCCTCGAGGAGGGTCTTTGTGTTTCATAACACACGGTTGTTACCTCCGGACCGTGTGTGATGTTTCTTGTTCCCAATCCCGCCCGCCCCTAGAAAATATCTACCCACCTCGAGGGTTTTTCTGTTTCATAACACACGGTTGTTATCTCTGGACTGTGTGCGATGCACCATCATCAAAATTTTCATTATCCCCGGCATTCCACTCCCGCATTTGTCCCCCGTGTTGTAAAATTTTCAGTACCCGCGTCATTTCCTCAAACACCACCCCCGCCCCCTCCACACACACACACACACACACCCTAAAACCTCCTCGGGCGCACGCGCGCACGCACACACCCTCCCTCTCTCAAAACCCTAGCAAGGTCCCCGCCGCCGCTGCAGCGAGACCTCCATTGTCAACATCTGCGGGTTTGCCCATGCAACTTACCCATCGATCTCCATACCAAGGCCACCCTGAGTTTCTTAGATGACGCCTGCCAAACGCCACTTTCCCCCCAGATCCCCATCCCCACCCCCACTCCAGAGCGTCGCAGCCTAAGTCCATCTACGCTTCCCGTGGAGCTCGAGGAGCGACTGGCCCAAAAGAGGTGTATCGTGGTCTCTTTGTCCGACGTCGCCGAGGAAGCTGGCGACCATTACTGGTGGCAGGAACTCAAGCAGTGGGCTAGAGTGTGCGGGCATGTCTCATCCGCCATCTACAACATCAAGGTCATTGACAACGACGGCCTGAGGCGGGTTATGTCACAGGTTAAGTGGCCCACCCCCAACCCCTTGGTTTCAACCACCGTCCATCTCATGCATGGCCCCGCTGCTGATCTCTTCTGGCTCACTGTCAATAACTTGCCATCCTACATCGCCATCAAGCCCCTCTTGTCATTTCTGAAGGACACGTTCTGCACGCTGGCTTGGGATCCACAGCTTCCAAGTCAGACCTCATCGACGGCGACCAAGAGGAGGGCACCCTCTCCGGCTCTTCCAAGGGGAAAGATCCCATCTGCTCTTCCAAGGGGAAAGAGCCCGTCTGCGACATCAGGGAGGGCACCCTACAATCGTGCTCTTCCAAGGGGAAGGAGCCCATCTGCGACAACATGGAGCGCATCCAGGGTCTAAGCTCTTCCCACGGGAACGAGCCCATCTGTGACAAGTGAGGAAACCCATGATTTTTTTGCCGTGCCTCTACAGAGGGGGAAACCCATGATTTGTTTTATCGAGTCCCTTTTGTAGTGTAGTGAGAATATGTCCAGTTTTAATTGCTATATCGGGTTGTTTGCAGTATGCCTTGTTTATTTTAGTTGCTCACAATGCGATGCTCTGTAGGTGCAATTATTTACTGTGCAGTACATTTCATCAATCTAGTTTTAAACATAATGATAGGAATGCATATATTTGCTTGTTGTTAAGCCTGTTATAGCTAGCATATGCCTCTTTTAAAGTTTTTTGATTGTTCTGTTATTTGTAGTTAGCATATGTCCAGTTCCAAATGATATCTTTGGTTGTTTGTAGTATGCCTTGTTTATTCCAGTTATTCACAATGTGATGTTCTATATGTGCAAGTATGAACTGTGAAGTTCAATTTCATCAGTACCAGTTTCAACAATACCATTATGGCTCTGTTTGTTTCGGATTCTGGGACCAGATTCAGCTTTGCCAGTGAAGCCAAATCTGGAATCCGAAACAAACAACTATTTGGAATCAGCTTTGCCAGTGAAGCTGGATCTGGATTTGGGTCATTTTTAGTGCAATTTCCTAAATCACCACAAAGTGTACTTCGGTGGTGAAGCTGATTCGCAGAAACAACTTCGCCACAGAAGCGAATCCATAGGTGATTAAAATCCAAGCGAAGCTGAAAGAAACAGGGCATGAATGACTATATTTGGTTGCTGCATCATGTAGTTAAACATGCCTTTCCATTTTTATTTAACAATAACCAATGTACTTAGACCGGCACAATACCAGTTTGAATGACTATGTTTGCTTGTTGTTAAATGTTAGGCATGTTGCAATTAACACACCTTTTCACTTGTTTTGCTGTACTAGCATGCTTAAACCTACACACTGAAGCTATCTTTTGGATATTATTTTGTCTGCCATGGATAATTTTGGTTGATGTTTAGCCTGTTGTGCTTAACATGCTTCTCGATGTCCCTACACAGGACAATTTTGGGAACGAATGTTGTTTTCCATCGAGGTTAGTTTCATCCCATGGCTTATATATGCTCACTGTTCAGGATATCGGTAGCTGGTACCATATAGGCCGGGGGCTGATAAGGGACTAATTGGTGAATCAGACTTTTAACTGAATATATCTGCAACCCATTTATGGTTAGGTTAACTAGGGCCGTATGTAATATATCTGAGGCTACATAGCAACATGCACTGTACTTAATGTCTACATATGCAATCCTAGGCTACATAGCAACAAGGAAGAGTGTTATCTTAATGTTTTGATGATGTCTAGATACACGTAGAAGACCAACAGCAGCAGCAGCAGCAGCAGCAGCAGCAACAACAACAACAACAACAACAACAACAACAACAACAACAACAACAACAACAACAACAACAACAACAACAACAACAACAACAACAACAACAACAACAACAACAACAACAACAACAACAACAACAACAACAACAACAACAACAACAACAACAACAACAACAACAACAACAACAACACAGCCCTATTTGGTTACTCAACTTAGCTTAGAGGTTAGAGTTAGTTTCTAGCTCATGACTAACCCTGAACTAACTCCATCCAAAGAGGTGTTTGGATGACAGGGTTAGATACTTAGATTGGCAATAAATGCACTAGGAGAACTAGCTCCAATTAGCACCTCTTGGGTTGGATAGTTTTTTGGGTGGGTTATAGATGCAACTAGCTCAAACTAGCCCTCATGTTTAGATATACTTTAGGGCTATTTGAGCCCAAACTAGCTCAAACTAACTTTAACACATGGATACAGCAGCAGTTAATCAGCCGATAATTTGTAAGAATGCAATAAACTCCTTCCGAACCATAATATAAGATGTTAATTCATCTAATATGTGAGTATATTGGATGTTATAAGATATTATAAAGAGTGTTGTACTACATCATTGTGCAATTGGTGTTTATCTTCTAATATTAACTTGGTGCTTTTAGGTACATATGTCATTGGTAAACATCTGCCTTCGACCCTTTCTGCGTTTGGGGAAATGAGATATCGATGAACCAGCATCAAGTGAGGAAGCTGATAAAGATTGTTAGTAAAATGGGTCAAAAGATGGCGATTAAACTATCTGTTTACACTTTATCCAATACAACAGTAAACTGCAGGATGGTAAGTAAGAACTCTGCAACCTTCTTTTTACTGCCCATAATGAATTGTGTTAGATGACAATGTCTGAATAGTTTTTCCTTTGCAGTGGTTCCCAAAGCAGTTTACTAAATTACCTCTCAAACTACATGATTGGTGGGCATGCAAAGGTTAAAGTATTTCTACCAGAACATGATGATTACCTAGATGTTTCCATGAAGACCATGAAGGACGGGCGGTCGGCCATCACAAGGGGTTGGACTAGAGTCGTGCGTGCCTTCTGCATGGAGGAGGGCACAACATGGGCATTCCGCTTCACCTTGTTCAGCAACCAGAATGTATTTCACCTCGTTATTTACCGTTTTTAATAGTACAAATATACAACTGTGGTTCATCATTCTTTATTTGATTCTTATGTAATTCTTGATGTGTATCTATGAATCGAATAATGTATTGATTTTCTCAACCTGATGGATATGAATAAAGCTATAGCATACATTCAATTTCAATTTCATATAGCAGCAATTAAATTACAATGAAATTATGCTCTCCAGGTTGTTACGGGACACATGGTTGGTAAAATACAAACATTTGTGATATGCACCATAATCCGAGACGGTTCACAGAGAGGAAACGTGTGCAAGCGTGCACACATTTGCTGTTTGCAAAGCGTGTGAGATGTCAGACAATATCACAAACGGTGCTCGCAAACTAACCGTTTGTGATAGTTGCCTTATCGTACATGATTCGAACCATGAACTATTTTTGATAAAGTATGCATCGTAAATGTTGCACCACAAAATATCATGTGCGATAGTTGCCTTATCATACACGATTCGCAACCATGAACTATTTCTGATGAAGTATGCATCGTAAACATTGCACCATAGAAAAGTGTGTGCGATAGTTGTCGTGTACGACGATGTTACGATGGTCCGACGTTTCGTAATCCTATCCGACACTCGTACGATGATTAGATAATCTTATTAATTAGTTATCGCATACGGTTTGTGAAAAGCGAATGTGTGTGATTGTATGCTTATCATACACGTTCTATAATAGTGAACCATTTGTGATGAGCCGCGCATCATAAACGTAGCACCACAGAATACCGACTGCGATGGCAATGCAACCACAAATGAAAAGGAGTACTGTAGGGTCCCTATCCCCGACGGTTTCTGGATCATGTGGGAAGGACCCCCCTATCACCATCACTCACTACGCAACAGTTCCAAATGCCGTCTCGAAAAGGGGTTAAAAACCGTTTGAATAGCACCAATGCGTACCAGTGAACGCCGACGCGTGCGGCAGAATGGAATAGGCTCCAAAAATGCTGAATTTCATTTTGGAACTTCAGATGACAGAGTAATCAGAAGTCATCGTGTCAACCCCATACATGACTTCACAGTGGATGACCCCTTTGCAAAAGTTGTGAGGTTTCGAAACCATACTTAGAAGTGGTAATATTAGTTTGAACCTCTCTGATATCCATGTTTAGTGGATCAGCGTGAGCGTTTGCAGCTGATGAGCTGAATTTCATTTCTAATATCAGTTTGAACCATATAACTCTAGAATTTGAACCTTGTAATATTTCGAGCTTTTGTGGTACAATCATACAAATGGCATCGTATGAGACTCTTATATTGGTAGCACTATTTTTACCTTAATATGCAATGGTCTTAGATTTGATTTTATTAACCATTATCAAATCTGTTTACCTTGTCAATCTCACAACACACGATCTGTATAGCTAACTCGATTGCAATCAGTTTCCGTTAGTATGTACATTCCACACAGTTAATCCAAGAAGTACCAAACGTTTGCGATGCGCACAGCATCACAAACAGTTAATAATTTTGAAGCGTGTGTGATAAGGTGACTATCGCAAACATTTAATAAGAAAGAACTGTGTGTGATGCTATTGTTAATCGCACACGTTTTTTCTTGGCTGATCATGTGTGCAGTGGAGAGTGATCGCACACATTTTTTCCTGGCTGATCGTGTGTGCAGTGGAGATTGACCGCACATGTAGTGGATCCTAGAAACGTGTCTGATCTCCACGTCTATCATAGATGATTCGCTTTTGCAAACCGTGTGTAGTGTAATCCCTCATTAATCCCTGGTTCATCCCTAGTTAATCCCTAATTTAAATCACCTTTTTGAATTTGAAAGTAGGCAATCAATTATTTCATATCCATCCAGGTTGATTACAAATATAGGTTCAACCACGAATGCATAATTCGATGTACAGGTACATATACTGAAGAACTACAGAAGCACCAAGTAAAGAATGATGAACCATAGTTGTACTAAAGACTGTAAAGAGAGAGGCGAAAGACATTCTGGTTGCTAGAGAAGCTGAAGCGGAATGCCCATATTGTGCCCTCCTTCGTGCGTAATGCACGTACGACTCTAAGCCAACCCCTTGTGATGGTTGCCAGTCCATCCTTCACTGTCTTCATTACGACTTCTCGATGCTCATTGTAGTCTGGATGAAATACTTTAACCTTCATCACGTGTCCACCAATCCTGTACTTTGCGAGGTAATCTTGAGTGAACTGCTTCGGGAACCACTGCGAACGAAAAAGATTCATACATTGTTGTCTAACAACTCATTATGGGCAGTAAAAAGAGAAGCCTGCAGAGTTTGTAGTTACCATCCTCCAACTCACTGTTGTGTTGGATAGAGCATAAACAAATAATTTGCTTGCCACCATTCGTATCTTTTTGCTAATAATCCTTATCAGTTTCCTCACCTGATGCTTGTTCATGAATATCTCATTGCCCCATACGCGAAAAGGGTCGATGCGTGGATCCTTGCCAAGGGCATATGTACCTACAAGCAACAAGTCAATATTAGAAGCTAACAAGTGTCCATGCCTGGATCTATATGCACTACATTATGGAACGACGGGGGAGTACAAGCCGAGGGATGAAGCTAACCTCGGCAGAAAATGGTGGCCACTCCCGTTGTTGTCCTACATAAGTAGTGGAAAGGCATGATAAGTATGGCAACCTTAAAATCAAACAAATATAGCAAAGGTAAACAATATCATCTCCAAATGATAGCTTGAATGTGTTGGTTTCGGCATGCTATTAAAGCATATATAAAATGGAAGGCAAACTTACCGACAGCAGGCTTAACAACCATCAAATATTGCAATTCAAACTGGTATTGTCGAAAATGAATAGAATGTAGGTAATGCTTAAACATCACGGTATAAATGTGTAAAATTGAAATAAAGGGCATGTGTTAACTACACCAGACATAACTGGAACCAAATATAGCCGTTCAAACTGGTATTGATGCAGTCGAGCGGCACAGTTCCGACTTGCACATAATGAACAACACATTGTGAATGACTGAAATAAACAAGGCATAAATGATCAGTATAACAACCAAATATAGCCATTGAAAACTGGACAGAGTCTCACTAGAATGGACCTAACAAGCAAATAAAGATAAACAGGGCATATGCTTGAAAACTGGACAAATGCTCACTTGAACCAACCTAACAAGCAAATACAGATAAACAAGGCATCTGCTTGAAAATTGGACAAATGCTATAAAAAGCAACCTAACAACCAAATATAGATAAACAAGGCATCTGCTTGATAACTGGACAAATGTTCACTTCAACCAAACTAAGACAAAATACATATAAACAAGGCATCGGCTCGATAATTGGAAAAATGCTCACTTCAACCAACCTAACAACCTAACACAGATAAACAAGGCATCTACTCACTATGAACAACCAAATATACAGTTGCCTCACATTTCATGGATGAGATCCTTCCAGTTGGAAGAGCACAGACCCATGGAGGAAGAACCTTTGTGGGTGCCCTCCTCGTGGTCGTGGTCAATGAGATCTGACTTGGCAATTGAGGATTCCAAGCCGCCACCGTAGAATGTGTCCTCTAAAAATGACAAAATGGGCTCGTTGGCGTATAAGGATCGCAAATCCTTGATGGCTTGGCGAAGGAGATCAACAGTAGGGCCATCAAAGAGATCGACGGCGGTTGAACCAGAGAGGTTGGGGATGGACCACGTAACCTGTGACATGGCCCTTGTGAAGCCCTCACTGTCGATGAGCTTGATGTCGTAGCCAGCTTTCTTGAGATACAGTAATACGCAAGCCCGCTGACATGAAGCCTTCGACATGGCAACATAGTTAATGTCTTCACCGGCTTCCGCGGTGACGTGTTGCTCCGAGATCGACAGGTCGGGGAGAACGGCGGCCACCTCGCCAACGTCCGCCGGAGAGGCCATGATAAACCACTTCTTGGCCGAACGCTCGTAGGGCTCCCCGGGATACGTGGTCAAGCTTAGAGTGCGACATTCTGGAGCAGGGGATTTGGATCTGGTGGGGAGGGACACCGTAGGCCTCATCTAAAAACACAGGGGAGTGGGGTGAGGGTATGGGAATCACTGAGTAACCTGAACTTTATTATCTAAGCTAGGAGGAACGGGCAGGCCGACATGGGTTGGCGGAGGCTCCGGCGGCGTCGGTGACGGCCACGATCTAGGGTTCCGGGGGGAGGGGCGGGTGGAGGGACTATGGTGGGGGGATGGGGGTTGTGGTGTTTGAGGATACGCCGCTGCTACTGAAAATTTTAGTAATGGTGGGTGGAGATGGCGGTGGACGAGGGAGGGCGATGGTTCAAATGGCTCGGCTACTGCAATTTTACAATAAGGTCGGTGCTGGAGGAGTGTGGGTGACGGTTGAAGTACGGCTGCTACTAAAATTTGGGTAAATGAATTGATGCGGGGAGGGAGCGCCCAAGATCGCGCATGGTCCAATAAGGATATGCGTGTATGATAATAACAAAAAGTGGGGGAACCGCCGATTTTTCCAACACTCAAGGCGGTTAGTTTGTTTTTATATTTCTGGCTAGCTAGTCTATCGCACACGGTTCATCCTAATTTCTAAATAAACTCACCCACCTTTAGCTTGCGCAGTCGTGGTAATTTTACAGCGCACTTGCATCGCACATGGTTAAGCCAGTACCTGCACCATTTTGCTCGCGCTTGCGCAGTCGTGGTGATTTTACAACGCACTTGCATTGCATGTTAAACCAGTACCTCCACCATTTGCGCGCGCTTGCACAATCGTGGTGATTTCACAGCGCACTTGCATCGCACACGGTTAAGCCAGTACCTGCACCATTTTGCTCGTGCTTGCGCAGTCGTGGTGATTTCACAGCGCACTTGCATCGCACACGGTTAAACTAGTGCCTCCACCATTTGCTCATGCTTGCGCAGTCGTGGTGATTTTACAACGCACTTGCATCACACACGGTTAAGCCAGTACCTGCACCATTTTGCTCGTGCTTGCGTAGTCGTGGTGATTTTACAGCGCACTTGCATCGCAGACGGCTAAACCAGTACTTGCACCATTTTGCTCGCGCTTGCGCAGTCATGGTAATTTCCCAGCACACTTGCGTCGCACATGGTTAAACCAGTACCTCCACCATTTGCTTGCGCTTGCGCAGCCGTGCTAATTTTACACCGCACTTGGATCACACACGGTTAAGCCAGTACCTGCACCATTTCGCTCAAGCTGGTCACCCTATGGGACCTTGATACGTCTCCAATGTATCTATAATTTTTTATTATTCCATGCTGCTTTATTATCAATCTTGGATGTATTATAATCATTATATAGTCATTTTATGTCATTGTATGGTACTAACCTATTGACATAGTGCCAAGTGTCAGTTGATGTTTTCTGCATGTTTTTTACATCGCAGGAAATAAATATCAGACGGAGTCCAAATGCCATGCCAATTTACGATTATTTTTTATGGACCATAAGGAAGAAGTTGGGCCATGGTTGCACTTGGGGGGAGTCCCGAGGAGGGGACAACCCACCAGGGTGCGCTAGGAGGCCCAGGCGCGCCCTAGTGGGTTGTGCCCACCTCGGGTGCCCCCTGGACCGCCTCTTTGCTCTATAAATACCCGAATATTCCAGAAACCCTAGGGGAGTCGACGAAATATTCATCCAGCTGCCGCAGAGTCCAGAACCACCAGATCCAATCTAGACACCATCACGAAGGGGTTCACCACTTCCATTGGTGCCTCTCTGATGATGCGTGAGTAGTTCTTTGTAGACCTTTGGGTCCATAGTTATTAGCTAGATGTCTTCCTCTCTCTCTCTCTTGATTATCAATACAATGGTCTCTTGGAGATCCATATGATGTAAGTCTTTTTGCCGTGTGTTTGTTGGCATCTGATGAACTTCGAGTTTATGTCAGCTATATCTTTTTATATCCATGAAAGTTATTTGAGTTTCTTTGATCTATTATATGCGTGATTACTTATAGCCTCGTATTTCTTCCCCGACATTTGGGTTTTGTTTTGCCAACTTGATCTATTTATCTTGCAATGGGAAGAGGTGCCCGGTAGTGGGTTCGATCTTACGGTGCTTGATCCCAGTGACAGAAAGGGAACCGACACGTATGTATCGTTGCTACTAAGGATAAAAAGATGGGATCCATATCTATCGCAATAGATAAACGGATCTTGTCTACATCATGTCATCGTTCTTATTGCGTTACTCCATTTCCCCATGAACTTAATACACTAGATGCATGCTGGATAGCGGTCGATATGTGGAGTAATAGTAGTAGATGCAGGCAGGAGTCGGTCTACTAATCTTGGACGTGATGCCTATGTAATGATCATTGCGTGGATATCGTCATAATTATTTGAAGTTCTATCAATTGCCTAACAGTAATTTGTTCACCCACCATTTTCTATTTTTCTCGAGAGAAGCCACTAGTGAAACCTACGGCCCCCGAGTCTTCTTTCTCATATATTTGCCTTGCGATCTACTTTTTCCTTGCATTTGTATTCAGATCTATTAAACCAAAAATACAAAAATACCTTGCTGTAATTTATTTGTTCTGCGATCTATTTATCCTATCTACAAATTTACCTCACGTCCTTTGCCTATCTTGAGGCGCCGTACCCCGAAAGGGATTGACAACCCCTTTAACACGTTGGGTTGCGAGGTGTTGTTATTTGTGTGCAGGGGTTGTTTACGTTGTGTTGCTTGGTTCTCCTACTGGTTCGATAACCTTGGTTTCATATCTGAGGGAAATACCTACTGCCGTTGTGCTGCATCATCTCTTCCTCTTTGGGGAAATACCGACATAGCTTCAAGCGACATCAAAAGGAATTTCTGGCGCCGTTGTTGGGGATGATCTTCAACATAACCAGGTTCCTAATCACAAATCTCATCTCCTTGCAATTTACATTATTTGCCATTTGCCTCTCGTTTTCCTCTCCCCCACTTCACGAAAATTTTCCGTTTTATTCGCCTCTCTTTTTCCGTTTGCCATTTTCTTGCCGGATATGTTTTTGTGTGCATCCTTGCTTGCCGGTATGGATAGTTCTTCCTCTATTGCTTGCACTCCTGAGGACGAGGTCCTCAACTTTAAACAAAGGGGAGGAGAAAATTTATAAGATGCTTGGTATAGAATTTGCAATGCTCATAATAGATCTATCCGTAAGCAATCTACCATTGTGCTTCTTCGTTATTTTTATGTTGGCATCAGCACTTGGTATAGATTCGTCCTTGATACATTTACCGGTGGAAATTTCTTAATGAGTCCCCCTTTTGATGCTCTTAATGCTATGGTAAATTTAGTAGGCTCACCACCTCCTATGGTTAATGAAACAATTTTGACTCTTGAGCATGTTATGGAAAGACTAGATGCTATTGAAAAGAAAATGCTCACCGAAGATCATATGGAAATTATACACAAAAAGATGCATAATTTTGCTACTAAATTTGGGTCAAAAGTGGGCGATATCTTTAAGTTGCTAAAAGAGAGGGGTAAATTAATCCATGAAAGAATAGAAGAAAGTTTGTCTGGGATCGATAAATTGGAAGAAATCTTTAGTAATCTATTCACGGCTTTTACTACCACTAAAATTATTGAGGAAAACCCGTAAAGAGTAGGATATCTAGGAACAAGGGTGCATGTTCTAGTAATAATGATAAAGGAGACCTTAAGATGATTAGCATCCATCCAGATTTTGTTGAAGTGATAAGAGATCCTTTTTGTAAGAATGAAATATTTAAATTTACTCCGAGGAGTATTGCTATTGAATGTGTTTATGCTAAATCTTCGAAGGATTCTAAGTGTTTGATTGAAGAGTTGGACAAGGATGACAAAACTTAGATCCTTGCTTTATGCCTAGCTAAGGGTGTAAAACTATAGCGCTTGTTGGGAGGCAACCCAATGAGTAAAATTTATTTTTGCGTTTTTTCTGTTCTTGTGTGTTATCACAATTATGCTACTAGTATGATTGTGTTTTTGTGTGTTTTAGTTAGTGTTTGTGCCAAGTAAAGACTTTAGGATCTTCTGAGGTGATAATTTTTTGATCTTGCTGAAAAACACATAAACTTTGCACTCACGAAAATAATTCTCATAAATCATAGAGAAGAGCTTTTGCCATGATTAATATACAAATTATTTTGGTCTTCCTAATTTGGTAGAATGTTTGGAGTTACATAAGTATTCGAAAGTTCCAGATTACTACAGACTGTTCTGTTTTGACAGATTCTGTTTTCTTTGTGTTGTGTGCTTATTTTGATGGCTCTATGGTTTTCTTTGATGTGTTTTAGCCATAAAAATGTTGGAATATAGTAGATATAATACAAAAACAAAATAAGAATTGGTTTTACACATCACTTATAGTAGTGGTTTGCTTTCTTTTACTAACGGATCTCGCAAGGGTCTTGTTGAGTTTTGTGTGATTGAAGTTTTCAAGTTTTGGGTTATCTTACGATGGATGAAGGAAGGATAGAAGAGCCTAAGCTTGGGGATGCCCTGGCATCCCAAGATATTATCCAAGAATGAGCAATCAACTAATCTTGAGGATGCCCCCGAGTGGCATCCCCTCTTTCTTCTAACGACCATCGGTATTTTACTCGAGGTTGTATTTTTATTCGTCACATGATATGTGTTTTGCTTGGAGCGTCTTGTATGATATGTGTCTTTGACTATTTTATTTTGTGTTTTAAGTTATCAATCCTTGCTGGACACACCTATTTGAGAGAGCCAAAATTATGTCATAACTTGTTAGAATTGCTCTCTATGCTTCACTTAAATTTTTATGAGCAATGGACTTGCTCTAGTGCTTCACTTATATCTTTTTGAGCACGGTGTGCTTAGTATTTTTGAAGAAATGCTCTCTTGCTTCACTTAGATTTATTTGAGAGTTAGTAAAATTTTGAATAAATTCTCTCTTGCTTCACTTAAATTATTTTGACAGAAAGAAAATATGTTATGCTCATGATCTTCACTTATATTTGTTTGAGCTTATGAAAAGCAACACATGAAAATTAGTCCCAAAGTGATAGATATCAAAGAAGGATAAAGAAAGAAAGAAATATGTCATGAAGATCATTGGACAAAATAAACTAGATTCTTAGTAATAGTTTTGAGATATGATGATGTGATATGTGAGTTATGTTGATGAGTAATTGTGCTCTAGTAAGAATATTGGTGCTAACGTTTGTGATTCCCTATGCATGCACGAAAGTCAATATCATGCAATGAAAATTATATCCTACTTGTGGTGCATTATTCGGTGTTAATTATGCTTAATGCTTGCTTATGAGATTATTCATTTCTTGGTTGGTCGCTTCTCAATCTTTTTGCTAGCCTTCATTTTGCGCCAAGTATGACCTCTACTTGTGCATCCAAAATCCTTTAAACCAGCTTTGCCACATGAGTCCACTATATCTACCTATTTGCAGTAGTCTTTTGCCGTTCTAAGCAAATTTGCATGTGCCATCTCTAATTTTCAAAATAAACTTCTCTTTTGTGTGTTTGTTTCGCTCGCGGAACGGTAACGGGTAGCTAATATTTTCCATGCTAGATGTGTTATTCTCATGATGAGTATTTATTCACTTGTCATTGCACGAGAGTAAAGCAAAGGTTTTAGGGATGCCCAGTCGCGAAATGCAAAATGAATTTACTTTATGTTGTCAAATAATAAATTCCTTGAAAAGTGTTGGTATGGAGGGCACCCGTGGATACGACTAGCCATGCAAAGTGAAAGTTATGGTGAAAAAAGGAATAAACTTTATTCTCTGTTTGGGAACCGCCTATGATATATCTAGCAGGGAAAGTGTTGGGATGCTCCAAGTCGTTTTTATTGGTGGGATGGATACACCTCCCAAAATGTTGTTATCTCTATTTTTTCGCTTTGAGCTCTGGCACCTCTACAAATCCCTACTTCCCTCTACGAAGGGCCTTTCTTTTAGTTTATGCAATTTTTTATTTTTTGAGTCTCCATCCTCTCTTATAAAAGCACCAACTAGGGGCAATATGATTGTACTTAAGTATTGCATGTAGCTAATATTTGAGTGTGTTTCATGAATGGATCAATGTTTGAGCATGATGGGCTAGGGATAACTTGTTTTAACATTGATATTTTGAAAGACATGGTTGCATGTTTATATGCTTGAGTATCTAAATTATTATGTCAGAACTAGACTATTGCTTTGAATCACATAAAAGTCCAAATGTCCATGCTATAAAGAAAAAAATATGATATGACATGATAAACACCACTCCACATCAAAAATTCTGTTTTTATCACTTACCTACTCGAGGATGAGCGGGAGTTAAGCTTGGGGATGCTTATATGTCTCCAACGTATCTATACTTTTTGATTATTCCATGTTGTTTTATTATCAATCTTGGATGTTTTATAATCATTATATAGTCATTTTATATCATTTTTTGGTACTAACCTATTGACATAGTGCCAAGTGTCAGTTGCTGTTTTCTGCATGTTTTTTACATCACAGGAAATCAATATCAGACGGATTCCAAATGCCACACCAATTTACGATGATTTTTTTGGACCAGAAGGAAGAAGTTGGGCCCTGGTTGCACCTGGAGGGAGTCCCGAGGAGGGGACAACCCACCAGGCGCGCCAGGAGGCCCAGGCGCGCCCTGGTGGGTTGTGCCCACCTCGGGTGCCCCCTGGACCGCCTCTTTGCTCTATAAATACCCCAATATTCCAGAAACCCAAGGGGGAGTCGGTGAAATATTCATCCAGCCGCCGCAGAGTCCAGAGCCACCAGATCCAATCTAGAAACCATCACAGAGGGGTTCACCACTTCCATTGGTGCCTCTCTGATGATGCATGAGTAGTTCTTTGTAGACCTTCGTGTCTGTAGTTAGTAGCTAGATGGCTTCCTCTCTCTCTATCTCTCTTGATTATCAATAGAATGGTCTCTTGGAGATCCGTATGATGTAAGTCTTTTTGCGGTGTGTTTGTTGGCATCTGATGAACTTCGAGTTTATGATCAAATATAACTTTTTATATCCATGAAAGTTATTTGAGTTTCTTTGGTCTCTTATATGCGTGATTACTTATAGCCTCATATTTCTACTTCGATAGTTGGGTTTTGTTTGGCCAACTTGATCGATTTATCTTTCAATGGGAAGAGGTGCCTAGTAGTGGGTTCGATCTTACGATGCTTGATCCCAGTGACAGAAAGGGAAGCGACACATATGTATCGTTGCTACTAAGGATAAAAAGATGGGATCCATATCTTCCCCAATAGATAAACGGATCTTGTCTACATCATGTCATCGTTCTTATTGCATTACTCCGTTTTTCCATGAACTTAATACACTAGATGCATGAAGGATAGCGGTTGACGTGTGGAGTAAAAGTAGTAGATGCAGGCAGGAGTCGGTCTACTAATCTTGGACATGATGCCTATATAATGATCATTTCCTGGATATTGTCATAATTATTTGAAGTTCTATCAATTGCCCAACAGTAATTTGTTCACCCACCGTTTGCTATTTTTCTAGAGAGAAGCCACTAGTGAAACCTATGACCCGGGGTCTTCTTTCTCATATATTTGCCTTGCGATCTACTTTTTCCTTGCGTTTATTTTCAGATGCATTAAACCAAAAATACAAAAAAACCTTCCTGCAATTTATTTGTTCTGCGATCTATTTATCCTATCTACAAATTTACCTCACGTCCTTTGCCTATCTTGAGGCACCGTACCCCGAAAGGGATTGACAACCCCTTTAACATGCCGGGTTGTGAATTTGTTTGCAAGGGCTGTTTATGTTGTGTTGCTTGGTTCTCATACTGGTTCGATAGCCTTCGTTTCATATCTAAGGGAAATACCTACCACCGCTGTGCTGCATCATCCCTTCCTCTTTGGGGAAATACCGACGTAGCTTCAAGCGACATCAGACCTACTCCCTCCTATCACGCACATTTGTTGTTTTAGAAATTGTGTGTGATGGCTGGTGTGTCACCGCCTAGCCTTCAATGAGCACTGACACTGGTAGCGGGAGACCAATGGGGAAGAGGCGGGAAACAAATGAGAGGAGTGGTGGGAAGCAGTAGCCTGTTTAGAAAACGTACAAGAGAAGGAAGCGTGAGCTAGAACGACGCATGTGCACGGTGCTTACCCATGTACTGCATGTGTTGTCGAAAGGGCTGAGGCTTGCCGTTCGATCTGAGAGCATCCAACGATGCAGATGTACGATCCATGGGGTTTGTGTTCTGGCCAATCAGAACACACGACTCAGATCATGAGCCGCATCTGCCATGATTTGGTAGGCACACGACTTTCATTTGACCTTTTTATACACTAATTGAGTTTCCTAGGAATTTAATGTCCATAATTCAAATCTGAACTTCAAATACATGCTCCAGTTCACCAAAATGGCTAGAAAAATTATACATGTGTCCTTGGGTGCATGTATAGGTCCCATGCCAGGAATGGGAACGAATTACAACCGTACCGGTGTCCTGGCTCGTCCTCAAACATTTAGAATCTCGGTTTTTAAATCCCCGTAAATCCCAAACTCACCAGAAAGTCATGAAAGTTGGCATGGTGTCACGTCATGGCGCATATACGTCGTGGTAAAAACATTGTCCAATTTGGGCCAAGCTTTATTACAAACCTCAAATGAACACTGAAAAGGTGGAAAGTTGGCATGGTATCATCATTTCACCCACATAGCATGTTCTAAAAAGTTGAGAGGGTTACGGCAAAAACTGGATGCACTTCGTTTGCAAAATGGACAATCTCTTTCGAAGTATCAGGGTTTCGAACGAAAACTCATCTGTTACAAAAGGATTTTATTTTTTGAACTTATTTGAACTTGATACGTCTCCAACGTATCTATAATTTTTGATTGTTCCATGCTATTATATTACCCCTTTTGAATGTTTATGGGCTTTATTTTACACATTTATATCATTTTTGGGACTAACCTACTAACCGGAGGCCCAGCCCGTATTGTTGTTTTTTTTGCCTATTTCAGTATTTTGAAGAAAAGGAATATCCAAGGGAGTCCAAACGGAATAAAACCTTTGGGAGCGTGATTTTTGGAACGAACGTGATCCGGAGAACTTGGAGTGCATGTCAAGAAGCAATCGAGGGGGCCAGGAGATAGGAGGGTGCGCCCACCCCTCCTGGGAGCGCCCACCCCTCCTGGGAGCGCCCCTGTCTCCTGGGCCCCTCGAGCGGCCACCGACGTACTTCTTCCTCCTATATATACCTATGTACCCCGAAAACATCCAGGGAGCAACCGAAACACAATTTCCACCACCGTAACCTTCTGTATCCGCGAGATCCCATCTTGGAGCCTTCGCCGGCGCTCCACCGGAGGGGTAATCAACCATGGAGCGCTTCTACATCAACACCATAGCCCCTTCGATGAGTTGTGAGTAGTTTACCACAGACCTTCGGGTCCATAGTTATTAGCTAGATGGCTTCTTCTCTCTTTTTGGATCTCAATACAATGTTCTCCCCCTCTCTTGTGGAGATCTATTTGATGTAAACTCTTTTTGCGATGTGTTTGTCGAGATCCGATGAATTGTGGCTTTATGATCAAGTTTATATATGAGAAATATTTGAATCTTCTCTGAATTCTTTTATGTATGATTGAGTTATCTTTGCAAGTCTCTTCGAATTATCAGTTTGGTTTGGCCTACTAGATTGATCTTTCTTGCCATGGGAGAAGGGCTTAGCTTTGGGTTCAATCTTTCGGTGTCCTTACCCAGTGACAGAAAGGGTTGCAAGGCACGTATTGTATTGTTGCCATCGAGGATAAAAAGATGGGGTTTATATCATATTGCTTGAGTTTATCCCTCTACATCATGTCATCTTTCTTAATGTGTTACTCTGTTCTTATGAACTTAATACTCTAGATGCATGCTGGATAGCGGTCGATATGTGGAGTAATAGTATTAGATGCAGGCAGGAGTCGGTCTACTTGTTGCGGACGTGATGCCTATATATATGATCATGCCTAGATAATCTCATAATTATTCGCTTTTCTATCAATTGCTCGACAGTAATTTGTTCACCCACCGTAATACTTATGCTATCTTGAGAGAAGCCTCTAGTGAAACCTATGGCCCCCGGGTCTATCTTTTATCATATTAGCTTTCAATCTACTTTTATTTGCATCTTTACTTTTTGCATATATATTATAAAATACCAAAAATATATTTATCTTATCATACTATCTCTATTAGATCTCACTTTCGCAAGTGGCCATGAAGGGATTGACAACCCCTTTATTGCGTTGGTTGGAGTTCTTTGTTTGTTTGTGTAGGTGCGTGGGACTTTTGAGGAGCCTTCTACTGGATTGATACCTTGCTTCTCAAAAACTGAGGGAAATACTTATGCTACTATTGTTGCATCACCCTTTCTTCTTCAAGGAAAACCAACGCAAGCTCAAGACGTAGCAAGAAGGATCGCCGTTGCCGGGGAGGTCTTCGCTCAAGTCAAGACATACCAAGTACCCATCACAAACTCATCTCCCTCGCATTTACATTATTTGCCATTTGCCTCTCGTTTTCCTCTCCCCCACTTCACCTTTGCCGTTTTATTTGCCCTCTCTTTCCCAATCTTCTCCTCTCTTTTTTGCTTGCCTTTTTCTGTTTGCTTGTGTGTTGGATTACTTGTTGCCATGGTGCAAGATAATACCAAATTGTGTGATTTCTCCAATACCAATAATACTGATTTCCTTAGTACTCCGATTGCTCCTCTTAATGATGTTGAGTCTTGTGAAATCAATACTGCTTTGCTGAATCTTGTTATCAAAGATCAATTCGCCGGCCTTCCTAGTGAAGATGCCGCTACTCATCTAAACAACTTTGTTGATTTGTGTGATATGCAAAGAAGAAAGATACGGATAATGATATTGTTAAATTGAAGTTATTTCCGTTTTCACTTAGAGATCGTGCTAAAGTTTGGTTTTTGTCTTTGCCTAAAAATAGTATTGATTCTTGGAACAAGTGCAAAGATGCTTTCATCTCTAAATATTTTCCTCCCGCTAAGATCATCACTCTTAGGAACAATATTATGAATTTAAACAACTTGATCATGAACATGTTGCCCAATCTTGGGAAATAATGAAATTGATGATCCACAATTGCCCTACTCATGGTTTGAATTTATGGATGATCATACAAAAAATTTATGCTGGTTTGAACTTTGCTTCTAGAAATCTTTTAGATTCGGCCGCGGGAGGCATGTTTATGGAAATCATGTTAGGAGATGCTACAAAACTTCTTGATAATATTATGGCTAATTATTCTCAATGGCACACCGAAAGATCTTCTAGTAAAAAAGTGCATGCTATAGAAGAAATCAATGTTTTGAGTGGAAAGATGGATGAACTTATGAAGTTGTTTGCTACTAAAAATACTCCTCTTGATCCTAATGATTTTCCTTTGTCTACTTTGATTGAGAATAATAATGAATCTATGGATGTGAATTTTGTTGGTAGGAATAGTTTTTGAAACAATGCTTATAGAGGAAACTTTAATTCTAGACCATTCCCTAGTAATTCCTCTAATAATTATGGAAATTCCTACAATAATTCTTATGGTAATTTTAATAAGATGCCCTCTGATTTTGAGAATAGCGTGAAAGAATTTATGATCTCTCAAAAGAATTGTAATGCTTTGCTTGAAGAAAAATTGCTCAAAATTGATGATTTGGCTAGGAACGTTGATAGACTTTCGCTTGATGTTGATTCTCTTAAACTTAGATCTACTCCTCCTAATGATGATATCAATGAGTCTCTCAAAGCCATGAGAATTTCCATTGATGAGTGCAAGGAAAGAACGCTAGACTGCGTGCTAAGAAAGATTGCTTTGTAAAGGCGTGTTCTTCTAGTTTCCATGAAAATAATGATGAAGATCTTAAAGTTATTGATGTGTCTCCTATTAGATCTTTGTTTTGCAATACGAATCTTGATAATAATGGGACTGGAGATGAGTCAACTTTAGTTAGAAGGCGTCCCAAGAATTCGGAGTTTTTAGATCTTGATGCTAAATTTGGTAAAAGTGGGATTGGAGAGGTCATGACTTTAAATAGTATTGAACCCACTATCTCAAATTTCAAGGAATTTTATTATGATAATTGTTCTTTAGAAAGTTGTATTTCCTTGTTGCAATCCGTTGTTAATTCTCCTCACGCTTATAGTCAAAATAAAGCTCTTACCAAACATATTGTTGATGCCTTGATGCAATCTTTTGATGAAAAACTTAATTTGGAAGTTTCTATACCTAGAAAACTTAATGATGAATGGGAACATACGATAAATATTAGAATTAAATATCACGAGTGTTTTGCTTTGTGTGATTTGGGTGCTAGTGTATCCATGATTCCGAAAACTTTATGTGATATTCTAGGTTTCCATGATCTTGATGATTGCTCTTTAAATTTGCATCTTGCGGATTCCACCATTAAAAAGCCAATGGGAAGGATCAATGATGTCCTCATTGTTGCAAATACAAATTTGGTGCCCGTAGATTTTATCGTTCTTAATATAGATTGCAATCTTTCTTGCCCTATTATTCTTGGTAGACCTTTCCTTAGAACGATTGGTGCTATTATTAATATGAAGGAAGGAAATATTAGATTCCAATTTCCATTAAAGAAAGGCATGGAGCACTTTACAATAAAGAAAGTCAAATTACCTTATGAATCTATCATGCGAGCTACCTATGAATCAAGTGCCAAAGAAGGCACTACTTAGATCTATCTTCGCTTTTATGCCTAGCTAGGGGCGTTAAACGATAGCGCTAGTTGGGAGGCAACCCAATTTTTTTGTGTTTTTTGTTTTTGTTTCTGTTTACTAATAAATTTTGCATCTACTTTCTGTTTAGATGTGTCTTCATGCTTTATTTAGTGTTTGTGCCAAGTAGAACCTATAGGATAAACTATGATGATAGTTGATTTGATTCTGCTGAAAAACAGAAACTTTGCGCTCACGAGAAAAAAATTCAATAAATCACACAAACGTGATTTTGCATTGATTATTTTTGCTGCTGATCAATAAACAAAATTTCCAGTACTTCATATTTTGGTAGGAGTTTTAGAGTTCCAGAAGTTTGCGTTAGTTACAGATTGCTAGAGACTGTTCTGTTTTTGACAGATTCTGTTTTTCGTGTGTTGTTTGCTTATTTTGATGCATCTATGGCTAGTATTAAGTGGTATGAACCATAGAGAACTTGGAATACAGTAGGTTTAACATCAAAACAGATAAATAATGAGTTCATTACAGTACCTTATGTGGTGGTTTTGTTTTCTTTCACTAACGGAGCTTATAAGATTTCCTGTTGAGTTTTGTGTTGTGAAGTTTTCAAGTTTTGGGTAAAGCTTTGATGGACTATGGAATAAAGGGTGGCAAAAGCCAAAGCTTGGGTATGCCCATGGCACCCCAAGATATTCAAGAATATCCAAAAGCCTAAGCTTGGGGATGCCCCGGGAAGGCATCCCCTCTTTCGTCTTCGTTCATTGGTACTTTACTTGGAGCTATATTTTTATTCGCCACATGATATGTGTTTTGCTTGGAGCATTGTGTATTATATTAGTCTTTGCTTTTTATTTTACCACAATCACCCTTGCTGTACACACCTTTTGGGAGAAGCCCACTTGATTGAATTTAATAGAATATGCTATGTGCTTTACTTATATCTTTTGAGCTTGATAGTTTTTGCTCTAGTGCTTCACTTATATCTTTTTGAGCATGGCGGTGGCTTGATTTTATAGAAATTTCTAGTCTCTCATGCTTCACTTATATTATTTTGAGAGTCTCTCAGAACAGCATGGTATTTTCTATGGTTATAAATTGGTCCTAGAATGGTAGGCATCCAAGTTGGGTATAATAAAAACTATCATAGGAAGTGAATTGGATGCTATGATCAATTTGATACTTGATAATTGTTTTGGGATATGGAGGTAGTGACATTAAAGTCATGCTAGTTGGGTGATTATGAATTTAAAGAATGCTTGTGTTGAAGTTAGCAAGTCCCGTAGCATGCACGCATGGTTAAAGTTGTGTAACAAATTTGAAACATGAAGTGTACCTGGCTTGTGCATCCTTATGAGTGGCGGTCACGGACGAGCGATGGTCTTTTCCTACCAGTCTATCCCTTTAGGATCATGCGCGTAGTGCTTGATTTTTGATGACTTCTAAATTTTTTGCAATAAGTATATGAGTTCTTTTGACTAATGTTGAGTCCATGGATTATACGCACTTTTACCTTTCCACCATTGCTAGCCTCTTCGGTACCGTGCATTGCCCTGTCTCACCTTGAGAGTTGGTGCAAACTTCGCCGGTGCATCCAAACCCCGTGATATGATACGCTCTATCACACATAAACCTACTTATATCTTCCTCAAAACAGCCACCATACCTACCTATTATGGCATTTCCATAGCCATTCCAAGATATATTGCCATGCAACTTTCCACCGTTTCGTTTATCATCGTCATGACATACATTACTTTTGTCATATTGCCATTGCATGATCATGTAGTTGACATCGTATTTGTGGCAAAGCCGCCATGCATAATTTTTCATACATGTCACTCTTGATTCATTGCACCATCCCGGTACACTGCCGGAGGCATTCATATAGAGTCATATTTTGTTCTAGTTTCGAGTTGTAATTCATATATTGTAATCAATGAAAGTGTCATGATCATCATTATTAGAGCATTGCCCAAAAAAAAGAAGAAAGGCCAAAAGAAAAAAAAGGCCCGAAAAAAAGAAAAGAAAAAGAAAATAAAAAGAAAAGAAAAAAAAGGAAAAGAAAAAAAAGGAAAAGAAAAAAAGGAAAATAAAAAGGGCAATGTTACTATCTCTTTTTCCACACTTGTGCTTCAAAGTAGCACCATGTTCTTCATGTAGTGAGTCTCATATCTTGTGCTTCAAAGTAGCACCATGTTCTTCATGTAGTGAGTCTCATATCTTGTGCTTCAAAATAGTACCATGTTTTTCATATAGTGAGTCTCATATGTTGTCACTTTCATATACTAGTGGGAATTTTTCATTATAGAACTTGGCTTGTATATTCCTACGATGGGCTTCCTCAAATGACCTAGGTCTTCGTGAGCAAGCAAGTTGTATGCACACCCACTAGTTTTCTTTTGTTGAGCATTCATTTATAGCTCTAGTGCATCCATTGCATGGCAATCCCTACTCCTCATGTTGACATCAATTGATGGGCATCTCCATAGCCCGTTGATTATCCTCGTCAATGTGAGACTTTCTCCTTTTTTATCTTCTCCACACAATCCCCATCATCATATTCTATTCCACCCATAGTGCTATATCCAGGGCTCATGCTCATGTATTGCGTGAAGGTTGAAAAAGTTTGAGATTATTTAAGTACGAAACAATTGCTTGGCTTGTCATCGGGGGTGTAGAATTTGGGAACATCTTTGTGTGACGAAAATGAAGCATAGCCTAACTATATGATTTTGTAGGGATGAACTTTCTTTAGCCATGTCATTTTGAGAAGACATGATTGCTTTGATTAGTATGCTTGAAGTGTTACTATTTCTTTTATCAATATGAACTTTTATTTTTTGAACTTGATACGTCTCCAACGTATCTATAATTTTTGATTGTTCCATGCTATTATATTACCCCTTTTGGATGTTTATGGGCTTTATTTTACACATTTATATCATTTTTGGGACTAACCTACTAACCGGAGGCCCAGCCCGTATTGCTGTTTTTTTTTGCCTATTTCAGTATTTCGAATAAAAGGAATATCAAACGGAGTCCAAATGGAATGAAACCTTCGGTAGCGTGATTTTTGGAACGAACGTGATCCGGAGAACTTGGAGTGCAAGTCAAGAAGCAATCGAGGCGGCCAGGAGATAGGAGGGCGCGCCCACCCCTCCTGGGAGCGCCCCCTGTCTCCTGGGCCCCTCGAGCAGTCACCGACGTACTTCTTCCTCCGATATATACCTACGTACCCCGAAAACATCCAGGGAGCAACCGAAACACAATTTCCACCGACGTAACCTTCTGTATCCGCGAGATCCCATCTTGGAGCCTTCGCTGGCGCTCCGTCGGAGGGTGAATCGACCACGGAGGGCTTCTACATCAACACCATAGCCCCTACGATGAGTTGTGAGTAGTTTACCACAGACCTTCGGGTACATAGTTATTAGCTAGATGGCTTCTTTTCTCTTTTTGGATCTCAATACAATGTTCTCCCCCTCTCTTGTGGAGATCTATTCGATGTAAACTCTTTTTGCGGTGTGTTTGTCGAGATCCGATGAATTGTGGGTTTCTGATCAAGTTTATCTATGAGAAATATTTGAATCTTCTCTGAATTCTTTTATGTATGATTTAGTTATCTTTGCAAGTCTCTATCCGTTTGGTTTGGCCTACTAGATTGATCTTTCTTGCCATGGGAGAAGTGCTTAGCTTTGGGTTCGATCTTGCGGTGTCCTTTACCAGTGATAGAAAGGGTTGCAAGGCACGTATTGTATTGTTGCCATCGAGGATAAAAAGATGGGGTTTATATCATATTGCTTGAGTTTATCCATCTACATCATGTCATCTTTCTTAATGCGTTACTCTGTTCTTATGAACTTAATACTCTAGATGCATGCTGGATAGCGGTCGATGTGTGGAGTAATAGTAGTAGATGTAGGCAGGAGTCGGTCTACTTGTTGCGGACGTGATGCCTATATATATGATCATGCCTAGATAATCTCATAATTATTCGCTTTTGTATCAATTGCTCGACAGTAATTTGTTCACCCACCGTAATACTTATGCTATCTTGAGAGAAGCCTCTAGTGAAACCTATGGCCCCCGGGTCTATCTTTTATCATATTAGCTTTCAATCTACTTTTATTTGCATCTTTTCCTTTTACATCTATATTATAAAATACCAAAAATATATTTATCTTATCATACTATCTCTATTAGATCTCACTTTCGCAAGTGGTCGTGAAGGGATTGACAACCCCTTTATTGCGTTGGTTGCAAGTTCTTTGTTTGTTTGTGTAGGTGTGTGGGACTTTTGAGGAGCCTCCTACTGGATTGATACCTTGGTTCTCAAAAACTGAGGGAAATACTTATGCTACTATTGCTGCATCACCCTTTCCTCTTCAAGGAAAACCTTCGCGGGTTCAAGATGTAGCAAAACTCCAGACTTTTGGTGTGTTCAAAATGCACCATTCAAAGCCACATCATCAATTTTCAACCCTTTCTGACTTCATTTGGTATTTTTCATGCATTTACTGATTTTTGAGCTAAATGACCCTGAAATTGAAAAGCACTTCAAATGAACTCTAGAAAGGTTGAAAGTTGGCATGGTATCATCATTTCACCTGCATAGCATGTTCTAAAAGGTTGAGAGGGTTAAGGCAAAAACTGGATGCACTTCGTGTGCAAAATGGACATTCTCTTTCGAAGGCATGGTGTCACGTCATGGCACATATATGTCGTGGTAAAAACACTGTCCAATTTGGGCCAAGCTTTATTACGGACCTCTTACAAGTAGGAGCTTCTCTCAACAAGAAGCCTTGTGGTTCTGATAGGGAAACATGTTCCCCTTGTTGTCGAAACGTAATCACGGCCTCTTTTAGCCTAGTATATTCTTCTACGGGTAACATGGAACTACATGATATCCATGATGAAATTTAAACTTATTCATGGTTCATTTGGCCTTTTTATACACTAATTGTGTTTCCTAGGCATGTAATGTTCATAATTCAAGTCTGAACTACAAATACATGCTCAAGTTCACCAAAATGGCTAGAAAAATTGTACATGCATGTGTCGTTGGGTGCATGTTTAATTAGGTCCCATGCCAGGAATGGGAACAAATTACAACCATATCGGTGTCTTGGCTTGTCCTCAAACATTTGGAATCTCGGGTTTTAAATCCCTATAAAATCCAAAACTCATCAGAAAGTCATCAAACATGGCATGGTGTCACCTCATGGCACATATATGTCATGGTAAAAACATTGCCAATTTGGGCCAAGCTTTATTTAAATCCTCTTACAAACTGGAGCTTCTCTCAAGGAAGCCTGATGGTCCCGATAGGGAAACGTGTTCCCCTTGTGGCGAAACGTAGTCGTTCCCTCTTTTCGCCTTGTATTTTCTTCCACGGGCAACATGGAACGACATGATATCCGTGCTGAAATTTAAACTTATTTAGGGTTCGTTTGGCCTTTTTATACACTAATTGAGTTTTCTAGACATTTAATGTCCATAATTCAAATCTGGAGTACAAATACATGCTCCAGTTCACCAAAATGGCTAGAAAAAATATACATGCATGTGTCCTTGGGTGCATGTTTAGGTCCCATGCAAGGAATGCAAACGAATTACAACCTAACCGATGTCTTGGCTCATCCTCAAACATTTGGAATCTCGGTTTTTAAATCCCCATAAATCCAAAACTCACCAGAAAGTCATTAAAGGTGGCATGGTGTCATGTCATGGCACATATATGTCGTGGCAAAAACATTGCCAATTTGGGCCAAGCTTTATTACAACCCTCTTACAAACCAGAGCCTATCGCAAGAACCCTTGTGGTTTTGATAGGGAAATGTGTCCCCTTGTGGGCCAAACGATAATCACTCCCTCTTCTAGCCTCGTATTTTTTTCTAAACGCAACACGTACGGAACAAGGGGAGATTCGCGCTGAACTTTGAAATTATTCAGGGTTCATTTGACCCTTTTTATTCATTAATGGAGTTTTCTAGGCATTTAATGTCCATAATTCAAATTCAAACTACAAATACATGCTCCAGTACACCAAAATGGCTAGAGAAAACGTACATGTGTCCTTGGGGTGCATGTTTAGTGTTCGTTTGGCCATTGTATATATTACTAATTAAGTTTTCTACGCATTAAATGTAGTCCATAATTCAAATTTGAACTAGAAGCACAAAATGGGTGGGAAATCGTACATATGTCATTGGGTGCATGTTTAGGTCTCATTTAAGGAATGGAATGAATTACAAACTTGTCGTCGTCCTAAAACATTGAGAATCTTGGTTTTTAAATCCTGGTAAATCAAAAACTCACCCAAAAAACATGAAACTTGGCATGGTTTCATGACATGGCACATATATGATGTGATAAAAAAATTGTCCAGTTTGAGAAGAGATGCACACATTAGTAGCGAACGAAGTCCTTTTTTAAGTAATAAGCTGACACGTTAATATCACAAACGGTTGTATTATATAAATTGTGTCAATATTTAACCATGCATGCAACTGTTTGATTAGACAGGACGAGCGCAAGAAGTCCGCCGCGCAGGCTCGACGAGACGCGTGCATCCTGTGCACCTCGCAGGCTCGACAGGACACGTGCGAGCAGCAAGGCCGCCCATGCTCACTAGGAAGCGAGCTCTTTAACCTCCATGCACCTGTCGTCGCCCGCCTCGCTCAAAACTTCGCCATTAATGGGTTAAAAGCGTCTGGACGGATGTTTTTCTTTAGGGGTGTACGGAGAGTGTTTGTTTATGATCCTATGGCAGCATTTGCTTTGTTCGTGTTTTCAACTCGTATTCCGACCTAATTTAAATTGCCACATAGGGCAATGAATAATACGACGACAAATAAAATGGCAACGGATAGTACGACGACAAATTTACAATGGGGCAGATAATAATTGTCTTACATATTCCGAATAATTTTAAATGCCACATGCAGCAAAGTTCGGAAGACACGGGGCAAGAGAAGAAGGAATTCATAGATAACGATCTAGATCGCTACTGTATCTACTCTTCGATGGATCGCCGGGCAATGACATCCTCCAGCTCCTTCCTCATTTCCTCACGGCTTTGCTTGAAAGCAGCCACGGATTCCTCCACCTCTTGCTCGCGCTCGATCCGGATCTTCCTCAAGTCACCCATCAGTTCCTCGATGATCGCTGTCAGTGTCATCCCCGAGGCACTACTCTGCTCATGCAGCATCTTCCAGTCGGCAGCCTCCTCCTCCTTCTTGGTGAGCGCCTTGAGGAGCGTCGCATTATCACCCATGAGTTGCTCGACGAGGCCGGTCGCCTTGTCAACCGAGGCATCATTGATCTCGAGTAGCTTCATCAAGCCGTCGACTAGCTCCTGCTGCTTAATGAGGCCAGCGAGAATGTCGTCGTCGCCGGCCAAGGACTTCAGCAACGCCAGCTTGTTGCGGTCACTGATGCGGCGAGTGCGCTTGTGAGAGCCCTCGCATGCCCGGAGAGCTCGTTTGAGGGCTCCGCGGCGCGCCGGGACATCTCTGCTGCGGCTGCTGCTTCACGGAGGGACCTCTCTAGTGCTTCTGCGGCCTTGGTCTTTACGGCCTAGTTATATGCCCACCCGAAACTCCTCCTACCGGTCATGGCGGAACGACTTGACATGAAAGACCAGTTTTGTAGGTGATGATGAGAGGAACTATGAAGTAAATTTCGAGTGGTAGTTTTTATAGCCTGGTGCTAAGTGTGAACACATATTAGTTTGATCGGTGTGAACACATATTAGTTTGATCTGTGTGAACAGATTTGCAATTACTTATTGCGTTGTAATCTGCAATGTGAGGAGAAACAAAGTCAAAATTTATTGATGGTTTTGGGCCCACAAAGCCCCGTTTTTGTTGTTCTGTCTCATCGCAAACAGTTCTTTTGGATCAACCGTATGCCATGCATAGAAAGCCCGAAACGTGGACGCTTGTCTCGGATGTACGTGTACGTGTCTGCCCACTATCACACATGGTTATGATGTCACCATCATGTCCTATGGATGCGCCATCACGTCTCCCACGGGGTGCCAGAAGGTTGACCACGTGGTTGCTCGCCATGGCGTCCTTGCATTTTTTCTTTTTTTGTGGGTCCGTAGCGTCCCTGCGCGCGCTCTGCTCGCTGTTGAGGCAAATTTACAATGGCAATGGTTAATATTGTCTTACATATTCAGGATAATTTAAAATGCCACACGCGGCAAGGCACAAAACACTCACGGCCTACTTATGCATACAATTATAATGAAATATAGGCTAAAAAGCTGAGTCGGCGGCCTTCCTACAGCGGTCTTCTCGTACTCCATGATCAACATATCACCCTTGCGCGGTTCATTATGTGTAACTTACTAATCATCGCACACGAGTACTCGCAGACGCATCGTGTGTGATACTCCTAGCCACCGCAAGCAACTAGTTTGCATTTTTCAAAGTTTTTTTGTACGAACAGAATCACACATGAACTTACAATACTAACCGTTTGTGTTATAATTTCTCATCCCAAATAGTTCATCTGAGTGGGTTGTTTGTTGCGTATCACACACATCTGGTTTACACGAATCGTTTGTTTTCTTTTGGCTGATCGCAAATGCCGCATATCACACACATCTTGTTAAGATGAACCCTTTTTGTTCTCTTGCCTAATCGAAAACAGTTTGTCCGAGTGAACCATATGCCCTATATCACACACACCTTGATCTCGCTGACCGTTTCTATTGCATTCCCTAATAGCACACAGTTCATCGGAGGGAACTGTATGCCGTATATCGCACACACATTGATATGACTGCCCGTTTCTGTTGTTCTTCCTCATCGCAAACAGTTCTGCTGGATCAACCATATGCCCAACATCACACACGTAACTAAAATCTGAACCGTGTTTGATGTCTCTGCCATCGCAAATGTTTTGCATACAGTTCGCTCTGATGAACTGTGTGCTATTAGGGAATGCAACAGAAACGGTCAGCCAGATCAAGGTGTGTGTGATATATAGCATATGGTTCACTCGGACAAATTGTTTTCGATTAGGTAAGAGAACGGAAACGGTTCATCTTAACAAGATGTGTGCGATATGCGGCATTTGTGGTCAGCGAAAAGAACACAAACGATTCGTGTAAACCAGATGTGTGTGATACGTAGCAAACAACCCACTCGGATGAACTGTTTGCGATGAGAAATTATAACACAGACGGTTACTATAGTAAGTTCGTGTGCGATTCTGTTCGTAGAAAAAACTTTGAAAAATGCAAACTAGTTGCTTGCGGTGGCTAGGAGTATCACACACGATTCGTCTGTGAGTACTCATGTGCGATGATTAGTAAGTTACACATATGTTTCCTTATGTTAACATGTGTGTGAAGTTGCGATATGGACAGTTAATATGCAAATGCCTTCTGGACATCAGGCAAACGCTTAAACTCAAAGAACTGTGTACGATACTAATACTTTCCATGAAAATTTACGAACTTGGCTAACAACATTTGAGTAACATATATATAGTGGTTACACTATTCGACAAAAGAAGGATCTTCGTAACACAGTTTTGACAACCATATGGTCCATATCTAGACACTTAACATAGTAACAACTATCACATTTTAAGAGGCTAATGGCCAACAACCATATGGTCCATATCTACATACTTAACATAGTAACATCTAGCACATTTTAACTGAGGGCCAACAACCACAACTATCTGCTGGAAGCAGCTTGATCATGGCGACTCAGCATCTCGTCAATGAAGAGGAAGAGCCCTCCTGTGCCTTGATAGAGCATGAGTAGAATAGTGTCTCCAATTTTCCAATATGGATGCATTGCCACGACAAGCGAGAACTTGTTAATTTGAATGGTTCCATTTCTGCGAGAAATACAGTACCTTGCAATCACTTTCGCGTTATTAGCAGGCACAAGTGTAATTCGACCACGCCGGGAAATCGAACCAGGAACTGCTACAATGGTAAATTTCTGTTGAAATATAGAATAAAAACCAATTGTAACATATCGTTGAAGATATATATATATAGTTTATGAGCATCAACATTAAAATAAGAATTTTTACCAACGTTCTATGCACACAATTGGTCTTGTTCAATGTGTGCACCATAGGTATAATTAATCCCATCCAAAATCCAACGTTCATACGCTTTGCTATCTCTGACAGATTATCAACAAAGTTTATGACATGCTTCAAGTCCTTCTAGTGAAATTTGGTACACTTAGTAACATACAGATCGTTCACTATGCATCCAACATATGCTGCTTAAAAGGTGGAAAGGTATTATTTATTCTGAACATGGCAGAAGAATATATAATGTGCATAATTTGGTAAATAGAATTTGGTATTGCCTAGGAATGGAGTTAGAAAATGAAATCACAATTAGTTGCTTAAATAGTGATCAATTAGTCAGAACAAATACCCCGATTCTGGTAAGTAATATGACAACATGGAGAAAGTTGAAAGGGCACTAACCTCGATCAGACTTTGATCGGCTGATGACGTTGGGGAAGTAAACATCCATGTTAGTTAGACCAGGCTGTGTTGGACGCACTAGAATTTTATTGCCAGCTTTCAGTTCATAACACTTAGACATTTTTCTCCAAAGGTCCGCATTAAAATAGGAGTGACCATCTTTATTAAGTTTTACGCTAACCGTCATTGTATGTCCATGCTGCATTATCAGTATGACATTCTGGGAGTCGTCAACAAAGTAAAGCCCAAGATTTCCTTCTACTCCTGTTCTTGCAAAGAAAACAATGTACTGCTTGAATGGAAATTAAGATCGTAAATTATATATATTGAAATAATAGAGCAAGATGCAAATGTGGGAGTAACTAATAGAACAAATCAATATATAGATGAAAGCAAAGTACAAAAATATATAATTAAAAATAGATAATGTAACAAAGACTTGATGCAAATATATAGATAATGTAGCAACAGACTGTATATGTTCACATATATAGGCCATGCCGGCCGTGGTAGGTTGAGATTGAACATATCGAGCGCTCCCTGAAGTCATCCGGAATGGTGAGATAGAACTTCGTTTCCGACTGGCCACGACCACACTTGCCTGATTTGTGCTCGCACTGTGGACACATGAATGAAGACCCACGAATCAGCTAGAACAAAAATGATTCCATGGCAATTTCCGCTGGTTGATTAACAGCGACGGACGGACTGCGATAAGAGATGAGTGAATGTTTTGCTAAGTTGATTACCTTCTCCATGAGAAAAATCCCCGGGCCAATCCTACAGAAAACCCTAGTTGACCAGAGTCTAGAGTGTCGGTGCAGATAGGCGGCGGAAAGCGGTAGGGGTGAAATCCTGTGCCGTTGGGAGCGCGACCTCCGCCCGCCGACAACAGCGCCGTCGAGCTTAGGGTGGCCGCCGCGATAGAAGTTGATGAGGTGCAAAGTTGCGGAGGAGTCCGCGGCGAGTGGGTGGGGACGAAGGGGGCAAGGGTTTTCTTTTTTCCTTTTGCATGTGTGAGTGAACACACACGGTTCACAGAGGCGAGGGAGATGAATCATGTGCGATAGTAAATCACCAAGATTGAATGGGAATCCAAGTTTCCTTTGTCCTTTGTCCATGAGTTTTTTTCTACGATGAACATAAACCCTGCTAATCACCGTGTTCAAATTTGGCACTTTTCCGGGTTCATTTACAATATTTAGGGGATTATGTGCATTTTCAAACTTTAATGCACATAATTTAAATTCAAACAATCAGAAAATGTGCACGAGAACGGTTTGGAAAACCATTGTCGTGTTGTTTTTTCTCATGCCTTTTACAAGGAATGGGCAGATATTTCAAGGAAATGTGTGGCCTCACCATGCCCTGGTAAAAATTTGAGAATGTTTGTCTTATGTCGTCATGCACGCCATTCATAAATTAAACCATCACCGAGGAAATTTCATGGTTTTGAGGGGAATCAGCAAGATTGAAGGGGCCGGGAATCCAAATTTCCTTCCAAGCTTGTCATTCAGTTTTTTCTACAATCAACATACCCCCTCGAATGCAACATGCTCAAATTTGGCATTTTTCGGCCTCATTTACCATATTAGGGGATTATGTTCATTTTCTAGGCATTAATCCACATAATTCAAATTCAAACAATCGGTGCATGAAAAGGTGCACACGAACGGTCCGAAAAAACCATACTCATGGTATTTAGTAAATTCTCGATACTTCTACAGGGAACGGGCATAGATTTCAAGGGAATGCATGGCAATATTCAACCAAAACTTGTCATTTACTGGGTTAGCAACTATAGAAAAATGAAATACGTGCTTGAAAAACATGACGCCTTGCATGCTGCCATCATGGTATGGCCTCACCGTGCCCTAGTTAAAAGCTAAGAAGGTTTGATTAATGTCGTCATGCATGCCCTTCACAAATCGAACCATGCATCACTTAGGAAGTTCCATGCTTTCGAGAGGGAAATCACCAAGATTCAAGGGGAGTCCAAATTTCCGTCCTAGTTTGTCATTCTATTTTTTTCAATGATTAACATACTGCCTCAGATGCAACGTGTTCAAATTTGGCATTTTTCCGGGCTCATTTACCATATTTAGGGGATTATTGGCATTTTCTAGGCATTAATGCACATAATTCAAATTCAAACAATCAGTGCATGAAAAGGTGCACAAGAACGGTCTAGAAAACCATCCTTGTGCTATTTAGTACATTCTCATGCCTTTTACAAGGAATGGGCAGATATTTCAAGGAAATGTGTGGCAATAGTCAGCCATAAATGCGTCGTTTACTAGGTTAACCACTATACAAAAATGAAATACATGCTTGGAAAACATGATGCCTGGCGTGGTGCCATGGTATGGCCTCACCGTGCCCTGGTAAAAATTTGAGAATGTTTTCCTTATGTGGTCATGCACGCCTTTCATAAATCAAACCATCACCGAGGAAGTTCCATGGTTTCGAGGGGGAATCACCAAGATTGAAGGGGGTGTCCAAATTTCCTTTGTCCTTTGTCCATGAGTTTTTTTCTACGATGAACATACACCCTACAAATCACCGCGTTCAAATTCGACACTTTTCCAGGTTCATTTACCATATTTAGGGGATTATTTGCATTCTCTAGGCATTAATGCACATAATTCAAATTCGAACAATCGGTGCATGAAAAGGTAAACGGTCTGGAAAACCATCCTCGTGTCATTTAGTAAATTCTCTTGCCTTTTACAAGGAATGGACAGATATTTCGAGGAAATGTGTGGCAATAGTCAGCCGTAAACGTGTCGTTTACTGGGTTAACAACTATACAAAAAATAAAATAAATGCTTGAAAAACATGACGCCTGGCGTGGTGCCATGGTATGGCCTCAGCATGCCCTAAAATTGAGAATCTTTTCCTTATGTCGTCATGCATGCCTTTCATAAATCGAACCATCACCGAGGAAGTTTCATGGTTTCGAGAGAGAAATCACCAAGATTGAAGGGGGATCCAAATTTCCTTTGTCATTTATCCATGAGTTTTTTTCTATGATGAACATACACCCTGCAGATCACCACGTTCAAATTTGACACTTTTCCGGGTTCATTTACCATATTTAGGGGATTATGTGCATTTTCTAGGCATTAATGCACATAATTCAAGTTCAAACAATCTGTGCGTGAAAGGGTGCACAAGAACAGTCTGGAAAACAATGCTCATGCCATTTAGTAAATTCTCATGCCTTTTACAAGCAATGGACAGATATTTCGATGAAATGTGTGGCAATAGTCAACCACAAACGTTTGTTTATTGGGTTTTCAGCTATAGAAAAAATGAAATAAATGATTGAAAAACATGACGCCTGGCATGATGCCATGGTATGACCTCACCATGCCCTGGTGAAAATTTGAGAAGGTTTGGCTTATGTCATCATGTACGCCCTTCATAAATCGAACCATCATCGGGGAAGTTCCATGATTTCGAGAGGGAAATCACCAAAATTGAAGGGGAATCCAAATTTTCTTTGTTCTTTGTCCTGGAGTTTTTTTCTACAAAGAACATACACCCTACAAATCACTTTGATCAAATTTGGCATTTTTCCGAGCTCATTTACCATATTTAAGGGATTATGTGCATTTTCTAGGCATTTGGCACATATAAATGCAATCCAGCTACAGCTGCACAGATGTGATGTGAGGGACGTGGACTGCCGTTCGACCGTGGCGCATCCTACATGCACATGCGCGATCCGCGTGGCTAGGGTTCCGGCCAATAATACTGCAACACACAATAGCCTCAGCACACACTATTTCCGGAAGCGACCGAGATGAACCGTGTGTGATAATGGACGAGCAAAATTGTAAGGGAAGCCAAATTTCCTTTGCCGTTTGTTGTTGAGCTCTTAAAACCCACCGCACTGTACGGCTGCCCGGCCCCTCCGTCTCAAAGCTTTCTCCAAGCATCGTTCATGGCACCACCATGCATAGTAACTGGTAAGGAAGCGACGGCATCCCGCCGCTCTGTGTTCCTCGCCGCCCGCGACCGCACACATGGTAAGGAAGCGATGGCATCTCGCCATGCCGAGTTCATCGCCACCGGCGGCCACACAGTTACGTGTGCGGACTTTGAGGCTGTCATGGCCAAATGGGTGGTGGATCTAGAGGCGGCCAAAGCCGTACAAGAGGATCAGAAAAGGCAGAAATCAGTCAAGAAAAGAGAGTCCCGCCGCCGCAAGAAAGAAGAGGCTGCACGCCATGGTGAGGAGAGCTTAGCGAAGATCAAAGCACGATTGGCTGCCACCTACAAGGTCGGGAAGGAGAACGCCGTCGTCTGGCCAGCATGCCCTGATGGAAGCATGTGAGAAGTAGTTTAAGTTTGTAGTATTAGAGCAAATTACCAGTAGTAGTTTAAGTTTGTAGTATTAGAGCATCCTTTGACGGCTTTGAGCATTGATTAGCATGTGTGATCGTGTGTGCTTTTTTGTGTTAATCATTAGAAGATCACAAAACACAAGGTTTTTATGTCGTACCCATGTGCGTTTTTTTGCGTTAATGATCCATAAGTCTGTTATCTGTGCGATGGTTCCTACTAAACAAGGTGTACCATTGACCAGAAAAAATCGATTACACGTGTACATTTTTTGGAGACGGGAACTGCCAATTTTTTGTTTTCTCGCACACGAGTATTTTATGCGCTTCGTCTGTGTTGTGTGTTTCCCCCGCCCAAGTTTCAAGTTTCGCAGCGAAATTTTCATTAGGCGCGCGATTTCGGAATTTATTCCTCCAACCACATCCCCACACATCAAATTTCATCAGTATCTGCCCCCACCTCCCCCCACGCCTTCCTCTACCAGCAGCTCAAACCACCACCGCCACAACCATGGCTTCAACCACATCTACGTTCTGCTCGGATCCAGTCAGGTAACCCACCGATCTCTATCACGGCCCCGGCCTGATTGCTTAAATGGCGCCTGCGAAACATCCTCATGCCTCCAAATCCCCACTATCCCTACCTCTAGAGCATGGTCGTGCAAGCCCAACCACATATCACGTGAGGTCGAGGAGCTGATGGCGATCCATGGCGCGATGGCCGATGTGCGTGTTGACCCGGAGGAACACCTCGCCTCCACCGCCGCTGATACGTCCATTTTGCATCATGCTTTTATATCAATATTTATTGCATTATGGGCTGTTATTTCACGTTATGTCACAATACTTAAGGCTATTCTCTCTTATTTTACAAGGTTTACATGAAGAAGGAGAATGCCGGCAGCTGGAATCCTGGGCTAGAAAAGGAGCAAATATTGAAGGCCTATTCTGCGCAACTCCAAAAGTCCTGAAACTCCATGGAATATCTTAAAATAAATAAAGAAAAATCATCGCCAAAGATGAAGGCCAGGGGGCCCACACCCTGCTCACGAGGGTGCCCCCACCTGGGGCGCGCCCCCTATCTCGTGGGCCCCCTGGTGGCTCTCCGACGCCCATCTTCTCCTATGTGAAGTCTTTCGATGAGAAAAAAACCAGAGGCAACCTTTCGGGACGAGACTCCGCCGCCACGAGGCGGAACCTTGGCGGAACCAATCTAGGGCTCCTGCAGAGCTGTTCTGCCAGGGAAACTTCCCTCCGGGAGGGGGAAATCATCACCGACGCTCCTCTCATCGGGAGAGGGCAATCTCCATCAACATCTTCACCAGCACCATCTCATCTCCAAACCCTAGTTCATCTCTTGTATCCAATTCTTGTCTCCAAGTCCGGGATTGGTGCTAGTAGGTTGTTAGTAGTGTTGATTACTCCTCGTAGTTGATGCTAGTTGGTTTATTTGGTGGAAGATCATATGTTCAGATCCTTTATGCATATTATTACCCCCTATTCTGCGCAACTCCAAAAGTCTTGAAACTCCACGGAATATCTTAAAATAAATAAAGAAAAATCATCGCCAAAGATGAAGGCTAGGGGGCCCACACCCTGCTCACGAGGGTGGGGGGCGCCCCCCCTGGGGCGCGCCCCCTACCTCGTGGGCCCCCTGGTGGCTCTCCGACGCCCATCTTCTCCTATATGAAGTCTTTCGATGAGAAAAAACCAGAGGCAACCTTTCGGGACGAGACTCCGCCGCCACGAGGCGGAACCTTGGCAGAACCAATCTAGGGCTCCTGCAGAGCTGTTCTGCCGGGGACACTTCCCTCCGGGAGGGGGAAATCATCACCATCGTCATCACCAACACTCCTCTCATCGGGAGAGGTCAATCTCCATCAACATCTTCACCAGCACCATCTCATCTCCAAACCCTAGTTCATCTCTTGTATCCAATTCTTGTCTCCAAGTCCGGGATTGGTGCTAGTAGGTTGCTAGTAGTGTTGATTACTCCTCGTAGTTGATGCTAGTTGGTTTATTTGGTGGAAGATCATATGTTCAGATCCTTTATGCATATTATTACCCCTTTGATTATGAACAAGAATATGCTTTGTGAGTAGTTACGTTTGTTCCTGGGGACAAGGGAGAAGTCTTGCTATTGGTAGTCATGTGAATTTGGTATTCGTTCGATATTTTGATAAGATGTATGTTGTCTAGCCTCTAGTGGTGTTATGTGAACGTCGACTACATAACACTTCACCATTATTTGGGCCTAGAGGAAGGCATTGGGAAGTAATAAGTAGATGATGGGTTGCTAGAGTGACAGAAGCTTAAACCCTAGTTTATGCGTTGCTTCGTAAGGGGATGATTTGGATCCATATGTTTCATGCTAAGGTTAGGTTTACCTTAATACTTTTGTTGTAGTTGTGGATGCTTGCAATAGAGGTTAATCATAAGTGGGATGCTTGTTCAAGTAAGAACAGCACCCAAGCACCGGTCCACCCATATCAAATTATCAAAGTACCGAACGCGAATCATATGAGCGTGATGAAAACTAGCTTGGCGATATTCCCATGTGTCCTCGGGAGCGTTTTTCCTATAATAAGAGTTTGTCCAGGCTTGTCCTTTGCTACAAAAAGGATTGGGCCACCTTGCTGCACTTTATTTACTTTTGTTACTTGTTGCTCGTTACAATTTATCTTATCACAAAACTATCTGTTACCACTTATTTCAGTACTTGTAGAGAATACCTTGCTGAAAACCGCTTATCATTTCCTTCTGCTCCTTGTTGGGTTCGACACTCTTACTTATTTAAAGGACTACGATAGATTCCCTATACTTGTGGGTCATCAAGAGTCTTTTCTGGCGCCGTTGCCGGGGAGTGAAGCGCCTTTGGTAGGTGGAATTTGGTAAGAAAAAATTTATTTAGTGTGCTGAAATTTTTTTGTCACTTATTACTATGGAAAGTAATTCTCTGAGGGGCTTGTTCGGGGTATCTTCACCCCATTCAGTAGATCAAAGAGTTGCTCCTCAACCTACTCAACCTACTGAACCTATTGAAAATGAAACTCCTTTTGAGATTCCTTCGGGTATGATGAAAAACTGCTAGCTAACACTTTTACAGGAGATGGAACAAGGCATCCTGATGAACATCTACGCTATGTGGATGACGTTTGTGGACTATTTAAGCTTGCAGGTATACCTGATGATGTTGTTAAGAAGAAGGCCTTCCCTTTATCTTTGAAGGGAGAATAATTGACATGGTACATGCTATGTGATGATATGAGATCATGGAACTATAAAAGATTGAAATTGGAATTTCATCAAAAGTATTACCCTATGCATCTTGTTCATCGTGATCGCAATTATATATATATTTTTTGGCCTCGCGAAGGAGAAAGCATCGCTCAAGCTTGGGGGAGGCTTAAATCAATATTATATTGATGCCCCAATCATGAGCTCTCAAGAGAAGTAATTATGCAAAGTTTTTATGCTCGGCTTTCTGATAAAAATCGCACCATGCTTGATACTTCTTGTGCTGGCTCTTTTATGATGAAGACTATTGAATTTAAATGGAATTTATTGGATAGAATTAAACGCAACTCTAAAGATTGGGACCTCGACGAAGGTAAGGAGTCAGGTATGACACATAAGTTTGATTGTGTTAAATCTTTTATGGATACCGATATTTTCCGCAAGTTTAGCACTAAATATGGACTTGACTCTGAGATGGTAGCTTCTTTCTATGAATCCTTTCCTACTTATGTTGATCTCCCCAAGGAGAAGTGGTTTAAATATCATCCTCCCATAGAAGTAAAAGTAGCTGCACCTATTAAAGTTGAAGAAAAAACTATCACTTATAATGATCCTATTGTTCCCACTTCTTATGTTGAGAAACCGCCTTTCCCTGTTAGAATGAAGGATCATGCTAAAGCTTCAACTGTTGTTCGTAAAAGCAATATTAGAACTTATACACCTCCTGAGCAAGTCAAAGTAGAACCCAATATTGCTATTGTTAAAGATCCCTTGTCTGATAATATTGATGGGCAGGTTATTCAATTCCAGGGTCAAACTGCTAGAATTGCTAAACCTTGTGATAAAGATAAACATAGACCTATGGTAGGTGTGCCTGTTATTTCTGTTAAAATAGGAGATCATTGTTATCATGGCTTATGTGATATGGGTGCTAGTGCTAGTGTAATACCCATTGACTTATACAGAGAAATTATGCATGATATTGAACCTGCTGAGTTAGAAGAAATTGATGTCACAATTAAACTTTCCAATAGAGATACTATTTCCCCAGTGGGAATTGTTAGAGATGTTGAAGTCTTGTGTGGAAAAACCAAATATCCCGCTGATTTTCTTATTCTTGGTTCTCCACAAGATAGCTTTTGTCCCATTATATTTGGTAGACCCTTCTTGAATACTGTTAATGCTAAGATAGACTGTGAAAAGAATGTTGTTACTATTGGCTTGGATGATATGGTTCATGAGTTTAATTTCTCTAAATTTAGTAAACAACATCGTGAGGAAGAATCGCCTAGTAAGGATGAAATTATTGGTCTTGCTTCTATTGTTGTACCTCCTAGTGATCCTTTAGAACAATATTTGCTAGACCATGAAAATGATATGTTCATGAATGAAAGAAGGGAAATAGATGAAGTGTTCTTTAAACGGGAACCTATCTTGCAACATAATTTGCCTGTTGAAATCCTAGGGGATCCTCTACCCAAGGGTGATCCCGTGTTTGAGCTTAAACCGTTGCCTGATAATCTTAAATATGCTTATCTTGATGAAAAGAAAATATATCTTGTTATTATTAGTGCTAACCTTTCAGAGCATGAAGAAGAAAGATTATTGAAAACTCTGAAGAAGCACCGTGCCGCTATTGGATATACTCTTGATGATCTTAAGGGCATTAGTCCCACGCTATGTCAACATAAAATAAATTTGGAAGCGGATGCCAAACCAGTTTGTGATCCTCAACGATGTTTGAATCCGAAGATAAAAGAAGTGGTAAGAAAAGAAATACTCAAGCTTCTGGAGGCAGGTATAATTTACCCCGTTGCTGATAGTCAGTGGGTAAGTCCTGTCCATTGTGTCCCTAAGAAGGGAGGTATTACTGTTGTCCCTAATGATAAAGATGAATTGATCCCGCAAAGAATTATCACAGTTTATAGGATGGTAATTTATTTCCACAAATTAAATAAAGCTACTAAGAAGGATCATTACCCCTTACCTTTTATTGATCAAATGCTAGAACGATTATGCAAACATACACATTATTGCTTTCTAGATGGTTATTCTGGTTTCTCTCAAATACCTGTGTCAGCTAAAGATCAATCAAAGACTACTTTTACATGCTCTTTTGGTACTTTTGCTTATAGACGTATGCATTTTGGTTTATGTAACGCACCTGCTACCTTTCAAAGATGCATGATGGCTATATTCTCTGACTTTTGTGAAAAAATTGTGAGGTTTTCATGGACGATTTTTCCGTCTATGGTTCCTCTTTTGATGATTGCTTGAGCAATCTTGATCGAGTTTTGCAGAGATGTGAAGAAACTAATCTTTTCTTCAATTGGGAAAAGTGCCACTTTATGGTTAATGAAGGTATTGTCTTGGGGCACAAAGTTTCTGAAAGAGGTATTGAAGTTGATAAAGCCAAGGTTGATGCTATTGAAAAGATGTCATGTCCCAAGGACATCAAAGGTATAAGAAGTTTCCTTGGTCACGCCGGATTTTATAGGAGGTTCATTAAGGACTTCTCAAAAATTTCTCGGCCTCTGACTAATTTATTACAAAAATATGTACCATTTGTCTTTGATGATGATTGTGTAGAAGCATTTGAAATACTTAAGAAAGCATTAGTCTCTGCACCTGTTGTTTAGCCACCTGATTGGAATTTACCCTTTGAAATTATGTGTGATGCTAGTGATTATGTTGTAGGTGTTGTTCTAGGGCAAAGAGTTGATAAGAAATTGAATGTTATCCATTATGCTAGTAAGACTCTAGACAATGCTCAAAGAAACTATGCTACTACCGAAAAGGAACTTTTAGCGGTTGTATTTGCTTGTGATAAATTCAGACCCTATATTGTTGATTCTAAAGTAACTATTCACACTGATCATGCTGCTATTAAATATCTTATGGAAAAGAAGGATGCAAAAGCTAGACTCATTAGATAGGTTCTCTTGCTACAAGAATTTGATTTGCATATTGTTGATAGAAAGGGAGCTGAGAACCCCGTTGCTGATAACTTATCTAGGTTAGAGAATGTTCTTGATGACCCACTACCTATTGATGATAGCTTCCCTGATGAGCAATTAAATGTCATAAGCACTTCTCGTAGCACTCCATGGTATGCTGATTATGCTAATTATATTGTCACTAAATTTATACCACCTAGCTTCACATACCAACAAAGGAAAAAGTTTTTCTATGATTTGCGACATTACTTTTGGGATGACCCACATCTTTATAAAGAAGGAGTAGATGGTGTCATTAGACGTTGTGTACCTGAGCATGAACAGGAACATATCCTACGCAAGTGTCACTCCGAAGCTTATGGAGGACACCATGCTGGAGATAGAACTGCACATAAGGTATTGCAATCTGGTTTCTATTGGCCTACTCTCTTCAAGGATGCCCGTAAGTTTGTTTTGTCTTGCGATGAATGTCAAAGAATTGGTAATATTAGTAGACGTCAAGAAATGCCTATGAATTATTCACTTGTTATTGAACCATTTGATGTTTGGGGATTTGATTATATGGGACCTTTTCCTGCCTCTAATGGATACACACATATTTTAGTTGCTGTTGATTATGTTACTAAGTGGGTAGAAGCTATTCCAACTAGTAGTGCTAATCATAACACTTCTATTAAAATGCTTAAGGAAGTTATTTTTCCGAGGTTTGGAGTCCCTAGATATTTAATGACTTATGGTGGTTCACACTTTATTCATGGTGCTTTCCGTAAAATGCTTGCTAAATATGACGTTAATCATAGGATTGCATCTCGTTATCAGCCGCAGTCTAGTGGTTAAGTAGAGTTGAGCAATAGAGAGCTCAAATTAATTTTGCAAAAGACTGTCAATAGGTCTAGAAAGAATTGGTCCAAGAAACTGGACGACGCATTATGGGCCTATAGAACTGCATATAAAAATCCTATGGGTATGTCTCCGTATAACATGGTTTATGGAAAAGCATGTCACTTACCTCTCGAACTAGAACATAAGGCATATTGGGCAATTAAAGAGCTCAACTATGATTTCAAACTTGCCGGTGAGAAGAGGTTATTTGATATTAGCTAACTTGATGAATGGAGAACCCAAGCTTATGAAAATGCCAAGTTGTTTAAAGAAAAAGTTAAAAGATGGCATGACAAAAGGATACAAAAGTGTGAGTTTAATGTAGGTGATTATGTATTTCTATACAACTCTCGTTTAAGATTTTTTGTAGGAAAACTTCTCTCCAAATGGGAAGGTCCCTACGTTATCGAGGAGGTCTATCGTTCCAGTGCCATAAAAATCAACAACTTCGAAGGAACAAACCCGAAGGTGGTAAACGGTCAAAGAATCAAACATTATATCTCAGGTAATCCTATAAATGTTGAACCAATATTATTGAAACCGTGACCCCGGAGGAATACATAAGGGACACTTTCCAGCCCACTTCAGACTCCGAAAAGGAATAGGTATGTGGTGCGGTAAGTAAACCGACTCCAAAACAATTTTTAAGGCAATATTTATCCATTTTGGAATATTTAGAAAAATAGAAAAATAAGTGGCAGTCCGGGATGGACACGAGGCCTCCACGAGGGTGGAGGGCGCGTCCTACCACCCTTGGGCACGCCCCCTACCTCGTGAGCACCTCGTGTACCCTCTGGACTCCATTTTCTTGCACGATACGTATTTTGGTCAGTAAAAAATCATTATATATACTCCCGAAGGTTTTGACTCTCGTATTACGAAAATCTCCCTTGTTCTTGTTTCGAGCTGTTTTTCTGACAGGTCTAGATCATCATGACGATCCCAAGTGCTACCAAGGACAAGTTTTTCGAGAAGGTGATCAACCCTTACCTCGCGGAGGTGCTGTGACACCCTCAAACCATTGAGTTGCGTGATGGGTTGCTGCACATCCGCGATGTTGAGGGACCCAAGGGAACCGGAAGCATGGAGTCGAGGCTCGAAGCAATGGAGCAACAAGTTTTCAAATGCCACTGGATGGTGGAGCGTGGAATCAACGCTAGCCACAAGATGCTCGCAGAGTTCACCAACAACTACGAGCTAGATGCCAAGAACACCTAGGAGGCCATCTTTAAGCTACAAGAGAAGATAGAACACCTCCAAGCCCAAATTTATGATCTGCAAAATCAAAATTGTGAGTATGAATATAGATTCAAAAGGATGAGTTTGGCTGCAGATTTGAGGATTCCGGAGACTCGATCATCCTTCTATGATGGTGAGCCTATGCCATGGAAGTTGGACGACAAGCCTGCATCATCGACAACACCTCCACCACCACCAAAAAAGAAGGAGACATAATCACATGGGTATGGGCACTCCCCTTGGCAACTGCCAAGCTTGGGGGAGGTGCCCTGGTATCGTATCACCATCACAACTCCTATCTTTACTGTTTTTCTTAGTTTGATCCTATTAGTAGTATCTTGATTTAGTAGAATAAAGTCATGGCATGATCTAGTTTTGAGTTTTGCTTTATGATGCTTCTTTGTAATCGAGTCCGTGAGCTATAAAATAAAGATTAGTGTTAAGTCAAGGTGTCGGTGTCAAAACCGGCGGATCTCGGGTAGGGGGTCCCAAACTATGTGTCTAGGCGGATGGTAACAGGAGACAAGGGACACGATGTTTTTACCCAGGTTCGGGCCCTCTCGATGGAGGTAAAACCCTACTCCTGCTTGATTAATATTGATGATATGGGTAGTACAAGAGTAGATCTACCACGAGATCAGAGAGGCTAAACCCTAGAAGCTAGCCTATGGTATGATTGTTGTTCGTCCTACGAACTAAAAGCCCTCCGGTTTATATAGACACTGGAGAGGGCTAGGGTTACACAGAGTCGGTTACAATGGGAGGAGATCTACATATCCGTATCGCCAAGCTTGCCTTCCATGCCAAGGAAAGTCCCATCCGGACACGGGACGAAGTCTTCAATCTTGTATCTTCATAGTCCGGGAGTCCGGCCAAAGGTCATAGTCCGGCCATCCGGACACCCCCTAATCTAGGACTCCCTCAGTAGCCCCTGAACCAGGCTTCAATGACGACGAGTTCGGCGCGCAAATTGTCTTCGGCATTGCAAGGCGGGTTCCTCCTCCGAATACTTCATAGAAGATGTTGAACACAAGGATAGTGTCCGGCTCTGCAAAATAATTTCCACATACCACCGTCGAGAGAATAATATTCGCACAAATATAATATGCTAACGTATTCCGTAGCGTGACATCATGCCACAGCCAAGACTTTATTCGAATCGTTTTACTATCCCACCTCAGCATGTTTAGCGAGGCAGTTTCCTTGGCACGTCTTGTCGAAGCAGAGGTCGTGTCCCCTTATTCCGGGATTCTCATCAATATGGGCGTGGGTAACCCAACCGCACCATTAATCACGGCGCTTGGGAGATAAGCGAGTTTTACTAGGCTGGTGGGGGCACATTGTTTCGGCCGCCCATATAAGGGGATAAGAATCCACCCTTTCCATCTACGCCTTCCTCCTCCTTCGCTTATCCATTCTTACGCACTCGAGCTCCAGCGCCCAAGTCCGCACTTCCCACCACAACCTTCTCCAATCATGTCCGGAGCGGGAGGCAGGTGGATGGCCTCCTCCGTCACGGAGGGACAAATCGAAAAGCTGAGGAAAGCTGGATACTTGTCCAACGACATCGCGCACCGGCTCCCAGATGAGGGGCAGCTCATCCCCACCCCCAGGCCCCATGAGAGGGTCGTGTTTCTCCCCCATTTCCTCCATGGACTGGGCTTTCCTATTCACCCATTTGTCTGAGGGCTCATGTTCTACTACGGCCTGGATTTCTATGATCTGGCCCCGAATTTCATCCTCAACATCTCGGCGTTTATCATCGTGTGCGAGGTATTCCTCCGCATCCAGCCCCACTTCGGCTTATGGCTGAAGACCTTCAATGTCAAGCCGAAGGTTGTGGGCGGCCGACAAGCAGAGTGCGGAGGCGCGATGGTGGGCAAGATGGCCAACGTCACATGGCTCGAGGGCTCCTTTGTGGAAACCATCAAAGGGTGGCAATCGGGGTGGTTCTACATCACCGAGCCGCGCGACCCTGAATGGGCAACGGCCCCGAGGTCCAATCTGGCATCCCCACACAGCTCACCTCATGGAAAGAGACGGGCATATCGTGGGGTAATCCGGAAGAGGCGACCGGACTCCAAACCTGCGTCCAGAACCTGATGGACAAGAAGGTTAAACTCGTCAACATAGTCCAGGTCACGCTCTTCCGCCGGATCCTCCCGTGTCAACAGCGGGCTTTTAATCTATGGGAATTCGACCCGGCCCAGCACCAAACTCTGTCCACGCTCTTCGACACAACGCATGAAGATGCTTGGAAGGTGCTTTTCAAGAGCTCCGAGGTTCACCCTCCCACTACCGAGGATCACGGATTCTGCGCGAAGCGCCAAGCCAGCGCGGTAAGCTTAGTTTACCCATTACAGGGTACTTGTTTTTCATAGTTTGACTCTATGCGGGATCTAAGCTCCCATTCCTTTAACAAGACTGGCAGAAGAAGTCCGGACAGATCGACTATCCGACTCCTTTGCCCGAAGACCTAGCAGACGCCCGCTTGGCAAAGCTACTGGTTCCGCCACCTCGCGTGGTGCCGGAGAAGAAGGCCAAGAAGAAGGCCACGGGAACTCAAAGGAGCTCCCGGCGCCTGGTGGTGTCGGACTCATCGCCCGACGACCCCGAAGCGCACTCCTCCTCTGAAGACAAGGAGGAGGAGGAAGAAGCCTCTCCCCCTCCAACGAGGGGAGAAAGAAAAGGAAGGCCGCCCCAACTGGGGAGGCCAGAGGGTCCAAGAAGGGGAAGACCCTTCTTCCGGACTACACCTCCGACGTCGAAGAGGGCGGAGAGGAGTGGCCAACCAGGGCCAAGCCCCTGGCAACATCATAAGTATCCGGATACCAGAATAACTCATGGCGTTCCTTTAGTGCACAGTACCTTCTGACACCGAATATAATTATGTGGTCCGCCCAGGGCCCAGCTCGATGCTTCGTCGAGCGGATCCCTGGATTCTTCGGATATGAACAGCCTTTCACTCCCGACCGCTACCTCCCCTCGCCCCACGGACGATGCCGAGGTGGAGTCCCAAAAGGGGACGATCCAGGAGGAGGCAGCCCTGGAGGCGCCACAAGGCGACCTCCCGGAGTCCAGGCGCAAAGGGGGCAAAACCCCAAAGGGCTCTAAGTCCGGTCCTGGGCCGGACGCTGCACCGGAACCTTCAGTGGTTCCGGAGTCCGGCAGGCAGCCCCTTCGTAAGAAGGGCAGGCCTACGACGCTGGCGGCCTCCGTCCAACCAGAGGCGCCGAACAATTTGCTGGAGGTGCTTAACGGCGCCTCCATCGACGAGGGGCACTGTACTGTTATGAGTGCGGTGATCCAGAAGGTTCAGTCCGCCAAAAGTGGGCTGACAGAAGCCTGTGCCAGCCTTTTAACAGGCTTTGAGGTATGTATTTAAAACATGTAAAAATGTTACCGCATAGACAGTAGCCCCTGATGCTCAGTTTGTTGTTCGGAAAGAAAAGCCAGACTAAGGATCTAAAAAGATATACGCAGGAGTCTAACATAAATATGTCAATATGGGAATGCAGGCTGCACTGCTGACCTCTGCCGCACTGACTGCGGAGGTCGATGCATTGAAGCTGAGCCTCGAGCAGTCCTAGAACGAGCTCGGCCTTGTCAAGAAGCAGCTCGAGGACAAGGAAGGTAGGTAGTGCCTTATGTAAGTATATATAAAAACACCTGGTTGCAAATGATGGCAGGACCAACATGAATGTTACAGGGGCCATAACCGAGGTGGCGACCCTGAAGGAAGTGTTGTCCAAGGCCGAAGACAATGCGGCCATGGAGCGCACCGAGCGAGAGAAACAAGAGGCGCGGGTGGCAGAGGTGCGGCAAGAGCCCGATGCTCTCGTGAAGAAACACGAGAGTTTAGAGCTTGACTCAAAGACGCGAGAGTCCGAGCTTGCCTCGGCACTTGAAAGCGCCAAGTCTGCCAAGGCCAAAGCCCAAAAAGCCCTGCAGGAGATTGAGGCGATGAAAAAGATAGCGGCGGGTAAGGCATTCTTTATGCAAAGCAAGCATGTGAAAGTGAATTACGTGTTACGTACCCGAATCCGGAGCTCTCCAGGAGCATTCACAGATCTGCCCCGCAGTGTGTCCGCCACCGCCGCATTCTACCGAGATGAAGAAGGGAGCTCAACGGAGAAGGTGTTCTGGTCCCAGTATGCTGAGGCCGGACACCCGGTGCCCTTGAGCTACCAGCTGAAGCAGCTGGTCGAGCTCCATAAGGTGGCCGAACAGGCCATGAAGGGCCTTATAGGTCGGTTGTGGCCTGGGGAGGTCCTTCCTGAGAGCTACTTTGGGCTGGTGAGGCGGCTGGTGGATGCCTGTCCGTGGCTTGAAGTCATCAAGCACTCTATATGCATTGAAGGCGCCCGTAGGGCCCTTGCCCGTGCCAAAGTGCACTGGGGCAAGGTGGATGCTGAGAAGCTGGTGACGGAAGGATCACCGGAGGGGAAGGAGCATCGCAGGCCCAAGATGTACTATGAGGGCGTCCTGAAGGGTACCCGCCTTGTGGCGAACGAATGTTCCAAGGATTTAATTTTTGAGTAAACTCGCTCGTGTTTTTATCCTGTGCACTGAAAACTTGTTCATATGCGCTAAGCAACGCTTTTTTGAATTTAAAATATTACCTTTCGTGCGGCCGTTTATTAAATCTGAGAGATGCAAGTCACCGGCTTCTGCCCCCATGCCACGAGTGCTGGGGCGTTCGGGATAAACCTGAGGGCTCTTGTTCCCATTCTTGGGTCCTTCGAGGGAGGCGCTCAGCACAATGAACAAGACAATCGGACTTATAATGCTTTATCACTCTCACTTAGCCATAGAATTCTATAATTTTAAATTTCGGCGAATCCCCTAGTATTCGAAAGACCGAGTTCGGGGCGCTATCCACGCCTAGGCCGGACAAAGCCAGCTCCTCGCTCTAAGCGGCATAAGTCTTTAAGGACTCGAAAAACCTCTCGAACAGTGACCGGCTCTCGCCCTATCATGATGGTCAGTTTTAGCTTTCTCTACTGAGGTGTTAACCCAGCTCAACTGGGGCACAATCGGAGTAGTTCTCCCAGCGCTACCTTAGCCGATATAGCGGAACATAAGGTACCAAAACATGGGAGCCGGGCAAACCCAATTATTGACCCAAGACATGATTCGGAGCCGATGCATATAATGCTATAAGTTTGGGGTGCCACACTCATGAGAGTGTTCGATCTTCTCACATCGTATTCTGGGGAACTTAAACCCCTGGTGTATTGGCCGTACCAAAGTGTACGGTTGCATAATGTCATAACTGAACATATGTACATAAAAAATGAATGCAATAATAGATAAGAGCTATGTATTGTTTATTAAAGGGCTGCTATGAAAGCAGGACGATACAAATAGTGCGATAAGCAAGAGATGGGATTATTTGACATGTCCCCCTCCAGGGCAAGCTGCGAGACTTTAAGTAAGACAGGTATTTAGCTTGTTATAGAGACCACCTGGATGTTCGACGTGGCTTGCTATCTCCCTGGTTGTTGCATCGTTTGTTCGGCGATTGTACTGCCGGACAGGCCTACCTGAAAGTGGAGTCCTGAAAGTAAGAAAAGAGAAATTACAAAATCGGGAGCCCCTAGTGCGGTTGAGCCGCATTCTGGGCATGCCGTGGTTGTGCCCCTCCCCTTATGCCCATGGTATTTCCAGAGCGTAATTATGTACGCGTGGTACTGGTTTCGTGAGTTTGTGAGGGCTAGGGTTGGGGCCGCACTGCTATGCTAGCTCGGGACGTGCCAGACAGTCTTGTTGTAGGTTACTCCGGGCGCGCTTGACGGTGTCCGGATGCTTAATAGCCGGACTGGAGAATTGCCTTGAGAGGCTACTTTTTTACTTCCGCCGCGAGGGCCGCCGTGTGCTTCTCTGTTCGGAGAGAGCGTTCGTTGTTTCCATTGACCGTAATGACTCCTCGAGGGCCTGGCATCTTGATCTTGAGATATGCGTAGTGCGGCACCGCATTGAACTTTGCAAATGGGGTTCGTCCGAGCAGGGCATGATAGCCACTGCGGAATGGGACTATGTCGAAGATTAACTCCTCACTTCGGAAATTATCCAGGGATCCGAAGACCACTTCGAGTGTAACTGAGCCTGTACAACTGGCCTCTACACCTGGTATGATGCCTTTAAAGGTCGTCTTTGTGGGTTTAATCCTTGAGGGATCTATGCCCATTTTTCGCATTGTATCTTGATAAAGCAGGTTTAGGCTGCTGCCGCCGTTCATGAGGACTCTAGTGAGGTGAAATCCGTCAATGATTTGGTCTAGGACCAATGCGGCGAATCCGCCGTGACGAATCCTAGTGGGGTGGTCCCTTCTATCAAAAGTGATCGGGCAGGAGGACCATGGGTTGAACTTTGGGGCGACTGCCTCCAACACATATACATCCCTGAGCGCACACTTCCGTTCCCTTTTGGGGATGTGGGTTGCGTATATCATGTTCACCATCCGCACTTGTGGGGGAAAGCCCTTCTGTCCTCTGTTTTTCGGCGGCCGAGGCTCCTCCTTGTCATCGCTATGCAGCCCCTTGTCTCTGTTTTTGGCACTTAACTTGTCTACCTGCTTGAACACCCAACAATCCCTGTTGGTGTGATTGGCTGGTTGTTCGGGGGTGCCGTGTATCTGGCATGAGCGATCGAGTATCCGGCCTAGACTGGACGGGCCCGAAGTATTTCTTTTGAATGGCTTTTTCCACTGACCGGGTTTAGAGCCTCTGAATCCGGCATTAACTGTCGTACCCTCGGTATTGTCGCTGTTAATGTGGCGCTTGTGCTTGTTGCGATGTGACCTGCCATTGTTGTCCTTGGTATCTGAATTACCAGGGCTCTTGGTCATGTTATTGCTACGAGCTAGCCAGCTGTCTTCTCCCGCGCAAAAGTGGGTCATGAGTGTCGTGAGGGCTGCCATGGATTCCGGCTTTTCCTGTCCTAGGTGCCGGGCAAGCCATTCGTCTCGGATGTTATGCTTGAAGGCTGTGAGGGCCTTTGTGTCCGGACAGTCGACAATTTGATTTTTCTTGGTTAGGAACCGTGTCTAGAATTGTCTGGCCGATTCCTCTGGCTGCTGAATTATGTGGCTTAGGTCATCGGCGTCTGGTGGTCGCACATAGGTGCCCTGGAAATTGTCAAGGAATGCGGATTCCAGGTCCTCCCAGCAACCAATTGACTTTGCTGGAAAGTTGTTAAGCCAATGCCGAGCTGGTCCTTTAAGCTTGAGTGGGAGGTATTTGATAGCATGTAGATCATCACCGCGGGCCATGTGGATATGAAGGAGATAATCCTCGATCCATACCACAGGATCTGTTGTGCCATCATATGATTCGATGTTTACGGGTTTAAAACCCTCGGGGATTTTATGATCCATTACATCATCTGTTAAGCATAGTGGGTGTGAGGCGCCTCTGTACTGGGCTATATCATGACGTAGCTCGGATGAGCTTTGTCTATTGTGTTCGGCCTGGCCGTATTTGCCATATCTGGCGTGACAGTTATCGTCACGTGTCGTGGGGCGCCCACGCGATCCGTAGATCGATCTTGTTTGCCTTGCCTTGTCCTCCAATATGTCTCGCAGGTCTGGCGCGTTTCCCCGTGCCTTGGTACTTTTTTGAGCGGCGCCGGGGTGCGGCTTGAGTCAATGGCCGAGAGGCCTCTCTGTCGCGGCCACGGGGTGGCCGGTCGGCCACATCATACGCTAGTGATGTAGGTTTAGTTGCTTCCTCCTCTAGTCGGGGTAACAGCTTGCGCTTTGGGTAGCTCTTGGAGGGGCGTTCGAGTTCATACTCTTCGGCCGCAAGGACTTCAGTCCATCGGTCGGCTAGCAAGTCTTGGTCAGCTCTAAGTTGTTGCTGTTTTTTCTTGAGGCTGCTTGCCGTGTCCATAAGCCTGCGTTTGAAACGCTCTTGTTCGACGGGATCCCCAGGTACGAAAAATTCGTTGTCGTCGAGGCTTGCTTCATCTTCGAAGGGAGGCATGTAATTATCGTCCTCGACCTCTCTGTCTGCCCCTCTCTCATGAGGGCTGGCTTCTCCATCCTCCTGCGCTGAATCCTGCTAGAGGGGGTTGTCTTCGGGACTGTCCGGGGTGTTATTGTCTCCGGTGCCAGAATCGCTGTTTTGCTGTGGTGGGATTTAGAGCAGCGTCGCTGACCCGACGCTTAGGCTGTTTCTTGGAGGGGTCATCCTCCGTTGTTCCATCGCCATCCCCTTCTTTTGGGGTGTCCACCATGTATATGTCATATGACGAGGTTGCCTTCCAGTGCCCTATAGGCGCTGGTTCTTGGTCGTCTCCTTCATCGGCGTCCATACCGTCGATGTCTTCGGAGTCGAAGTCAAGCATGTCAGTTAAATCATCGATAGTGGCTACGAAGTGGGTGGTGGGTGGGCTTCAAATTTCTTCGTCGTCTGCATCCCAACCTTGCTGACCATAGTCCGGCCAGGGCTCTCCTGATAAAGAGAGAGACTTTAGTGAATTCAGGATGTCGCCAAAGGGCGAGTGCTGAAATATGTCCGCGGCGGTGAACTCCATGATCGGAGCCCAATTGGGTTCGATTGGAAGGGGTGTGGAAGATTCGGAGTCCGGAAAGGAGTCCGACACCTTGGAGTCACGAGCTTCACGAAGGACAAGACTGGTGTTCGGCTCGATCGCTGTAGAGATTGCAGCCCCCGAGGCGGTGTCCAACCATCCGTCCTCGATTGGCGAGTCAACTCCGAGCTAAGGGTCGGAGCGGACACCTGAGCGGCCTTCTGGACACCGTCCGACGGCAGAGCTAGATCATGCCCCTCATGATAGTGCGGCGCGCTCAGCCGCGGCTCGAATCCGTCGAAGATCAAGTCTCCGCGGATGTCAGCCGTATAGTTCAAACTTCCAAATCTGACCTGATGGCCAGGGGCGTAGCTTTCGATCTGCTCCATATGGCCAAGTGAATAGGCCCGCAGTGCAAAGCCGCCAAATACGAAGATCTGTCCGAGGAGAAAAGTCTCACCCTGGACCGCATCGTTGTTGATGATCGAAGAAGCCATCGGGCCTATAGGTGACGACACAGAGGAACTCTCAATGAAAGCACCAATGTCGGTGTCAAAACCGGCGGATCTCGGGTAGGGGGTCCCGAACCGTGCGTCTAGGCGGATGGTAACAGGAGACAAGGGACACAATGTTTTTACCCAGGTTCGGGCCCTCTTGATGGACGTAAAACCCTACTCCTGCTTGATTAATATTGATGATATGGGTAGTACAAGAGTAGATCTACCACGAGATCAGAGAGGCTAAACCCTAGAAGCTAGCCTATGGTATGATTGTTGTTCGTCCTACGGACTAAAAGCCCTCTGGTTTATATAGACACCGGAGAGGGCTAGGGTTACACAGAGTCGGTTACAATGGGAGGAGATCTACATATCCGTATTGCCAAGCTTGCCTTCCACGCCAAGGAAAGTCCCATCCGAACACGGGACGAAGTCTTCAATCTTGTATCTTCATAGTCCGGGAGTCCGGCCAAAGGTCATAGTCTGGCCATCCGGACACCCCATAATCCAGGACTCCCTCACAAGGGCTTGTTTATTTTGCCATGATCTTGGGTGAATAGAATAAAAGAATAAAAAGAATCAAAGAGTCCATATTGATCTTATTGAAAGTAACGACTTCACATAGAGAGAGTATGATGATTCAAATTTGTTGGGAGTTATCAAATATAGCTTCGGTCATCGTTGCAATTAATAGGAAGTAATAAGGAAAGAGAGGTTTCACATATAGATATATTATCATTGACATCTTTTATGATTGGGAGCACTCATTAAAATATGACATGCTAAAGAGTTGAGGTTGGACAAGGAAGACAATATGATGAGTTATGTTTTCTTATATCTAAGATAAAGTATGTTGTCATGGATCCTCTAACGTGTTGAGCTTGCCTTTCCCCCTCATGCTAGCCAAATTCTCAGCACCAAGTAGAAATACTACTTGTGCTTCCAATTACCCTTAAACCAGTTTTGCCATGAGAGTCCACCATATCTACCTATGGATTGAGTAAGATCCTTCAAGTAAGTTGTCATCAGTGCAAGCAATAAAAATTGCTCTCTAAATATGCATGACTTATTAGTGTGGAGAAAATAAGCTTTGTACGAACTTGTTGTGGACGTAATAAAAGCGACGGACTGCATAATAAATGTCCACATACAAGGGGCAATATAAAGTGACGATATTTTGCATTAAGATTTTGTGCATCAACCCTAAACGCGCATGACAACCTCTGCTTCCCTCTGCGAAGGGCCTATCTTTTATTATTAACATCTACCTTATGCAAGAGTCACGGTGATCTTCACCTTTCCTTTTTCATTTTATGCTTTGGCAAGCTCAGCATGTTGGAAAGAACGTGATATATATATATGTCTAATTGGATGTAGGGGAGCATGAATCATTATTGTTGACACTACCCTTGAGGTAAAAGGTTGTGGGGAAAAACTATAAGCCCCTATCTTTCTCTGTGTCCGATTAAAACTCCGTAACCACAAGTATCACGTGAGTGTTAGCAATTATGAAGGACTAAGTGATAGTTGAGTATGTGTACTTGCTTTTAAGCTCTGACATAGACTCTTTCCGATGTTATGATAAATTGCAATTGCTTCAATGACTGAGGTTATAATTTGTTGGTGCTCAATAAGGTTTCTGATTCATACTTTTTGCGTTGTGAGAAGATCATCACTTGAACATAAGTAATCATATGAAAAAATCTCTACATGTTGCTGTTATGGAAATAATCATGATGCCTTCATGCCCGTATCTAATTTTTATCGACGCCTCTACCTCTAAACATGAGGACATATTTATTGTTATCGGCTTTTCGCTTGAGGACAAGTGAGGTCTAAGCTTGGGGGAGTTGATACGTCCATTTTGCATCATGCTTTTATATCAATATTTATTGCATTATGGGCTGTTATTTCACGTTATGTCACAATACTTAAGGCTATTCTCTCTTATTTTACAAGGTTTACATGAAGAGGGAGAATGCCGGCAGCTGGAATCCTGGGCTGGAAAAGGAGCAAATATTGAAGGCCTATTCTGCGCAACTCCAAAAGTCCTGAAACTCCATGGAATATCTTAAAATAAATAAAGAAAAATCATCGCCAAAGATGAAGGCCAGGGGGCCCACACCCTGCTCACGAGGGTGCCCCCCCCTGGGGCGCGCCCCCTATCTCGTGGGCCCCCTGGTGGCTCTCCGACGCCCATCTTCTCCTATATGAAGTCTTTCGATGAGAAAAAAACCAGAGGCAACCTTTCGGGACGAGACTCCGCCGCCACGAGGCGGAACCTTGGCGGAACCAATCTAGGGCTCCTGCAGAGCTGTTCTGCCAGGGAAACTTCCCTCCGGGAGGGGGAAATCATCACCGACGCTCCTCTCATCGGGAGAGGGCAATCTCCATCAACATCTTCACCAGCACCATCTCATCTCCAAACCCTAGTTCATCTCTTGTATCCAATTCTTGTCTCCAAGTCCGGGATTGGTGCTAGTAGGTTGCTAGTAGTGTTGATTACTCCTCGTAGTTGATGCTAGTTGGTTTATTTGGTGGAAGATCATATGTTCAGATCCTTTATGCATATTATTACCCCTCTAATTATGAACATGAATATGCTTTGTGAGTAGTTACGTTTGTTCCTGAGGACAAGGGAGAAGTCTTGCTATTGGTAGTCATGTGAATTTGGTATTCGTTCGATATTTTGATAAGATGTATGTTGTCTAGCCTCTAGTGGTGTTATGTGAACGTCGACTACATAACACTTCACCATTATTTGGGCCTAGAGGAAGGCATTGGGAAGTAATAAGTAGATGATGGGTTGCTAGAGTGACAGAAGCTTAAACCCTAGTTTATGTGTTGCTTCGTAAGGGGCTGATTTGGATCCATATGTTTCATGCTATGGTTAGGTTTACCTTAATACTTTTGTTGTAGTTGTGGATGCTTGCAATAGAGGTTAATCATAAGTGGGATGCTTGTTCAAGTAAGAACAGCACCCAAGCACCGGTCCACCCACATATCAAATTATCAAAGTACCGAACGCGAATCATATGAGCATGATGAAAACTAGCTTGGCGATATTCCCATGTGTCCTCGGGAGCGTTTTTCCTATTATAAGAGTTTGTCCAGGCTTGTCGTTTGCTACAAAAAGGATTGGGCCACCTTGCTTCACTTTATTTACTTTTTTTACTTGTTGCTCGTTACAATTTATCTTATCACAAAACTATCTGTTACCACTTATTTCAGTACTTGTAGAGAATACCTTGCTGAAAACTGCTTATCATTTCCTTCGGCTCCTCGTTGGGTTCGACACTCTTACTTATCAAAAGGACTACGATAGATCCCCTATACTTGTGGGTCATCAGCGACCGACATGGTGCAGGCTCTGGCCCAGAATAAGTGCCCTGGCGACTACCCCCAGGACTTAACAGGTATGATCTGACCAGCTAAATCTTACCAATACCACTTGCAATGGCTATGTTTTGTACGGTTGATATATTAAGCATGTTCATGCCTTGTTTATTTCAGTACTGCACACTATGTGATGTTCAAGTATTAACTGTTCAGTTCAATTTCACCAATACCAGCAACGAACTTACAATACATGACTCAGGATATCACTAGAGATGCTTCCTATTTGCTATTTTTGGTGGATGCTAACCCTGTTGTACTTAACATGCCATTATCTGCTCTGGCAGCACCTGCCTTGCGATGTTTAACTCTGTCAATTGCATTTTTATCAGTACCAGTTTCAATGGCTATTAAGCCTGTCGCAATTAACAGTTGAATCCATTTTTAAACAGTTGTATTTCAATGGCTACAAACTTACAAAACATGACTTAGTATGTTGTTATAAGCCTGTTGCAATTAACAGTTGTATCCATTTTTTAATCTGTCCCTTTGCTACCATGCTAGTCTCCGCAATGAAGATATACTAGAGATGCTGCCCATTTGCTATTTTCGGTGGATGCTAACCCTGTTGTACTTAACATGCCTATCCATGTACTTACGCAGGGCCATAACGGGAGATGTTGTTTTTTGCCGTCGAGGTTAGCTGCATCCCATGTCTTACAGTATTTTACATCATTTGTGCAATTGCATCTTGGCTTCTAACATTTACTTGCTTCTTGTAGGTACACATGTTGAGGGCACTGATCCACGCTTCGACTCGGAGGAAGAGCTCGCCTCCGCCGCCGCAGACTTTGGGCGGGCTCTGGCCAAGATGAAGTACCCCAACAACTACCTCTCAGGACTTACCAAGTATGAACTCACCAGTTCAATCTTACCAATACCAGTTGCAATTAATAGATATGTTTTGTATGGTTGATGTCTTAAGCATCTTGTAGTAAACATGCCTAACACATTTTAGCTATTTTCCCTACCTTTTTAGACAACTGGGCCATTATCTGCTCTGGCAGCACCTGCCTTGTGATGTTTAACTCTGCCAACTGCATTTTTATCAATACCGTACTACTGCTGGATGCTGCTAATGTGACACTACGATTAGAGACCATTCGAGAAACTGTGTGCGATGCAATAATTGCAAACGGTGGTGTAAGAGAACTGTCAAAAATGTCCAAAATGTTTGAGATGACGGATGCATCAAACACGGTTCAGATTTTAGTTGCATCTGTGATAAAGGGCATACGGTTGATCCAGTAGAACTGTTTGCAATGAGGAAGAACAACAGAAACGGGCAGCCATATCAATGTGTGTGCAATATACGGCATACAATTCCCTCTGATGAACTGTGTGCTATTAGGGAATGCAACAAAAACGGTCAGCCAGATCAAGGTGTGTGTGATATATGGCATATGATTCACTCGGACAAACTGTTTTCGATTAGGCAAGAGAACAGAAATGGTTCATCTTAACAAGATGTGTGTGATATGCGGCATTTGCGATCAGCCAAAAGAACACAAACGATTCGTCTAAACCAGATGTGTGTGATACACAGCAAACAGCCCACTCAGATGAACTGTTTGCGATGAGAAATTATAACACAGATGGTTACTATAGTAAGTTCGTGTCTATTCTGTTCGTACAAAAAACTTTGAAAAATGCAAACTAGTTGCTTGCGTATAAACAATTATCAAAAAGTAATGAGATAGACCTTCTTCAAGCCAATCAACATGTGTTCAAAAAACAAAAAATGTCAAAAATTACAAAACAAAGACCTCGATATCAACTAGATGGGATGGGTCACTACAAAGGTTTATTATAATAAACTTTTGTAGTTACCCATCGAACTAGTTAATATGGAGTCCACTTCCCATCCGGTCGCCCATCTCATGACTACTCTATCCTCAGCACAGTTAACTTGGGAGTTATATTAGATGAGCTATCGGTAGGGAAGCTGGTCCTTGCTGCTATAAATCCCTCTTTGCAGCCTTTATTGCGCAACACAACGGAAATGGTTCAACTGAACAATATGTGTGTGATACGCGGCAAACAGGTCCGTGATCAGAAATGTGTGCGAAGACCAATAATAACACAGATGATTGCTGCTAATAAGCTGTGTGATTTGCTCTGTCTACAGAAGAATAACATGTGTGTATATATATAACTGAAATAAACATCCAATAACATAAGTGACTATACAGATCATTCGCGCACACCTCAATAAACAATTGCATGCATTCTAAAGTAGGAGAAACAATCGTCTAGTCATCTACTTCTTGTGACGCTCCCGTCATTGCTCTGTGGCTCGGTCCCTCGGCTGGGTCGTTGATGAGGAACATGAAAATATAATCATATGTCAAATCTGTTTGGCTACTTCTAGATACTTCTGTTGTGGTCTAGTATTTCTTTTCTTTTCTTTATCCTACCTATTGTTTTGTAGAGTCTTCTAGTTGTGAGTAGCTATGAGTAGAATGGTGAACCTTCAATAATGTTTCTAGAGTATTCCAGCTCTAAGTAGAAGTATGTGAAGGCTTCCCAAAGCCCTATAAATAGAGGTCCTCACCTCTACTTTGTACCCAGACTAGGTACCCCTACCAATAATAGAACTTGTTGTTCTTATCTAAGATCTTGGAGTAGATCTTGTGCCCTAGGAGTTCTGGATTGAACTCTTGCTGCCCTATCAGCCTACATTCGCCTCTAGAGCGATACCTAGCGTAGCACGTTGAAGTTGTTCCTTCAACACTTGTGTTGTACACATTGTAGCAGCAAGGTGGAGTTGCTCCTCCACAACCTTTGTGCTAATTTAGGTGGAATCAGAGCCCCGTTGACCCATACTAGTTCTTGTTGTCCTCTTCGAGAGCAAGCTGCAGCAAGCAATGGAGCAATTGGAGAAGAGCATGGCTGCTGCAGAACAACAAATCAAAGAGCTGTGTGAAGATCTTAATCGGAGATTTGATCAGCTGGTTGAGATGATAAGAAAGGGTGTTCCCCCTGCTATGAATGAAGGAGATTCATCTAAAGAAGAAGATGTTCATCAAAGAAGGAGATGTAATCTTGGAGCAAGACCGCCACAACAATGTGTTGTTTAACGTGATTCAAGAAGGCCAATTTATGTTGAAACTTCTGAAGGTGAAGAATATGATGAAGCCCTTGAAGAAGCTGATCTCTATGCATATCGTAGAGTACCCAACCCGACATATGCAAGGAATACATACAAGGTGAAAGCTAAGATCCCAACTTTTAATGGAAATGTTGATATTGAAGGGTGCCTAGATTGGTTATATGAAGTGGAGACTTTCTTTGAGGTCATGGAGGTTCTGGAAGACCGTAGAGTTCCTTTGGTCGCATACAAGCTGAAAGGAGGAGCCGGTGCATGGTGGCATCGCATTCAAGAAGAGCGCAGGCTGAGAGGAGAACCTCGTGTGAGAACTTGGCGGCAAATGGAAAGTCTCTTGAAAGGGAGATTTTTGCCCGCTAATTATGACCAGATTCTATTTATCCAATTTCAAAATTGTGCTCAAGGAAATAGTACTGTTTCAGATTACACTAAGGAATTTCTAAGGCTACAAGTGAGGTGCAACCTTGCTGAAACTGAAGATCAACAAGTTGCAAGGTACATCAATGGTCTCAATGATGCTACTCAAGATCGATTAATGATGCAACAAATCTGGTCCGTTGATCAAGCACAAGCTCTAGCCTTAAAGGTTGAGAGATTGTGAGGACAAGAAAGGCAACTAAGGCTCCATATCCTCATACCGAAGGCTCGTCTAGGAGTCAGCCTAATAGAGTGGAAGAAAAGACCGCTCCACCTAAGGCAAAACGACCCATCCAGAAGCAAACTAGAGGCAAGGGTAAGTCCAATGAAGGCCCAAAATGCTATAAATGTGGTGAAGAGGGACACATATCCAGTGGTTGCCCACTAAGGAAATTTGTTAACACAACTATCCTTGATGGTGAAGACGATGAGGAAGAATATGAATCTGAAGATATAGAGGGGCAAGAGGTTTGTCAAGAAGAAGGTGAAGAGGTGGTATGTGTGATCCAGTGTCTCCTATGTTCCACACCACAACCTGACAACACACAACGGAAGAAAATATTTGAGAGCAAATGCATGGTGAAAGGCAAGGTATGCAAATTAGTGATTGATAGTTGCAGTTGCGAGAATCTTATCTCCCAGAAGTTGGTGAACCATTTAAAGCTTGATATTCATGATCATCTGAACCCCTACACTATTGGGTGGATCAAATAAGGAGTGAATATGAGGATCACCAAACAATGCAACCTACCACTTCTTTGGGCAAGCATTATCTCCCGAATGTGTTGTGTGATGTGGTTGACATGGATGCCAGCCATGTTCTTCTTGGGAGACCTTGGCAATTTGATGTGGATACTACACACAAGGGCAAGGAAAATTCTTACTCTTTCATTTGGAACAAGAGAAAGATCATTATTTTACCAAACAAAACCAAAGGTAATAACTCTGAGGAGGAGAAAACTATGTTAACTATCTCCCATACCTCTCATGAGTTTATGGAAGACTTGAAGGAGGCAGATTTGTGTGTTGCACTTGTTGTAAAAGGAGAAGAGCACCTGACTGTTGAAATTCCAGCAAAGTTACGTGGCTTATTGGCAGAATTTCAGCCACAAGGCTTGCCACCGATGAGAGGAATTCAACATAGAACTGACTTAATTCTGGTAGCAAGTCTTCCTAATCTTCCACACTATCGAATGAGCCCAAAGGAGCATGATATATTGAAGGAGAAAGTGGAGGAATTGCTGCAAAAGGGGCACATCCGAGAAAGTATTAGCCCATGTGTTGTACCAGCACTGCTCGCGCCTAAGAAAGATGGACCTTGGCGCATGTGTACGAACAATAGAGCCATTAACAAGATCACTGTAAGGTATAGTTTCCCTATTCCCCGTCTGGATGATATGTTGGATCAGCTTAGTGGAGCAAGAGTGCTCACAAAGCTGGATTTAAGAAGTGGATATCATCAAATCCGTATCAGACCCGGGGATGAATGGAAAACAGCCTTCAAGACAAAAGAAGGGTTGTTTGAATGGCTAGTCATGCCATTTGGACTCTCAAATGCACCAAGTACCTTTATGTGCTTAATGAATCAAGTCCTTCGACCCTTCTTGTCCCACTTTGTTGTGGTCTATTTTGATGACATCTTGATCTATAGCAAGGATGAGGATGAACACTTTGATCACATTCCGAAGGTGCTAGAAGTACTAAGGGAAAATGAGCTCTACGTCAACTCGAAGAAATGTGTTTTCCTGCAAACACAACTTCTTTTCCTAGGATTTGTCATAACATGTGATGGTATTCGTGTTGATGATTCTAAGGTTGAAGCAATCCGAGAATGGCCAACTCCTAAGACCATTTCTGAGGTAAGAAGTTTTCATTGCCTTGCAACTTTCTATAGGCAATTTGTGAAGAATTTCAGCACTATCATGGCACCTATTACCGAGTGTTTGAAAAAAGGAAAGTTCCAATGGACAGAAGCAGCTGAAGCTAGTTTCAATGAGATTAAACAAAAACTATCACAAGCTCATGTCTTGGTGATACCTGATTTCAACAAGACTTTTGAGTTGGAGTGTGATGCAAATGGAGTAGGCATTGGAGTTGTCCTATCTCAAGAAAGGAAACCCATTGCTTTCTTTAGTGAGAAGTTAAGTGAAGCAAGATAGAAGTGGAGTACCTATTAGCAAGAATTATATGCCGTTTTCAGAGCGTTGAAAACTTGGGAAGTATATTTGCTGCCTAAAGAGTTCATTGTTTATAGCGACCATCAATCCTTGAAGCATTTTAGAAATCAAAAGCATGTTGACCGCATGCTAGCAAGATGGGCAGCATATCTGGAGAGGTTTAACTATCTCATCGTGCATAAATCTGGAATAACTAACAAAGTGGCCGATGCTTTAAGTCGTTGTGCATGCCTCTTGACTTCTTTTGAAGCTGAACTTCCGGACATGGATCAAATAAACGAGTTGTATGAGGGTGACGAAGACTTTGGCCATGTTTGGGTAAAGCACGCAAGGGGCCAACCATTAGGTGATGACTATTTGATGCAAGATGGATATCTCTTAAAAATGATTGTTTTTGCATTCCAAGAAGTCCTCTACATGACAAGCTGGTTAGAGAGCTCCATTCAAGTGATCTTAGTGGCCATGTTGGACGGGACAAGACTATCGCTAGCCTGGAAGCTTGCTACTTTTGGCCACAACTAAAAAGAGATGCTGGAAAGTTTGTTCAGTGACGCCCAATATGTCAAACCTGCAAAGGCCAAGTCCAGAACACAGGGTTATACATGCCTTTGCCTGTTCCTGGACTTTGTCTATGGACTTGGCGAAGATAACTCGAGGGTGAGTTCCAAACAACCAGGGGAGAATGATGAAGAACATGAAAATATAGTCATATGTCAAATCTGTTTGGCTACTCCTAGATACTTCTATTGTGGTCTAGTATTTCTTTTATTTTCTTTATCCTACCTACTGTTTTCTAGAGTCTTTTAGTTGTGAGTAGCTATGAGTAGAATGGTGAACCTTAAATAATGTTTCTAGAGTATTCCAGCTATAAGTAGAAGTATGTGAAGGCTTCCCAAAGCCCTATAAATAGAGGTCCTCACCTCTACTTTGTACCTAGACTAGGTACCCCTACCTATAATAGAACTTGTTATTCTTATCTAAAATCTTGGAGTATATCTTGTACCCTAGGAGTTCTGGATTGAACTCTTGCTGCCCTATCAGCCTACGTACGCCTCTAGAGCGATATTTAGCGCATCACGTTGAAGTTGTTCCTTTAACACTTGAGCTGTACACATTGTAGCAGCAAGGTGGAGTTGCTCCTCCACAACCTTTGTGCTGCTTCAGTCGTGAACAAGACACTTCCTCATGTCAACGATCCACCTGTACATCTTGTAGCTTGTGTATGTGTCATTGGTCGTGTACTTGACATGTTCTTCATCCAGTCTCTCATGCCAAACACGGTGCCAGGTGTCCTTGTCCTTGTTGCTCTCATCCTTCATCTTCATGTAGTAGGGGTCGATGATGGCCGAGGCGAGGTCACCCAGGGAGTTCAATTTGTTCTTGGCACTGCCCCAGACCTTGTAGTGGTCCTGGATGTTGACAAGATTCAGGCATTTCAAGCCTGAAACCTTGAGAGTTTTTAGATCGTTGGTGGTGTCCACCGCAGTGTTCTTGTAGTCGGAGCTGTTGATAAAACTGGAGAAACGCTCGCAAGGCCTTGTGGCCAGGTGGTAGTGGTAGACGAGGACATCATGTCGCACGCACAACTGGGCGATGACAACCTTCTGATCGTGCCCGACACGACCAATGGTGTACTCGACGTTGAAGCCGACCACTTGGTACTTGTCCTCGGCAAGGAACTGCTCCATAGTTTGGATGGAGCTCTCCAACGACACCGGATCGTTCGTGTACACCACCGAGAGGGCCTTCCCCCTCACATGGGTGTCCACTACGTGATGCGTGGTGAACTGCCCGCCGTTGTCGTCGTCGTCCGCTGAGAGAGCCATTGGAGCCACGGGGATCGCCATTGGAACCGCTGGATGTCCTCTCTGTATGTGTCATCGCAGAGGTGCTTATTGTGTCGTGTGACGCGAGAGATGAAGGTAAATGGCCGCATGAATAAATGGGGGCCGCGCGGCCTGGATTCTTGGCGTGTCCGCATGGCAGTTTTTGCATCGGGTAACTGCATTGTGGAGCCGCGGCCGGCGCAACTGCATGAACACGAACGTGAGTGATCATGTGCCGGCCCCAAACACTGGCAGCGCGCATGCAGGGACGAGGGCAGAGCACCCGGAGGGACGCGAGAGGGAAGAGCGCGTGCGGCGGGACGCAAGCAGAGCGCGCCGCTGCTGCCTCAACCGCAAGCAATCACACACATAGAGCAGTCGAACATGCAGGAAATGGTCGCCTACAAGCCGGCCGACAGTTGCGTCGATGCGTAGAGAGTGGCCGTGTGCTACTACCTCCGTCTTGGTCTATAGTCCCCTTTATATTATGTGTCGTACTTTGCCCTCAAATTTAACCAACAAAATGTTAATGCATGTTATAAAAATTATATAATTGGAAACTATGTTCAAATACGAATCCAATTATATAATCTTTGGCAACATGCTTTCGTATTTTATTAGCTAAATCCTACTTATAAACCAGGATGGGTGTATAGTAGGTAATTCAATCGCAAACATTTTTTTATTAACCGTATGTGTAAGTGGCCTTTCGTCCTCCTCTCGCACGTCTTGTCACCCCGCTGCCGCAGACGGCTTACAGCGCAAGCTTGTGCAGCGCGCGAGAGCGTTCTTTTGGCCAAACGGTGGCGCCAATGAATCGTTGCTGAGCCCGTTCCCGCGCAAGCTTCCCGCCCGACTGGGTGAAATCCCCCAAAAACCTAGTGCTTACCGGCCTGCTATAAAAACCCTCACGGCCGGCGAGTCCTGCGTCGCATTTTCCCCTCCCTCCCTGTAGTTCATCTCGTCTACTTCTCCTACAATCGCCAATGGCACCGGTCCGTCGTGGTCGCTCAGCCACTCCGCCGTCATCAAACGACAGCTCTAGCTGGGAGGCTACACCGTGGCGGCAGCGTAGTCCCCGACGTAGTGTAGTGCGTGTGGCGTCCTTGTTGGGTTTGCGTGGAACACCCACCACACGCTCAGCCGCTGGTGCCCGTCGGACGCCATTGCCGCCACACCATACTCTAAAGCCAGGGCCATCGCCCGCTCCATCGCCGCGGCCCGAAGGTGGGAGGTGGTCATCATGGTCGCCACCCCACTATCGGCCACCATGGCCATCACCCACTCCGCCATCGCGTCCCAAAGGCGGGAGGTGGTGGTCATGGCCGCCACCCCATCGTTGGCCGCCCTGGCCGCCAGCCCACCATCGACTGTCGGGGTCATCACCCGCTCCGCCACTGCCGCCCGAAGGCGGAATGCAGAGGTGGATGTCGGCACATGTGTCAGCGACCTTGCACGCTAATCCAAGTTCCTGTGGGAGGAGGAGAAGCGCCTTGTCGAGCATGCAAAGAGCCTTACCGCCACCATGGCCACGGCACACGCCACCTCAAAGGCGAGGAATCAGGAGATCTATGAGGAGAACCACCACTTTGAGAGGGATCGTATGGAGCGGTAGTGGGCGTTCGAGCTGGCGAGCGTCGCCGAACGTGCACCAGCGGCAGGCACTGTATTACATTTGTCCAGCTCGTTAGTAGGCTCCTCCTTCTCTGCCTCTTATTGAGCGCGCTCAGCAGAGGAGAGGCTGCCGGAAGTAGTACAAAGCCCCTCCGTAGTAGAAGTAGTATTTAGGGGCTATTTTGTTCAGTTCATCTGACTATAGATGTGGTGGAACTATACAACATACTTAAAATTATCTAGTATATAAAGTAGAACTAGCTATTTCAGTACGTGGTTGGCAACAATTGGGGAAAAGTTTGGTCGGTTCAGCTGTTGAGTTGAAACATTAGTGATTTTTAGCTGCATATTTTGACAAATCGCAGTGTTACAAGGTTGACAAATGGCAATGTTACTAGATCAACAAATGTCAATCTTTCAAGTTTGACAAATGGCAACATACCCAATATGACAGATGCAAATCTTACCAAATTGTTTGTAAGTGGTTGCACATGGGTCATCCAAAACAACCGTTTGCATTGAAGAGATGCACAAATCCTGCAATCGCTTTGCATACGGGTGTCTATCTAAAACGTTTGTGATCAAGAGCTGCACAAATCCTGCTCGTCACATTTTCCCTTGGCTTCCTGGGGAAGCTATCAGTTTGCATACAAGTGTTCTAACTAAAATGTTTGCGATCGAGATACAGTATTAAACCCAAGAAAAAAAATACTATTTCCAGCTGTGGCGGAGGCAGCGTGTCGCGCCGTCCTTGTTGTTGTCGTCCTCCGAGACGCCGTTGTTGAAGTCTTCAAGGCATCTCGGGATGTTCTTCACTTGTAAATCAAACATCATGTTGTCGCGCGATCGACAGGTGGGGCGCGGGAGGACGGCAGCTAGCGGCGCTGAGGGGTAGCGATCGACAGCGGTGTCCCTGCTACCTCTTGAGCTTGCGTTGGTTTTCCCTTGAAGAGGAAAGGGTGATGCAGCAAAGTAGTGTAAGTATTTCCCTCAGTTTTGAGAACCAAGGTATCAATCCAGTAGGAGACAACGCACAAGTCACCGAATACCTGCACAAACAATCAAGAACTTGCAACTAACGCGATAAAGTGGTTGTCAATCCCTTCACGGTCACTCGCAAAAGTGAAAACTGATAGAGATAATAAAGTAAATATTTTGGGTATTTTTGTTGTATAGATTGGAAAGTAAAGATCGCAAAATAGTAAACGAGATTCAACAATATGGAAAAGAGATGCAATATAATGGAAAAGAGACCCGGGGGCCATAGGTTTCACTAGTGGCTTCTCTCGAGATAGCATGTATTACGGTGGGTGAACAAATTACTGCCGAGCAATTGATAGAAAAGCGCATAATTATGATGACATCTAAGGCAATGATCATGAACATAGGCATCACGTCCGTGTCAAGTAGATCAACTCCTGCCTGCATCTACTACTATTACTCCACACATCGACCGCTATCCAGCATGCATCTAGAGCATTAAGTTCATAAGAATGGAGTAATGCATTAAGCAAGATGACATGATTTAGAGGGATAAAATCAAGCAATATGATAGAAACCCCATCTTGTTATCCTTGATGGCAACAATACAATACGTGCCTTGCTGCCCCTACTGTCACTAGGACAGGACACTGCAAGATTGAACCCAAAGCTAAGCACTTATCCCATGGCAAGAAAGATCAATCTAGTTGGCCAAACTAAACCAATAATTTGAAGAGTCTTGCGAAGATATGAAATCATGCATATAAGAATTCAGAGAAGAACCAAATAATATTCATAGATAATCTTGTTCATAAATCCACAATTCATCGGATCTCGGCAAGCAGACCGCAAAAGAATATTACATCGAATAGATCTCCAAGAACATCGAGGAGAACTTTGTATTGAGAATCAAAGAGAGAGAAGAAGCCATCTAGCTAATAACTATCGACCTGAAGGTCTGTGGTAAACTACTCGTGCTTCATCGAAGAGGCAATGGTGTTGATGTATAAGCCCTCCATGATCGATTCCCCCTCCGGCAGATTGCCGAAAAAGGCCCTAAGATGGGATCCCACGGGTACAAAAGGTTGCGGTGGTGGAAAAGTGGTTTCGTGGCTCCCCCTGATGTTTTTAGGGTATAAGAGTATATATAGGCGAAAGAACTAGGTTGGTGGAGCTACGAGCGGCCCACGAGGGTGGGGGCACGCCTACCCCATGGGCGCGCCCTCCTGCCTTGTGGACGCCTCTTTGTGTCTTTGACTTCAACTCCAAGTATTCTGGTTTGCTTTCGGTCCAAGAAAGATCATCGCGAATGTTTCATTCCGTTTGGACTCCATTTGGTATTCCTTTTCTGCAAAACTCTAAAATAGGTAACAAAAACCAGAAACAGGCACTGGGCCTCCAGTTAATAGGTTAGTCCCAAAAAATAATATAAAAGAGCATATTAAAGCCATTAAACATCCAAAACATATAGTATAATACTCCCTCCGTTCCTAGATATAGGGTGTATAGTTTTTGGCACGGAAATTAAAGAACACACATGGAGGAAAAAATTCACAAGTTTTGGGCGAGATTACACCTGACTAATTGACATGAGGAAATAGAGGAGCTTTCCCGATATAAGGAAATGTGATCAAATCCCTAAAAAAATTATCCAAACGAGTGGTGCAATGCAATACACCTTATATTTCGGACTTTTTCTCAAAAATCTATACACCTTATATCAAGGAACGGAGGGAGTAGCATGGAACAATCAAAAATTATGGATACGTTGGAGATGTATCAAGCATCCCCAAGCTTAATTCCTGCTCGTCCTCGAGTAGGTAAATGATAAAAACAGAATTTTTGATGTGGAATGCTACCTAACATATTTATCAATGTAATTTTCTTTATTATGGCACGAATGTTCAGATCCGAAAGATTCAAGACAAAAGTTTAATATTGACATAAAAATAATAATACTTCAATCATACTAACAAAGCAATCATGTCTTCTCAAAATAACATGGCCAAAGAGAGTTATCCCTACAAAATCATATAGTCAGGCTATGCTCTATCTTCATCACACAAAATATTTAAATCATGCACAACCCCGGTTTCAGCCAAGCAATTGTTTCATACTTTAGTATTTTCAAACTTTTTCAATCTTCACACAATACATGAGCGTGAGCCATGGACATAGCACTATAGTTGGAATAGAATGGTGGTTGTGGAGAAGACCAAAAGGAGAAGATAGTCTCACATGAACTAGGCGTATCAACGGGCTATGAAGATGCCCATCAATAGATATCAATGTGAGTGAGTAGGGATTGCCATGCAACGGATGCACTAGAGCTATAAGTGTATGAAATCTCAAAAAGAAACTAAGTGGGTGTGCATCCAACTTGCTTGCTCACGAAGACCTAGGGCAATTTGAGGAAGCCCATCATTCGAATATACAAGCCAAGTTCTATAATGAAAATTTCCCACTACTATATGAAAGTGACAACATAGGAGACTCTCTATCATGAATATCATGGTGCTACTTTGAAGCACAAATGTGGAAAAAGGATAGTAGCATTGCCCCTGCTCTCTTTTTCTCTCATTTTTTTATTTGGGCCTTCTTTTATTTAGTCCGGAGTCTCATCCTGACTTGTGGGGGAATCATAGTCTCCATCATCCTTTCCTCACATGGGACAATGCTCTAATAATGAAGATCATCACACTTTTATTTACTTACAACTCAAGAATTACAACTCGATACTTAGAACAAAGTATGACTCTATGTGAATGACTACGACGGTTACCGGGATGTGCAATGATTCAGGAGCGACATGTATGAAAAAGAACGGTGGCTTTGCCACAAATACGATGTCAACTACATGATCATGCAAGGCAATATGACAATGATGGAGCGTGTCATAATAAACGGAACAGTGGAAAGTTGCATGGAAATATATCTCGAAATGGCTATGGAAATACCATAATAGGTAGGTATGGTGGCTGTTTTGAGGAAGGTATATGGTGGGTGTATGATACCGGCAAAAGTTGCGCGGTACTAGAGAGGCTAGCAATGGTGGAAGGGTGAGAGTGCGTATAATCCATGGACTCAACATTAGTCATAAAGAACTCACATACTTATTGCAAAAATCTATTAGTTATCAAAATAAAGTACTACACGCATGCTCCTAGGGAAGGGTTGGTAGGAGTTAACCATCACGCGATCCCGACCTCCACACATAAGGAAGGCAATCAATAAATAAATCATTCTCCAACTTCATCACATAATGGTTCACCATATGTGCATGCTACGGGAATCACAAACTTTAACACAAGTATCTCTCAAATTCACAATTACTCCACTAAAATGTCTCTAATAGCACCATCTTCATATCTCAAAACAATCATAAAGAATCAAACTTCTCATAGTATTCAATACACTTTATATGAAAGTTTTTATTATACCCACCTTGGATGCCCATCATATTAGGACTAATTTTGTAACCTAAGAAAATTACCATGTTGTTCTAAAATACTCTCAAAATAATATAAGTGAAGCATGAGAAATCAAAAATTTCTATAAAATAAAACCACCATCGTGCTCTAAAAAGATATAAGTGAAGCACGAGAGCAATATTGTCTAGCTCAAAAGATATAAGTGAAGCACATAGAATATTCTAATAAATTCCGATTCATGTGTGTCTCTCCCAAAAGGTGTGTACATAAAGCATGACTGTGGTAAAATAAAAAGAAAAGACTCAAATCATACAAGACGCTCCAAGCAAAACGCATATCATGTGGTGAATAAAAATATAGCCTCAAGTAAAGTTACCGATAGACGAAGACGAAAGAGGGGATGCCTTCCGGGGCATCTCCAAGCTTAGGCTTTTGGTTTTCCTTGAATTTTACCTTGGGGTGCCTTGGGAATCCCCAATCTTAGGCTCTTTTCACTCCTTATTCCCAAATCCGTCAAATCTTTACCCAAAACTTGAAAACTTCACAACACGAAACTTCAACAGAAAATCTCATGAGCTCCGTTAGTATAAGAAAATAAACCACCACTTTAAGGTACTGTAATGAACTCATTCTTTATTTATATTTGTGTTAAACCTACTGTATTCCAACTTATCTATGGTTCATACCCCCCGCCCCCCGATACTACTCATAGATTTATCAAAATAAGCAAACAACATGCGAAAAACAGAATCTGTCAAAAACAGAACAGTCTGTAGCAATCTGTGACTTTCGAATACTTATGTAACTCCAAAAATTCTTAAATAAAGTTTTGTACGTGAGGAATTTGTCTATTAATCATCTTCAAAAAGAATCAACCTAAAATCACTCTTCTGTAGAAAATTACAGCTATTCTCGTGAGCGCAAAAGTTTCTGTTTTTTACAGCAAGATCGCAAAGACTTCACCCAAGTCTTCCCAAAGGTTCTACTTGGCACAAACACTAATTAAAAAGTAAAACCACATATAAACACAATCTAGATGAATTATTTATTCCTAAACAGTAGCAAAAAGCTAATAACAAAAATAAAATTGTGTTGCCTCCCAACAAGCGCTATCGTTTAACGCCCCTAGCTAGGCATAAAAGTAAGAATATATCTAAGTATTGCCATCTTTGGTATGCAATCCATAAGTGGATATCATAATATATTCATAAGGAAATTCATTTTTATTCCTAGGAAAGTGTTCCATGCCTTTCCTTAACAGAAATTGGAATCTAATATTTCCTTCTTTCATATCAATAATTGCACCAATCGTTCTAAGGAAAGGTCTACCAAGAATAATAGCACATGTAGGATTGCAATCTATATCAAGAACAATGAAATCTTTGGGCACATAATTCCTATTTGCAACAATAATATAATCATTAATTCTTCCCATAGGTTTCATAATGGTGGGATCCGCAAGATGCAAATTCAAAGAACACTCGTCAAATTCATGGAAACCTAGCACATCACACAAAGTTTTTGGAATCATGGAAACACTAGCACCCAAATCACACAAAGCATAGCATTCATAATCTTTAATGTTAATCTTAATAGTAGGTTCCCACTCATCATAAAGTTTTCTAGGGATAGAAACTTCTAGTTCAAGCTTTTCTTCATAAGATTGTATCAATGCATCAAAGATATGTTTAGTAAAAGCTTTATTTTAATTATAAGCATGAGGAGAATTTAACACGGATTGCAAAAAGGAAATACTATCTATCAAAGAACAATTCTCATAATTAAATCCCTTGAAATCCAAAATAGTGGGTTCATTGCTATTTAAAGTTTTAACCTCTTCAATCCCACTTTTATCAATTTTTGCATCTAGATCTAAAAACTCTGAATCATTGGGATGCCTTTTAACTTAAGTTGACTCATCTCCAGTCCTATATTTATCAAGATTCATATTGGAAAACAAAGATTTAATAGTAGTCACACCAATCCCTTTTAGATCTTCATCATTATTAGCATGAAAACTAGAAGAACATGCTTTCACAAACCAATCTTTTTTTGCATGCATCCTAGCAGTTCTTTCTTTGCACTCATCAATTGAAATTCTCATGGCTTTGAGAGACTCACTGATATCATGCTTAGGTGGAATAGATCTAAGTTTCAAAGAATCAACATCAAGAGAAATTCTATCCACGTTCCTAGCCAACTCATCAATCTTAAGCAACTTTTCTTCAATCAAAGCATGAAAATTCTTTTGCAAACTCATAAATTCTTTAATACTATTCTCAAAATCAGAGGGCAACTTATTAAAATTTCCATAAGAGTTGTTGTAGGAATTACCATAAATATTAGAGGAATTACTAGGAAACGGCCTAGGATTAAAATTTCCTCTATATGCTTTGTTACCAAATTGTTCCTACCAAAAAAATTCACATCCATAGATTCATTATTATTCTCAATCAAAGTAGTCAAAGGCATATCATTAGGATCAGAAGAAGCACTGTTATTAGCAAACAATTTCATAAGTTCATCCATCTTTCCACTCAAAACATTAATCTCTTCAATCGCATGAACTTTTTTGCTAGTGGATCTTTCAGTGTGCCATTGAGAATAATTAACCATAATATTATCTAGGAGTTTAGTAGCTTCTCCTAAAGTGATTTCCATAAAAGTGCCTCCCGCGACTGAATCTAAAAGATTTCTAGAAGCAAAATTCAATCCGACATAAATTTTTTGTATAATCATCCACAAATTCAAACCATGTGTAGGGCAATTACGTATCCTTAATTTCATCCTCTCCCAAGCTTGTGCAACATGCTCATGATCAAGTTGCTTAAAATTCATTATATTGTTCCTAAGGGAGATGATCTTAGCGGGAGGAAAATACTTAGAGGTAAAAGCATCTTTGCACTTATTCCATGAATCAAGACTATTTTTAGCCAAAGATGAGAACCAAGTTTTAGCACGATCTCTAAGTGAAAACAGAAATAGCTTCAATTTAAAAATATCCTTATCCACATCTTTCTTCTTTTGCATATCACACAAAACAACGAAGTTGTTTAGATGGATTGCGGCATCTTCACTAGGAAGGCCCGAAAATTGATCTTTCATAACAAGATTCAACAAAGCGTTAATAATTTCACAAGATTCAGCATCGGTAGTAGGTGCAATCGGAGTGCTAATAAAATCATTATTGTTGGTATTGGAAAAGTCACACAATTTAGTATTATCTTGAGCCATTGTGACAAGCAATCAATCCAACACACAAGCACACAAGAAGCAAGAGAAAAGAAACGAATGGAAGAGGGGCGAAGAAAAGGCAAAGGTTTTTGAAAATCGTTTTAGAAGTGGGGGAGAGGAAAATGAGAGGTGAATGGAAAATAATGTAATGCAAGCGAGAAGAGTTTATGATGGGTACTTGGTATGGCTTGAATTGGCGTAGATCTCCCCGGCAACGGCGCTAGAAATCCTTCTTGCTACCTCTTGAGCTTGTGTTGGTTTTCCCTTGAAAAGGAAAGGGTGATGCAGCAAAGTAGCATAAGTATTTCCCTCAGTTTTGAGAACCAAGGTATCAATCCAGTAGGAGACGATGCACAAGTGACTGAATACCTACACAAACAATCAAGAACTTGCAACCAACGTGATAAAGGGGTTGTCAATCCCTTCATGGTCACTCGCAAAAGTGAAAACTGATATAGATAATAAAGTAAATATTTTGGTATTTTTGTTGTATAGATTGGAAAGTAAAGATTGCAAAATAGTAAACGCGATTCAATAATATGGAAAATAGATGCAATATAATGGAAAAGAGACCCGGGGGGCATAGGTTTCACTAGTGGCTTCTCTCGAGATAGCATGTATTAAGGTGGGTGAACAAATTACTGTCGAGCAATTGATGGCAAAGCGCATAGTTATGATGACATCTAAGGCAATGATCATGAACATAGGCAACACGTCCATGTCAAGTAGACCGACTCCTGCCTGCATCTACTACGATTACTCCACACATTGACTGCTATCCAGCATACATCTAGAGTATTAAGTTCATCAGAACGGAGTAACGCATTAAGCAAGATAACATGATGTAGAGGGATAAACTCAAGCAATATGATATAAACCCCATCTTGTTATCATCGATGTCAACAATACAATAGCTGCCTTGCTACCCTACTGTCACTGGGAAAGGACACCGCAAGATTGAACCCAAAGCTAAGCACTTCTCCCATGGCAAGAAAGATCAATCTAGTAGGCCAAACTAAACCGATAATTCGAAGAGAATAGCAAATATATCAAATCATGCATATAAGAATTCAGAGAAGAACCAAATAATATTCATAGATAATCTTGTTCATAAATCCACAATTCATCGGATCTCGGCAAACACACCACAAAAGAATATTACATCGAATAGATCTCCAAGAACATCGAGGAGAACTTTGTATTGAGAATCAAAGAGAGCGAACAAGCCATCTAGCTAATAACTATGGACCCGAAGGTATGTGGTAAACTACTCACGCTTCATTGAAGAGGCAATGGTGTTGATGTAGAAGCCCTCCGTGATCGATTCCCCCTCCGACAGATCGCTGGAAAAGGCCCCAAGATGGGATCTCACGGGTACAAAAGGTTGCGATGGTGGAAAAGTGGTTTCGTGGCTCCCTAGATGTTTTTAGGGTATAAGAGTATACATAGGCAAAAGAACTAGGTCGGTGGAGCTACAAGGGGCCCACGAGGGTGGGGGCGCGCCTACCCCCTATGCGCACCCTCCTGCCTCATGGATGCCTCGTTGCGTCTCTAACTTCAACTCCAAGTCTTCTGGTTTGCTTTCGGTCCAAGAAAGATCATCGTGAAGGTTTCATTCTGTTTGGACTCCGTTTGGTATTCCTTGCTGCAAAACTCTAAAATGGGCAAAAAACAGAAACTGGCACTAGGCCTCCGGTTAATAGGTTAGTCCCAAAAAATAATATAAAAGAGCATATTAAAACCCATTAAACATCCAAAATAGATAATATAATAGCATGGAACAATAAAAAATTATAGATACGTTGGAGACATATCAGTCCCATGCCGCTGAGAGGGGCGCGCGCATGGGCACGGGCGCGGTGGGTGCAGCCAAACGCACGGGTACCGGCGCCACAATGTGTGGAGGGGCGCGCATGGGCACGGGCGCTGGCGTTGGGACTGGCATGTACACGAGCTCGCGCGGGTCCGCGGAGACCTCGGTGACGCCCGTGGCTTCCAGCTTTGCGGTAGTGCTCGGCGACCAGCCTGTCAATGCTACGGGGATGGTCGCTAGCGCGAGCGCGGGGATGGGAGCTTGGACGGGAGCGAGGGAAGCAATAGCCGCGGCCAACTCGTTCTGGGCCATGTCCATGAGGCCCCATTCATCCTTATTTTCTATCTCCTCCGGCTCAGAGTCGACTTCACCAAACTTGAAGACTAGTGGCAGATGATTCTTCTGCGCCATGGCGTTGGTGGAGGTCTACGGGAGGGAGGGGAATGGGAGGCGAACAATAAGGCAGACCGTAGAACAAAGACACGTGGTGTCACATGAATGTTTAACATAACGCACACGATTTGAATTATACAAAGGTTTGCGAGGTTAGGGTGGCAGCTATTTGTTTGAAAATGCCTTTGTTGGTTGTTATTCAAGTGCTTCTTCTCTCAAAATGGACACGAAAAATACCACAGCATGTCAGGTGCCATTCCATGATAGCATGCCAAGTTTCATGAATTTCAGACGAGTTTTGGATTTGCTAGAATTTAAAACAAAGTATCTCAACGTTTTACCGGCAATCAACTGTGCCCTGGCATTTGAAATTCATTCCCATTTCTTGCATGGGACCTAAGCATGCACCCAAGGACAAAGATTTGATTTTTCAACCAATTTATATGCACTGGAGCATGTGCATGTAGTTCAAATTTGAATTATGCACATAAAATGCCTAGAAAACCTAGTTAATGTATAAAAATGTCCAAACGAACCCCGATAAATTGCAAAATTTAACACAACAATCCTGTTGTTCTATGTTGACACTAGAAAATTTTTGAAAGCAATAAGAGGCAGCGGATATCATTTCGTCCCCAAAGGTGGGACGTTCCCTACCGAAACCATCAGGCTTGTTCTGAGAAGCTCTGGTTTGTGAGAAGCTTATACCCAAACCTGCCCCAAATGGGACAAAAAAATTACCACGGCATGTCGATGCCGCTCCATGATAGCATGCCAAGTTTCATGAATTTCAGACGAGTTTTGGATTTACTAGAATTTAAAAACCAGGAATCTCAATGTTTGCGGCCGAGTGACGGTGGCAGGGTGTTTGACATTTATTCCCATTTCTTGCATGGGACCTAAGCATGCAACCAAGGACACATATTTGAATTTTCAACCAATTTACATGCATTAGAGCATGTGCATGTAGTTCAAATTTGAATTATGCACATAAATGCATCGAAAACTCAATGAATGCATAAAAATGTCCGGACGAACCCCGAAAAATCCCAAAAATTGACACAACACACCTGTTGTTCTATGTTGACACTAGAAAATTTTTGGAAGCAATAAGAGGCTGCTATCATTTCGTCCCCAAAGGTGGGACATTCCCTACCGAAACCATCAGGCTTGTTCTGAGAAGCTCTGGTTTGTGAGAAGCTTATACCCAAACCTGCCCCAAATAGGACAAAAAATTTACCACGGCATGTTGATGCCGCTCCATGATAGCATGCCAAGTTTCATGAATTTCAGATGAGTTTTGGATTTACTAGAATTTAAAAACCAGGAATCTCAACGTTTGCGGTCGAGTGATAGAGGCAGGGTGTTTGGCATTCATTCCCATTTCTTGCATGGGACCTAAGCATGCAACCAAGGACACATATTTGAATTTTCAACCAATTTGTATGCATTAGAGCATGTGTTCAAATTTGAATTATGCACATAAATGAATCGAAAACTCAATTAATGCATAAAAATATCCAAACGAACCCCAAAAAATCCCAAAAATTGACACAACACTCCTATTGTTCTGTGTTGACACTAGGAAAAATTTGAAAGCAATAAGAGGCAGTGGATATAGTTTCGTCCCCAAAGGTGGACATTCCCTACCGAAACCATCAAGCTTGTTGTGAGAACCTTTGGTTTGTGAGAAGCATATCCCCAAACCTGACCCCAAATGGGACAATATTTTTACCACGGCATGTTGATGTTGCTCCATGATAGCATGGCAAGTTTCATGAATTTCAGATGAGTTTTGGATTTACTAGAATTTAAAAACCAGGAATCTCAATGTTTGCGGCCAAGTGAGGGTGGCAGGGTGTTTGACATTCATTCCGATCTCTTGCATGGGACCTAAGCATGCAACCAAGGACACAAATTTGAATTTTCAACCAATTTATATGCATTAGAGCATGTCCACGTAGTTCAAATTTGAATTGTGCTCAAATGCATTGAAAACACAATTAATGCATAAAATGTCCAAAGAACCACGGAAAATCCCAAAAATTGACACAACACTCCTATTGTTCTATGTTGACACTAGAAAAAATTTGAAAGTAATAAGAGGCAGCGGACATCGTTTCGTCCCCATAGGTGGGACGTACGCTACTCAAACCATCAGGCTTGTTGTGAGAGCCTTTGGTTTGTGAGAAGCATATCCCCAAACTTGCCCCAGATGGAACAATATTTTTACCATGACATGTTGATGTCGCTCCATGATAGCATGCCAAGTTTCATGAATTTCAGACGAGTTTTGGATTTACTAGAATTTAAAAACCAGGAATTTCAATATTTGCGGCCGAGTGACGGTGGCAGGGTGTTTGACATTCATTCCCATTTCTTGCATGGGACCTAAGCGTGCAACCAAGGATACAAATTTGAATTTTCAACCAATTTATATGCATTAGAGCATGTGCATGTAGTTCAAATTTGACTTGTGCTCATAAATGCATTGAAAACGCAATTAATGCATAAAAATGTCAAAACGAACCCCGAAAAATCCCAAAAATTGACAGAACACTCGTGTTGTTCTATGTTGACATGAGAAACATTTTGAAAGTAAGAAGAGGCAACATATACCATTTCGTCCCCCAAGGTGGCACGTACCCTACTAAAACCATCAGGCTTGTTGTGAGAGAAGCTCTGGTTTGCGAGAAGCTTATACCCACACCTGCTCCAAATGGGATAATATTTTTACCACAACATGTCGCTGCCATTCCATGATATCATGTCAAATTTCATGAATTTCAGACGAGTTTTCGATTTACTAGAATGTTAAAATCATGTATCTCAATGTTAGCGGCTGAGCGACGGTATCAAGGTGTTTGACATTCATTCTCATTTCTTGCATGTGACCTAAGCTTGCAACCAAGGGCAAACATTTGATTTTGCAACCCGTTTTTATGGACTGGAGCATGTGGTTTAATTTTGAATTGTGCACCTGAAATGCCTAGAAAACCAAGCTACCGTATAAAAATGTCCAAAGGAACCCTGAACAATTCCAATTTTTTACGACACACATATAGTTGCATGTTCACTTCAGATAAAATGTCTAGCAATTCAAACACCATCCATTGCCGCTGTGACCCCATTATGTAATTCAAATCAAAATTAAAAATCAAGTAGATTCCATACAGTTTATTATCACCAACCGTGTGAGATGCGGTACAAAATATCCTGGAGCACCGTCGGTGTATAGTACGCCTATGGCTTACGCGAGAAGGTGCGTCGGCTATAGTCCATAGCCGGCATGTCAAGCACACTAGCTCGCTCCCCAAATATCATTTCACTGTTCAATCATCGCCGGTGAAAGATGGGGACGTGGACCCGCGTCGTGAGGGCAACTTCGGCGGCCCACTCCGGCGAGAGCACGGCCGCAGCCGCCATGCACGTGCTAACAAGGTGCATGAGCGCGGCCGCAATCTGCGACCGGGCGGCCATGACAGCCCAAACGGCCGCTGTTTCTTCTCAGGTGGCGGCAACAACATCTACCTCGGGGATAGCAGCTGGCGAGAGCGGCACAGCAGTTGTCTGTTCCACAGCGGCGGCCTTAGCCTTGATGGAGGCTGCCCACGACCATGTTGAGGCCTCCCACGCCCAGCTCGTGGCGGTCACCGCATAAATCGAACGAAGCTTCTCCTACAATGGTCGGCAACCCACGACCAAAGAGTTGGCAATCGCCAATTGCGTTCGAGCAGCCGTCCGTTCCTCCACCGCATACCTTGCGACAACGGAGCCCGTCCAACCCCAGATCGCGGTAGCCCATGCCCAGCTCATGGTGGCGTTTTCCAAAGAGATGGCGGACGCGGATGGCGGGATGCTTGTCGAATACGGTGCGATGGATGCACTGGAGCTCCTTCCCTAGGAGACCGTCGGGCGCGAGCTGGACATGGAGGAGGTGGCGGAGATCGACGAGCACCAGCTGTAGTAGTACTCTTTGTTTTATTTAATTAAGAGCACCGGTCTTTAATTTGTTAGAGTAATGTTTAGGCCAGCTAGCTTTGTTTAATTGCTGAAATTGCTCGATTAAGAAGTGTGGGTGTGATGTAGTCTCCTTTGTGTACCCAAATTATGCAATGACATGGATGAGCACTGTAACCAGGGAAATTGGAACACAAAAATTTGACGTTCAAACTCATCGCACACGGGTTAAGTTATCTGAACCGTTTGTGATGTTCACACACCGTACACAGTTCTGAATAAGGGACCATGTTTGATGACACTTTGCACGCCAGTTTTCGCTGAAGCAATTCCAAATTTTCGGCTTTCGCGGAAATATATACCTCCCCGCCCCCTCCCCCATACCAAAAGCCACATTTCCCCTGTTTCCGCCTTCCTTTCCAAGTTGAAACCTTCACTCCTTGCTTGCAGCACCGCCCCCCTCAACGGCGACCCTCCTTCGCGCTGCTCGGCCTCATCTATCCAGGCAGGTAATCCACACCAGACCCCCATCCTCCTCCTCCTTCCACATCCCACATGCCCCGACCGCTGACGTGACACCTTCCACCCAAATCACCGACCCATCCACCAAATAAGCGCCGCCCTAAGCCATGGTGCACGCAGTATAGCCAAGAGCTCAAGGAGCATTTGGTAGCGGAGAAACAAATCATGGCTGCACGCGTGGATGAGGTCGTGATGGCTACCATTCGTGCCGACCCCCAGATCTTGGAGGAGCACCTTGCCATTTGCTAGCTACGCTGGTTTATCATGCTTGGTTTACCCATTGCGTGTGCTGCTCCTGCCTTTCCTTAACAAATTCTAGTGAATTGTGATATCTAATTTTACCATGCAATATGTTGCTCCTGTGTATATGTTCTATATGTCGTGCAGTGTGGTACTCACTTATTAAGTGTTTGGTTAATTAGTTGTCGTCTTCAGGTAACTGTTTGGTTCAATTCTGCAAATGTGATGTTCAATTCTTCAGGCTGCAATTTTGTATTGTCTTCCATGTGAGAAATAAATCGAATTTATCTTTACAACATACATGAGAAATGAATGCAATTGCTATATTTCTAAGTTGTCAAGCATGCTTGGTTTGGTTATACATTGTGCAATGTGGTGCTCAGTTAACATTTGGTTCATTTGTGTTATGGTGTTTAGTTAACTGTTTAGTTCGATTCTGCAATGCGATGTTCAATAGTTGTGGGTGCATTTTGTTATTGTATACCATGTGAGAAGTAAATCGAATTTGGCTGTACTAAATACATGAGAAACAAATACAATTGCTATATTTCCAAGTTGTCAAGCATACTTGGTTTGGTTATACATTGTGTAATGTGGTGCTCAGTTAGCATTTGGTTCATTTCTGTTGTGGTGTTTAGTTAACTGCTTGGTTCAATTCTGCAATGCGATGTTCAATAGTTGTGGGTGCATTCTGTTATTGTATACCATGTGAGAAGTAAATCGAATTTGGCTGTACTAAATACATGAGAAACAAACACAAATGCTATATTTCCAAGTTGTTAAGCATGCTTGGTTCGGTTAACTGACTGATTTTCTATTAGGAGTATGTTATATTGTGCAATGTGGTGCTCAGTTAATGTTTGGTTCATTTGTTGTGGTGTTTAGTAAACTGCTTGGTTCAGTTCTGCAATGCGATGTCCAATTGTCGTGGGTGGAATTTTGTATTGTTGTGCATGTGAGGCATAAACCAAATTTGGCTGCACTTAATACATGAGAAACATATATAAGTGCTATATTTCCTAGTTCTTAATCATGCTTGGTTTGGATAAATGGGTTTTCCATGTGACTTGAATTAATCTGATGAATCTGCAATGTGCTTATTTTCCATCAACATATTTTACTAGTAGCATGCGAACCCTTACTTAACCTGATGAATAACTACCTTATATGTGTTGTAGGGAAACAATGGGAAGCACTGAGCTTTACAATCGAGGTTAGCACGTGCATGGTCCGTTGTCTAATAGCACATTATTGTGCAACTGCAGGAACCATTCTAATACTTAGGTTTTTAACAATTTGGTCTTGCACATGTAGGTCCTGCTGTCAGAGGTTTTGACCCACTGTTTGACCCTTTTTGCATATGTGGAAATGAGTTGTCCATGAATATCAATCAAGTCAAGAAACTCAGAAAGATTGTTAGGATAAAGAAACTGGCGATAAAACAACGAGATCTTTGTCTGCACAATGAAGAAGACATCAGTTCACTCCAAGATGGTACTAATTATTATACCTTACCTTTTTTTATTCCTTTGCCCCATTTCCAATATAGAGAAGATATTTATGCACATCCTTGTTTTCAGACCTTTCCAAAGCAGTTCACTGATGATTACCTCCCAAACCACCTCTATGGTCAGGAGGCGAGGAAGGTTTTCATACAACACCCATGCTTCAATATTGAAGTGTTCCTGAAGAGGACGAACGATGGACGATCAATCATCCACAGGCACTGGCCCAAAGTTGCAAAGACCTTCAACATCAATGAAGGCTCAATATTCGCCTTCCACTTCAGCAGTTTTCTCGATGAGATGCATCTATCTATGTACCGTCTATGATGCTAATTTTGAAAGGTCATGTGAAACTTGGTGCTGGTGCAGTTGTGTAATGGGGTAGCTGAGTGCTAAAGCTATATCATGTTGTACTCTGATGTATTTCAATTATGAAATCTTGCTTCCGTAATATGGGAATGAAATATATTATGTGTTTAATATGAATGTCAATTAGATTAATAAATGGATTATTAATAATAGGGCAATTAGCCTGCTAATTGGTTTTTCCTATTGCAAACGTTTATTGAGAAAATACCGTGGCCGATAACTTAAGGCAACGCACACAATTTTTAGGAATAAACCGTGTTGGATCGATGAACAATCACACATGACATTTTCTTCGAAACTGTTTGAGTTAGGCCACCTTGCGCAAACGTTTACCGCATAAAAAATTGTGTGTGATGGACAAACTTTGCCACACAGTTTCTTCTACGCACTGTGTGTGATGCATTCAATAATGCAAACGATAATTTTTTTTAATATTGTGTGCGATGGGAACGCTATCACAAATGATTTAACGAGGAAAATTGTGTGTGATGTACCTACGAACGGAAACGTTTTCCTTGCAGCGACTGTGTGGGATGTATATACGATGGAAACATGTCGCAGGGACTGACTGTGTGGGATGTACTTACGACCGGAAATGATTTCGCATGTATAATTGTTTTTAGCACTATTGTACATATAACTGTATTTGCTCGCTCGTCGGTCGCACACGACCTCATTTTGCTGAGCGTGTGTGCCAGGAGGGCATATCCCCGACGGTTTCTGGGTCGTGTGTGAAGGACCCACTAATCGCCCACATTCACTAGGTGACGGTTCCGAACGCTATTGTGGAAAGGCGTTAAAAGTCGTTTATATAGCACCTCATTGTACCAGTGCCGGTTTCAATGGCCATTAAGCCTATTGCAATTAACAGTTGCATCCATTTTTAAACAGTTGTATTTCAATGGCTACATACTTGCAAAACATGAATTAGGATGTTGTTATGCCTGTTGCAATTAACAGTTGTATCCATTTTTTAATCTGTCCCTTTGCTACCGTGCTACTCTTTCATAATGAAGATATCACTACAGATGCTGTCGTTTTATTACCATTTGCTATTTTTGTTGGATGTTAACCCTGTTGTAGTTAACATTGGCTTTCCATGTACTTACACAGGGCAACAATGAGCGATGCTGTTACTTGCCGTCGAGGTTAGCTGCATACCAAGTCTTATACACCATCTATTCCTAAATTTAAGTATTTTTAGAGATTCCAATATAGACTACATAAGGAGCAAAATGAGTGAATCTAGATTCTAATCTAAACTATATCTATAATTCTATATACATCTGTATGTAGTTCATATTGAAATCTCTAAAAATACTTATACTTATGAATGTAAGTAGTTGTATTTTACATCATTTGTGCAATCTCATTTAGCTTCTAACATTTATTGGTTGCTTGTAGGTACGTATATGAGCGGTACTGATCCACGTTTTGATCCCTTTTGTGTATGGGGCAATGAGATATTCATGAACAAGCGTCAAGTGAGGAAACTAAGAAAGATTGTTAGGCAAAATAAATGGGTGATGGGAATTAAGCTCTTTATTTACATTTTGTCCAAGACATCAGTGAACTTTAGGATAGTAAGTAATCTGTTGCCTTTTCCCCCTGCCTACAACAAGTTACTCTATTAGACATCATGATCTGATATTTTTCTCTTTTCAGTGGTTTCCGAAACTATTTACTGATGATTATCTTGCATACTACATGACCGGAGTGGAGGCAACTAAGGTTAAAGTATATAATTCATGCTACCATGATAATGCTCTAGAAGTCTTCATGAAGGCGGTGAAGGATGAGCGAGCAATCGTCACAAGGGGTTGGACAAAAGTTGTTCGTATCTATGGCATGCAGGAAGGCACATTATGGGCATTCCTCTTCTTCAACAACATCGGCATTCAAAATGTACACTTATCTCTTCACCTTTACCGCCTGTAAATATTGTGGTTCATCATAGTTAATTGTTGTCTAATCCTGTAATTACTGAACATATTGTACTGCCAATTTTATTTATGGATTCATTGCTGAACCATTGTGCTGAGAATTTGAATTGCACGTTTCATATTTAAAAATTTCCAATTCAAATAATAAATTACAGCCAAAAAAATGTACAAGAGCGAATAAAATAATGTGCACACGGTTAGAAAGAAAACAGCGTGTGCAATGAAAAATGAAAACAGACGGTTCTTTGATGTGAAACATTTGCTATGCCCGTCGGACGCACACACGGTTTCGTCTCATATGCGTGTGCGATTCATGGTAATACGACAAAAGTTTCAAACCAGTGTGCGTGTGTGATAGGAATACCAATCGCACACAGTTACGAAAATGTACACGTTGGCGTTAGTAGAGGCACCACACACATTTTACATTCTTGAACCGTGTGCGATAACGTACCTATCACAGAGATATCGGCGGATTAAATGTTGATGTCCACCTTTTTCACACGACTATAGCGGCCTAATCGTTTGGGATGTCTCTCTGATTAGAAATGTAACGTCGAGATGTAACATGTGGGACGGGTGCCGCTTCTCATACGTTTGTTCTATCGGGATCGTCAGTAGCCGCTCACCCATCCCCGATGGTTTCTGGGTCGTGTGGGAAGGACCCCCTATCGCCCACACTCACTAGGCAACGGTTCCAAATGCCGTCGCGGAAAGGGGTTAAAACTGTTTGTATAGCACCTTACGGTACCACTCTTATGACCAAAGTCATTCCACACACTTTGTTTTTACAAAGCTTTTTGCCAATAAATGTCCATGATTTGTCCCTCTTCTAGCCGACGCGTGGCAAACCAAGCCAGGCGGGAAGCTTGCACGGTAAATGATGACCAACAAGTATAGGGGATCTATCGTAGTCCTTTCGATAAGTAAGAGTGTTGAACCCAACGAGGAGTAGAAGGAAATGACAAGCGGTTTTCAGTAAGGTATTCTCTGCAAGCACTGAAATTATCGGTAACAGATAGTTTTGTGATAAGGTAATTCGTAACGGGTAACAAGCAATGAAAGTAAATAAGGTGCAGCAAGGCAGCCCAATCCTTTTTGTAGCAAAGGACAAGCCTGGACAAATTCTTATATGGAGAAAAGCGCTCGCGAGGACACATTGGAATTATCGTCAAGCTAGTTTTCCTCATGCTCATATGATTCGCGTCCGTTACTTTGGTAATTTGATATGTGGGTGGACCGGTGCTTGGGTACTGCCCTTTCTTGGACAAGCATCCCACTTATGATTAACCCCTACTGCAAGAATCCGCAACTACAAAAGAAGTATTAAGGTAAACCTAACCATAGCATGAAACATGTGGATCCAAATCAGCCCCTTACGAAGCAATGCATAAACTAGGGTTTAAGCTTCTGTCACTCTAGCAACCCATCATCTACTTATTACTTCCCAATGCCTTCCTCTAGGCCCAAACAATGGTGAAGTGTCATGTAGTCGACATTCACATAACACCACTAGAGGAGAGATAACATACATCTCAACAAAATATTGAACGAATACCAAATTCACAATTCTACTTATAGCAAGACTTCACCCATGTCCTCAGGAACAAACATAACTACACACAAATCATATTCATGTTCATAATCAGAGGGGTATTAATATGCATTAAGGATCTGAACATATGATCTTCCACCGAATAAACCAACTAGCATCAACTACAAGGAGTAATCAACACTACTAGCAACCTACAGGTACCAATCTGAGGTTTTGGTACAAAGATTGGATACAAGAGATGAACTAGGGTTTGAGAGGAGATGATGCTAGTGAAGATGTTGATGGAGATTGACCCCCTCCTGATGAGAGGACCGTTGGTGATGATTTCCCCCTCCCGGAGGGATGTTTCCCCGGCAGAACAGCTCCACCGGAGCCCTAGATTGGTTCCGCCAAGGTTTCGCCTTGTGGCGGCTATGTTTCGTCCGAAAGCTTGCTTATGATTTTTTCCAAGGTAAAAGACTTCATATAGCAGAAGATGGTCACCAGAAGGCTGCCAGGGGGCCCACGAGGCAGGGGGCGCGCCCAGGCGGGTAGCCCCCCCCCCCCCCACCCTCGTGGACCGTGGGTGGCCCCCCTCTGGGACTTCTTCCGCTCAATATTTTTTATTAATTCCAAAAATGACTTTCGTGGAGTTTCAGGACTTTTGGAGTTGTGCAGAATAGGTCTCTAATATTTGCTCCTTTTCCAGCCTAGAATTCCAGCTGCTGGCATTCTCCCTCTTCATGTAAACCTTGTAAAATAAGATAGAATAGGCATAAGTATTGTGATATAACGTGTAATAACAGCCCATAACGCAATAAATATTGATATAAAAGCATTATGCAAAATGGATGTATCAACTCCCCCAAGCTTAGACCTCGCTTGTCCTCAAGCAGAAGCCGAAATCGAAAAATATGTCCACATGTTTAGAGATAGAGGTGTCAATAAAATAAAATATGGACATGAGGGCATCATGATCATTCTTATAACAGCAACATATATATATATATATTGTCATATGATTTCTTATGCTAAAGTAACAATCTATTCACAATGTCAAGTATGAATCAGAAACTTCATTGAAAACTAACAAACTATAATCTCGGTCATTGAAGCAATTGCAATTTATCATAACATCGGAAAGAGTCAATATAAGAGCTTTTCAGCAAGTCCACATAATCAACTATCATTTAGTCTTTCACAATTGCTAACACTCACGCAATGCTTATGGGTATGGAGTTTCAATCAGACACAGAGAAAGATAGGGGCTTATAGTGTTGCCTCCCAACCTTTTACCTCAAGGGTAATGTCAACAATAATAGTTCATGCTATCTTACATCCAATTGGATATATATATATATATCAGGATCTTTCCAACACAAGGTGCTTGCCAAAGGATAAACTATAAAAAGGAAAGGTGAAGATCACCATGACTCTTGCATAATGCATACGACAAGAATAAAAGATAGGCTCTTCGTAAAGGAAAGCAGAGGTTGTCATGTGCTTTTATGGTTGGATGCACAAAATCTTAATGCAAAAGAACGTCACTTCATATTGCCACTTGTGATATGGACCTTTATTATGCAGTCCGTCGCTTTTATTGCTTCCATATCACAAGATCGTATAAAGCTTATTTTCTCCACACTGATAAGTCATACATATTTAGAGAGAAATTTTTATTGCATGCAACATGACAACTTACTTGAAGGATCTTACTCAATCCGTAGGTAGATATGGTGGACTCTCATGGCAAAACTAGGTTTAAGGATATTTGGAAGCACAAGTAGTATCTCTACTTGGTGCAAAGAATTTGGCTAGCATGAGGGGGAAAGGCAAGTTCAACATGTTGGATGATCCATGATAATATACTTTATTTCAGATATAAGAAAACATAACTCATTACGTTGTCTTCCTTGTCCAACATTAACTCTTTAGCATGTCATATTTTAATGAGTGCTCACAATCATAAAAGATGTCCAAGATAGTATATTTATATGTGAGAACCTCTCTTTCTTTATTACTTCCTATTAATTGCAACGATGACCAAAACTATGTTTGTCAACTCTCAACAACTTTTATTCATCATACTCTTTATATGTGAAGTCATTACTCTCCATAAGATCAATATGATCTCTTTATTTCTTTTTAATTCTTTCTTTTATTCCCTCAAGATCATAGCAAGATAGCAAAGCCCTTGACTCAACACTAATCTTTATTATATATAGCTCACAGACTCGATTACATAGAGGGGTCATAAGGCAAAACTCAAAAATAAATCATACCAAAACTTTATTCTACTAGATCAAGATATTACTAAAAGGATCAGACTAAGAAAAACGATAAAGATAGGAGTGTGATGGTGATACGATACCGGGGCACCTCCCCCAAGCTTGGCAGTTGTCAAGGGGAGTGCCAATACCCATGTGTTTAGTTCTTCGGAGGTGGTGACGATGGAGTTGTTGATGATGTAGGCTTGTCGTCCGTCTTCCAAAGCATAGGCTCACCATCATAGAAGGATGATCGAGTCTCCGGGATCCTCAAATCTATAGCCAAACTCATCCTCTTGAATCTATACTCATACTCACAGTTTTGGTTTTGCAGGTCATAGATCTGGGCTTGGAGGTGCTCGATTTTCTCATGAAGCTTGAAGATGGTCTCCCCAATGTTCTTGGCATCTAGCTTGTGTTTGTTGGTGAACTCCGCGATCATCATCTTCTTGGCGTTGAGTCTGTGTTCCACCATCCCTTGGCACTTGAAAACTTGTTGTTCCATTGCTTCAAGTCTTGTCTCCACGCTTCCGGTCCTCCTTGGTCCCTCAACATCGCAGATGTGCAACACCCCCTCACGCATCTCAATGGTTTGAGGGTGTTGCAGCACCTCCACGAGGTAGGGGTTGATGGCCTTCTCAAAAAACTTGTCCTTGGGGGCGCTTGGAGACATCATGGTGATCTAGATCTATCAGAAAAACAGCCTGAAACAAAGACAGAGGATATTTGCATGATACAGTGGTCAAAACCTTCGGGAGATTATATAATGAATTTTTACTGACCAAAAGAAGTATCGTGCAAGAAAACGGAGTCCGGAGAGCACACGAGGTGCCCACGAGGCAGGGGGCGCGCCCAAGGGGTAGGGTGCGCCCTCCACCCTCGTGGATGCCTCGTGTCCTTCCCGGACTAGTTCTTATTTCCTATTTTCTTATCCAAAACGAAGAAAAATTGCTATTAGAATTGTTTTGGAGTCGGTTTACTTACCGTACCACATACCTATTCCTTTTTGGAGTCTGAAACATTCTGCAAAGTGTCCCTTATGTATTCCTCCGGGGTTATGGTTTCAATAACGTTAGTTTCAACATTTATGGGATTACCTGAGATATAATGTTTGATCATTTGATCGTTAACCACCTTCGGACTTGTGCCTTCGAAGTTGTTTATTTTTATGGCACCGGAACGATAGACCTCCTCGATAACATAAGGGCCTTCCCATTTAGAGAGAAGTTTTCCTGCAAAAACTCTTAAAAAAAGTTGTATAATAAAACATAATCACCTACATTAAACTCATGCTTTTGTGTCCTTTTGTCATGCCATCTTTTAACCTTTTCTTTAAACAGTTTGGCATTCTCATAGGCTTGAGTTCTCCATTCATCAAGTGAGCTAATGTCAAATAACCTCTTCTCACCAGCAAGTTTGAAATCATAACTGAGCTCTTTAATGGCCCAATATGCCTTATGTTCTAGTTCGAGAGGTAAGTGACATGCTTTTCCATAAACCATTTTATATGGAGACATACCCATAGGATTTTTATATGCAGTTCTATAAGCCCATAATGCATCATCAAGTTTCTTGGACCAATTCCTTCTAGATCTATTAACCGTCTTTTGAAAAATTAATTTAAGCTCGCTATTACTCAATTCTACTTGACCACTAGACTGTGGGTGATATGGAGATGCAATTCTATGATTAACATCATACTTAGCAAGCATTTTATGAAAAAGCACCATGAATAAAATGTGAACCGCCATCAGTCATTAAATATCCAGGGACTCCAAACCTTGGAAAAATAACTTCTTTAAGCATCTTAATAGAGGTGTTATGATCAGTACTACTAGTTGGAATAGCTTCTACCCACTAAGTAATGTAATCAACATCAACTAAAATATGTGTATACCCATTAGAGGAAGGAAACGGTCCCATATAATCAAAGCCCCAAACATCAAATGGTTTAATAACAAGAGAATAATTCGTATGCATTTCTGGACGTCTACTAATATTACCAATTATTTGACATTCATCGCAAGACAAGACAAACTTACGGGCATCATTGAAGAGAGTAGGCCAATAAAAACCGGATTGCAATACCTTATGTGCAGTTCTATCTCCAGCGTGGTGTCCTCCATATGCCTCGGAGTGACACTTGCGTAGGATCTATTCCTGTTCATGCTTAGGTACACAACGTGTAATAACACCATCTACTCCTTCTTTATAAGGTGTGGGTCATCCCAGAAGTAATGTCTTAGATCATAGAAAAACTTTTTCTTTCGCTGGTATGTGAAACTAGGTGGTATAAATTTAGCAACAATTTAATTAGCGTAATCAGCATACCATGGAGTAGTATGAGAAGCATTTATGACAGCTAATTGTTCATCAGGAAAGCTATCATCAATAGGTAGTGGGTCATCAAGAACATTCTCTAACCTAGACAAGTTGTCTGCAATGGGGTTCTCAGCTCCCTTTCTATCAATAATAAGCAAATCAAATTCTTGTAGTAGGAGAACCCATCTAATAAGTCTAGGTTTAGCATCTTTCTTTTCCATAAGATATTTAATAGCAGCATGATCAGTGTGAACAATTACTTTAGAATCAACAATATAAGGTCTAAACTTATCACAAGCAAATACAACTGCTAAAAAATCTTTTTTAGTAGTAGCATAATTTCTCTGGGCACTGTCTAGAGTTTACTAGCATATTGGATAACATTTAGTTTCTTATCAACTCTTTGTCCTAGAACAACACCTACAGCATAATCACTAGCATCACACATAATTTCAAAGGGTAAATTCCAATCAGGTGGCTGAACAATAGGTGCAGATATCAAAGCTTTCTTAAGTATTTCAAATGCTTCTACACAATCATCATCGAAGACAAAAGGAATATCTTTTTGTAAGAGATTAGTCAGAGGCCGAGAAATTTTAGAGAAGTCCTTAATGAACCTCCTATAAAAACCAGCATGACCAAGGAAACTTATTATACCTTTAATGTCCTTGGGACAGCATCTTTTCAATAGCATCAACCTTAGCTTTATCAACTTCAATACCTCTTTCGGAAATTTTATGCCCCAAGACAATGCCTTCATTAACCATAAAGTGGCACTTCTCCCAATTCAAGACAAGACTAGTATCTTTGCATCTCTGCAAAACTTGATCAAGGTTGCTCAAGCAATCATCAAAAGAAGATCCATAACAGAGAAATCATCCATGAAAACCTCACAAATCTTTTCACAAAAGTTAGAGAATATAACCATCATGCATCTTTGAAAGGTAGCAGGTGCATTACATAAACCAAAAGGCATACGTCTATAAGCAAAGGTACCAAAAGGGCAAGTAAAAGTGGTATTTTCTTGACCCTCTGCTGACATAGGTATTTGAGAGAAACCAGAGTAACCATCTAGAAAGCAAAAATGTGTATGTTTGGATAATCTTTCTAGCATTTGATCAATAAAAGGTAAAGGGTAATGATGCTTTTTAGTATCTTTATTTAATTTGCAGAAATCAATTACCATCCTATAACCTGTAACAATTATTTGCGGGATCAATTCATATTTATCATTAGGAACGACAGTAATACCTCCCTTCTTAGGGACACAATGGACAGGACTTACCCACTGACTATCAGCAATGGGATAAATTATACCTGCCTCTAGGAGCTTTAGTATTTCCTTTCTTACCACTTCTTCCATCTTAGGATTTAACCGACATTGGTGATCAATAACTGGTTTGGCGTCTTTCTCCAATTTTATTTTGTGTTGGCATAGAGTGGGACTAATGCCCTTAAGATCATCAAGAGTATATCCAATAGCAGCACGGTGCTTCTTCAAAGTTTTCAATAATTTCTCCTCTTCCTGCTCTGAAAGGTTAGCACTAATAATAACAGGATATATCTTCTTTTCATCAAGATAAGCATATTTAAGAGTATCAGGTAATGGTTTAAGCTCAAACATGGGATCACCCTTGAGTGGTGGAGGATCCCCTAGGATTTCAACATGCAAGTTGTGTTTCAAAATAGGTCCCTGTTTAAAGAATACTTCATCTATCTCCCTTCTTTCATTCATAAACATATCATTTTCATGGTCTAGCAAATATTGTTCTAAAGGATCATTAGGAGGCACGACAATAGAAGCAAGACCAATAATTTCATCCTTACTAGGCAATTCTTTATCATGGGGTTGTCTACGAAATTTAGCAAAATTAAACTCATGAGACATATCCCCCAAACCAATAGTAATAACATCCTTTTCTCAATCTATCTTAGCATTAACAGTATTCAAGAAGGGTCTACCAAATATAATGGGACAAAAGCAATCTTGTGGGGAACCAAGAACAAGAAAATCAGCAGGATATTTAACTTTCCCACACAAGACTTCAACATCTCTAACAATCCCAACTGGTGAAATAGTATCTCTATTGGCAAGCTTAATTGTAACATCAATTTCTTCTATCTCAGCACGTGCAATATCATGCATAATTTCTTTCTATAGGGAATGAGGTATTGCACTAGCACTAGCACCCATATCACATAAGCCATGATATCAATGATCTCCTATTTTAACGGAAATAACATGCATGCCTACAATAGGTCTATGTTTATTTTTAGTATCTGGTCTAGCAATTCTAGCAGCTTCATCACATAAATAAATAACATGCCCATCAATATTATCAGCCAAGAGATCTTTAACCATAGCAATACTAGGTTCAACTTTAATTTGCTCAGGTGGTGTAGGTGTTCTAGTATTATGAACCACAGTTGAAGCTTTAGCATGATCCTTTATCCTAACAACGAAAGGTGGTTTCTCAACATAAGTAGTAGGAACAATAGGATCATTATAAGTGATAGTCTTTTCTTCAACTTTAATAGGTGCAACTACTTTTACTTCAGTGGGAGGATTATATTTAAACCACTTATCCTTAGGGAGGTCAACATGAGTAGCAAATGATTCACAGAAGGAAGCTACTATCTCAGAATCAAGTCCATATTTAGTGCTAAATTCACGGAAAACATCGGTATCCATAAAAGATTTAACACAATCAAACTTAGGTGTCATACCTGACTCCTTACCTTCATCGAGATCCCAATCTTCAGAGTTGTGTTTAATTCTTTCCAATAAATCCCATCTGAATTCAATAGTCTTCATCATAAAAGAGCCAGTACAAGAAGTATCGAGCATGGAGCGATTGTTGAGAGAAAGCCGAGCATAAATTTTTGAATAATCATTTCTCTTGAGAGCTCATGATTGGGGCATGAATATAACATCGACTTAAGTCTCCCCCAAGCTTTAGCGATGATTTCTCCTTCGCGAGGCCAAAAATTATATATATAATTACGATCATGATGAACAAGATGCATAGGATAAAACTTCTGATGAAATTCCAATTTCAATCGGTTGTAGCTCCATGATCCCATATCATCACATAGCCTAAACCATCTCAATGCCTCTCCCTTCAAAGATAAAGGGAAGACCTTCTTCTTGACAACATCATCGGGCATACCTACAAGCTTAAATAATCCACAAACTTCATCCACATAGATTAGGTGTAAATCGGGGTGCAATGTTCCATCTCATGTAAAAGGATTAGCTAGCAGTTTCTCTATCATACCCGAAGGAATTTCAAAGTAAACATTTTCAGTAGGTTCAGTAGGTTGAGGAGCAACTCTTTGCTCTACTGGTCGGGGTGAAGATACCCCAAACAAGCCCCTCAAAGGATTATGTTCCATAGTAACAAGTCACAGTAAATTTCAGCACACTATATAAATTTTTCCTTACCAAGTTCCACTTACCAAAGGCGCTTCACTTCCCGGCAACGGTGCCAGAAAAGAGTCTTGATGACCCAAAAGTGTAGGGGATCTATCATAGTCCTTTCGATAAATAGGAGTGTCGAACCCAAGAGTAGCAGAAGGAAATGACAAGCGGTTTTCAGTAAGGTATTCTCTGCAAGCACTGAAATTATCGGTAACAGATAGTTTTGTGATAAGGTAATTCATAACGGGTAACAAGCAATGAAAGTAAATAAGGTGCAGCAAGGTGGCCCAATCCTTGTTGTAGCAAAGGACAAGCCTGGACAAATTCTTATATGGAGAAAAGCGCTCCCGAGGACACATGGGAATTATCATCAAGCTAGTTTTCATCACGCTCATATGATTCACATTTGTTACTTTGATAATTTGATATGTGGGTGGACCGGTGCTTGGGTACTGCCCTTTCTTGGACAAGCATCCCACTTATGATTAACCCCTATTGCAAGCATCCGCAACTATCAAAAAAGTATTAAGGTAAACCTAACCATAGCATGAAACATGTGGATCCAAATCAGCCCCTTACGTAGCAACGCATAAACTAGGGTTTAAGCTTCTGTCACTCTAGCAACCCATCATCTACTTACTACTTCCCAATGCCTTCCTCTAGGCCCAAACAATGGTGAAGTGTCATGTAGTCGACGTTCACATAACACCACTAGAGGAGAGATAACATACATCTCATCAAAATATTGAACAAATACCAAATTAACATGACTACTTATAGCAAGACTTCACCCATGTCCTCAGGAACAAACATAACTACTCACAAATCATATTCATGTTCATAACTAGAGGGGTATTAATATGCATTAAGGATCTAAACATATGATCTTCCACCGAATAAACCAACTAGCATCAACTACAAGGAGTAATTAACACTACTAGCAACCTAGAGGTACCAATCTGAGGTTTTGGTACAAAGATTGGATACAAGAGATGAACTAGGGTTTGAGAGGAGATGGTGCTGGTGAAGATGTTGATGGAGATTGACCCCCTCCCGATGAGAGGATCGTTGGTGATGATGACGGTAATGATTTCCCCCTCCCGGAGGCATGTTGCCCCGGCAGAACAGCTCTGCTGGAGCCCTAGATTGGTTCCGCCAAGGTTCCGCCTCGTGGCGGCGGTGTTTCGTCACGAAAGCTTGCTTATGATTTTTTCCAGAGACTTCATATAGCAGAAGATGGTTACCGGAGGCTGCCAGGTGGCCCACGAGGTAGGGGGGCGCGCCCAGGGGGTAGGGTGCGCCCCCACCCTAGTGGACGGTGGGTGGACCCCCTAGGGACTTCTTCCGCTCAATATTTTTGATTAATTCCAAAAATGACTTTCGTGGAGTTTCAGGACTTTTGGAGTTGTGCAGAATAGGTCTCTAATATTTGCTCCTTTTCCAGCCCAGAATTTCAGCTGCCTGCATTCTCCCTCTTCATGTAAACCTTGTAAAATAAGAGAGAATATGCATAAGTATTGTGACATAACGTGTAATAACAGCCCATAATGCAATAAAAATTAATATAAAAGCATGATGCAAAATGGACGTATCAGTAAACTGCGTGGTAGCGCATGAACAGGCTCACCGACGATACATTTGGAGTCTCTTTGAGCACACGTGTGGTCAAACTGCGGTGCGGTGTTGTCAAGCGTGCACTGGAATCCTCCACTATGAACGTCATGACAAGGCATGACAATTACAGGTCGGCTGGCCCCCGTTTGTTACAACAGCTATTTAACCCTTGTGTTTCTTCAACCTTTTAATCACGCCCCACCATTGCAAGAAGCACACCCACCACAATAAATTCTTAGAGAGTATCCTATGTGGCTCCAATGGCGCTCTGAGCGGTTGCCGACGACGAGCAACAGTTCACCATGCATGTCGTGGTGGACACCCACCGAGGTTCACGAAGCTCTCGATGGTGTACACCAACAACCCGGTCTGGGTGAAGCACTCCATCCACATCATGGAGATGTTGCTTTCCGAGGATAAGTACAAGGTGGTCGGGTTCGACCTCGAGTACACCCGCGCTCGTGCCGGGTCTCGTCCCGAGGTCGCCTCGCCCATATGTGCGTGCGTAATCACGTCCTCGTCTACCACTACTGCCTGGCCACAAGGCCTTGCTAGCATTTTGCCAGGTTTTTCAACAACCCCCACTACATGTTCGCTATGGTGGACATCACCAACGATGTCAAGGTGCTCAAGAATTCGGGCATTTCCTGCGAGAATCTTGTCGACATCCGGGGCCAATACAAGATCTAGGGTAGCAAGGAGCATGAGAAGGACTCACTGGTTCACCTCGCCAAGGCCATCATCAACCCATACTATAGAGACATGAAGGATTCATGCAACAAGGACAAGCGTGCATGGCACTCGGCATGAACGGAGAAACTCGACAAAGCTCACGTCATGTACGTGCCCAAGGAGGCATGCACGTGCTACGACATGTACAGGCGGATCATTGAGATGAGGAAGTGCCTCCGTCCCCAAAACGGCCAGGGATCCAGCTGGAAGCAGAGCAATGGCAAGCGTCGTTGCAACAAGAAGTAGATGATTAGATCCTCGTTTCTCCTAGTTTAGTATGCATGTAATTGCTTACTTTGGTGTGTGAAAATGTTATGTGTGTAGTAACTTGTGTAATTGTATGTTTAATTTGGTTATGCAATGCTGTCTTTTTAAGTATATATGTTGATGCTCTATAGACAGAAATTACATCACACACGGACAAAACAATGGAACCCGTCGGTGATGATTTCATCGAACACTCACAATTGTATACCAACAATAGTTTGCTCACAACACACACGGCTTGTTAACAGGAATTTTCCGTGTTGTTATCGGTCTTCCACTCTTCCCACACATTTCCAATTACAGACCTGTTTGGCGAGTATCACACACATCTTGTTAAGTTGAACCGTTTTTGTTCTTTTGGCTCAACACAAACAGTTCATCCGAGTGAACTGTATGCCGTATATCGCACACACCTTCATCTGGCTGCCCGTTTTTGTTGTTCCGCCTCATAAAAAACAGTTAACCCGAGTGAACTGTATGCTCTACATCGCACACGCCCTCATCTGGCAGCCCATTTCTTTTGTTCATCCTCATCGCAAAAAGTTAATTGAACTGAACCATATTCCCTGAATCGCACACGCAACCAAAATCTGAACCGTGTTTGATGCATCTGTCATCGCAAACGTTATGCACCTTTTTTGACGGTTTTTTACACCACTGTTTGCTATTATTGCATTGCACACAGTTTCACCGAAGGATCTTTGATCTTAGTGTCGCGTTAGCAGCATCCTGCAGTAGTGATGGCAGTTCTTGCTATATGTTAATTTTAGTTACTAAGCCTGAATATTATGTTTTCCTTGCTCATATTGCTTTAGGAAAATTGCGCCAGCACCACCACCACCATGCCGATTGTGCAAGTCAAGGTGCGCTAGCAACCTTGCAACTGGCACGCTGTTCGGCATCTATTTTCAGCCGAGTTTCTTCATGCGGCGGTAACAAATTATATGAAACTTGTAACAACTATTTTGTTTTTAGTGTTATTGGCATTAATGCATTGTGTCATTTTGCTTTTTTTACACAAATTGTCCCATGCAATGTGAGGTTGAAATTCAACAAGCTGACCGGAGACAATGTGACCTTTGAGGCTCCGGGGCCCCCTACACTATGGAGGTCGAGAAAGGACGCAATATGTCATAGATTTGAGGAGATGGATGGCTCTGTTTCCTCGTCCACATGGGTATCAGCTTCTTGATACGTCTCCAACGTCTCTATAATTTTTGATTGTTCCATGCTATTATATTACCTGTTTTGGATGCTTATGGGCTTTATTCTACATATTTATATCATTTTTGGGACTAACCTACTAACCGGAGGCCCAGCCCATATTGCTGTTTTCTTGCCTATTTCAGTATTTCGAAGAAAAGGAATATCAAACGGAGTCGAAACGGAATGAAACCTTCGGGAGCGTTATTTTTGGAACAAATCTGATCCAGAGAGCCTGGAGTGCAAGTCAAGAAAGCTCTGAGGGTCCCACGAGATAGGAGGGCACCCCCCTGTAGGGCGCGCCCCCTGTCTCGTGGGTCCCTCGAGCGTCCACCGACGTACTTCTTCCTCCTATATATACCTACGGACCCCGAGAACATCCAGGGGCACCACGAAACACAATTTCCACCACCGTAACCTTCTGTATCCGTGAGATCCCATCTTGGAGCCTTCGCCGGCACTCTGCCGGAGGGGGAATCGACCATGGAGGGCCTCTACATCAACATCCTTGCCCCTCCTATGAGTCGTGAGTAGTTTACCTCAGACCTACGGGTCCATAGTTATTAGCTAGATGGCTTCTTCTCTCTTTTTGGATCTCAATACAATGATCTCCCCCTCTCTTGTGGAGATCTATTCGATGTAATCTCTTTTTGCGGTGTGTTTGTCAAGATCCGATGAATTGTGGGTTTATGTTCAGATTTATCTATGGTTATTAATTGAATCTTCTCTAAATTCTTTTATGTATGATTGAGTTATCTTTGCAAGTCTCTTCGAATTATCGGTTTGGTTTGGCCTACTAGATTGATCTTTCTTGCCATGGGAGAAGTGCTTAGCTTTGGGTTCAATCTTGCGGTGTTCTTACCCAGTGATAGAAAGGGTTGCAAGACACGTATTGTATTGTTGCCATCGAGGATAACAAGATGGGGTTTATATCATATTGCATGAGTTTATCCCTCTACATCATATCATCTTGCTTAATGCGTTACTCCGTTCTTATGAACTTAATACTCTAGATGCATGCTGGATAGCGGTCGATGTCTGGAGTAATAGTAGTAGATGCAGGCAGGAGTCGGTCTACTTGTTTTGGATGTGATGCCTATATACATGATCATGCCTAGATAACGTCATAATTATTCACTTTTCTATCAATTGCTTGACAGTAATTTGTTCACCCACCGTAATACTTATGCTCTCGAGAGAAGCCTCTAGTGAAACCTATGGCCCCCGGGTCTATCTCTTATCATATTTGCTTTCAATCTACTTTTATTTGCATCTTTACTTTCTTGCATCTATATCATAAAATACCAAAAATATATTTATCTTATCATACTATCTCTATCAGATCTCACTTTCGCAAGTGGCTGTGAAGGGATTGACAACCCCTTTATTGTGTTGGTTGCGAGTTCTCAGTTTGTTTGTGTAGGTGCATGGGACTTTTGAGGAGCCTCCTACTAGATTGATACCTTGGTTCTCAAAAACTGAGGGAAATACTTACGCTACACTTGCTGCATCACCCTCTCCTCTTCGGGGAAAACCAACGCTAGCTCAAGACGTAGCAAGAAGGATTTCTGGCGCCGTTGCCGGGTAGGTCTTCGCTCAAGTCAAGACATACCAAGTACCCATCACAAACTCATCTCCCTCGCATTTACAATATTTGCCATTTGCCTCTCATTTTCCTCTCCCCCACTTCACCCTTGCCGTTTTATTCGCCCTCTCTTTCATGTTCTCCTCTCTGCCTTTTTGTTTGCCTTCCTGTTGCCATGGCCGAATCAAAAAGAACTAAGGGATTTCTCCCGAGTTCTAGTGCCTTGGATAACCCCTCTATCCTTTCTAAGCTCATAAACAATGATGCTACGGAAAGACCCACCGGGATCACCAATGAGAATTTAGATGATTTTGATGATGATGACTCCGGAATCTTTCGCTATTTACTTGATGAATCTTTAAAAGATGCTTGGGATAGGTTATTAAGGATTCGGGCTAGTTATGTGCCACAATATCAAATTGAGGTTTACTTAAAAAGTTTCTATGTTGGCTTGCCCGCTTCTTTCAAACAAGTTCTAGATTCTAATTTTGAAGAAGGTTTTCTTGAAGGGGATGCTATAGATACCTATGAAAAAATGAAAACCATATTTGGGCACCCTTTAAATGATAAAGTTGAATCAACTACCCTCTTGTGCTTTTATCAAAATGAAATTATCAAAGAAATGAAGTCTAGCTTAGATGCAAATTTCCGTAACGTGCTTAATCTTACTTCATCCATTAATGGCAATGTTCTTAACCTGAATAGAAGGATGAATGCCATAGAAAGGAGATCCTCTCTTGCTACTTATGAATCAAGTGCCAAAGATGGCACTCGTTAGATCTATCCTTGCTTTTATGCCTAGCTAGGGGCGTTAAACGATAGCGCTAGTTGGGAGGCAACCCAATTTTCTTTATGTTCTTTTTTTTGTTCCTGTTTAGTGTTAAATTTTGTTTCTACTTTCTGTTTAGATGTGTTTTTATCTTTTGTTTAGTGTTTGTGCCGAGTAGAACCTATAGGATAAACTATGATTATGGTTGATTTGATTCTGCTGAAAAACAGAAACTTTGCACTCACGAGAAAAAATTCAATAAATCACATAAAAGAGCTTTTGCATTGATTCTTTTTGCTGATGATCAATAAACAAATTTTACAGTACGTCCTATTTTTGTAGTATTTTTAGAGTTCTAGAAGTTTGCATTAGTTACAGATTGCTACAGACTGTTCTGTTTTTGACAGATTCTGTTTTTCGTGTGTTGTTTGCTTATTTCAATGCATCTATGGCTAATAAATTAGTTTATAAACCATAAGGAAGTTGGAATACAGTAGGTTTAACACCAAAATAAATAAAGAATGAGTTCATTGCAGTACCTTATGTGGTGGTTTTGTTTTCTTTCACTAACGGAGCTTATAAGATTTCCTGTTGAGTTTTGTGTTGTGAAGTTTTCAAGTTTTGGGTAAAGCTTTTATGGACTATGGAATAAAGAGTGGCAAGAGCCTAAGCTTGGGGATGCTTATGGCACCCCAAGATATTCAAGAATAGCCAAAAGCCTAAGCTTGGGGATGCCCCGGGAAGGCATCCCCTCTTTCGTCTTCGTTCATTGGTAACTTTACTTGGAGCTATATTTTTATTCGCTACATGATATGTGTTTTGCTTGGAGCGTCATGTATTATGTTGGTCTTTGCTTGTTAGTTTACCACAATCATCCTTGCTGTAACACACCTTTTTGGAGAAGCCTATTTGATTAGAATTTGCTAGAATACTCTATGTGCTTCACTTATATCTTTTGAGCTTGATAGTTTTTGCTCTAGTGCTTCACTTATATCTTTTAGAGCATGGTGGTGGATTAATTTTATAGAAATTGCTAGTCTCTCATGCTTCACTTATATTATTTTGAGAGTCTCTTAGAACAGCATGGTATTTGCTATGGTTTTAATTTGGTCCTAGAATGATGAGCATCCAATTTGGTTATAATAAAAACTATCATAGAAAGTGAATTGGATGATATGATCAATTTGATGCTTGATAATTGTTTTGAGATATGGAGGTAAAAGTCATGCTAGTTGGTGATTATGGATTTAAAGAATGCTTGTGTTTAAGTTTGTGATTCCCGTAGCATGCACGTATGGTGAACCGCTTTGTGATGAAGTTGGAGCACAATTTTATTTATTGATTGTCTTCCTTATGAGTGGCAGTCGGGGACGAGCGATGGTCTTTTCCTACCAATCTATCCCCCTAGGAGCATGCGTGTAGTGCTTTGGTTTTTGATGACTTCTAAATTTTTACAACAAGTATATGAGTTCTTTTGATTAATGTTGAGTCCATGGATTATACGCACTCCTTTCACCCCTCCATTATTGCTAGCCTCTCTTGTATCGTGCAACTTTCGCCGGTACCATACACCCACCATACTCCTTCCTCAAAATATCCACCATACCTACCTATTATGGCATTTCCATAGCCATTCCGAGATATATTGCCATGCAACTTTCCACTGTCCCGTTCATATGACACACATTACTTTTGTCATATTGCTTTTTGCATGATCATGTAGTTGACATCGTATTTGTGGCAAAGCCACCATCATATTCTTCATACATGTCGCTCTTGATTCATTGCATATCCCGGTATACCGCCGGAGGCATTCATATAGAGTCATATTTTTTTCTAAGTATCGAGTTGTAATTGTTGAGTTGTAAAAAATAAAAGTGTGATGATCATCATTATTAGAGCATTGTCCCAGTGAGGAAAGGATGATGGAGACTATGATTCCCCCATAAGTCGGGATGAGACTCCGGACGAAATATAATAAAAAAGATGGCCATAAAAAAAGAGAAAAGGCCCAAATAAAAAAATGAGAGAAAAAGAGAGAAGGGACAATGCTACTATCCTTTTACCACACTTGTGCTTCAAAGTAGCACCATGATCTTCATGATAGAGAGTCTCATATGTTGTCACTTTCATTTACTAGTGGGAATTTTTCATTATAGAACTTGGCTTGTATATTCCAATGATGGGCTTCCTCAAAATGCCCTAGGTCTTCGTGAGCAAGCAAGTTGGATGCACCCCACTAGTTTTCTTTTGTTGAGCTTTCATATATTTATAGCTCTAGTGCATCCGTTGCATGGCAATCCCTACTCACTCACATTGATATCTATTAATGGGCATCTCCATAGCCCGTTGATACGCCTAGTTGATGTGAGACTATCTTCTCCTTTTTTGTCTTCTCCACAACCACCGTTCTATTCCACATATAGTGCTATGTCCATGGCTCACGCTCATGTATTGCGTGAAAGTTGAAAAGTTTGAGATTATTAAAGTATGAAACAATTGCTTGGCTCGTCATCGGGGTTGTGCATGATTAAATACTTTGTGTGATGAAGATAGAGCTTAGCCAGACTATATGATTTTGTAGGGATAACTTTCTTTTGGCCATGCTATTTTGAGAAGACATGATTACTTGCTTAGTATGCTTGAAGTATTACTATTTCTTATATCAATATGAACTTCTATTTTGTATTACTTGGATCTGAACATTCATGCCACAATGAAAGAAAATTACATTATGAATTATCCTAGGTAGCATTCCACATCAAAAATTCTCTTTTTATTATTTACCTACTCGAGGACGAGCAAGAATTAAGCTTGGGGATGCTTGATACGTCTCCAACGTATCTATAATTTTTTATTGTTCCATGCTATTATATTACCTGTTTTGGATGCTTATGGGCTTTATTCTACATATTTATATCATTTTTGGGACTAACCTACTAACCGGAGGCCCAGCCCATATTGTTGTTTTTTTTCCTTTCAGTATTTCGAAGAAAAGGAATATCAAACGGAGTCCAAACGGAATGAAACCTTCGGGAGCGTTATTTTTGGAACAAATCTTATCCGGAGAGCCTGGAGTGCAAGTCAAGAAAGCTCCAAGGGCCCCATGAGATAGGAGGGTGCCCCCCTGTCTTGTGGGCCCCTTGGGCGTCCACTAATGTACTTCTTCCTCCTATATATACCTACGGACCCCGAAAACATCCAGGGGCACCACGAAACACAATTTGCACCACCGTAACCTTCTGTATCCGCGAGATCCCATCTTGGAGCCTTCGCTGGCACTCTGCCGGAGGGGGAATCGACCATGGAGGGCCCCTACATCAACATCCTTGCCCCTCCTATGAGTCGTGAGTAGTTTACCTCAGACCTACGGGTCCATAGTTATTAGCTAGATGGCTTCTTCTCTCTTTTTGGATCTCAATACAATGATCTCCCCCTCTCTTGTGGAGATCTATTCGATGTAATCTCTTTTTGCGATGTGTTTGTCAAGATCCGATGAATTATGGGTTTATGTTCAGATTTATCTATGGTTATTAATTGAATCTTCTCTGAATTCTTTTATGTATGATTGAGTTATCTTTGCAAGTCTCTTCGAATTATCGGTTTGGTTTGGCCTACTAGATTGATCTTTCTTGCCATGGGAGAAGTGCTTAGCTTTGGGTTCAATCTTGCGGTGTTCTTACCCAGTGACAGAAAGGGTTGCAAGACACGTATTGTATTGTTGCCATCGAGGATAACAAGATGGGGTTTATATCATATTGCATGAGTTTATCCCTCTACATCATATCATCTTGCTTAATGCGTTACTCCGTTCTTATGAACTTAATACTCTAGATGCATGCTGGATAGCGGTCGATGTGTGGAGTATAGTAATAGATGCAGGCAGGAGTCAGTCTATTTGTTTTGGATGTGATGCATATATACATGATCATGCCTAGATAACGTCATAATTATTCACTTTTCTATCAATTGCTTGATAGTAATTTGTTCACCCACCGTAATACTTAAGCTCTCGAGAGAAGCCTCTAGTGAAACCTATGGCCCCCGGGTCTATCTCTTATCATATTTGCTTTCAATCTACTTTTATTTGCATCTTTACTTTCTTGCATCTATATCATAAAATACCAAAAATATATTTATCTTATTATACTATCTCTATCAGATCTCACTTTCGCAAGTGGCCGTGAAGGGATTGACAACCCCTTATTGCGTTGGTTGTGAGTTCTCAGTTTGTTTGTGTAGGTGCGTGGGACTTTTGAGGAGCCTCCTACTGGATTGATACCTTGGTTCTAAAAAACGGAGGGAAATACTTACGCTACACTTGTTGCATCACCCTCTCCTCTTCGGGGAAAACCAACGCTAGCTCAAGACGTAGCACTTCTCCTTTAGAGCAGAAAGACCCAAGCTGGCTGTCATTTATGTCAACACGGAGGAAGATGATGAAGATGATGAGGACCCACTTGATGAAGATGATGATGACCCACTTGATGAAGCCATCTATGCTCAAAGAATGAGGTTGAGTGAGGAGGAGGTGTGCAACCTATGGGACATAATTCTGCCACGTGCTGACTTTGTCGGGGTGCCATTCGTGACCCGCCTGACAAGTACCATGGTTGACCGGTTTGTCATGGTATGTTATACCTACTGTTGTAATTTGATGATATGCTTTACTATTATACTTACAAATGCAAATTATCTGAGAGATATGCTTAGTGAATCCGATGATATGCTTAGTGTAGAGTCCGATGACATGCTTATTAGTGTAGAATCCAAGTAACTACTAAAGATGTAGATAATCCATACTTATTCGTAGAATTCATGCTTAGTAGAAATGTAGTGCTGTGATATAGTCCATGAAATTAATTTGTAAGTATGCTACATTGTGTTTTAAGCAACAAGATGAGATTCTCTAGTAGGTTTTCCGTCATCTGACTGAATTTTGCACTATAATTGTTATGGGTGCTTCATTTTCTAATGATAGTGGAGTCATGGTTGAGCTCCTTTGAAAATAAAAATGGCAGGTGAAAAAGACCATTGGCGTATAAGTTTCTTGTTGTGTTTAACTATTCGAGTTATGTCAATGTTATAAAAAACTGACAATTTTTTGGAAAGTGAGATTTGCGCTTACAACAAGATGAACAAGGGCATTGAAGTGAATATGTAAAAAATGTCCCATTTTTGGCTTTAAAGATGAGCTAAGAAACTCAAATGAAATCAAAATAACCATTTATCCAGTAAACAAAAATATTCAGTAACCAAATACAACATGAAATAATTCTTGATGACATAGGAAAGAAATTCAATCCCCGTCCTTCATAGTTGCCTCTCAATTTTAGGTAACTGTTATAGGACAATTAACTATGCCACACTAGAGACAAATGATGCAGACATGACCGTTGCCTCTTTATTTCTTTTAAGATCTTTTGATAGTGTAGAAATCTACTTAGTACAAATATATTTGCAAGAGTATGTGCAAGGCTCCTTATTAATTGATATGTTTTTCTTATTTAGAAATTGCCAAAGAGCCTACCTGTGAGTTGTGGTATCGAGCCTGATGAAGAAGGCTCAACTGGAATACACCTTACCGCAAGAGGCTCCGTCACCACCTATGCGTACGGCGTGGACACCGACGGTCGCACACACTTAATCTCGGTTGGGTGGAAGAGCTTCCTCGCTGGCAAAAATCTTTGTGTTTGGCAGGCCACACTAATTACTATCAGGAACACCCACCGCCAAGGCTTGAGGATGATGATCGTCGTCGATATCATCTAGAACTATATATGTGTGTGGTTGTATGACTACCTAGTAGACTGCTATATATGTGTGGCTGTATGAATACCTAGTACTGCTTATCATATATGCTACTGTATGAACCATATATGTATGTGAGGATGCACTTTGACTATATATGAGTATCTATAATGCTTAATGATATTGTATGAATACTGTATGACTATATATGAGTATCCACCGAGCTCTCTTGCAGTTTTGAGGGTTTTTTCATTGAAAGACCGACGTGGGAGAGGACTAGAAAAGAACGGGAGAATGCGGCTTGGTGGGGAAAATCGATGAGGAAGATGAGGTCCTTCCATTGGTGGGGGGTCTAATGAATCTATGAATCTATCTGGTTTTTATTGGGTGGAAGTAAAACCTAGGTGGGGGAGGAGATGAAGGACATAGAATGAATTCTCCTTTAATAGTAGAGATAATGTAGTGCACAATATGACCCAAAGTCCTCAAGTATGTATTTACTCAGCCAGGAGCTATTGGGCCACAGATGATGCAAGGGGTCACACTAGTGTAGAACCGGGCTTTAGCGCCGGTTCATAAGGGCCTTTAGTGTCGGTTCTACAACCGACACTAAAGAGTGGAGACTAAAGCCCCCCCTTTACTACCGGTTCGGCACGAACCGGCGCTAAAGTGCCACCACATGGCACGAGCCAGGCCCGGGTGCTGGTAGACCATTAGTACCGGTTGGTAATACCAACCGGTACTAAATGTTTGGGGGGGGGTTATTTTTTATTTTCCATTAATTTTGTGTTTTCCATTTAATTCTTTTTTGTTTGCTGGTATTTTACGATACTACAAATTGTACACGTTATGCATATATATAAATAGATTTTCTCGTACGTAGAACCGCATATATATATATATATATATATATAATTTCTCCTACATGTTGCCTTGGTGCCTTCGGAGCACGTTGACAAGTGGTTCATGGGGGCGGTAGCGGGTAATAGTATTCTCCTTTGGGATCTATGACCTGGTCGAGCACAAATTCCGCTATTTCCTCTTGAAGTTCTAGTATGTGCTCCGCTGGTAGGAGCTGCTCCCGCACCTCTCTGAACTGTTAAGAAGGAGATCAATATGCATGTGTATTAGTTGTGTGACTAGATATCGATAATGGTGTGAATAGTGTTCTGACAAACGTACCCAGTCCTGTCTTTGAGATCTGCTCCTTTCGGACGCCATCATGCGAATGTTCTCGCAAATGTAGAATGCACACAGATCATTCCCCTGCGCCTACTTCAAGGCCTTTACGAGAATAGAATTGAATCAGATAATGATTAATCAAGCATGATAATTAATTAATGGTATTGAAACAAGAATTAAAGAGATGGTAGCTAGCTAGCTAGCTAGTACTGCTTAATTACTTACCTTTGGTCGATACCAAAACAGCTTTTTTGCCCATTTGCCTGGAGTCACCTTGATGAACTTTGCCCAAGCCCTGCCCGCCGGCAATGAAAATTAATAAAGGGGTTATTAAATAGTTCATATCAGGAAATGACGAACTAAATAGGCCGAGATATAGTTAATAATGATTGAAATTACCTGTTGACTATCCCATTCACGATGGTGTAGTCTTTTTCTTCTTTAAGTAGTGAGTCCAGTACTTCAACTGTTCCTTTGTCAACTTTAATGTCTAACAAGATCCAGTGGAAACTGCATGCGCACACGTTTACATGTCTTAATTAAGCGAGCATGTGCATAACACTAATCAACTACCGTAAACCCTATACAATTAATTATTAACATCTAGCTAGCTAGTAAGCAAAAACAGAATTTTGTAGTACAAGATAGTGTGACTCACAGGAAGTTGTAAGGAAGTAGTATATCTTCATTGGTATTGAGGCGCTTGAAGAACTCTAGCATGCTTTCCTCTAAACTTACTCGAGAAGTTGGAAGATTCCATGTGTACTCATTAACGGTACTTGGGTCAATGAACCCAATGCCATAGCGTCCAGATTTTTTCATTTCATACATCTTCATCCTGCATATAATACCACAGAAAAGAATATATAGTGAGGATAATTACATGTAATGATTGATCAAAATGATCACTACAGCTAGCTTGAGACTTAAATTACAGAAAGAAATCACTTACAGACAATAGCAACTGACAATAGATTTGTCGAGTGCGTCTTGATTGTATAACTGAAATAGTTTTGAATACTCAACGGACAGAGCTTTCTCATGGAAGTAATGCTCCTCCTTGACATTCACCATGAGGGACTCTCGATTGGAAATCTTGGTAATGTTCATGTACCATTGATGCAATTCATACATTCTCGTTGGGAGGTTCTTGACCTTGTCTGGCTCGACCAAAGGTTGGCCCCGGACATATTTCCGTTTTATTTCCTCCTCTCTAAGCGGAGACATGTGCTCTATTTCGAGGAGTTGTCCAACAGTGATCTTGAGCATTTCAGCCTGCATTATATGCTCCTCCGTTATTACCACATCGCCCAGCTGGGGAACGTTAACGGTTTGCCCACAATAATATTGGGCGCGCGTACTCCTATCATGTGTTGTTGGCACAACAAGCGGGGGGATCGATTGCGCCGCTTGTTCTCCCAGCTGGGGAATGGTTTTCCTGCATTTTTTGCCAACTGCTTGTTGGCTCGAGCTCGAGCTCGCTTCCTTCTGTAGTCGTGCTCGATGTGCCTTCCTGATTTGGCGCTCATAGTCTGAGTCAACAGGCTTGGGAGCTGGTGCTCTAGCCATACGAATGAAGTGGTCAATCTTTTCCTCAGGCACTTTCTCCCTTGGCGGCGGTGCCGGTTTCGGTCCAAAATGGGCGTCCACTTGGGCCCGCACTATGGCTGCATTTTGCTCCTCGGTCATGTTGTAAGGCCTCTGAGGAAGAGGAGCGAGGCTTGGACCATATTTATATCGCTTGTCTCCGCCTGCACTTCATGTACTACCTCGACTCGTACCACTACACACCATAGCTGCGGCGTGTCTCTTCTGTGATTGCTAAGACGGCGGAGACGGCTAACATGGCTGAGTTGGAGCAGGAGGAGTGGCCTGACGCTGTGCCGGACTTGAAGCAGGAGGTGTGGCCTGACACGGTGTTGGACTTGAAACTGGAGGAGCGGCCTGATGCTGTGCCGGACTTGAAGCAGGAGTCTGCTCACGCGGTCGGGGACTTGGAGGAGGTGGCGGACTTCGAGGAGGAGTCGGCTCACGCATTCGTGGACTTGGAGGAGCGGGAGTCTGCTGACTCGGTAGCGGACTTCGAGGAGGAGTCGGCAGACGACGCAGTGTCGGTGGACTTCGAAAGATGATGCAATCCTTTCTCCATAGGATGATACAATGTATGGCCTCTCCCAGTGTGCGCTCGTTGTCACCTCCAGGAATGTCAAGTTGTATCCCCAAATATGGGTCCACCACTTCATCAACCAAGAGACGAGCATAGCCCTCTGGAATCGGGGTGCAATGGAAGGTTGCTTCGGGGGTAATTGTAAAAGCAACGACGTCCGCCACCTTCATGGATATGTTCTTCATTTTGGAGTGTAGCTCATAGTTAGTGTTCTCTATGATGTCATCCATAGGGTATATATCCAGCAGTGTGTTGCTCGAGGCGGAACCAACGCTGCTTCTCGGCATGGATGGGACGGTGCTATCCAATGTTGGAAGATCCTCCGCTTGCTGCTGCCGCTGTTGAGACCCCCTTTCCTGGCTAAGTGAGTTGATCTGCTGCTGCTGCTGCTGGAATTTGAGTGCCAAGTCCGCGTGCCTTGCTTCTAGGCCTTGAAGGTGTTCTGCGTCCTGCTTCCTCTGCTCCTCCTCCAGCTTCCTCTTCTTCTCCTCCTCCTTCTTTCTTGCACGGGACCTGTAGTCATTGTTCCATTCCGAAAAGCCCTAATACTAGGGAATAACGCCATTGCCTCGTGTTTTTCCCTGGTGTTCAGGATTTCCCAGGGCGTGCGTAAGCTCGTTGTTCTCTCTGTTGGGCGTGAGCACCCCCATTCGAGCTTCTTCTATTGCGTCAAGTATCTTTTATTTGGCTCCTTTTAGACTTGCCTTCTTCGAAATCAGGCCTGTCTTCGGGTCCAACGCCCCCCCATGCGCATAGAACCAAGTTCTGCACCTGGGGGGCCAACTCCTAGTAACCGGAGTGACCCCTGCATCCTCCATCTCTTGCTCAGACTTATCCCACTTAGGCATTCCCACCGCGTAGCCACCTGGACCCAGCCTATGGAACTGCGTATTTTTTGCGACATTGGCCTTGTTTATTATCGACCGTTCCTTAGATAATTCTGATTCCTTGAATTTCACAAAATCGGCCCAATGTTCTCTTTGCTTCTCCAGTGTTCCCGTGAATTCTGGAGTCTTCCTTTCTGCAGCAAGGTAGTTGGCCCATACAATTTTCTTGTGGGTGTTAAATGCAATTGCCATCTTCTTAAGAGCAGCATCCTTGACTTTTTGCACATCTACTTCAGTGAAATAATCTGGTAGGGTGAAATGTTCCATCAGAGATTCCCAAAGGTTTTTTTGCTCTGTCGTCGACCCAAGTAACACCTGGACGTTTAGTTTTTAGCTCTTTCCATTCTTGAATGGAGATCGGGAGTTGGTCCTTCACAAGAACTCCGCACTAACGTGTCCACTTGTTCGTAATGTTCTTAGGCGTGAGGGGTTCGCCACTAGGTTTGATGGAGACGATGTTGTACTTTACACCCTCCTTCAACTTTTTGTCCGGGCCTCGCTTTGTCCTGTTGTCTGTAGAAGCAGATTTGCTTGATCCGGAGGGCTGAAAGAAGAAAGATCAATTCGTTAATATATCAGAAGAAAGATCAATTCGTTAATATATCTTCAAATAAAAAAACATGTGATGATCACCAGATGCCTGCTTACATAAATATACCTTGCCGGTAGTCTTTGTTATTTCAAGATCAGCATTGTATGTGTCATCATAAACATTGTCTGTGTCATCATAATCATAATCATAGTTCATGACTTCATCAGCTCGGTCGTCGAGATCGAATATCTTTTCATCACCCTCTCTGGTATTGTTCATATATTGGGAGCCGTCATCTGCTTCATTCAGATCATCTAGCCTGCGAGGGCTGCGTATGAAGTCGAACAATTCCTCTTCTCTCTCTCTGCTGGTATTGTCCGCCATAGCTTTTACTTAACTAATACAGAAGAAATATAAAACAATTTAGTATTCAAATTACAATGCATGGATGCAATCAATAAGGAAAAACTGAAGAATCATATAGTACATAATATGCATCGTCTCGATTAATATATAATCTCGAATACATCATCATCTCGAATAATATATATAATCTCGAATACATCATCATCTCGAATAATATATATAATCTCGAATACATCATCTTGAATATTATATATCGAATACATCACTGGCTAGGTACCTAATAAAGATCGAGTACTACAGAAGAATCTAGGCCACTCGCGGTTCCTGGGGCGCGGGCGGTGGACACCCGAAGAGAAGGAACCATCACAGGATCATATCTCCGATCATCTGCCCAAAGAACCTGCCAAGTATTGGAGAACCTGACATCCATAGCAGCCATGTAGCGATGGACGTGCTCGTCCTCCTCCCTGACACGGCGACGCACCACCTCCGGCGGGGCCGGCTCCCTCTGCACCGAATGTGGCCCACGCGAACGCCACCAAAGGAGATCAGGGTCGATGACGGGACCCGAGGCCGGGTTCCTCACCAAGCGACGCGCCCCTCCAGGTAGCACCTCCCAGTGCCAGCCCGACGGAGCCCAGTCCCGGACATGGGTCCTCTGAAGCAGGAGTCGTCGCGAACGGGTCGACGGCGAGGATGCGGGCTGGGCATATCGTCGAGAACAAATACTATATGCATGCAAAAAGTAACATTTTTTAAATGATTGGATTGTGATAACTAAAATTCTATATGCAAATTCCAACAATTTGACATTAATCTAATCTAACTAAAACTAATTCTAAAATTTCTAACATTTCTATATATATAACTAACATTTCTATAACATTTCTAATATTTCTATAACTAAAAAACAGAAAAATTGCTAACATTTCTATAAATATTTCTATAACTAAAAAACAGAGAAAAAATTATAACATTTCTATATAACTAACATTTCTATAACATTTCTAATATTTCTATAACTAAAAAACAAAAAAAAATCTATATTAAAATTTATAACTAAAAAACTAATATGTGTGTGTGTGTGTGGACATGGCGGCCGGGGCATGAGCTCACCGGCGAGGCGCGGCGACGGGGGGCGGCGATGGGGACGGAGACGGGCGATGACAACGGGGATAGGGTCGGGGCGGCGACGACGGGGACAGGGACGGGCCGGGCGGGGACGACGGGACGGGGCGGCGACGATGCGGCGGGGCGCGGCGACGGGGCAGGGCGCGCCGACGAGGATGATGGGGACGAGGACGGCCAGGGCGGCGGCGGCAACGGGGACGGCGACGAGGGGCGGGGATGGCCGGGTCGGCGACAGCGACGGGGACGGCGACGGGGGCGGCGACGAGGGGCGGCGACGACGGGGCAGAGGAGAAGCAGAGGGAGAGATGAGAAATGAATTTTTTGAAGCAGTTTCTTATATAGAACATCCCTTTAGTATCGGTTGGAGCCACCAAGCGGTACTGAAGGTCTGTTTTGGCCAGGCCAAACGACAGGAAGCGCACCCCCTTTAGTACCGGGTGGTGACACCAACCGATACTAAAGAACCCCTCTTTAGTACCGGTTGCAGCCACCACCCGGTACTAAAGGGGGTGCGCTGGTGCAGGTGCGGTGTGGCAAGTTTAGTCCCACCTCGCTAGCCGAGGGGCGTCCGCACTGGTTTATAAGCCCCAGTGTGGTAGCTCTCTCGAGCTCCTCTCCAAAGCAGGCCTACTGGGCCTACCTGTTCTCTGATGTCCTGTGGGCCTACTGGTCCTTTGCGGGCCTGCATCCTGGCCCAACAAAACGTTGTGTTTCTAGTTGTATGCAGGCCGCTCTGGCCCAATAGGCGGGCTTTTTTATTTTCTTATTTTTTTTTGCTTTATTTATTTTTGAGTTGTTTTTTGCTGTATTTAGAGTTCCCTTGTGAATATTTTTGCTTTAGGTACAAAAAATTACAAACTTTCTGTTAGTGCCGGTAGTTTTCAAATTTGAATAGTTTAAATTTTGAATTATTTGAAATTTGTGTGAATCACTAGTTTATGAATAACTTAACTTTGAAAATAGATTTTTTCAGTGATTCTTTTTTCTTATGTTTAATATTAGTGTGTTTTATCATTATATTCAATTTGGTAATGCTTAGGTTATTTAAAAAATGAAATGCCTTTGTAACAGATGAGTTTTTGTCCGAAACCATGATACTTCGAAAGAGATTCTCCATTTTGTACACGAAGTGCATCCAGTTTTTGCCGTAACCCTCTCTACTTTTTTGCACATGCTATGTGGGTGAAATTATGATATCATGCTAAATTTCAACCTTTTCTGAGTTCATTTGAAATGTTTTTCAATTTCAGGGTCATTTAGCTGAAAAAATCAATAAATGCATGAAAGAATTTGTTTGCACATAAAATTTCTTCGCTTTTCAAATGCAAAAACACATAACTATCCTAACTATTACAGAGATTCCCTCCTGGGTGTGAAACACAGAAGAAAGTGTTGATAGTGAAGCCGATCACATCCCAGATCTTTGGGTGTGAAACTTTTTCTTCGTGTGTGTCCCTTTGCGCCGTAGCCATGGAAAATCTTCATCATTTAACTGGATGCTCGGGTCAATATTCACTATGAATGGAGCAATTTCATCAAACTTTTCATAATCTTCTGACATGTCTGTCTTGTCATCCACTCCCACGATGTTTCTTTTCCCTGAAAGAACTATGTGGCGCTTTGGCTCGTCGTATGATCCATTCTCTTCCTTATCTTTTCTTTTTCTCGGCCTGGTAGACATGTCTTTCACATAAAAAACCTGCGCCACATCATTGGCTAGGACGAATGGTTCGTCTGCATACACAAGATTGTTGAGATCCACTGTTGTCATTCCGTACTGTGGGTCTTCCATTACCCCGCCTCGTGTCAAATTGACCCATTTGCACCGAAACAAAGGGACCTTCAAACCACCTCCATAGTTAAGTTCCCATATGTCCTCTATGTAACCATAATATGTTTCCTTCCCTGTGTTGGTTGTTGCATCAAAGCGGACACCATTGTTTTGGTTGGTGCTCTTCTTATCTTGGGCGATCGTGTAAAATATATTCCCATTTATCTGGTACCCTTTGAAAGTCATTATATTCGAAAATGGTAACTGGGACGGCGAGTACAGGTCATCTTTAATATCGCCATCATGCATGGCACGTTTCTGCAACCAACCGGTGAAAGTCCTCATTTGTTAACGTGTAATCCAGTCGTCGGACTTCTCCGGGTGTTTGGAGTGTAGAAAATTCTTGTGTTCCTCCATATACGGAGCCACCAAGGCGGAACTCTATAGAACTATGTAGTGTGCTTCAGTGAGAGAACGCCCATCCGTACATATTATTTGATGCCCTCCTAGTGTGCCTTTTCCATCCAGTCTGCCCTTATGCCGCGATTCAGGAACACCAATCGGCTTAAGGTCAGGACTAAAGCCAATACAAAACTCAATGACCTCCTCATTTTCATGGCCCTTCGAGATGCTTCCTTCTGGCCTAGCACGGTTATGAACATATTTCTTCAAGACTCGCATGAACCTCTCAAAGGGGAACATATTGTGTAGAAATACAGGACCCAAAATGTTAATCTCTTCACAAAGGTGAACTAGGACGTGCATCATGATGTTGAAGAAGGATGGTGGGAACACCAACTCGAAACTGACAAGACATTGCACCAAATCATTCTGTAACCTTGGTATGATTTCTGGATCGATTACCTTCTGAGAGATTGCATTGAGGAATGCACATAGCTTCACAATGGCTAATCGAACGTTTTCCGGTAGAAGCCCCCTCAATGCAACCGGAAGCAGTTGCGTCATAATCACGTGACAGTCATGAGACTTTAGGTTCTGGAACTTTTTCTCTGCCATATTTATTATTCCCTTTATATTCGACGAGAAGCCAGACGGTACCTTCATGCTGAGCAGACATTCAAAGAAGATTTCCTTCTCTTCTTTGGTAAGAGCGTAGCTGGCCTGACAATGATGTATGCCGTCTTTTCCGTGCATACGTTGCTGGTCCTCCCATGCCTCTGGTGTATGTTTTGTCTTCCCATACACGCCCAAGAAGCCAAGCAGGGTCACACAAAGATTCTTCATCACGTGCATCACGTTGATTGCGGAGCGGACCTCTAGGTCTTTCCAATATGGCAGGTCCCAAAATATAGATTTCTTCTTCCACATGGGTGCACGTCCGTCAGCGTCCTTCGGAACAGGTTGTCCGCCAATACCATTTCCAAAGATTACCTTCCAATCCTTGACCATATCATGTACATCAGCACCAGTACGGTGGCGAGGCTTCGCCCGGTGATCCGCCTCACCTTTGAAATGCTTGCCTTTCTTTCTTACGGGATGACTGCTCGGAAGAAATCGACGATGTCCCAGGTACACATTCTTCCTACAACTCTCCAAATATATACTATCGGTATCATCCAAACAGTGCGTGCATCCGCGGTATCCCTTGTTTGTCTGTCCTGAAAGGTTACTGAGAGCAGGCCAATCATTGACGGTCAAGAACAGCAACGCCTTTAGGTCAAATTCTTCCTGTTTGTGCTCATCCCACGCACGTACACCTGTTCCATTCCACAGCTGTAATAGTTCTTCAACTAATGGCCTTAGGTACACATCAATGTCGTTGCCGGGTTGCTTAGGGCCTTGGATGAGCACTGGCATCATAATGAACTTCCGCTTCATGCACAACCAAGGAGGAAGGTTATACAAACATGGAGTCACAGGCCAGGTGCTATGGTTGTTGCTCTGCTCCCCAAAAGGATTAATGCCATTTGCGCTTAGACCAAACCATACGTTCCTTGGGTCACCTGCAAACTCCTCCATGTACTTTCTCTCGATTTTTCTCCACTGTGACCCGTCAGCGGGTACTCTCAACTTTCCGTCTTTCTTACGGTCTTCTCCGTGCCACCGCATCACCTTCGCATGCTCTTTGTTTCAGAAAAAACATTTCAACCGTGGTATTATAGGAGCATACCACATCACCTTGGCAGGAATCTTCTTCCTGGGGCACTCGCCCTCGACATCACCAGGGTCATCGCGACTGATCTTATAATGCAATGCACCGCATACCAGACAAGCGTTCAAATCCTCGTACTCACCATGGTAGAGGATGCAGTCATTAGGGCATGCATGTATCTTCTGCACCTCTAACCCTAGAGGGCAAACAACCTTCTTTGCTTCATAGGTACTCTCGGGCAGTTCGTTGTCCTTTGGAAGCATATTCTTTATCATTACCAGCAACTTTCCAAATCCCTTGTCAGATACACCATTCTCTGCCTTCCATCGCAGCAATTCCAGTGTGGTGCCCAACTTTTTTTTGTTAGCTTCGCAATTCGGGTACAACAATTTCTTGTGATCCTCTAACATGCGCTGCAACTTCTTCTTCTCCAAATCACTTGCGCAGTTTCTCTTTGCATCGGCAATAGCCCGACCTAGATCATTAGCGGGATCATCTTATGCCTCTTCTTCAGCTTCTTCCCGCATTGCCGCCTCAGCTTCTTCCCCCATTGTTGTATCATCGTATTCGGGGAACCCATGGCCAGGATAGCTGTCGTCGTCCTCTTATTCTTCATTGTCTTCCATCATAACCTCTCTTTCTTCGTGCTTGGTCCAAACATTATAGTGGGGCATGAAACCGGACTCAAATAGGTGGACGTGAATGGTTCTTGACGTAGAGTAATTATGACCATTCTTACAGCCAACACATGGACAAGGCATAAAACCATCCGCCCGCTTGTTTGCCTCAGCGGCAAGCAGAAAATTATGCATGCTATTAATGAACTCGGGAGAGCATAGGTCATCGTACATCCATTGTCGGCTCATCTTCATTACACAACACCGAATAGACCAAATTAATACAAGTTCATACATAAAGTTCATACATAAAGTTCATATACAACACTTAATTAAATGCAACATACAAATAACTCTCTACCTAAAGAATTTAAATGCAACAACAAATGCGATCAAGATCGCAACTAAGGTAACAATTGATCCAACAGCATGATGATACCAAGCCACACTATCAATGGCATATTTTCTATTATTTCTAATCTTCAACCGCATTTTCTCCATCTTGATCTTGTGATCATCGACGACATCGGCAACATGCAACTCCAATTCCATCTTCTCCCCCTCAATTATTTTCAATTTCTCTTTCAAATACTCGTTTTCTCTTTCAACTAAATTTAACCTCTCGACAATAGGGTCGGTTGGAATTTCCGGTTCACATACCTCCTAGATAAAAATATCTATGTCAACTTGATGGGCATAATTTGTCATAAACACGAAATGCAACAACTAGTTTTAAAAGAGAATATACCACATCCGAATCATAACAAGGACGAGGGCCGACGGGGACAGATATCAAAACCATGGCACTATGTATAACAAACAATGTACGGGTAAGATAATTATACGAGTAACTATATATCCAAATCACACAAACATCAATTTGGTAATGTAAAACATTCATGAACAAGAGCCTCACCACAAGGTGGTGCCGGCGACGGGACGGTGCAGGCGATCGACGGTGGTTAAGACGGAGATTTAGAAGGCACTAAGTAAACCACACCTACATATGCAAACTAAGTATTATTTTTGACCTCAAATTGCATATAAATAAAATACTAGCACATATAATTCCTCCCAAATTACTAAACTCACAAATTAATCACTATACAAAGCATTGCAAGAGCTAATCTAGCAATGAGAGATGAAAGGACAAAGTTGCTAACCTTTGTGATCATTTGAATGGATGGGGGCCTTCAAATCTTGACAAATTTTGGGCAAAATGTGTGATGAGCTCGAGGAAGAGAGGGGAAGAACAGACGAGGAGAGGGGAAGGGGAAGAACAGAGCGAGCTCGGGTGGACGAAGGGTTTATGTAGGACGACCTTTAGGACCGGTTCGTGCCACGAACCGGTACTAAAGGTGCTTGAGGGGCCCCAGACTGACAACATCCTGCCACCACTCTCTTTAGTACCGGTTCGTGGCACGAACCGGTGCTAAAGGTTTGCCATGAACCCGTACTAATGAGAGCGGCCGACTAGCCATTGGAACCGGCACTAATGGACACATCAGTGCCGGCTCAAAATCAAACAGGCACTAATGTGCTTCAGATTTGACCGTTTTTCTACTAGTGTCATAAAAGAAAATACAACCAAACTGTTTCAAAGCGCCTGCTTCACGCGTGGCCGAGCCGGCCCACCACACCGGGCATCTCTCTCCCAGCTTGTGACAAGTGACGCACATGTAGCACGCCACTTGTCGCAACCTGAGAAGGTGGGAGTAATCGTTGTTGTAGGTACTCCTCAATAAGTTTTTTAGGGATAATCCAAGCTTTATTAACATTCAAAGACCACAGTTTGTGGAATACATCTTGGATTATGGGGATTGCCTAGCCACACATGGCATCCAAGGCCTAAAGTGAGCGCATGTTTCGCTAAGCTATGCGCCTCCACATTGGAGTTTCGGCTTTCATACATGAAATTACACATAAAATGACGAGCTCTACTTTGAATCTCCTTGATGATAGTGCCATATTTCCCACTGTTTCCTGAAGTTATGTCGCCCACCACCTATCTCGAATCAGACGAGATAACTATACATTGGATGTTCAGGTCCTCCGCTAGTGATAACGCTTCCCTGCATGCCAATGCCTCAAGGGTAGCAGGATCTGAGATGCCTTTGAGAACAATTGCAGAGCTTCCAATATACTCCCCGTGATTGTCTCTGCATACTGCCGCTGTTGTGCCTCCCCACGACCGGCACCCGGCGTCAACGTGAATCTTGGCTGACCCTGCCGGGGGCGCTTTTGGCCTGATTCTCATTCTCACCTGCTGCACCGCACTTGCACCTGGGGCTGGTTTCCTCTCTCTTATAATGTCCAGATCATCCAAGTATCTTTGTATAAATGTCTGCATGCTCTGAGGGCTTTGAAAGATGCCCTCGTGGATTGCTTTCCGACGTGAAAACCAGATCGCACACAATGTTACCGCTATCTTCATGAACTCTGAACTTGGCAAGGTTTCCATCAGAGAAAAAAGCCAGCACTTAGCATTGGGTTCCGAAGAAGCTATTAAGTTGTTTGCTAGCTCTTCATCTGCAAGCGCCCATGTACATCTTGCGACCGTACATTCTAGGAGCGAGTGTCTCCAGGAATCTGGTCCACCACATAGCGCGCACGAATTTGACGTTGACATATGCCTATGGGCTCGTACATCCTCTGTCGGGATGGAGTGTTTTGATAGACGCCATAGAAAAATCTTGATTTTTCCTGGAACTTGGGTATTCCATAGCCGTTTCCATGCCCCTTCTTCTCTGTTCGAGCTTGATGACCCGGTTGTACCCTCCAGTCAAGCCTCCCTTCTTCTTCTCGTGGACACTAACATATTATAAGCCGATCGTACTGTAAACATACCGGATCGCTCAAAGTTCCAGCTCCAATAGTCCTCCATATTCAACGTGCATATTGGGATGCTCAAGATTACAGGGATATCCATCTGCATAAAAACCTGCTGCACTCTCGCTATGTTCCATGATGCAGATGTGAAGTCTAACAACTCGGACATAAGCTCTGGAGGATTATTGGAAATACACCCATAAGGATGCAGCATCTGTCCCTGGGCAGCCAGTTGTCCACCCAGATTCTAGTATTCTGGCCATTACCAATGCGCTTTATCAAGCCCTGCTTCAACACATCTCTCCCTTCTAGAATAGCCCTCCAAAGCTGACTCGGTTGATTGCCTAACGTTGCTTCCAATATAGTGGATTCCGAGAAGTAAATACTTCTCAACATCCGAGCGCTGAGTGATTCGGGATGTTGAATAATACGCCACGCCTGTCTCGCTATCATCGCAATGTTGAAGAGTTCGAAGTCTTTGAAGCCCAAACCCCCCATAGCTTTGGGTTGAGTCATTTCCTTCCACGAAACCCAATGCGGTTTATGGTGCCCGTCCTTACTACCCCACCAGAACTTCCTTATCAACATGTTCAGGTTCTCACAAAGACCCCTTGGCAACTTAAAACAGGACATGGAATAAACGGGGACAGCTTGAGCAACCGCTTTAACCAATACCTCCTTACCTACAGTGGACATTGTGCTCTCGATCCGACCCTGGATTTTACTCCATAGTCGATCCTTTAAGTATTTGAAGGCACCATTTTTGGAAGCACCAATATCCGAAGGCATTCCCAGATATTTTTCATTGAGGGTCACATTTGGCACATTGAGTAACCCTTTTATCTCATCTTGAACAGCTTTAGGAACCCCCTTGCTGAAGAAAATCGATGACTTGTCATAGTTGATTCTTTGCCCTGTCGCTTGACAATAAGCCTCCAACACTTGGTTCATCTCATTAGCACCCATACCATTCGCCTTGAAAAACAACAGGCTGTCATCTGCAAACAATAAGTGGCTTACTGGTGGTGCGAAGATGCCACTTGCAACCCATGAAGATTTGATGACTCACTTTTTGATTTTAGCAGGCACAAAAGGCCCTCTGCTGCTATCAAGAATAGGTATGGTGAAATTGGATCCCCCTGTCGAATCCCACATGAAGGTTGGAACTGCTGAAGTTTCTTTCCATTAAACAAGACCGAGAATTTTACTGACCTTACCATTCCCATAACTATGTCCACCCACTTCTCCTTGAAACCCAGCTTTAGCATTATGGCCTCCAGGTATGCCCATTCCACTTTGTCATATGCCTTCATCATATCCAATTTTAGAGCACAGTGTTGATTTTTCTTTGTCGTGTTCCTTTTCATGAAATGGAGACATTCATAAACCGTAATGATATTATCAGAAATTAATCTTCCTGGCATGAAGGCAGATTGCTCTTCCAAAATAATGTCAGGCAACACGAGTTTTAGACGGTTTGAGATAACTTTTGAAGCTATCTTATATAAAACGCTACATAAACTGATAGGCCGAATTTGTGCCAAAAGGGTTGGATTCTTTACCTTTAGAATCAATACCAGAGTAGTCTCGTTAATGCACTTAGCCGACTCTGTGCCATAAACTATTCTTATGACTGCTCTTGTCACCTCCTCCCCACATACCTCCCAGTGTCGTTGGAAAAAATGCGCCGGAAAACCATCCGGGCCGGGCGCCTTTGTTGGGTACATTTGGAAGATGGCTTCCTTTACCTCCTTTTGACTGTAGGGTGCATTCAATCTAACATTCATCTCCTCAGTTACCTTACATGGAACCGTATCAAGCACTTGATGCATGTTCTCTACTCCATTAGATGTATACAAGTCAGTATAAAATGTTGTTGTGATCGACTCCATCTCTTCCATGTTTTCTGTCAACTGCCCATCCTGGCGTTGGAGTGCCTTTATCTTGTGTTTTCTTCTCCGCCGGCTTGCCCTCACGTGAAAAAATAGGTGTTTTATCGCCGTGCTGCAGCCACTCCAACCTAGCTCGCTGCCTCCAGAGAATTTCCTCCCTGTGGTAGAGCTCGCCAAGCCGGTCAGTAATCTTTATTTCCACATGGTCGGGACCTTGTCCAACTCGCGAGGAACGCAGTCGGTCCAGTTCGGCTTTCAAGTGTCCAATTTTCAGTCTCACCGATCCAAAACGAGTGCGGTCCCATGTAGCCAATGTTAGGACATAAAAACTGTGGCGATGAACTCGGCGTGGCTGGTATGTGTATGGGCGCGCACCGGGCATGTCGGGTGCATCGGGTTCACGGGCTAGGTGTGCGTGTGTGAGCGTGTGTGTGTTGCACGGGGTGACCAAGCACTCGCGCACAGTAGGCGTAGGAATACAAGGCAGGCAGTTAGCTAACTATACGGCGATCTCGCGCACGTCCGTTGGAGCTGGCCGCGAGCTTTGCGTGGGAACGCGTCGTAGTGGAGCGAGGCGTGTGGATCGTGGGCGCGAGAAGGCAGGGAGTGAGGGTGCGTGCCCGGTCACTTGCTTGGGTATAAAGTTGTATGGTTACGTTGTACTGGAGCTGGCAATTGAGTTCGTGCTCAAGATAAAAAGGACGCCGTTCGTGCGGCTGTGGCGTTCGTGCGCCAGGAAACTTCCTGTGTCCCTTTTCTTCTTCTTTCCCTGATCGTTTGACGAGAGTACAGAGAGCCAGGGAGAGGTAGGGCTACGGCCAGCTAGGGCAGGAGCTGGGCTGGTCCAACACTTGGTATACAGAGCACCAGGTTCGGAAAGGGCGTGTGGAGCTCGCCGGCGATGGCGCTCGTCCCCTACGGCGGTGGGTCAGGGACGTCGCTGTCGACGCCGGTCCCGATGCTCACCGGCGGCAACTACACCACCTGGGCGATCAAGGTTGAGGCCAACCTCGACGCGGCCGGGCTGTGGGAGGCAGTTAAGGACCAGGAGAAAACAGCATTTATTACTCCCTTTGGAGCCTTCTGCTATGTATCTATGCCCTTCGGGCTCAAGAGTGCCCAAGCCACCTATCAACGGTGTGTACAGAATTGCCTGCATGAGCAGATCGACCGCAATGTGCACGCCTATGTGGATGATATTGTAGTAAAATCAAGACAGAAGGAGACGCTGGTAGATGATTTGAAGGAGACCTTTGACAACTTGCGAGCTTACAAGATGATGCTTAATTCGGCCAAGTGTGTTTTTGGTGTTCCGGCAGGCAAGTTACTGGGTTTCCTGGTGTCTAACAGAGGAATTGAGGCTAATCCGGAGAAGATTACGGCTATCACATTCCTAGCTAAACCGAAGTGTATCAACGATGTTCAGCGTTTGGCGGGCCGAATCGCTGCGCTGAGCCGGTTTATCAGCCGCCTCGGGGAGAAGGCTATCCCTTTGTACCAAATGCTGAGGAAGACAGACAATTTCGTCTGGAGTCCAGCTGCTGATGAGGCATTTGAGGACCTGAAGCGGTAGTTAGCCAATCCGCCTGTTCTTGCAGCTCCGGTCGACAAGGAGCCACTATTATTATACGTAGCGGCCAATGCTGGGGCAGTTAGCGTGGCTATTGTGGTGGAACGCAAAGAGGCAGGCAAGGAATATCCGGTTCAGCGGCCGGTTTATTATATCAGCGAGGTGCTTATTGAATCCAAGCAAAGGTATCCGCATTGGCAGAAGCTGGTCTATGGAGTTTTTATGGCTAGTCGGAAGTTGAAGCAGTATTTTCAAGGGCACCCCATCACAGTGGTCAGTTCAGCTCCCTTGGGTGATATTATACAGAACCGGGAGGCGACTGGCCGGATTGCCAAGTGGGCTATAGAGCTTGGGCCACACGGACTGAAGTACGTGCCTCGGACGGCCGTGAAGTCTCAAGTGCTTGTTGATTTCATCAATGACTGGATGGAGTTACAAGCACCAGAGGAGAAGCCGGATCACACATATTGGACTATTCATTTTGACGGATCCAGGCAATTGGAAGGCTCGGGGGCTGGAGTCGTATTAACTTCCCGACGAGGTGATAAGTTTTGTTATGTTCTCCGCTTAATGTTCCCTTGTACTAATAATGCAGCTGAGTACGAAGCTTTGCTCCATGGTCTCCGGATGGCTAAAGAGATGAATTTAAGCCGGGTTAAGTGCTTTGGTGACTCGGACCTAGTGGCTCAACAGGTGTCTGGCACTTGGGATTCTAAGGACCTGCTCATGGTTGCATATCGTCAGGAAGTGGATAATATTGCAGGTTGTTTCAAGGGTTATCAAGTGGATCATGTGGACCGTCGGAAGAATGAAGCGGCGGATGCTTTAAGCCGGTTGGGCTCTCAGCGTAAACCGGTCCCGCCTAACGTCTTTTTGGACGTGTTGCACAACCCGTCAGTCAAGCTCCCAGGTGAGGTGGATTTGGCTATCCCTGATCCGGAGGCTCAATTGGTGGCAGCCATGCATGTTATTCCGGATTGGACAGTTCCTTATCTTGCGTACATGAACCGGGGAGAGTTACCATAGGATGAGATTCTGGCCAGGCAGATAGTCTGGCGATCCAAGTCTATGACGATTGTCAATGGTGAATTACATCATTGCAGTGTATCAGGGGCGTTTCAACGTTGTGTTTCTCCTGAGGAAGGCTGTGAAATCTTAAGAGAAATCCATGAAGGGGATTGTGGACACCACGCCGGTTCAAAGTCTCTGGTGGCAAAGGCGTTTCGTCACGGGTTCTACTGGTTGACAGCGCATGCTGATGCGGAGGACTTGGTTAAACGGTGTGATGGATGTCAGAAATTTTCAAGCCGTGCTCATGTGCCGGCTCAAGAATTGAGGATGATCCCAATAACATGGCTGTTTGCAACTTGGGGGCTGGATATGGTTGGGCCTTTTAAAAGATCCAAGGATAAGAAAACCCACCTTTTGGTGGCAGTTGACAAATTTACCAAGTGGGTTGAAGCGGAGCCTGTCAGCAAGTGTGATGCAGCAACAGCGGTGCAGTTCATCAAGAAGGTGATTTTCCGGTTTGGTTTTCCACACAGTATCATTACTGACAATGGTACCAATTTATCCAAGGGCGCTATGAAGGAGTTCTGTGAACGTGAGCACATCCGACTTGACGTGTCGTCAGTGGCACACCCCCAGTCCAATGGACAGGCAGAACGAGCTAATCAGGAAATCTTGCGAGGCATCAAACCCCGGCTTTTGGTCCCATTGCAAAGAACACCAGGATGTTGGGTTGAAGAGCTACCATCTGTATTATGGAGTATCAATACTACGCCAAACCGGTCCACAGGATACACGCCATTTTTCATGGTCTATGGAGCAGAGGCAGTTCTCCCTAGTGACATCCGGCACGATTCGCCTCGTGTGGCAGCTTATGTTGAAGCAGACAATGAGACAGCACGGCAAGACGCTTTGGACCTATTGGACGAGGAGCGTGATATAGCGGCTGCCCGTTCGGCGATTTACCAGCAAGATCTTCGTCGCTATCACAGTCGCCGGGTTAGAACCAGAACTTTTCAAGAAGGAGATTTGGTGCTTCGACTCATCCAAGATCAAACGGATATGCACAAGTTATCCCCACCTTGGGAGGGACCTTTCGTGGTCAGCAAGAATTTGCACAACGGGTCGTACTATCTGATTGATATTCGAGGGCATCAAGACTCACGTACATCAGAGGAGGAGACCAACAGGCCGTGGAATATAGCTCATCTTCGGCCTTACTATACTTGAGCCATCGGCTCTATCTATGTACATGTCATGACAATGTATATATTATCTTTGATATATCAAACCGGAGCCTCAGCTAAAGCGGGGTCTCTGTCTTTCTCATCATGCGAGGTTACACGGAGTGGTTCTGTTTAAAGCGGCCTCCGGTTTACCCCTTGACATTTGTTTTTTATATATCACTGGGGGCCTTGGTCGTGTCCGAACCAATGAACACCCTTTGATAGGCGACAGCCACGAGATCATTTGGGGACATGGTCAAGTCTGAACCAGTCACGCCTCTTGGTCGGCCTAAGGAAACAAAATCACTTGGGGGCATGGTCGAACCCGAACCATTGTCACGCCTCTTGATCTGGCATATATGCCACGAGTCATTTGGGGACCTGGCTGACTTGAATCATTGTCACTCCTATTGGGGGCCTTGATCCTGTCCGACCATGGTAATACCATCTGAACAGCTCAGTATAGCATATTTTTGCAAATGGTTTTTATCATTGCCTTTGCTTCCATGTTGTTTTCATGGTTTGTTCGTTCTTTGCTTTTGTTGGATTTCTTTTATGTCAACAAGCATATTTTTTCCGGTTCAGCCAATGATTTTTGATCCCCCTTTAAATCCGGAGGAGTCTGCCTGGTTTACCTTTTCCCTGTTAACATCATGGAGTAACCAGGGGGCTCGTATTAAGTCAGTACGGTTTGTACGGGAGCTACTTTCTCCCTTTTTGATGGTAATGGTTTATAAAACCACCGCTTCAGGCTTGGCTAAAGCCAGCTTTATGCTCAAACATGGCAGGGAATATGAATTAAAGTTTTTCAAGCAAAAGCTTCAGTACTTATGCACGAAGGCATATTCCAGGCAGAAGTTTTAACTATCCTATTACAAGGCAGCATGGTGCTCAAACAAAATCATTGTTTTTGTGGAAGGATGTTGCAAATAGCTCTTCAAACCGGCTTCCGGTTCAAGCCTGCTCCTCATCCTCCGCCGCTTCAGCTTCCTCGTCTCTACCCATTGGCTGGAAATCAACAGTGGTCCAGTCGATTCCCATTAAAGCTTGGAAAACAGCCTCTTCATGGATCAGGGAAGACGGTTCAATATCAGGGGCGTAAGTGTGCTTACGGATTGGAGGAATCAGATTCTCCGCTTCAACAGTTGGGGCAGGCACTCGCTTATTTTGATTATTATATTGCGCTTGATAATGCGTCAAATCTGCCTCTTCAGCTAGCTGGCAAGCCAGAGGGCGCACTGCGCGGTTTATAGCCCTTAAATCTTCTTCGTTGAATTCAGAGCCATCTTCTTTCAGATTGGGATAGCCTTGAGCTGCTTCCACAGGATCAAAGTCGGGCACCCATGCCTTTGCCCGGATTAAGGCATTGATAGCTCCGGTTCGGGCAGCGGATTTTTTCAGCTCCTCAATCCGGGTTGGAAGCATTGACAACTTGCTAAGAGTGTCCTGGGTTAAAGAGGGCGCCGGGTTGTTGTGAGAAGCTGTGGTGATGATCCGTTGGGCTCCGGTATACAATTGTTCCACCAAGGTGTAGGCAGCTTTCAATTTCTTCCGCACATCATTTCCTAAGTGCCCAATACGTGTGCCTACAACAAGATTGGAATGATCTCAAATCGGATTTATGATACAGCAGATTCAAATTTATCACAGAAGTTACAAGGAGCTTACCAAAGATTGCAGCAATCATGGAGTGTATTTGCCGCTGTACGGCCGTCAGTTCATCCACCAATGGTTTAAGGGCCGCTTCAGCATTTTCCGCTCTTTTGGTTAAACCGGCCTTTTCAGTGGCCCAGTCAGCCCGCTCTTTCTTGAAACCTTCTTTCAGCCGTTCAGCAGTGCTCAAAGCGCTGGTTAATTCTTGCTTGGCCTTATCTGTTTCAGCCTGCTGGGTCTTCAGGGCCTCCTGCAAATCGACAATCTGGTCCTCCTTGATTTTCACCTCAGCCTGCATATAGATGGCATTTTAAGCTTTGCACAGGCGATCCAAGAAATGGAAGTATCAACCACATAACAAAGTTATATGCCTGATACTTGGGGGCTAATGCACCTTCAATTTTTTGTATATTGCTAGATTACAAAGTCCCAAGCTCAATACAAGTATTCAACTTGGCACTTGGGGGCTAATAGCTATTTGATCAAGTTATGTTCTAAGGACAGCTTTTTTGAGCCCCGGTTTACTTATGCTAAGTTAGACCGACCCTCGAGGGTTATGCCGACGGATTTAAAAAATGTTCAGGATCAAGTCCCGGTTTGACCAAGGTCACAAACCGGCCCTTGGGGGATACAAGGATGAATGCAATGGCAGAAAGGAAAGAAGGAATTTACCTCAAATTTATCCCTCATCATTTTGACCAGGCCAGCTTCACAGTCACGGCTAGTGTAAAGCCGGTTTAAATAGCCAGAGTGAAGATCTTGAGCATTCAGAGCGGCGTATGTCTCTAATTCAACATCCCATTTTCCTTTATTCAAAGGGGAAGAATCCTCTTTGATGGTATGCCTGGTAAGGGTGGCAGGATTCCCGGCTTCAGAGCGGCCTACGCCGGTAATCACGACATCATCATCTTTTGACTCGCCGGTTTGGGTTGGCGCGGCCGGTTTGTCAGCAGGAGTGTGGGATTTCTCAATCTGGACAGAGCTGGCAGGCGGATCAGCAGAGGCTGGAGTATTAATAAGACCTTCTTCAGGGATAACATCGTCTTGCAGAGGAGGATCATTGGGGATATCTTCACAAGTAAACACTTCATGATCCGGTGCTTGGTCATGTTCTGGGGCCACATCTTCTTCAGCCGCTCTATCCAGGCGGGCCTTCTTGCTTGGTTTCGGTTTAGCCCTGAAAGAAAAATAAAAAGTCAAGGAAAAGCGTAAGCCATTGCGCAGTATACTGGAAGCATATGTTCGGTTTAACTTACCCAGCAACTGTTTTCAAAGGTGGTAGATGGGTGGCCGACGATTCACCAGACGATGAATGAGAAGTGACCTGGTAATCGGAGTCGGATGGATTAAGAGGTTGACGGAAGAAACCCGCTTTAGGATTTAAATCAATAAAAAGGTCGGAGATCTCGGTGCGGCGTTTTCGAACCGGACTGTTCGGTAAACCGGCAGAAGTAACTACCTGGCCGCTGTGCCGGGTTGTGCGGCGAGCTTCGTGTTGCTAGGTCTTCATAAGAAAGTTGGGATCCAAATAAGCAAGAGGATGAGAAAATTTAACTTTCCGGTTTGTCCGGCGAGATTTTGGCAAAGGCAAGATTTCTGAATCAGAAGAGAGAATAGTTACCTCAACGAAGCCCGCATTGCTGGCCTCAGCGTCATCCTGACAAGCATCATCATCAATAAGGCGGGTAAAAAGTAAGCCAAGTGAATCAAGTTCTACCTCAAGATCCGGATTACCCACATCATCATCAATGGCTGGGTCAGATGAAGCGGTGGTCTTTCTTTTACGAGCTGGTTTCTTGATAGCCTTGGTCTTGGGCCGGGTTGGCCGCCCTGCCTTCTCCGTTTTATCTTGTGAAAGTTTCTTGCTCCAAAACGGATTATCACTCTGGATCAACAATAATTAAAGGTCAGACAGATAAAGCAGTAACAGGTTTAATAATAAAGCAAGTAAAATCTTACCGCTGGCGGTTCGTTGGTGGTGCAGTGAGGAAGCAGACCGGTTTGAGCACAGAGGTGCTCCGGTTCATTCAACATCTTCTTTACAGATTTTGTGACTTCGTCGTCGGAGACCTGGATTTTAATATGTCGGAGTGGGTCATCGACACTGCCAGTATATTCGCACATCAAACCAGGGCGCCGGCTTAGAGGCAGAATGCTCCATGATATCCAGCAGCGTGCAAGGTCTATTCCTGTTAGGCCATTGGCCATGAAGGCCCGGAGCTTGGACAGTTGAGGGGCATATTTAATTCTCTCCTTGGCGCTTAGCCTTTGTGGAAAAGGGTGAGTGTTGCTGAGCCGTTCCGGACGGAAGCCAGGCAAGGGATTTTCATTGTCAGGGGAGGTATCCTTGCAATAAAACCAAGTTGCGTTCCACTCCTTGGGGTGAGTATGGAGTTTGACATGGGGATAGGTGATTTCCTTCCTCTTCTGAATGGCCATACCGCCCAGTTCGGTATTAGGGTCGTCGGTGATTTCAGTACGGCGGTTTAGATGAAAGAGATCTCTAAATAACTCGACTGAAGGCTCCTCTTGAAGGTATGCCTCAGAAAGTACTTGAAAGTGACATAGATTGGTGACGGAGTTGGGGCCAGTATCCTGTGGACGGAGTTGAAAGTTGGCTAACACATCCCGATAAAATTTAGAGCCGGGCGGTTTGAAGCCCCGGGCCATGTGATCTGCGAAGACCACGACCTCTCCTTCCTGGGGCATGGGAGGACATTCATCTCCAGGAACCCTCCAGTGAATCGTATCTTTGCTATCCAAAGCGCCGATCAGGACTAGATCGTCCAGCTGTGATTCTGTGACACGGGAGGGAACCCAGTTGCACTCGTACACTTGTTTGGCCATGACGAGATCTACAAGAAATAGGTGATCCGGTTCAAGGACATGCCGGATAAAAAGGTGTTGATCTAATTACGGTAAACCGGAGGCAGTACCCATAAACCGGTCTTCTACAACGCGACATCAGATGGATTCTGGCGGTTCAACCAGGGGACTAATGACATATATACCGGTTTAGCAATTTTTTCTCTATGGTGAAGTTAAACCGCCTGGCCTAAGCATCGGAAGCAATTGAAACTATGGATAACTAGTTATGCAGAAACAAATTTCACAAAATCGTGTTACAGCCGCGGATCTACAGCAAGCTCACAAAAACAGGAAATATTTCGAAGACTAAGGCGGAAACAGAAGTGAACCATTGAGCGGATATGTGCGGGAGATCTATGAGCTTGAATGAGAAATAGCAAGCGGATGCTAAAGGGATCGCTACTAAGCACAACAAGAGTTCACAGATGCATTCAAGGTCAGAGAACAGCTATGAACGCGCAATGAACATAGCAAGAACATGGAACCCTAAGAACAGATCTAGGTTAAGAAGGAGAGAGAACTTACCAGGAACGGAGAAGATGCGGAAAGATGCCGCAGCACTCTGGTACGTTCAGGTTGATGCAGCGGCCCGAGACGAGGCAGAGGTCGACGGTGGTGGCGGAGCTCCAAAGCCCGCGACGTGAGGAAGAAGAAGAAGAAGGGACGAAGGGGAAGAGAAAGGAAATGACCCTTCGGTCTTATTTATAAGGCAACCGAGCTAGGTCAAACGCGCGAATCCAGGAGCTGTCATTAAGAGGGCGTTATGGATTTCATAATGACGTCATGCCGGTTTACAGTAACCAAAACTGATGACGTCATGCCGGTTTACAGCAACCAAAAATGATGACGACATGGAGATTTGCCAATTAACAGAAGATATCCAAGACGCAAGATGGTGTGAAGGATTGACATGAACCAGTTCAAATCAATCTGGGGCCTAATGTTGGGGATATTACCACTAGGCTTAAACCGGCCTACTTGGGCCGGGTTAACTTCATTAGTGGCGTAAACAGATGAAGGCCCAAGGCCTGTAGTCGGTTAGAACATGTAGCCGTAAACCGGCCTGATGTATGACTTGTATTGTAAGTAAGGAATAGAGAGATACCAACCGGAATACGAGTATGAACCGGTTAGGACTCTATGGACCGACGGGCGTCACCCGTGTATATAAGGGGACGACCCGGTAGCGGTTCAGGACAGACAACCACAACTCGAGCCTAGGCAAAGCTTGTTTGCTCCCTAGCCATCGAGATCATATCAATTCCATCACAACTAGACGTAGGCTTTTACCTTCATCGAAGGGGCCGAACTAGTATAAAACCCTCGTGTCTTTGTGTCCGCTTTAACCCCTTCAAGTAAACTCGTAGCGATGGCTCCACGACTAAGTCCTTTCGCTAGGACATCTGCCGTGACAAATCCACGACAGTTGGTATGTGTATGGGCGCGCACCGGGCATGTCGGGTGCATCGGGTTCACGGGCTAGGTGTGCGTGTGTGAGCGTGTGTGTGTTGCACGGGGTGACCAAGCACTCGCGCACAGTAGGCGTAGGAATACAAGGCAGGCAGTTAGCTAACTATACGGCGATCTCGCGCACGTCCGTTGGAGCTGGCCGCGAGCTGCGCGTGGGAACGCGTCGTAGCGGAGCGAGGCGTGCGGATCGTGGGCGCGAGAAGGCAGGGAGTGAGGGTGCGTGCCCGGTCACTTGCTTGGGTATAAAGTTGTATGGTTACGTTGTACTGGAGCTGGCAATTGAGTTCGTGCTCAAGATAAAAAGGATGCCGTTCGTGCGGCTGTGGCGTTCGTGCGCCAGGAAACTTCCTGTGTCCCTTTTCTTCTTCTTTCCCTGATCGTTTCACGAGAGTGCAGAGAGCCAGGGAGAGGTAGGGCTACGGCCAGCTAGGGCAGGAGCTGGGCTGGTCCAACACTTGGTATACAGAGCACCAGGTTCGGGAAGGGCGCGTGGAGCTTGCCGGCGATGGCGCTCGTCCCCTACAGCAGTGGGTCGGGGACGTCGCTGTCGACGCCGGTCCCGATGCTCACCGGCGGCAACTACACCACCTGGGCGATCAAGGTTGAGGCCAACCTCGACGCGGCCGGGCTGTGGGAGGCGGTCGTGCCGCCGGAGGACGTGGCGGCGGCGGTGATCGTGAAAAAGGACAAGCCGGCGCGGGCGTATCTGCTCTCAGCGCTCACGGAGGATCTCTTGTTGCAGGTCTCGCCCAAGAAGACGGCGGCGGAGGTCTGGCCCAGTCTGAGGGCTCGGTATGTTGGAGCAGACCGAGTCCGGGCAGCGCGGCTGGGCACTCTCCGGGGAGAGTTCGAGCTCTTGCGTATGGAGGAGGACGAGACGCTGGACCAGTTCGCGGGGAAGCTCGGAGGCATGACGGCGCGGTTCGCGGGGCTCGGGTCGACGCTGGAGGACGACGTGCTAGTGAAGAAGCTGCTCGATTCCGTGCCGGACCGCCTATACGCGGCGGTGGCCGGAATCGAACAGTTCTGCGACGTCTCCACCATGGCCTTTGAGGAAGCGCTGGGGCGCCTGAAGGCGTTCGACGAACGGCTGCGTCGATGCGGACAGGGAGGTGGCGCAAGGGAGGAAGGTCAGCTGATGCTCACGGCGGAACAATGGCGTGCGCGGGAGCGACGTGGGCGCGCCGGTGCGAGGGACGACGACGGCGGCGGGAGCGTGGCGTCGAGCGCTCGAGGGAATCGTCGCGGGCGTTGCTACCACTGCAATGAACGCGGCCACTTCAAGAGGGAGTGTCCGAGGCGGGAGAAAGCGGCGGCACCGGAGCGAGCTCTGATGGGGGAGGTCGACGTCGGGGACGCCGGGCTTCTCTAGGCCACGGTTTCGGGGGTGATTGTTAGGACATAAAAACCGTGGCGATGAACTCGGCGTGGCTGGTACGTGTATGGGCGCGCACCGGGCATGTCGGGTGCATCGGGTTCACGGGCTAGGTATGCGTGTGTGAGCGTGTGTGTGTTGCACGGGGTGACCAAGCACTCGCGCACAGTAGGCGTAGGAATACAAGGCAGGCAGTTAGCTAACTATACGGCGATCTCGCGCACGTCCGTTGGAGCTGGCCGCGAGCTGCGCGTGGGAACGCGTCGTAGCAGAGTGAGGCGTGCGGATCGTGGGCGCGAGAAGGCAGGGAGTGAGGGTGCGTGCCCGGTCACTTGCTTGGGTATAAAGATGTATGGTTACGTTGTACTGGAGCTGGCAATTGAGTTCATGCTCAAGATAAAAAGGACGCCGTTCGTGCGGCTGTGGCGTTCGTGCGCCAGGAAACTTCCTGTGTCCCTTTTCTTCTTCTTTCCCTGATCGTTTGACGAGAGTGCAGAGAGCCAGGGAGAGGTAGGGCTACGGCCAGCTAGGGCAGGAGCTGGGCTGGTCCAACAGCCAAGTTTCTCGACAGAGCATGCAGCTTGTCATGTACATCCGCCACCGTGCGGCCCTCTTTCTCCTTCCATCCCGTGCCCACAAAATCAAAAAGGTCAGGGTCACGTTCCCACATCAGCTCATACTCCTCGATTAGTGATTTCTTATATTTCTACCTACTTACTTTACTCAGCCAGGCTTTATCGGATCGGGCCACAAATGATGCAAGGGGGCAATTTAAGAGGCAAAAGCACTAGAGACCCACAAACTTGCATTGGATGTGATGGTTTAGTCCACAAAGTTGCAAAAGATGATCAACTCATCCATAAACTTGAAATGCATGGGATGATTTAGTCCACAGCCAATCAAAAGCTTACAACTGGCGCCATGTTGGCGGCTTCATTGCATAGCCGCTTGGCCTGGAGTTTTTGCAAACAACCCCTTCATATTTATGAAAATCACGCCCGCAGTATATGCCTAGACCGCCCCTTGGTTATTTAGTTATACGGCCCTTGGCTATTATTCTCCATGCATGGAACTAGTTGCGGTTCTTTTTTTCTTTTTTGGAACAACCACACGATCCTGTCAAGCATCATGTTATCTAGGATTACAAAGGTAAATTGGCAGCTAAGTACTTTAATTCGGGAAAATGTGGAATTTTTTGGAACTTGGCACACAAGTATATGTGATCTAGTAAATGTGTTTTTTTCTAACTGGCAGCTGAATACGTGTATTCTGAAAACCAAACTTTCTGAAAATTGGCAAACAAGTACTAACCGTATTGATTTGTTATCGTATATGTTAATATTTTTGTTTATAAACATTGTCAAAGTTTAGAAAGATTGACTTTGACCAAAACTAATATGCGGACTAAATAAAAACAGAGCGAGTACTTTCATACTCTGGCAACTAAGTGTGTTTAACTTTCTAACAAGTACTTACATAATCAGGCAGTCAAGTATATTTATTTTTGGCAACTAAGTACTATATAATCCGGCGACTAAGCATGTTTAATTTTGGCAATTCATGATATACATGCGTGTGCACATTCTGGAAAAAAATGTCTAACTTTGGCAACTAAGTACCAGATAATTTGGTGATTAGGCGTGTTTAATTTTGACAACTAAGTACTTGTTATCCTATAATCTAGCAGTTAAAGCTTGTTTTTGTGCGGGTTAGTAATTAAGCATGGTAAAATCTGACAACTAAGTACTGGTAATCAGTGAACTAATATTTTATAATTTGACAACTAATCAATTTTAAACTTGATATATCGTGGGTATAAATCTTCATGCCATATATCTTCTACCCAAAAGTTAACAGCATAAGAGCATCTACATTCAGCGCCCCAAATCCGCATCATACGCCCGGGCGGCCCACCCAGTTAGTGACCGGTCTCGAAATTTCGACCCAGGCGGACATCTTAAACGGGCCTCACGTTCGGCGATATCCGGCTGTCTCCCGCATGGGGGGTAGCGGATCCGAGTCCTTCACCTCCAGATCCGCCGACCCAGAGCTCATCCCATGTGGCCACAAGGAGGAGATGGCCATTCAGCTTGCGCTCCGCCGCTCTCAGGAGGAGGCATGTGCAAGGCAGCGGCCGAACTCCTTCCGTCGGGAATTCATTGTGTCCGCCCCAATGGCGCATGGATCCGGCATCCGGCACTAGGTGTGTCGTCGCTGCTTCACCAAAGGCGGTGAAGGTCCGTCTGGCGTCCGAACGCGGTAGCGGACCCGCAACCCCTTCTTTGGCGCGCCGAGATCACCGACGCACCATGGGCGTTGTCGAACGAAAAACGTGCGTCGCCGAACGAAAACATGGCGTGGCGATGGACATCAGCGAGGCGGAGTCGCATTCTCCAGCGACCCGTATGGTGCAGCAGTCCAGGCGCCGCAATCGCCGATTCGTCCTAGGACGGATCCATCATCGATCTGATGTCCACTACAACCGTTCAGATTCTAGGCTCCGAGGAGGAAGAGTAGGAAGACGGCGATATATCAAGTTTAAAATTACTAACCCGCACAAGCTCACGGGACTCAAGGCGTCGCCGGCTCACGGGACTCAAGGCGTCGCCGTCTCCCGTGAGCCGGCTCGTGTCCCATGCCCTACTCTACATTACCGGCAAACGGACCAACACTCTCGGGAGCGCAGCCGGCCCCGGACATGGTCACATCGGAACCAAGCGAGCTCTGCTTAGATTAGGTTTCACGTTACATGTAATAATATGAATTTGAGGTTTCTAGTTTGAGGTATCCGATTGTAAAATAAAATATTAAAACGTGACCGGTCCCTGTCCGCGGACGCGCCCGATCGCGTCAACGGGCATTTAAGGAGTTGGATTTAGGGCGCCGGTTGTAGATGCTCTAAGCCATATTGTGATTTGTGAATAGTGGCTGCCTACCTGACTAGCTAGCAGTGCTTGTAGCTAATCTTTCCCCCCAAAAAAATACTTGTAACCATTTTTTTGTGAATAAAGATGCATGCGCTGCTCTCCCCTTGCATGCATTGCATGCATGCTGCGCTTCGGGATGAAAGGGATCAGTTTCCTTTCTTTTTCTGCAGAAAATTTGGATGCACAAGCATCTCTGCATGGGAAAGAAGCGGGTTTGATGAGCCGTCGCAGGGCAAGACCAGCATGCGGCGCCGCTCTGTAACCTAGGGGCAGCGCAGGCATGTACCGCAGGTGTGATTTCCATAAATGTGGAGGGGTTTTCCACAAAAAACACCGGACCAGGCGGCTGTGCCACGAAGCTGCCAGCGAGGCGCCATTTGTCCGCTCCTGATTTTTTGTGGACTAAATCATCCCATGCATTTTAAGTTTATGGATGAGTTGATCCTTTTTTACAACTTTGTGGACTAAACCATCACATCCAATGTAAGTTTGTGGGTCTTTAGTGCTCTTGCCTCGCAATTTAAATCCAGTGAACCAAATACGCCCAAACCGTTTCAAAGCGGCCTGCCTCGCGCGTGGCCGAGCCGGCCCACCACACCGGCCATCTCTCTCTCCTCCTTCGCCTGGCAGTGGCAGAGTGGCACACGTCTTCCTCACCTCCTCTCTCTCTCTCCATCCACCACGGTCATCCTCGCACGAACCCCTTTCAAAAAATTTAAGACCACGCCCCAGATCACATCGAATTCACCACCACCGCCTCCCTCCCTCCGTGCTTTCATTTTCTTTTCTCCCCTCGTGCGCCTCGTCACGAGCCGACAAGCCGCGGGCCGGGAGAGATCGATCGCGATCGTCCCCATCCATGTCGACCTCGCGCAGGAGGACCCTCCTCAAGGTCATCGTCCTGGGCGACAGCGGGTAAGCCCATTCCCTCCTCCCCGGATCCGCCCCCCGGCGGATTCCACTAATTTCTGCGAAATTTTCAGTTTTTCTCTTTCGGGTTGGTGGGGGTCTCGATTTGGATGTGACTGCAATCCCCGTGCTTGTCTGATTTGGTCCTCCTGTGCAGGGTCGGGAAGACGTCGCTGATGAACCAGTATCCTAGGCTTGACCTCTAATGGGCCGCATTTGGTCCGCCATCGTTTAACCGCTGTCGGATTCATCCATGCTCTGCTGTATTTTTCTCGTTTGTGCTCGCTCTAAGCAATTGACGCACCGGTGCCTGACCATGTGCCTTTTACTCGTAAGCGTTTGACCCATTTAGCTGCAGGAACGCATTGGGCAGCAAACCCCAGCTTCTGAACATGAATTTTGTGCTGAAAATCTCCTCCGGTGCATGTGTATGTGAGAATAATGATTCAATTTAACAAGGATGGAATTGGAAGAAGTACACCCATGTATATGCTCTGAAATGCTAGCCTCATTTTTGTACTCTGTGCGCTTTGATATGCTTGACTCTATTTAGATATGTTCACAACAAGTTTAGTCAGCAGTACAAAGCTACCATTGGCGCGGATTTCGTCACCAAGGAAGTCCTCATTGAAGACAGGCTTGTCACATTGCAGGTGAGTGGAATGCTTAGTTGCAGCTCTTTCACAGTGAAGAAATGGGCTGCTGTTGTAATCACATCTGGGGTTGCTCCGTTTCTAGATCTGGGACACCGCCGGGCAGGAGAGATTCCAGAGTCTTGGTGTCGCATTCTACAGAGGGGCAGATTGTTGTGTGCTTGTTTATGATGTCAATGTTAACAAGTCATTTGATACGCTCAACACATGGCATGATGAGTTCCTCAATCAGGTAAGATTATTTTATCTTGCATGTCATTTGATGCATGACCATGGTTGTACTTGTACATATACAATGTAGAGCAATTCATCATTTGTTGTTCCAACATTGTTCTTATGAGATGACAGCTTGATCTGATGCTGCCATTATGTTTCTAAGGCTTCAGCATGCCAACATAGTACTCCATCAGATCTGAGCATGCTGGAGTATCTTTTTTTTCTCTCTATGTGTTCTTTAAGAGCAATAAAGGCCTATAAGCCAATTAACTACTCATATAGGCGCAGTTATACTTTGCTATGATGACATATTAAGTTACCTTGCCAACTTTCATACTTCAGCAGTTTCACTATGCAAACTGGCAATTTATTAAAGTTGCACAGGCACCATCAACATCTCTAGAACTGCGATGGAGCAATGAAAGCGTATCAATACCTAACCTTTTGCCAGTGGCGGAGCTTAGTTAGGGGGCCAACATGGTCCATCCATGCCCCCCCCCCCCTCCCCCACAGCAAAAAGGAGTTCTTTAGATTAGCACTTATATTTAGACTATTTTGGGTCCTCAACTTTGTTCAAAGCTCATTTAGCACGCTCTCAAATCTCGTTGAAGCTCCGCCACTGCCTTTGCCTTGAAGATGCATATGTCATGGCATTGATGTAAATTCTGGTAACACGATCTAGTTGATTAGTGCTTGATACACAATCTAGACTCATTTAGTTTTGCTTACTGTTATGGCTGTTGATAATTCTGGTGTATGTAGCAAGGTCATTTATTGTTATTAAGATCTTATGTTACTTCTCCTAGCATATATATAAATATCTGGATGTGCAATGCGCATAATGTTGGAACGGAATATATTATTTACGGAGTACATTTGTTGCCTACAATGTTGGTTGATGCGGAAATTTTTCAGGTATTTGATTTTTATGTGAAGCCCTTTAATTGATTTCTGTATTTTGTTTGGTGGGCTACCAGGTTAACTGTTTTGTGTTTTTTAATGTCCGGGCATATGCTTAATCATACAAATGGATTTGCCATACTATCATTTCTATCTCTTGTAGTGCCTGTAGCGTCTTGATAAATTTAATTGACATGTCTATTTTCCATTTGATTTTTAGGCTAGCCCCTCAGATCCCAAAACATTCCCATTCATCCTACTTGGGAACAAGATTGACGTAGATGGTGGCAAAAGCAGGGTGGTCAGTTTTTGTTGCAAATATAACGTACAACTGTCTCTAGATACACCACTGACTAATTTTCACAGGTTTCTGAGAAAAAAGCAATGGAGTGGTGTTCTTCAAAAGGGAATATTCCTTATTATGAAACTTCTGCAAAAGAAGACTACAACGTCGATGAAGCATTTTTGTCTGTTGCAAAGCTTGCTCTAGAGCATGAGCGTGACCAGGACATGTGAGTCAGCCTACTTACATCATTTTTTTTGTTAGTAATGTTTTGTTTAACATGGATTAAGCTTATCTTGTGAATACATGATTTCTCTCTTTTTTCTAATATATTCTGTCATCTTAAACTGGAAGTCCATACCCAACCTGCTTGGATAGCTGCATTCTGTTTTATTTAGGTACTCCCTCCGTTCGGAATTACTTGTCTCGGAAATGGATGTATCTAGAACTAAAATACGTCTAGGTACATCCATTTTTGCAACAAGTAATTCCGAACGGAGGGAGTAGTTGTTTACATGAATTACTTGTCTCGGAAATGGATGTATCTAGAACTAAAATACGTCTAGGTACATCCATTTTTGCAACAAGTAATTCCGAACGGAGGGAGTAGTTGTTTACATGTCCTGTGTAAGGCTTCTGACAATCTTAAGTCTTTTAGTATGATTGCGTAAGCTTCTGTTCATACTTGTCCATTATTTCTAGCTTTGTTTTTTCATACGCTAGGACTGTCAATGTGCATGACAGCTCTTAAAGGAAACACTATTTTGTTGATCTTTTGAGTTATTGATGTGCTGAACCTCTGTACGGCAGATTGTTCCTAAGATGGCACGTCACGACATAAAAAAAATGCACCTCTTTGAAATCTAACAATTAGCTTGTTTTTATTAGTGCACCTCTAGCTAGGTTCAACAGAGATAGAACAGCTGTTTACACCTATTCATGTTGTATTTTTGGTTGCTCACAACCTCTCTTTTCTGCCGTTCAGCTACTTCCAAACAGTCGCAGATCCTGTCCCCGAGACTGAACAGAGAGGCGGGTGTGCATGCTAGCGATTAGCCGTCTTTGTCCTTCCAGATTTTGCCTACTGTGTGTGGTATTATTCTTTTTAAGTGATGCTGGGCATTCCTTTTGAGTTGACAATGTACACTAGGGTGGCTATGCAGCCACTCAATTCACTTTTGTAACCCATGTAAGATAGTTAGCAACTATGGTTTCGATTCACGGAGTACTGATGAGCAGCCTGCCCTGTTTCTTGAGTCGGCAATAAGAGTGCACAGTGGTACTACTGATACAATTTGGGATATATATGGCCTAAGCCTCAATTATATTCATGCAGCGGTAACTTATTGATCTCCAAAGCGTTGATTTTGGTCGAGGTGGGCATAATTCTTCTAAGTGTTTGGGAATATTTTGCTAGATTGAAAATTTGAAATACTCGGCATTATGAATACTTTCTTTGTTTAAGGAGCAACATGTCATTGTGACTACTACTGTGTCGTCTTCTATGGTAGTAATGTCCTTACAATTTTGTTGAAATTTCAACCCTGGCTAATAGGAACCACCTGCGTGTGCCCTCTGCAAAGGGTACGCTCCCCTGACCCCGAGTGCCTTTCGAGATATTACGTCTGTATCAAAATATAAGACGTATTGGTAGGCTATTTTAGATATAAAACGTATTAGTAGGCCATTTTAGCCTAAAAAATGTCTTATGTTTTGGTATGGGGTAGTATACTAAACTACAGATAGTAAACATGTTTCCAGCACAATTGTGAGGGATATGATGCTGGTTCTCTTCTTGAAATTTTAGCCAACTAATAAGACCTACCAGCTCGTGCTTTTCTTTCTGTGATGACTTTAGCTTGTTTTGACCAATGATACTCAGAACTACTCCCTCCGCCCATAATATAAGATAGTTTTTCTCATTAGAGAGTATCTACTTGCTCTCATCCACCTTGAGCTGCCGGTCTAGTTTTTCTTTCTATTTGCTGCATTATTACTTGGTCCAAAACTCGGTGGCGAAGCAATCTTTGCTGGGAAACCATAGTGCAAGGACCTTTCTCTGCTGGTCCTGGCAGATATGGTTGACGTCGGTGGGGGTCACAGTCGGTCAATCTCGCAGATAATGTCTCGTGGAACCGCACGAGCTTATATACCATGCCGTCTTCCCGGATCCTGCTGACCTGGTGGCTAGAAGGTTCAGAAACGCTAGTTAGTGGACTAATGGCTTTTGACGTTTCGGTGAGAATCCTCGTCCCCAGCCCCATGGACGTATCCTCCAGGATCAACCTTTCTCTTTGGACGCCGATAACGCCCACACGTGGACGTTAAGAGATCTGGCCACACGTTTCGTGTGGTGTCGAAGAAGACCAGCCCACAAGGCAAAACAACTACTGCCCGCACGTCTCTTTTTTTTCTCGCGGTCCCTCTTACACGACTACGTGTGGACAAAATAGATAACCCCACACGACCTTTCTTATTCACCTACCTTACGGTCCCGCACGTCCCGCGTGACAGTCATCATGCGTCTTCACCGTTGCCATGGTCCGGACCCTCTTCAATGTCCGTTTAACTGCAGTTGTCATGTCGCTGAACTACGGTTGCCATGTCGGACAACTACAATTACCATGGTTGCTCAACTGCAGTTGCCATCTCAGGTAAAGTGACAGATGCCATTTTGGACAACTGCAGCTGTTGCCATGTATGGTCTGATTTACTATAGTTGCCATGATTTGAAAACTTTAGGGGTTGCCACCTACTAACACTAGGCAGTTGTCATGTATGGTCTGGTTTACTACAGTTGCCATGATTTGAAAACTTTAGGAATTGCCACCTACTAACACTAGACAGTTGCCGTGTAGAGCTACAAAAAGACATGGCAAAATAACATGTTCGGGCAAAAATAGAGTTGCCACCTGCTTATAAGCACACTAGGGCAGTTGACGTGTACCCTGCAAAACACATGGCAACTGACATGTTCGGATAAAAAAAAAGAGTTGTCATCTGCTTACAAGCACACTAGGGCAGTTGCCATGTACACTACAAAACACATGGCAATTGGCAGCTTTGGGTGTGGGAGAGAGACGAGCGTGTGAGCGAGATGATAAATGCCCACACACTAGCCCGTGTGCGTGAGTGAAAACAGACGTGTGGACGAACTGCTAAACGCCCACACACCGGCCCTCCCGTGTGGTGAAACGGACGTGTGGGCGACCGGATGAATGCCCACACACCAGCTCAGTCCTACGTGGCACCACAAACATGCCAAGATTTGTGCAACCACAAACGAACGTGGATCCACGCGTGTGGGCGAGATGCAAACACCCACACGTGTGGGCGTTAGTATTTTCTTTGTTTTTTTCTTTTTGCACGTTGCATGTAGGGGAACGTAGCAATAATTCAAAATTTTCTACGCATCACCAAGATCAATCTAGGAGATTCTAGCAACAAGAGAGAGAGAGGGGATGAGCATCTTCATACCTTTGAAGATCGCTAAGCGGAAGCGTCACTAGAATGCGGAGAGGGAGTCGTACTCGCGGTGATTCAAATCGCGGAAGATCCGATCTAACGATGAACGGACTGCGCCTCCGCGTTCAACACACGTACAGCCCGGGGACGCATCCTCCTTCTTGATCCAGCAAGGGGAGAGGAAAAGTTGAGGGAGAGCTCTGGCAGCACGACAGCGTGGTGGAGCTTGCAGTTCTCCGGCAGGGCTTCGCCAAGCACTACTATGGAGGAGGAGGTGTTGGGGAGGGAGAGGGCTGCGCCAGGGGAAAGGTGCGGCAGCCCTCCCACCTCCCCTCTATTTATAGGGGCAAGGGAGAGGGGGGCCGGCCCCCTCCAGATGGATCTAGAGGGGGGCAGCGGCAAAGGAGGGGAGGCTTGCCCACCAAGCCAAGGGGGCACCCCCTTTAGGGTTTCCACCCCAAACCCTAGGCGCATGGGCCCTAGGGGGGTGGCGCCTAGCCCACTTAGGGGCTGGTTCCCCTCCATATTTAGCCCATAGGGCCCTCCGGGGCAGGTGGACCCTACCGGAGGACCCCCGGAACCCTTTCGGTGGTCCCGGTACAATACCGATATACCCCCAAACATTTCCGGCGACCGAATAAGGACTTCTCATATATAAATCTTTATCTCCGGACCATTACAGAACTCCTCATGACGTCCGGGATCTCATCCGGGACTCCGAACAACATTCGGTAACCACATACTAATTCCCATAACAACTCTAGCGTCACCGAACGTTAAGTGTGTAGACCCTACGGGTTCGGGAATCATGCAGACATGACCGAGACAGCTCCCCGGCCAATAACCGACAGCGGGATCTGGATACTCATGTTGGCTCCCACATGTTCCACGATGATCTCAATGGATGAACCACGATGTCGGGGATTCAATCAATCCGTTATACAATTCCCTTTGTTAATCGGTATGTTACTTGCCTGAGATTCGATCGTCGGTATCCCAATACCTCGTTCAATCTCGTTACCGGCAAGTCACTTTACTCGTTCCTTAATGCATGATCCCGTGACTAACTGCTTAGTCACATTGAGCTCATTATGATGATGCATAACTGAGTGGGCCCAGAGATACCTCTTCGTCATACAGAGTGACAAATCCCAGTCTCGATTCGTGCCAACCCAACAGACACTTTTGGGGATACCTGTAGTGTACCTTTATAGCCACCCAGTTACGTTGTGACGTTTGGTACACCCAAAGCATTCCTACGGTATCCGGGAGTTGCACAATCTCATGGTCTAAGGAAATGATACTTGACATTAGAAAAGCTTTTAGCAAACGAACTACACGATCTTGTGGTATGCTTAGGATTGGGTCTTGTCCATCACATCATTCTCCTAATGATGTGATCCCGTTATCAATGACATCTAATGTCCATGGTCAGGAAATCATGATCATCTATTGATCAACGAGCTAGTCAACTAGAGGCTCACTAGGGACATATTGTGGTCTATGTATTCACACATGTATTATGGTTTTTGGTCAATACAATTATAGCATGAACAATAGACAATTATCATGAACAAGGAAATATAATAATAACCATTTTATTATTGCCTCTAGGGCATATTTCCAACAGTCTCCCACTTGCAATAGAGTCAATAATCTAGTTACTTTGTGATGAATCGAACACCCATAGAGTTCTGGTGTTGATCATGTTTTGCTCGTGGAAGAGGTTTAGTCAACGGATCTGCGACATTCAGATCTGTATGCACTTTACAAATATCTATGTCTCCATCTTGAACATTTTCACGAATGGAGTTGAAGCGACGCTTGATATGTCTGGTCTTCTTGTGAAACCTGGGCTCCTTGGCAAGGGCAATAGCTCTAGTGTTGTCACAGAAGAGAGTCATCGGGCCCGACGCATTGGGAATAACTCCTAGGTCGGTAATGAACTCCTTCATCCAGATTGCTTCATGTGCTGCCTCCGAGGCTGCGATGTACTCCACTTCGCATGTAGATCCCGCCATCACGCTTTGCTTGCAACTGCACCATCTGACTGCCCCACCATTCAAAATATACATGTATCCGATTTGTGACTTGGAGTCATCCAGATCGGTGTCGAAACTAGCATCGACGTAACCCTTTATGACGAGTTCTTCATCACCTCCATAAACGAGAAACATATCCTTAGTCCCTTTTAGGTACTTAAGGATATTCTTGACCACTGTCTGGTGTTCCATGCCGGGGTTACTTTGGTACCTTCCCACCAAACTTATGGCAAGGTTCACATCAGGTCTGGTACACAACATGGCATACATAATAGACCCTATGGCTGAGGCATAGGGGATGACACTCATCTTTTCTCTATCTTCTGCCGTGGTCGGGCATTGAGCCGTGCTCAATCTCACACCTTGCAATACAAGCAAGAACCCCTTCTTGGACTGATCCATATTGAACTTCTTCAATATCTTATCAAGGTATGTGCTTTGTGAAAGACCGATGAGGTGTCTCGATCTATCTCTATAGATCTTGATGCCTAAAATGTAAGCAGCTTCTCCAAGGTCCTTCATTAAAAAACACGTATTCAAGTAGGCCTTTATGCTTTCCAAAAGATCTATATCATTTCCCATCAATAGTATGTCATCCACATATAATATGAGAAATGCTACAGAGCTCCCACTCACTTTCTTGTAAACGCAGGCTTCTCCATAAGTCTGCATAAACCCAAACGCTTTGATCATTTCATCAAAGCGAATGTTCCAACTCCGAGATGCTTGCACCAGCCCATAGATGGAGTGTTGGAGCTTGCACACCTTGTGAGCATTCTTAGGGTCGACAAAACCTTCCGGCTGCATCATATACAATTCTTCCTTAAGGAAACCGTTAAGGAATGCCATTTTGACGTCCATTTGCCATATCTCATGATCATAGAATGCGGCAATAGCTAACATGATTCGGATGGACTTCAGCTTCGCTACGGGTGAGAAGGTCTCATCGTAGTCAACCCCTTGAACTTGTCGATAACCCTTAGCGACAAGACGAGCTTTATAGATGGTCACATTACCATCCACGTCATTCTTCTTCTTAAAGATCCATTTATTTTCTATGGTTCGCCAATCATCGGGAAAGTCTGTCAAAGTCCATACTTTGTTTTCATACATGGATCCTATCTCGGATTTCATGGCTTCAAGCCATTTGTTGGAATCAGGGCCCGCCATCGCTTTTTCATAGTTTGAAGGTTCACGGTTGTCTAACAACATGATTTCCAGGATTGGGTTGCCATACCATTCAGGTGTGGAACGTGTCCTTGTGGACCTACGAAGTACAGTAGCAAATTGATCCGAAGTTCCTTGATCATCATCATTAACTTCCTCTCTAGTCGGTGCAGGCACCACAGAAACATTTTCCTGAGCTGCGCAACTTTCCGGTTCAAGAGGCAGTACTTCATCAAGTTCTACTTTCCTCCCACTTACTTATTTCGAGAGAAACTCTTTCTCCAGAAAGGATCAGTTCTTGGCAACAAAGATCTTGCCTTCGGATCTGAGGTAGAAGGTATACCCTATGGTTTCCTTAGGGTATCCTATGAAGACGCATTTTTCTGACTTGGGTTCGAGCATTTCAGGTTGAAGTTTCTTGACATAAGCATCGCATCCCCAAACTTTTAGAAACGACAGCTTAGCTTTCTTCCCAAACCATAATTCATATGGTATCGTCTCAGCAGACTTAGACGGTGCCCTATTTAAAGTGAATGTGGTTGTCTCTAAAGCATAACCCCAAAATGATAGCGGTAAATCTGTAAGGGACATCATAGATCGCACCATATCCAATAGAGTGCGATTATGACGTTCGGACACACCATTACGCTGAGGTGTTCCAGGCGGCGTGAGTTGTGAAACAATTCCACATTTCCTTAAGTGCTTACCAAACTCGTGACTCAAATATTCTCCTCCACGATCTGATCGTAAGAACTTTATTTTCCTGTCATGTTGATTCTCCACCTCACTCTGAAATTCCTTGAACTTTTCAAAGGTCTCAGACTTGTGTTTCATCAAGTAGACATACCCACATCTACTTAAGTCATCAGTGAGGGTGAGAACATAACATTTGCCACCGCGAGCTTCAACGCTCATTGGACCGCACACATCAGTATGTATGATTTCCAACAAGTTGGTTGCTCGCTCCATTGTTCCGGAGAACGGAGTCTTGGTCATCTTGCCCAGGAGGCATGGTTCGCATGTGTCAAATGATTCATAATCAAGAGACTTCAAAAGTCCATTTGCATGGAGTTTCTTCATGCGTTTGACACTAATGTGACCAAGGCGACAGTGCCACAAGTATGTGGGACAATCATTATTAACCTTACATCTTTTGATATTCACACTATGAATATGTGTAACATCACGTTCGAGATTCAATAAGAATAAACCATTGACCAGCGGGGCATGACCATAAAACATATCTCTCATATAAATAGAACAACCATTATTCTCGGATTTAAATGAGTAACCATCTCGCATTAAACGAGATCCAGATACAATGTTCATGCTCAAAGCTGGCACTAAATAACAATTATTGAGGTTTAAAACTAATCCCGTAGGTAAATTTAGAGGTAGCGTGCCGACGGTGATAACATCGACCTTGGAACCATTCCGACGCGCATCGTCACCTCGTCCTTCGCCAGTCTCCGCTTATTCTGCAGCTCCTATTTTGAGTTACAAATATGAGCAACCGCACCGGTATCAAATACCCATGAGCTACTACGAGTACTGGTAAGGTACACATCAATAACATGTATATCACATATACCTTTGGTGTTGCCGACCTTCTTGTCCGCTAAGTACTTGGGACAGTTCCGCTTCCAGTGACCATTTCCCTTGCAATAAAAGCACCGAGTCTCGGGCTTGGGTCCATTGTTTGGCTTCTTCCCGACAACTGATTTACCGGGCGCGGCAACTACCTTGCTTTCCTTCTTGAAGTTCTTTTTACCCTTGCCTTTCTTGAAACTAGTGGTCTTATTCACCGTCAACACTTGATGTTCCTTTTTGATTTCCACCTCCGCTGATTTCAGCATTGAATATAGCTCAAGAATGGACTTCTCCATCCCTTGCATATTGTAGTTCATCACAAAGCTCTTGTAGCTAGGTGGGAGCGACTGGAGGATCCTGTCAATGATCGAGTCATCTGGGAGATTAACTCCCAACTGAGACAAACGGTTGTATAACCCGGACATAGTGAGTATATGCTCACTGACATAACTGCTTTCCTCAATCTTACAACTGTAGAACTTGTTGCAGACATCATATCTCTCGACCCAGGCATGAGCTTGGAAAACCATTTTCAGCTCTTGGAACATCTCATATGCTCGGTGCTGCTCAAAACGCTTTTGGAGCCCCAGTTCTAAGCTGTAAAGCATACCGCACTGAACCAGGGAGTAATCATCACTATGCGACTACCAGGCGTTCATAACGTCTTGAGTTGCTGGGAAAATGGGTGCTTCACCTAGCGGTGCTTCTAGGACATATCCTTTCTTGGCATCTATGAGGATGATCCTCCAGTTCCGGACCCAGTCCGTATAGTTGCTACCATCGTCTTTCAGCTTGGTTTTCTCTAGGAACGCGTTGAAGTTGAGGGCAACATTAGCGTGGGCCATTTGATCTACAAGACATATTGCAAAGATTTTTAGACTAAGTTCATGATAATTAAGTTCATCTAATCAAACTACTTAATGAACTCCCACTCAGATAGACATCCCTCTAGTCATCTAAGTGATACATGATCCAAGTCAACTAGACCATGTCTGATCATCACGTGAGACGAACTAGTCATCATCGGTGAACATCTTCATGTTGATCGTATCTACTATATGACTCATGTTCGACCTTTCGGTCTCTTGTGTTCGAGGCCATGTCTGTACATGCTAGGCTCGTCAAGTCAACCTAAGTGTTTTTACATGTGTAAATCTGGCTTACGCCCGTTGTATGCGAATGTTAGAATCTATCACACCCGATCATCATGTGGTGCTTCGAAACAACAAACTTTCGCAACAGTCCACAGTTAGGGGGAACACTTTCTTGAAATTTTGATGAGGGATCATCTTATTTATGCTACCGTCGTTCTAAGCAAATAAGATGTAAACATGACAAACATCACATGCAAATCATAAAGTGACATGATATGGCCAATATCATTTTGCGCCTTTGATCTTCATCTTTGAGGCACTCCATGATCACCTTCGTCACCGGCATGACACCATGATCTCCATCATCATGATCTCCATCATCGTGTCTTCATGAAGTTGTCTCGCCAACTATTACTTCTACTACTATGGCTAACGGTTAGCAATAAAGTAAAGTAATTACATGGCGTTTTCAATGACATGCAGGTCATACAATAAATTAAGACAACTCCTATGGCTCTTGCCGGTTGTCATACTCATCGACATGCAAGTCGTGATTCCTATTAGAAGAACATGATCATGGTGATTCAAATCGCGGAAGATCTGATCTAACACCGAACGGACGGCGCCTCCGCGTTCAACACACGTACATCCCGGGGACGTCTCCTCCTTCTTAATCTAGCAAGGGGAGAGGAAAAGGTGAGAAAGAGCTCCGGCAGCTCGACAGCGTGGTGGAGGAGCTTGCAGTTCTTCGGCAGGGCTTCGCCAAGCACTACTATGAAGGAGGGGGTGTTGGGGAGGGAGAGGGTTGCGCCAGGGGAAGGGTGCAGCAGCCCTCCCACCTCCCCTCTATTTATAGGGATAAGGGAGAGGGGGGTCGGCCCCCTCCAGATGGATCTAGAGGGGGGCGGCGGCCAAGGGGGGGAGGCTTGCCCCCCAAGCAAGGGGGGGGGGGATTTAGAGTTTCCCCCCAAACCCTAGGCGCATGGGCCCTAGGGGGGTGCCCAGCCCACTTAGGGGCTGGTTCCCCTCCATATTCAGCCCATAGGGCCCTCTGGGGCAGGTGGACCCTCCCGGTGGACCCCCAGAACCCTTTCGGTGGTCGCGGTACAATACCGATATACCCCCGAACATTTCTGGCGACCGAATAAGGACTTCCCATATATAAATCTTTATCTCTAGACCATTCCGGAACTCCTCGCGACGTCCGGGGTCTCATCCGGGACTCCGAACAACATTCGGTAACCGCATACTAATTCCCATAACAACTCTAGCATCACCGAACCTTAAGTTTGTAGACCCTACGGGTTCGGGAATCATGCAGACATGACCGAGACAACTCTCCGGCCAAAAACCAACAACAGGATTTGGATACCCATGTTGGCTCCCATATGTTCCACGATGATCTCATCTGATGAACCACGATGTCAGGGATTCAATCAATCCCATATACAATTCCCTTTGTCAATAGGTATGTTACTTGCCCGAGATTCGAACGTTGGTATCCCAATACCTCGTTCAATCTCGTTACCGGCAAGTCACTTTACTCGTTCTGTAATGCATGATCCTGTGACTAACTACTTAGTCACATTGAGCTCATTATGATGATGCATTACCGAGTGGGCCCAGAGATACCTCTCCATCATACGGAGTGTCAAATGTCAGTCTCGATTTGTGCCAACCCAACAGACACTTTCGGAGATACCTGTAGTGTACCTTTATAGCCACCCAGTTACGTTGTGACGTTTGGTGCACCCAAAGCATTCCTACGGTATCTGGGAGTTGCACAATCTCATGGTCTAAGGAAATGATACTTGACATTAGAAAAGCTTTTAGCAAATGAACTACACGATCTTGTGCTATGCTTAGGATTGGGTCTTGTCCATCACATCATTCTCCTAATGATGTGATCCCGTTATCAATGACATCTAATGTCCATGGTCAGGAAATCAGGATCATCTATTGATCAACGAGCTAGTCAACTAGAGGCTCACTAGGGACATATTGTGGTCTATGTATTCACACATGTATTACGGTTTTCGGTCAATACAATTATAGCATGAACAATAGACAATTATCATGAACAAGGAAATATTATAATAACCATTTTATTATTGCCTCTAGGGCATATTTACAACATTGCCACCACGTTCCACCTCCCACACTCTGCCTGCCACAGATGGGCATGAGACAATGCATGGTATGTAGTGCAAGGAAGAAAGATTAGGAGGGTAATCATAGAATGGAGACAAGAAAAGAGTGAGCCGTTTTGGCTCCCAGGAGCATCTGTACCTGCGCTGAATAAAGAAAATCAAAACAAATACTAGAAAAATTCAAAAAAAATCTATTTTTTGGCATGGTAGATAATTTGGTGCCTAATGTCCGGTCCAAATTTCAAATCATTTCGACATCTGAGTAGCTCTCGGCAAAAAAGATAAATTTGGGGTTTGTTAAATAGTGTACTGTCGTATACTGTTCCGACCCAATTTGTCTTTTTTACTGAGAACTACTCAAATGTCCAAATGCTTTGAATTTTGAAGTGAACCTCACGCACCAAATTATCTGCCATGCACAAAATTTTTGTTTTTTTTAAATTTTTTTATGAATTATTTCTTGATCGGGTGCAGATGAGTCCGGGCTAAGAATTGGATATTGAACTACTCTCTTTAGAGATTTGAATATCAACTACATATGGATGTATATAGACGTCTTTAGAGTGTAATTTCACTCATTTTGTTTCGTATGTAGTCCATATTGATATTTCTAAGAGAAACTCCAACGCGCCAACCCGGCGATTTTTCACTCTTTTTGTCCGTTTGGGTCGGCCGCCCGCTCGACGTCCGCCCTGTTTATCATTTGGGTCGGCAGTGCGCCCAGCGCGTCGACCCATATTTACTGGTGTGGTCGGCTGGCCGCGTTTTCCCAACAAATATGCACACATTTTTTATATTTTCACAAGCAAAAAAAATAGCATAGTTTCATAGCCAAAGCCAAATAAATTTATCTTAGTTATACAAGCCGAATAAAAATTAAATTGTCTCAAATACATGTGAAAAAAAGAAACATTTATTGGTTGCCAACATGATCCCACATATGCTCAACGAAATCATTTTGCAGCTGCATGTGAGTTTCCCAATTACGTATTTCATGATGAAATTGGGTAAACTGTTCAAACGTTGCCGCTCCTCCATGCTCAGGCACAATTTCTCACACTGGAAATATGCCCTAGAGGCAATAATAAAATGGTTATTATTGTATTTCCTTGTTCATGATAATTGTCTATTGTTCATGCTATAATTGTATTGACCGGAAACCGCAATACATGTCTGAATACATAGACCACAACATGTCCCTAGTGAGCCTCTAGTTGACTAGCTCGTTGATCAACAGATGGTCATGGTTTCTTGACCATGGACATTGGATGTCATTGATAACGAGATCACATCATTAGGAGAATAATGTGATGGGCAAGACCCAATCCTAAGCATAGCACAAGATCGTGTAGTTCGTTTGCTAAAGCTTTTCTAATGTCAAGTATCATTTCCTTAGACCATGAGATTGTGTAACTCCCTGATACCGTAGGAGTGCTTTGGGTGTACCAAACGTCACAACGTAACTGGGTGACTATAAAGGTGCACTACAGGTATCTCCAAAAGTGTTTGTTGGGTTGGCACGAATCAAGACTGGGATTTGTCACTCCGTATGACGAAGAGGTATCTCTGGGCCCACTCGGTAATGCATCATCATAATGAGCTCAATGTGAATAAGTAGTTAGTCACGGGATCATGCATTATGGAACGAGTAAAGTGACTTGCCGGTAACAAGATTGAACGAGGTATTGGGATACCGACGATCAAATCTCGGGCAAGTAACGTACCGATTGACAAAGGGAAATGCATACGGGATTGCTTGAATCCTTGACATCGTGGTTCATCCGATGAGATCATCGTGGAACATGTGGGAGCCAACATGGGTATCCAGATCCCGTTGTTGGTTATTGGCCAGAGAGTTGTCTCGGTCATGTCTGCATGATTACCGAACCCGTAGGGTCTACACACTTAAGGTTCGATGACGCTAGGGTTATAAAGGAAGTTTGTATGTGGTTACCGAATGTTGTTCGGAGTCCCGTATGAGATCCCGGACGTCACGAGGAGTTCCGGAATGGTCCGGATGTAAAGAATAATATATAGGAAGTGAGGTTTTGGCCACCAGAAGTATTTCGGGGGTCACCGGTAATGTACCGGGACCATCCGAAGGGTTCCTGGGGTCCACCGGGAAGGGCCACCAGCCCTGGAGGCTTGCATGGGCCTAGAGTGGGAAGGGACCAGCCCCAGAGTGGGCTGGTGCGCCTCCCACCAAGGCCCAAGGCGCAGCTATGAGGGGAGAGGGGAAACCCTAGGTGCCGATGGGCCTAATGGCCCACCCTAGGGCGCAACCCCCTCTCTCCCCCTCTTGGCCGCCCCCTCCATCCCATCTAGGGCTGCCGCCCCCCTAGGGGTGGGAACCCTAGAGGGGGCGCACCCTCCTCCCCTTCCCCTATATATAGTGGGGTTTTTGGGGCTGCCCACAACATGAGTTTCCATCTCTCCTGGCGCAACCCTACCTCTCTCCCTCCTCGTCTCTCGTAGTGCTTGGCGAAGCCCTGCTGGAGTGCCACGCTCCTCCATCACCACCACGCCGTTGTGCTGCTGCTGGACGGAGTCTTCCCCAACCTCTCCCTCTCTTGTTGCTAGAATATCCATAGATTGATCTTGGTGATATGTAGGAAAATTTTGAATTTGTGCTACGTTCCCCAATAGTGGCATCATGAGCTAGGTCTATTGTGTAAATTCTATGCACGAGTAGAACACAAGTAGTTGTGGGCGTTGGTTTTGTTCAATATGCTTACCGTTACTAGTCCTGTCTTGTTTCGACGGTATTGTGGGATGAAGCGTCCTGGACCGACCTTACACGTACACTTACGTGAGACAGGTTCCACCGACTGACATGCACTAGTTGCATAAGGTGGCTAGCGGGTGTCTGTCTCTCCCACTTTAGTTAGATCGGATTCGATGAAAAGGATCCTTGTGGTTTTGGCGTAGGTAAGAAGTGTTCTTGCTAGAAACCTATAGCAGCCACGTAAAAACTTGCAACAACAATTAGAAGACGTCTAACTTGTTTTTGCAGCATATGCCGTGTGATGTGATATGGCCAAGAAGGATGTGATGAATGAAATATATGTGATGTATGAGATTGATCATATTCTTGTAATAGGAATCACGACTTGCATGTCGATGAGTATGACAACCGACATGAGCCATAGGAGTGTTCTTTATTTATTGTATGACCTGCGTGTCATTGAATAACGCCATGTAATTACTTTACTTCATTGCTAAACCGTTAGCCATAGTAGTAGAAGTAATAGTTGGCGAGACAACTTCATGGAGACACGATGATGGAGATCATGGTGTCATGCCGGTGACGATGATGATCATGGAGCCCCGAAGATGGAGATCAAAAGGAGCAAAATGATATTGGCCATATCATGTCACTATTTGATTGCATGTGATGTTTATCATGTTTATGCATCTTATTTGCTTAGAACGATGGTAGTAAATAAGATGATCCCTCATAATAATTTCAAGAAAGTGTTCCCCCTAACTGTGCGCCGTTGCGAAAGATCGTTGCTTCGAAGCGATGATCGGGTGTGATAGATTCTAACGTTCACATACAATGGGTGTAAGCCAGATTTACACACGCGAAACACTTAGGTTGACTTGACGAGTCTAGCATGTACAGACATGGCCTTGGAACACAGGAGACCGAAAGGTCGAACATGAGTCGTATAGTAGATATGATCAACATGAAGATGTTCGCCGATGATGACTAGTCCATCTCACGTGATGATCGGACACGACCTAGTTGACTCGGATCATGTATCACTTAGATGACGAAGAGGGATGTCTATCTGAGTGGGAGTTCATTAGATGAACTTAATTATCCTGAACATAGTCAAAAGGTCTTTGTAAATTATGTTGTAGCTCGCGTTTTAGTTCTACTGTTTTAGATATGTTCCTAGAGAAAATTTAGTTGAAAGTTGATAGTAGCAATTATGCGGACTGGGTCCGTAAACTGAGGACTGTCCTCATTGCTGCATAGAAGGCTTATGTCCTTAATGCACCGCTCGGTGTGCTGAACCTCGAACGTCGTCTATGGATGTTGCGAACATCTGACATACACATTTTGATGACTACGTGATAGTTCAGTAATGGTAAACGGTTTAGAATTGAGGCGCCGAAGACAGTTTTTTGAAAAGTCGTGGAACATATGAGATGTTTCAAGGGCTGAAATTGGGATTTCAGGCTCGTGCCCACGTCAAGAGGTATGAGACCTCCGACGAGTTTCTTAGCCTGCAAACTAAGGGAGAAAAGCTCAATTGTTGATCATGTGCTCAGATTGTCTGAGTACTACAATCACTTGAATTGAGTGGGAGTTAATCTTCCAGATGAGATAGTGATGGTTCTCCATAGTCACTGCCACCAAGCTATTAGAGCTTCGTGATGAACTATAACATATCAGGGATAGACATGATGATCCTTGAGCAATTCACGACGTTTAACACCGCGAAACTAGAAATCAAGAAGGAGCATCAATTGTTGATGGTTGGTGAAATCACTAGTTTCAAGAAGGGCAAGGGCAAGAAGGGATACTTCATGAAATGGCAAATCAGTTGCTGCTCTAGTGAAGAAACCCAAGGTTGAACCCAAACCCGAGATTAAGTGCTTCTGTAATGAGGGGAACAGTCACTGAAGCAGAACTACCCTAGATACTTGGTAGATGAGAAGGCCGGCAAGGTCGACATGAGTATATTGGATATACATTATATTGATGTGTACTTTACTAGTACTCCTAGTAGCACCATGGTAATAGATATCGGTTCAGTTGCTAAGTGTTAGTAAGTCGAAATAAAAGGCTACGGAATAAACAGAGACTAGCTAAAGGCGAGGTGACGATATGTGTTGGAAGTATTTCCAAGGTTGATGTGATCAAACATCGCATGCTCCCTCTACCATCGGGATCGGTGTTAAACCTAAATAATTGTTATTTAGTGTTTGCGTTGAGCATAGACATGATTGGATTATGACTATCACAATACCGTTATTCATTTAAGGAGAATAATGGTTAGTCTGTTTATTTGAATAATACCTTCAATGGTCTTGCACCTAAAATGAATGGTTAATTGAATCTCGATCATAGTGATACACATGTTCATGCCAAAAGATATAAGATAGTAATGATAGTACCACCTGCTTGTGGCACGGCCATTTGAGTCATATTGGTATAAAACGCATGAAGAAGCTCCATGTTGATGGATCTTTGGACTCACTCATTTTTGAAAAGTTTGAGACATGCGAACCATGTCTATTGGTATGTGCGCATGAAGAAACTCCATGCAGATGGATCGTTTGGACTCACTTGATTCTAAATCACTTGAGACATGCAAATCATATCACATGGGCAAGATGAATAAGAAGCCTTGTTTTTCAGTAAGATGGAACAAGAAAGCAACTTGTTGGAAGTAATACATTTTGATGTGTGATGTCCAATGAGTGCTGAGGCATGCAGTGGATATCGTTATGTTCTTACTTCACAGATGATTTGAGTACATGCTAAGTATATTTACTTGATGAAACACAAGTCTAAATTATTGAAAGGTTCAAGTAATTTCAGAGTGAAGTTGAAGATCTTCATGATAAGAGAATAAAATGTCTATGATATGATCATAGAGATGAATATCTGAGTTGCGAGTTTGGTACACAATTAAGACATTGTGGAAATTGTTTCACAACTAACACCGCCTGGAACACCATAGTGTGATGGTGTGTCCGAACATCATAGATGCACCCTATTGGATATGGGGTATACCATGATGTCTCTTATCGAATTACCACTATCGTTCATGGGTTAGGCATTAGAGACAGCCGCATTCACTTTAAATAGGGCACCACGTAATTCCGTTGAGATGACACCGTATGAACTATGGTTTAGAGAAATCTAAGCTGACGTTTCTTGAAAGTTTGGGGCTGCGACGCTTATGTGAAAAAGTTTCATCCTGATAAGCTCGAACCCAAAGCGGATAAAAACATCTTCATAGGACATCCAAAACATTTGGGTATACCTCCTATTTCAGATCCGGAAGGAAAAGTGATTGTTTCTAGAAACGGGTCCTTTCTCGAGGAAAAGTTTCTCTCGAAAGAATTGAGTGGGAGGATGGTGGAGACTTGATGAGGTTATTGAACCGTCACTTCAACTAGTGTGTAGCAGGGCACAGGAATTTGTTCCTGTGGCGCCTACACCAATTGAAGTGGAAGCTGATGATAGTGATCATGGAACTTCGGATGAAGTCACTACCAAACCTCGTAGGTCGACAAGGATGCGTACGACTTCAGAGTGGTACGTAATCCTGTCTTGGAGGTCATGTTGCTAGACAACAATGAACCTATGAGCTATGGAGAAGCGATGGTGGGCCCGTATTCCGACGAATGGCTCGAGGCCATAAAATCCGAGAAAGGATCCATGTATGAAAACAAAGTATAGACTTTGGAAGAACTACTCGATGGTCGTAAGGCTGTTGAGTACATATGGATTTTAAAAGGAAGACGGACAATGATGGTAAGTGTCACCATTAAGAAAGCTCGACTTGTCGCTAAGATGTTTTCCGACAAGTTCAAGGAGTTGACTACGATGAGACTTTCTCACTCGTAGCGATGCTAAGAGTCTGTTGGAATTATATTAGTAGTTACTGCATTATTTATGAAATCTTGCAGATAGGATGTCAAAACATTGTTTCCTCGACGATATTCTTGAGGAAAGGTTGTATGTGATACAACCAGAAGGTTTTGTCAATCCTGAAAGATGCTAACAAGTATGCAAAGCTCCAGCAATCCTTCTAAGGACTGGAGTAAGCATCTCGGAGTTGGAATATACACTTTGATGATATGATCAAAGTTTTTGGGTAAATACAAAGTTTACGAGAAACTTGTATTTACAAACAAGTGAGTGGGAGCACTAAAGAATTTCTGATGAGTATATGTTGTTGATCAGAAATGATGTAGAATTTCTGGAAAGCATATAGTGTTATTTGAAAAGTGTTTTTCAATGGAAAACCTGGATTAAGCTACTTGAACATTGAGCGTCAAGATCTATAAGGATAGATAAAAACGCTTAATAATACTTTCAGATGAATACATACCGTGACAAGATTTTGAAGGAGTTCAAAATAGATCGACAAAGAAGAAGTTCTTGGTTGTGTTATAAGGTATGAGTATTGAGTAAGACTCAAGACCTGACACGGCAGAAAAGAGAGAAAGGACGAAGGTCGTCCCCTATGCTTTAGACGTAGGCTCTACAATATGCTATGTTGTGTACCGCACCTGAAGTGTGCCTTGCCATGAGTCAGTCAAGGGGTACAAGTGTGATCAAGGATTAGATCACAGCACAGCAGTCAAGGTTATCCTTAGTAACTAGTGGACTAAGGAATTTTCTCGATAATGGAGGTGGTAAAAGAGTTCGTCGTAAAGGGATACGCCGATGCAAACTTTGACACTAATCTGGATGACTCTGAGTAGTATACCGGATTCGTATAGTAGAACAGTTATTTGGAATAGCTCCAAATAGCGCGTGGTAGTTGCATCTAGGAGATGACATAGAGATTTGTAAAAGCACACACGGATCTGAAAGATTCAGACCCATTGACTAGTAACCTCTCTCACAAGCGAGATATGATCAAACCCAATGGGTGTTGGACTCGTTACAATCACATAGTGATGTGAACTAGATTATTGACTCTAGTGCAAGTGGGAGACTGTTGGAAATATGCCCTAGAGGCAATAATAAAATGGTTATTATTGTATTTCCTTGTTCATGATAATTGTCTATTGTTCATGCTATAATTGTATTGACCGGAAACCGCAATACATGTCTGAATACATAGACCACAACATGTCCCTAGTGAGCCTCTAGTTGACTAGCTCGTTGATCAACAGATGGTCATGGTTTCCTGACCATGGACATTGGATGTCATTGATAACGAGATCACATCATTAGGAGAATAATGTGATGGGCAAGACCCAATCCTAAGCATAGCACAAGATCGTGTAGTTCATTTGCTAAAGCTTTTCTAATGTCAAGTATCATTTCCTTAGACCATGAGATTGTGTAACTCCCTGATACCGTAGGAGTGCTTTGGGTGTACCAAACGTCACAACGTAACTGGGTGACTATAAAGGTGCACTACAGGTATCTCCAAAAGTGTTTGTTGGGTTGGCACGAATCAAGACTGGGATTTGTCACTCCGTATGACGAAGAGGTATCTCTGGGCCCACTCGGTAATGCATCATCATAATGAGCTCAATGTGAATAAGTAGTTAGTCACGGGATCATGCATTACGGAACGAGTAAAGTGACTTGCTGGTAACGAGATTGAACGAGGTATTGGGATACCCACGATCGAATCTCGGGCAAGTAACGTACCGATTGACAAAGGGAAATGCATACGGGATTGCTTGAATCCTTGACATCGTGGTTCATCCGATGAGATCATCGTGAAACATGTGGGAGCCAACATGGGTATCCAGATCCCGCTGTTGGTTATTGTCCAGAGAGCTTTCTCGGTCATGTCTGCATGATTCCCGAACCCGTAGGGTCTACACACTTAAGGTTCGATGACGCTAGGGTTATAGGAAGTTTGTATGTGGTTACCGAATATTGTTAGGAGTCCCGGATGAGATCCTGGACGTCACGAGGAGTTTCGGAATGGTCCAGAGGTAAAGAATAATATATAGGAAGTGAGGTTTTGGCCACCGGAAGTATTTCGAGGGTCACCGGTAATGTACCGGGACCACCCGAAGGGTTCCGGGGGTCCACCAGGAGGGGCCACCAGCCCCGGAGGCTTGCATGGGCCTAGAGTGGGAAGGGACCAGCCCCAGAGTGGGCTGGTGCGCCTCCCACCAAGGCCCAAGGCGCAGCTATGAGGGGAGAGGGGAAACCCTAGGTGCTGATGGGCCTAAAGGCCCACCCTAGGGCGCACCCCCCTCTTTCCCCCTCTTGGCCGCCCCCCTCCATCCCATCTAGGGCTGCCGCCCCCTAGGGGTGGGAACCCTAGAGGGGGTGCACCCTCCTCCCCTTCCCCTATATATAGTGGGGTTTTTGGGGCTGCCCACAACATGAATTTCCATCTCTCCTGGCGCAGCCCTACCTCTCTCCCTCCTTGTCTCTCGTAGTGCTTGGCGAAGCCCTGCTGGAGTGCCATGCTCCTCAATCACCACCACGCCGTTGTGCTGTTGTTGGACGGAGTCTTCCCCAACCTCTCCCTCTCTTGTTGCTAGAATCTCCATAGATTGATCTTGGTGATACGTAGGAAAATTTTGAATTTGTGTTGCGTTCCCCAACAGATACTGAACGATGCCTCATCGAGATTGCAGAACACCAAAGGCACGGTCGACGTCCTTCCTAGCACTTTCTTGCTCTTGGGAAAATCTTTTCCTCTTCTCTCTGACAGGGTTGGGGATTGTCTTCACAATAGTGGTCCACTGAGGATAGATACCGTCACCTAGGTAGTATCCTTTGTCATAGTTGTGGCCGTTGATGGCAACATTCACCGGCGGGCTGTTGCCTTCGGCAAACCTTGTAAACATCGGTGAGCGTTGAAGCACGTTGATATCATTGCGCAACCCGTCCATGCCGAAGAAAGACTGCCAGATCCAAAAATCTTGTGAGGCCACGGCCTCAAGTATATTAGTGCAAGTCCTGACATGGCCCTTATACTGCTCTTGCCAAGCAGAAGGGAAGTTTTTCCACTCCCAGTGCATGCGGTCTATGCTGCCAAGCATCCCTGAGAAGCCCCTACTGGCATTCATGCCAACAAGCGGGTTGTATCTTGAGCAGTCGGCTCTCTCAAGTATTCAGGGCCAAACACAACAGTCACAACCTTACATAACTTGTACATGGAGTCCAGGCATGTAGACTCGCTCATACGGACGTACTCATCGATGAGATCACCGGACACTCTCTATGCAAGCATCGGGATGGCTGCAGTGCATTTCTGATAAGATAAGAAGTCAATCTTTCCAAGGGCATCCTCTTCGCACTCAAAATATTTATCGTATCCGACCACCCCCTCTCTAATACGGTTGAAAACGCCGCCGAAATTTCTGATGTTTGAACAACGGGTTGGTTGTGTCAAAGTAGTCCTTCCAAAGAAGGAAATTGCCGCTCTCTCGATTGCGATTCAACGCCGGAAGGTGCCCCGGGATCTAGCCACGGAACAAAGGCCGTTGCCTATTAAGGTGGTCATGGACCAACACGGCAGCCAATATCTCCTCATCGGACGAGGTATCGTCGGAGTCGCAATGGAAATTGTGGAAAAACAACTCGTCGACATCGTCCATTTTGCACCTTGGCAAACCGTCGAACAGCTTGCGGGCGTCGACGAAGAAGGTGCCCGGCGAGGAGACGCGCGCCTCCCTTGGACCAGGTAGCTTGCCTGGCGACATCCGACGAGCGTGCCGGCGTCAGGACAGCGGGCGTTGTCGAACGAAGAAGCTGGCCGGGGCAAGGAGGCGGGCTTCCTGCTCGCGGTGGCGGCCAGGGTGGGGTGGGAAGCTTTCGGTGCCCCGGCGGCGGCGTGGGAGGTGGCGGCGTTGGGGGGAGGGTGTGTCGGCACCGACTCACGTGGAGGTATCGGAAATGGGCGGCGGCGGTGACGGGGCGACGTCGGGCGAGGGTTTGCTGTCGATATGGGGTGAGTGAGAATGGCCAATGCGCCACCGACTAGAGGGCCAGGGGGAGCAGCAGGCGCACGCCGCACGCGTGCGCTTCTTGTCCGTGCCGACGCAAATGAGGCTCAAAATTGGGCCAGGAATGGGTCGTCAAGCGGACGAAAAGCGGACGCGCGCCCGTTTGGGTTGGCGCGTTGGACCGATTTTTGTCCGCGCGGATAAAACGGGTCGGCGCGTTGGAGTTGCTCTAAAAAAAGACTTGTATTTAGAAACGGACGGAGTACTAAATTAGGAAGAAAAAAATCTTTGCCGAAAGGTACGTACCTATGTACTAAAACAGTGTGCAATGGATTGGGCTGGATCCGGAATTTGGACTGAGTGAGGCCCTTTCTGAAGTGCATGCCCACGTGCTTGGACCGCGACGGAGACTATTCCGGGGCGCCGGCGAGGAGAAAACTACTCCGTAGTAGACAGAAAGAAAGAAAGGTAGTGGCATGCACTAAAAAAACACGAGCCACATATTGAAACTTCTCCCGCTTGTTCTAAAGATTCTACTCCTACTTATTACACTTTGTAGTAGTTCCGGTGCTTGTCCTCTTTACGGGAGCCGAGCAGCCACTAACTTGTTTCACTCCAGACCCCAGTGCCAGTAGACCTCTGGATCACCTTGGTGCTTCGACAAGGGCAAGTGCGTTTCTTCTCTTTTTTGACTATCGTCGCTGTCGATGCTTTCTCGTGCTTGGATGGATGGGATGGCAGCAACGTCCGGTTTTCCTTTAGTTCGCTCGACGTACCCCGGCCCCCGGGTGCCGAGAAGCACTCCATTTTCAATGCTCGTGCTGCTGCATCTGCATGCATGGTCGGTTCCTTACCTCATTACCTCAAGCATGCCCTCAACACAACTATAGAAAATAGGATCATGCGTTTTCCTGAAAGAAAGATGACGTGAGGATGTGTATTCCTTCTTGAAGACGCTTGTTGCGGAAGAAGCCTGACTTAGTCATATGTGCTACTCCCTCTGTCCCATAATATAAGATGTTTTTGCAAGCTAAACTAGCTTGCAAAAACATCATACATTGTGGGACGGAGGGAGTATTTCATATCTTGTAATGGTTCGATGGTGGTGGCATTTGTCTGTGCTCTGCTTAGTTAGTAAGAATTGGTTGTGTTTTTTTTAGAAAAAGAGGAGAACCCCCGACCTCTGCATCTGAACGATGCATGCAACCACTTTATTAATTATTCACACAAGACCTCACAAAGTCATACAACAGTAAGGCTAAAACCATCGTCTAGGCAACATGTATCGCTACTCCTATCCAGTTGATGAAGGGATGCTTATAGTCTGGGCCTAATACCAAACAGACCTCACAGCCAAACCTAACATCTAAGACCCGAGGTCCCAATCAGGACGCTTGCCGGGTATGAGGCACCCACCAGTCTGGCGCACTCCTCAACCAGGACACCTGCCGGGTATGAGGCCGCCGCAGCCACCTGCCACCAATCCATCTTCAGTGTGGTACTGTTGCATCTACCTTGCCCGGTCTAGCTGTCGTTGATGCGATCACGACGCCAGACAACGCCACCATCCTGCGCTCGTCCATCATCACACGCCCACCGGCGAGACCCCGATGCTCCATGCCGCTGAGACCCGCCGATGTCGGCGTGCTAGATGCCACGCCGCTCCTCCATCGCGAACACCACCTGCTGCCACTGGTCCCATCCCCTCCGCCTGCAGTTCCTCTAACCGAGCACCCAAACGCCCCAGGCGGCGCCTCCAAGAAGGGTACGACACACGCAGTGTCGCCACCGTCCAATCTAAGGAGATTTTGGGTTTTCACCCGGGCATGGGGTCGGGGTAGAGGGCAGGGACCTTGACGGCGCCTGCAAGTAGGAGAACGACGACCCTGGTTGTCGCCACCGTCGGGATGAACGAGTCATCCAGAGTTTCCTCCGGTCCGATGTCACGTCTACCAGCCCCCGCGAACGCACTGGTGCCGACGACCGCGATCGTAAGCCACCAAGTGCAGCGGGAGAAGGCCTGCAGCGCGAAGGAGATCCACCGACAACTCCACGCCCACGCGGTCAAGATGTCGTCCATCCACCCCCCGCGAACATCACCAGACGAGGGTGCCATCGCCATGCCTAACGAGGCCGCTGCAACAGGTCCAGGTTCATCCACGATGGCCGGAGTGGCGAGATCCGCCACGAGCGACGAGATCTGGCACCGCGCGGCCGACGCCATCGCCCAAGCCCGCCGTCGACCGATCCCGTCGCCGCCGGGAGCCCGTATGCTGCCAGGAGTCGCATGCCCATGGATCTGAATGCCCGTGCACCGCCGCGAGCTCGCCCCTCCAGGATCCGCCACACCGCCGGGATGGCCGCACCCCGTGAATCAGGGAAGGGAGGAGAGACCCTCCGCCGCCGCCGTCGCACGCACGGGCTTTGCCTGGCGCCGACCATCAGCAACGGCGAAGGGGAAGAAGGGCGCTGGAGGGAAACTAGCGGCGGCGGTGGCTAAGCCCTCCCGAGCTGCCCGTGTGGGAGGCGATGCGGAGGGACGCGAGAGTCGGTCGGGGGAGACGGGCAAAGTGGAACAAAGCGGAGCCAAAGCTCGGTGAGAATTGGTTGTGTGTTGTGTGCATCGTGCGTTCCAACCTCCTTTTTTTAAAAAGAAATAAAGAAAAACGTTTTACTCGCCGACATCCTACAGTTGCCCATGTAGATTAACACAACGACCGGCAATACAAAATGGACGTCACCGGCTGCGATTCTTTTGTCTGATCTATGTTCCTGGTAGTTTCCAGGCAAATAGCGACGTTTGATTGGTGCTAATCTACGGTAGCAGTGTATATATGGGAACATAGAGAACTAGATCGACAAGGACGTACGACATCAAAAGTGAGCACCTGCAAATAGTGTCCCTCGAATTGGGTCACTGCTAGAGGCTGTGCTTGTCATGGTAATGTTCACAAAGTTAAATGATGGGAATAGAAAGGTCCCAACCCTTTTGAACAATGCTTGGATAACCAAAATCAAACTGTCCAACAATTTCTCGATTGCTCTTTTCCGTCAATTCCTTCAACTTTGGGCTAGCATTCGAGACTTCCAGCTGCAACAAGACATGGAGGACGAAATTGTGTGGAAACACACTGACAGTGGGCTCTACTCTGCAGCTTCCGCCTACAAGGCACAGTTCCATGGCATGCTCCACTCGCCACTGGAACAAGTGATATGAAAAGTTTGGGCCCCTCCCAAAATAAAGTTCTTCGCTTGGTTGACCGCCCAAAATAGGGTGTGGACTGCAGACAGATTGGCCAAATGAGGATTGACTAAACTATGGCCTTTGCCCCCCTCTGTAGGCGTGAGCAGGAAACGATCGATCACCTTATTTTCAGATGTCGGTTTTTCACTCGGCTTTGGGGCATGATCAAGGAATGGCTGCAACCCGAAAGCATTGACACCTCTGTCTGGCATCATTTTGAATCCACCAAAGAGTGGTGGATCGCGTTCTCCAACTCCCCCGTCCCCAACAAGAAGGTGTTGGCCTCCCTTACCTTGCTCACCTCTTGGGCCCTCTGGAACGAGCGTAATGCACGGGTGTTCTGTCATAAAAGTGCACCCCATTTGTAATTCTAGCCCACATCAAAGGGGAGGCGGCACTTTGGGTTGCCGTCGGGGCTAAGAAGTAGTGTTCAATCATGGCAGGAGAGTAATCCGCGGTGGAGTGTGTTGCAGCCCTAATGAACTATATTCTTCTCTCTTAATTAATATATGAGCCAAATCTTTTGCCTCAGTTTTTTTTTAAAAAACTCATGCGTGTGTGCCTACCAGACGAGTGGCGATCCCATGCATCGGCTGTGGGTCAGCTGACGCCACAGCTTTGAAGGAAAATAGCCTACACACTGTTCATTTACTGTACATTGTGAAGATTTTTTTTAAATAGCAATGACCCCACAGATTCTTGAGGCTGGCCTCGCCCAGACTAGCCGGATCCACATATGCGCCTTGCTTGTACGGCCTCAGTGGCGTTATGGTCTCATAAAGAGGACGACGCTTTACCATTTCTTGACCTGGGATGAAAGGTTACTCTGCCAAGACAGCACTCATCTTGGGGTGAGCTTTGTTATGCTTTCAGCAATTAACCTCCACACTTGGCTAGTCATTGTTATTTAAGGGCATGGACTATGAAAGCATTACTAGACGGTGGTGTCATGTCCTCTGTGAAGCCATCGCTTTGTATATATACTCCACTCGTTTTTTTTACTTTACATATAAGATTTATCTGAAGTCAAACTAAGCAAAGTTTGACCAAATTTATAAAAAAAATATCAATATATATAATAGTAAAATTATAGTGTGAAAATTAATTCCATATGCATCTAAAATAATATTGATTTTATATTGTGATTGTTGATATTTTTTAATATATAAACTTAGTCAAACTTTATAAAGTTGAACTTTGATCAAATTTTATATGCAAACTAAAAAGACGGTGGAGTAACTATCAGCCAACATAAGCATCGGCAGCCCGTAGGTCTCATGTTTCTTCCTCTCGCTTACTTTTCCCATTTGTTTCACTTTTCCTTCCTCATTCACACACCCATTTACCAGGAGATAAACGATGGGCTGCTGCCAATCCATCCTTTTTTTTGTTTTCTCTAGCATTTTCCCTGAAGCACCCGCCTCTTCTGCAAGCGACACTAGTACCCTGCGAGGCAGCCATTCCTGACACCTGAGCCTAGCTGGCTTCCGGAGCACCCAGTTGAGGCGACACATTGGCCACGCCCTAACCGGTACACTAGAGGCGCGTTCTCGTTTCATGAGAGTAAATGTTAAATAAATAAATAAGGGGCAATCTAGAGTTGCCTGTTTTTTTAAGGATCCGGTTGCTTTCACGTGGACTATCATTGATGGACATTCAACAGCCATCCTATAGCCCGCAACTGCTATCCATACCCCTTCGCCCACCACGATCTTCTCCCTTCCGCCCACCCTCCAGCCCAGGTCGGATTGCCTGCTGCCACCACCAGAGGCTGGCGGCGCTACCGCACCACCTCGCCGCCTCCCCTCGGCCGGGGTGTCGCACCTCCCGACAATCCCTCTAAACCCCTACCTTATCCGGCGTTGACGTCTGCTCCTGCACCCCGCACCCGAACTGGTCAAGTCTCGAACCTGCTCCCGCCAGCGATGCCAAGAAGAGATATGGTGTGAATACGGGAAATATGATAAATGACACGTCACTTCTCACTCAAAACAGTCACCATGAGAGAAAAATGTAGGAATTAAAAAAATATCAGTTACATGAGAATAAGAAAACCAAATAAAAAACAAAGGACGTCGATAATGCCCACACGTGTGGGCGTTAAGGGATCTGGCCACACGTTTTGTATGGTGTCTAAAAAGACCAGCCCACACGCCTACGTGTAGGCAAAACAACTAGCGCCCGCACGTCTTTTTTTCCTCGCGGTCCCTCTCACACGCCTACATGTGGGCAAAATGGATAACGCACACACGATCTCTCTCAGCCACCTACCCCACGGTCCCGCACGCCGTGCGTGACAGTCACCACGCGTCCCTGCAGTTGCCATGGTCCGGACCCTCTTCAATGTCCGTTTAACTACAGTTGCCATGTCGCTGAACTATAGTTGCCATGTGGGACAACTACAATTGCCATGGTTGCTCAACTGCAGTTGCCATCTTAGGTCAAGTGCGAGATGCCATTTTGGACAACTACAGCTGTTGTCATGTATGGTCTGGTTTATTATAGTTGCCATGATTTGAAAACTTTAGGGGTTGCCACCTACTAACACTAGGCAATTGCCATGTATGGTCTGATTTACTGCAGTTGCCATGATTTGAAAATCTTAGGAGTTGCCACCTACTAACACTAGGCAGTTGTCGTGTAGCGCTACAAAGAGACATGGCAAAATAACATGTTTCACGTAAAAGAGAGTTGCCATCTGCTTACAAGCACACTAGGGCAGTTGCCGTGTACCCTGCAAAACACATGACAACCGACATGTTCGGGTAAAAAAAAGAGTTGTCATCTGCTTACAAGCACACTAGGATAGTTTGCCATGTATGCTACAAAACACATGGCACTTGTCATCTTTGGATGTGGGAGAGGAGGCGGGCGTGTGAACGAGATGGCAAATGCCCATACACTAGCCCTTGTGCGTGAGTGAAAACAGACGTGTGGGTGAACTGCTAAACGCCCACACACCGGCCCTCCTGTGTGGTGAAACGGACGTGTGGGCAACCGGATAAATGCCCATACACCAGTCCAGTCCTAAGTGGCACCACAAACATGCCAAGATCCGTACAACCACAAACGGACGTGGATCCACGCGTGTGGACGAGATGCAAACGCCCACACTTGTGGGCGTTAGTATTTTCGAAAACAAATCTTGACCCTTAGCGCAGACATTTGGTAGTTACAAAACATCTTCTTTTTTTTCGTGTATATACGGGAGATATGATAAATGACATGTCACTCCTCACTCACACAAGTGGTTTGGGCCACCTGTGGGTGGCATATGATTGGAAATTTTATCTAAAGCTTTGCTAAACTAACACATGACATACATAAGACATTAGTTGTTGCATGTGGCCATCAAAAAAGAATGCAAGTACTCTCTCCGGGTTATTTATTTTGAAATAGAGGGAGTAGTATAGATGACAACATGTCAACATCTCGCAAGCTTAGGCCTCAAAGCAAAGGAGGTGGGAAGACAATAATTGTCAAGAAATGGAGAGAGATAACAGTTCAGAGCTATTCGAGTTTTTTTTTCAAAAGGAGGTTAGACCGTTGCATCAATCGATGCATACAGTCATCTTCATTAGTTATTCAACAAAGGTCTGACAAGAACATACATTAAACCACCCGAAGCCACCACTCACACCTAAAAACTCGATAATGCGGAATGCTCTCACCCCCCATATCTAAAACTGGTGTCGTCGCTGATCCATCCACATAATGTATCGGAACCAACAGCCAGTGCAGCAGACCTAAAGCGCACACCACATGCACACGTTTTAAAAGCTGCCATCATTATCGTACCACTGACCCATCTTCAGGATAGAGATCCACATCATCCTTACCAGCCCAGACATCCGTCGACGCCACCACGGCGCCCAACGGCGCCACCGTCCCGCGCGCGTCCATCAGACGCGAAGACTCTGGAAGATCTGTCCTGCGTAGCACCTGTCGACCAGGCATGACACAGCGTAGCACCTGTCGGCCAGGCATGACTTGGCATCTCCACCGAAGCTCCATGCAAGACTTAGCCGCTCCACCTCCTGCCTCTATCTTTCAGCGCTGCTTCACAAACGATGCTCCCAAGAGAGAAACGACACCGCAGTACCGTCACCGTCCGATCTGGATGACCAGATCTTAGGGTTTCCCCCGAAGCAGCACGAGTGAGTCGTCAGAAGTTACATGGCGATGCCTTCATCAAGGTAACGACGTAAGACGCCGCCATCGCCCGCCATTGGTTCGGTTTTCACCGGCAACTCTGTTTCCTCAACTCACAGCTGTGACTAGATGACGGATCCGAAGATCCGACCACCCAGCCTTAGGTCGACCATCTCCGGCGAAGGAGGTGGCCACCACCGCCACACCCAGGGCCGCAGCCCCCGACGCCCTCGAGTTGCGGGTCGATCCCAGGGACAGCAAGCCATTGACGGGACGGTACACGAGGGTGGCCCGCCGAAGCCCATCTGGGCCTAGATCGAGCGCCACCGCTGGACCTGCCGCCGCATGCCGCTGCCTGCCTGGCCACCGCCGCCTTGCACACCCTACCGTAGATTCGGCCATCGCGGGCCGTTGCTGCCCTAACCGAAGCGCGGGCTGAGGAGAAACGTCGTCGTCGCCGCTGCAGCATACATGCTTTGCCTGCGACGTCCGCGGCGGCGGGGGGGGGGGGGGGGGGGGGGGGGGGGGCTCCGGTGTGGCGGGGCGGCGCCGCATGGGAGCGGGATAGGGTTAGGTGCGGAAGTGGGAGAAAACTAGAGTTTTGGTGGCAATAACAGATGGATACAACAAGAGCAAACTAGAGTTTTGCTGCCAAAAGGAAAAGGAAAAGAGCAAACTAGTTATAGTTGACGTTTCAAAGACTCGCCTTGACGCAGTCTCTGTTGCCTGCTCATATATTCGTCGTCAAGGCACGGCGCCCGTCGTCGCTGTTGATCGACATTGCACACCTAACATTCCGTTGCATCCATCTCCGTTCGCCTCGGCGAGCATCGGTAGTAGGCGAAGCGTACGTGTAACCGCGCGCCTGCGATTTGTCAGAGCTGAGCCGTGCCCCATGCACAAATAACGAGCCAATAGGGCCAGGTAGGCAACAATTCGAAACGTGCGGGTACTGCATGCGTCCCTCGCTCTCACTGTCGAACGTACTGCTACTTGCACAGCGTAGAGACGGCGCCCGCGCGCACCGAAGCTTCCGCTGAGACGGGACCAGCAGGAGGAAGCTCGCCGCGAAAGCCCAGCGCCCAACGACGTCGCGTCGCTATATATATACGACACCTCGCCCGCTTGTCGTGCTCTCTCCCCATGCACTGATCCATCGGCATACGCATGGCGGTAGCTGGAGCCGGGGCAGCGTATCGTTTCCACCCGCACGGCGCCGGCTCGATGGCGTTTCCCCGGCCGCCGGGATCCGGCTGCCCGTACAGCTCCGGAGCCCCGTTGAGCTCTCCCGCCTTCGGTGGGGCCACCGGGCCCGGGGTGCTTCAGCAGCAGCTGGACGTCCTGGACTACTTGTCCGACGACGGCGGGGTGCCCGGCACGGTCGGCGCGCCGCTGCCGGTTGAGGCGGCGGTCGTGCCGGATGTTGGCTACTGTGATCATACGAGGTGAGTTTATATGATTCAGTTCGTGCATGCTAAGACACTCAAGAGATACACATTGTGATGTGAATCAAGCCGCATATAGATGCAAACACCGAGAGCGTGCACGTTTTGATCGGATCGGTTTGGGAATTGTTGTGGACATAAATTTCAGTAGGGCGGCCGCGGTGGCGGCGAGCGGCAAGATCGCGTTCCGGACGAGGTCGGAGGAGGAGATACTGGACGATGGCTACAAGTGGAGGAAGTACGGCAAGAAGTCTGTCAAGAACAGCCCTAACCCAAGGTACCCAAAACTAACGAATAAATTTAATTTTGGATTGAATTTGAAAATTTTAGCTCAAGGGTGCAGGAAGGGGTTAATTGGCATGGACTATAGCTCTACTCAAGTGTGTGATTTACCATACGTTTGGGTGAAATAGCTAAAAATTTAATGTGCTTATTTCTCCAGTTATCTTCCATGGTTCATGATTTCCAGCCAGTAGTTTCATTGCCTTAGTTTCTAGGTAAGTTATTTTGGATCAGCCTGATGCGGTAGCTGATGGAGCAATTCTGTTGCATTTTGTTTGGTTCTTGCTTGGCTAAGCATTCTTAAAAAAGGAAAAAAAAATCCTAGCTTGTTGATTGACCATTTAGGTTTTCCCAAATGATAATTTATTTGTTCTTATTATTAGTTCATCAAATCCACATTTAGATCCGTGACTTTAGTTCGATGGTGTTGGACCCGATTTGAGCCGTGTTTGGATGTGACCAAAAAGAGAAACAGATTGTATACAATGAGATCTAGTGTTTGAAGTAGCTAGGAAAAAAGATGATGAATTCTCGGCAAAAAAGAAAAACAAGATGAATTCGAGGTCTCAATTTGCTATTCTTCTGTCGATCTAGAAATCCCTATTTGTTAAGCCGTCTAAGATGTACAATCAAATGTAAATTGCTCGAGAAATCATTATCCTCGGTCGCCTGAGTTGTACAATATCTAATGTAAGTTGAACAAAAATATGTGTAATTCCAGGCTAAGAAATGTGTGACTGCTCAACTGCGAAATTAGACTTTTTGAGTGTTCTTACTAAACAACATTTTTTCATCCGTTTCAAAAAAAATTCAACATAAAATTTACACATAATTTCAATTGGTAACCATCTGAGTTATTGTTGGGTTCTGATCCTAAAGCTTGTAGAGTTGACCGAGGTATAAATAAATCTTGATCGGCATAGCCTTTGGACATCTCCATAGAAATCTCAATTGGTGCAAATTATTGTTGTCTAACATATGTGTCTAGTTCCACAATTTTATTTTATTTTGCGGAAGTGTGTCTAGTTCTACATTGTAATGAGACAAATTGCAATTTTATGTTTTGTGACATTTTCGTAAAACTTTTGTGCAGCACATGGTTTCCGTTGCATCTTTTATGATGTCATGAGCTTTGATTTTACAATAAATTTTTGAGGGGTGAACACTAAAATCTACCAGAAATATGTCACTAAATATTTGAATCTTCTTGTACATGTTTACCATGTCTATATAAACAAACTTACACTTGATCCATCAATCAGTTAGGATTTGTTGGCAAGTTTTAAATTTCCCCTATTAGTTCTTTGCCAGAAAAAACTATTACTTCTTATAGAGGAAAAATAACCTCTTACTTTTTCTTAGCGTAAATCCCTTGCTATGAGAGGAATGGAATAGCAAATTTCTTGCTTCTTAGGCCCCTCATGTCCTCATTGTCCATGACCTCATGACAAAATCTTAGGTGCGTCATCAATAGCCTAAGACTTTATTTAATCTAAATTTCATTTATTATCACTGCAGGAACTACTACCGGTGTTCAACGGAGGGGTGCAGCGTGAAGAAGAGGGTAGAGAGAGACAAAGACGATGCAAACTATGTAGTGACGATGTATGAGGGGGTTCACAACCATGCGAGCCCTGGCACAGTTTACTATGCTTCTCAAGATCCTGCTTCGGGTCGCTTCTTTGTTACTGGGACCCATCACCTAGCTCCTTGATCAAACATTGGATAACATTTGGCGCCTGATTGGTCTTCCTAGAATGAAACTTAATGGAGTTGATTGTAAAGTTGTGCATTGCCTCTTTTAAGTGTACATGTCTCATATTTTAGAGAGTAGATCAATCTTCTTGGTTCTAGTGACATCAACAACAACATAAGGCTTGTTCACTTTTTTCTACTTAGAGGACGGTTGGTTCACTAAACTAAAGTTTACTAGGAAGCGAAACTTGATTTTCTTCAAATTTCTATGATGAGATTTCGGTTGAAAATGGCTTGAATCGGATTGAAAGTTGATAAATCGTGAGTTGAAAGTTGACATCCATGAAGTTGAAACCTCATTTCGTTTTCAATCAAATACCCTCCATATCTCTTGTTGTGGTAAATGAAGTCTTCACATTTCCTAAAATATTGCTTTTGCAGTTGAAAGTCGATGTTCATGAAGATGGAACCAAACCTTATTTAGTTAAAACTTCCTAAAAACTTTTGTTTTGTAAGTTCAAACCTTCCCATTTCCTAATTAAAATGAGTTGAAATCAATGTTCATGAATTTGAAATTTAACATGTTGCAGCTAAAATCCTAAAAAATGTGGTTGAAGTTCAACTCTTTCCATTTGGTTGGAGATGTTCTTACAGGGGCATGTCAGGTCAAAAACCACTCACTTCACATTGTGTGATAGGCCCCCACAATATATAGTGCATATCGGTCAATTAATTCCTTCACCTTTTGTAGGGTTCCAAACATGTAATACATCTTTTTATTTATGGTATGTGGAATTCCAATATAACATGTATGTTTATCTCTCCTCCCCTCTTTATATTTAATGAATACTTTCCTAAGTCACTTGAAGCATTTAAATAATGTATGAGTTAAAGAGTTACTCTCATCGGAAGGTGAGCACATATAGCTAATCCACTCTTTCACCTTTTGTTCTTCCCTCTCCTCCTCATCTTTTTCATCTAATGAGCTTACAATAATTTCTTCTTTCATTGGTTCATGCAAAACATTAGTCTCTTCTTTGATAGAGGTGATCCTTTTGATTTAATCAGCAATATAAGGATTGCTATTGAATTTTTTAAAGAAATATTTAAGTATAGAAAAAAAATATAATAGCATCATCATTTCCAACATTCTCAAGCAAAGAGGCAATTTCATAAGCAGACTTAAAAATAGCAAATTCTTCAATTTGTTCTATTTCACAAAAATCATGTTTTCCTTAACAAAAGAAGTTAAGGTGTCATTATCATTGTACTCGCATTCAGGGCCGGTCCTGAGATTTCAGGGGCCGGGAGCAAGATAACATAAAGGGGCCCTGAAACCACATAAACATGTAAGTATTTTGTTTTCATATTTCAAATGCAAATACATACTCAGTACACTATAACTTAGGTTGCATTGTCATCTCAACTATAAAAAAAGGGATCATAAATATTCATAGTAAGTTGTTGATCTTATCAATTGGCACCTATATTTTTTTGTATTATTAGGTCATCCTATAATTGTTTTGCTAGGATGTTCTTCAACAACATCTAAAGCTAATTCGTTTGAATTCCGCGTAGTAGAACTACTTATGCCTTACAGTAGCTACTTTTGGGAACTCGGTCAACACAACGCGTGTTTTTTGTCCTTACCAGATAGATAGTAGCAATCTTGCTAATTGGCACACAGATGTATGAAGCAAAAAACTAAAAGACAGCTAATCAAATAAAAAAAGCTAGAACTAGGTACCTAGATGGCTACAAAATTTGAAATTGCAAGATTTTGCTGCTGCTTACGAATCGTGAACAAACATTTGAGTTCCTCTTTTGTAGTCCCAACAAATCAATAAATCGGACTATGAGAAAGAGATATGTTAGAGGGAATAAAGGATGGTCTTCATGAACTAATGAATGATCGGACAAGAATACAAAAAGAGGAGATTTACGTTGAAGAAGAGGTTAGTGGGAATCTGGAAAATCACAATACCTTCTTCCACTAATCGCACCCAGCAGCAGAAAATCACAATGAAACGGGCCGGCCTGGGCAATGACTGATTTGTTGCCTATTGCGGAAGAGAAGGAAAAAAAGCCGAGAAGACGGCGCATGCATCAAGCCGGGAAGTAACCATTATTTCCATACTTTTTCACATTTTTTCCATATGATCCCACAAAGGATGAGGAGTAATCGATCAGTAACATCTTTTTCCTGTTATATGAGAATCTATCGATTGGTTATATGGGCTACGCACTTATGGGGACCCAAGCCATCGGGGGGCCCTTCATGCTGGGGGGCCAGCCCCCCCCTGCTCCCCCCCTCCTTCAGGGCCGGCCCCGCTCGCATTGGAAGGGAGATGTACATTATCCTTTCTAAAGCAACAAGTTATTTTATATCAAGCACATAAAGTTCTAGCAGAGCAATTCAATTTAGTCAATAAATCATCCAAGTGTTTTCCCTTTTGAGAGAAGCGGTGTTTCACAAAGTTTGTATACTCTTTTCAAGATCTTCCGCCAACTTTGTTAGTTCGAATGTTGTCACTCAAATAGACCTCATGCGCTAAATTACACATTGTTTAACTTAAACATGTAACCATGAAGGGTGCATTATTTTGGGTAGAAAGTTGCACTTACAGCAAAGGACGGTGATAGGAGCCAATATGTTGGTTGATTGAGAACTCAACCCAGCATATTTTCTGAGAAAGTTGAACTTACAAGTTTTCTGGGGGATTTCGACAATGGACACCTACAAGTTCTCTCAATCGTGTCAAGAAAAACACAGAAATATGTTCGAAGTAAAACTATAAAATTAGTTACAATAGGAAAACTACATTGCAAGTTGCTTACCTCGTGTTGTATAAATAGATTGTATGGTTTTAATACAACAAGTGGTTATATTTTTTACAGAAACTTGGGAAATTTCTTTCCGGTATTTACATCTGTTTACTTTTCCTGTAAAGTCTCGTTTTGTGCACCAACGGTTTGATCTAACATGTTAGATAAGGATCGGACTGGAAGTGTCATACACTTCCTCCGTCCCATAATATAAGAGCATTTTTGTCAAAAACACTCTGATATTATGGGACGGAGGGAGTACATAACAAGACACGTTCATGAATGGAACTACTATGTGCACGATGCAAGATTCAACGTTCTGCTGCACTTTCATCCCATGCACCAATAGTTTTGCCTGGCGTGTTGGATAAAGATCGGGCAAGAAGTGTTTGACTCATTTACGGAAAGAACTATGGTACGTACGATGCTTCGTGGTCTGATATGTGTATGTTGCAAGAAACATCACCCCGCGGCTCTTTTCTTTCGAAGCATCAATTTTTTTTGAAACTAGGCAAAATATTTGCCATTTTCATTGATTAAGAGAGAAGGTTAACAATGTATGGCCAAAGGCCAAATACAGTACATCACTCTCGCGACATAATGTTACACAAATGTTTTGCTCCCGCAAGGCTCCAAAGCGAGCATTCCTCTTTAGTCTTGGCGACCAACACTCCCACTGGAACGGTCGTGTTGCGGAAAACTCTAGCATTTCGCTCCTTTCATATTTCCCAGGAGATAAGCATCATCAGGGAGACAAGCGGCCTTCTCGATGGAGTTTGCTTAGTTGCATTCTGACTCCACCAATCCTTAACCGAAACCATATCAATCCAATCGTTGGGCTGGACATTGTGGAGCGCAAGCCAAGTTTTTATCATGCCTCAAATCCGAATGGTGTATTGACATTGAAAGAGAAGGTGGGCTGCCGATTCCTGGACCTGTTGGCATAATGGACAAAGGTTGCAGTTCGGCCATCCGTGACGGTGGAGTCTGTCAGTTGTCCAAATCCTATTGTTCATAACCAGCCACGCAAAAATTTTGCACTTTGGGGGCGCCCAGTTCTTCCAAACATTTTGATTCATATCCGTGTCCACCAATCCAAGAAACTGAGACCTCTATGCTGAGGTCGCGGAGTAATGGCCATCAGCAGTGAGTTTCCAAGCGATGGAGTCATGCATGTCCGGGTTTAGCTGGATGTGGGTGAGTCTTTCCCAAAGCGCAGCAAACTGGGTGATGTGCTTAGAGGAGATGATCAAAGCAACCTTCACCTGGGAGATCCAGTAGCCATTAAGCAATGCCTTGTGGACTGAACAATTCTTTTTGTTGGAGATGTCGTAAATTTTGGGAGCAATATGTTTGGGTCTTATGCCATCTAGCCAAGCTGACTCCTAGAAAGTTTCGCGGAGACCATCACCCACCAGAACCTTGGAGGCCAACGCGAATATGTTTCAATCATTGTTGTCGCAAGGGGTACCCAAGCCCGACCAAGGCTTGAGCGGGTCTTGCCAGTTGAACCACAACCAACGGAGATGAAGTGCAGCCGCAAACTTGCCAAGGTTTAGAATCCCAAGACCACCATGTAGCTTGGGCATGCAGACTTGCGCCCAGTTGACCTTTCATTTCCCTCCCGTGACCTTGTCACAACCAGCCCAGAGGTAGGCACGTCAGAGGGCATCAATCTTTTTCAAAACTTACACCGGAAGATTTAGAGTCGTCATATACTAGATAGCGATGGCCGTGATGAAAGACTTAACAAGAACCATCCTTCTGGGGGAAGCAACATGCTTGCCCATCCAAGGTGTGAGCTGGGCCGCGATCTTGTCCTCGAGAGGCTGGAAGTGAATTCTTTTCAGGCGCTTAGCTGACAGTGGTAAACCAAGATATTTCATTGGGAAGGTGGTTCATTGAGCTGGGAAGGATTGGAGAATATCCGGAAGGTCCACATTGTCACATCTAATTGGGGAAACCAAGCTCTTGGAGCAATTTGTTACCAAACCAGAAACATCTCCAAAGTTCCTGAGGGTGTCGGCAAAGAAACTGACGTCCGCCTTGAGTGGCGTAATAAAAACCGCAGCATCATCCACATAGAGGGAAGCCCAAATCAGCATAGCCTATTCACCAATGGGATGGAGGTGACCTTGTGATGTGGCCTTCTCAAGGATGTGATGTAATGGATCAACGACCAACACAAAGAGAAGGGGAGACAGGCGTCCCCTTGCCTCATCCCACGCCCAAGCCTGAAGGGGTCGCCCGACACACCATTGAGCAAGACACGCGATGAGGCCGTAGACAAGAGAGCAGACACCCATCCACAGAACCGGGGAGGGAAACCAAGGTGATTGAGCAAGTCCAGTAGTCCCAACGCACCGAATCAAACGCTTTCTTGATGTCGACCTTGAACAGGAGAGCAGGGGTGTTGTTGCGATGCAAGCGTCTAGCAAGGTTGCGCACGTACATGAAATTATCACGAATACATCTCTTCTTGATAAAAGCACTCTGAGCTTGTGAGAAAAGGTCATTCATGAGGGGTGTTAGCCTTTTGGACATCATCTTCGCAATGAGCTTTGTTATGGCATGAATTAGGCTTATAGGGCGAAAGTCAGAAATATCTTCAGCACCATCCTTCTTTGGAATGAGGGCAACATTGGGTGATTTCAACCAATGAAGGTGAGCGGTCTGTAGGTTGGAGAAATGGTTGACCGCAAGCATGATGTCTGGCTTGATTGTGTTCCAACATGCCTTGAAGAAAGTGCCTGTGAAGCCATCCGGTCCTGGCGCCTTGTCACCCGGTAATTGTAGCATGGCAGCTTTGACCTCATCCTCCGTGAAAGCCTCGCCAAGCCCTGTAGATCACAATTGGGGGTTGGAATCAAACCCCAATTGACGTCGATGCTATGAGTAGAGCCTTTTTTGGCTATGTTCTTAAAGTGGCTGTGAACAATCTTCTCTTTGTCTTCGTGCGAGGTGACCCAACCTTGGTTGTGTTTGAGGCGATGAATAAGATTTTTTCTCCTCTGGTGATTGACACGGAGGTGGAAATAACGAGTGTTGGCATCTCCTTCTTTAAGATTGATAATCCTCGAGTTTTGCCTTTTTCTGGATTTTTCGAGCACCGCCAAGCCAACGATCCTACGTTTTAATCTTATCCGAAGATCCCTTTCCTTCGGGCTTAGGCCTCTCTGTTCTTGAGCGAGGTTAAGGTGAAGGATGACCTTGAGAGCCATGTGCAACTGGACCCTGGAGTTAGAGAAAAGGGTCTTGCTCCATGAGCGCAACTTTTGACTTGTTCTCTTTAGCTTGTGGAATAGCTGTTGATAAGGCTCGACAAGACCGGGATTCACATTCCATGCCTCGGAGATGACGCGTTGGAATCCCGGCATCTTTGCCCAGAAGTTTTCGAACCGGAAGGATTTAGGCTTCTTTGGGCCAATGTCATTAGCAAGCAGGAGGGGGCAGTGATCTGAAAGTGATGAGGAGAGGGCGTGCAGAATGTGGGAGGCAAACTCTAAATCCCAATCTTCATTGAAAAAAGCTATCTAGCTTGCTCATCGTCGGGTTACTTTGTTTGTTGCTCCAATTAAATCTCCTATTTTATATGTGAATCTCCTTGAGCTCACAATTGTTTAGGGCGTTGCAGAAACGCACTAGGCAGCCACGGTCCACATTGGCACGGTTTTTGTCTCTGGCATGGTAGATTTGATGAAAATCACCATTAACTAGCCATTTGGTTCCAGGCGGGGGCTTTTCCAAGATCAGCTTTAGGTAGAAAGCCTCCTTGTGGATGCTATGCTGAAAGATTTGTCGTCACCGTAGTTGTTGATGGCAACCGTCGGGGAGAGGAAGTAGGCACCAATTTGCACATTTGACACCGTGACCGCGGAGTCATCCCACAGCAGCAAAATACCACCTTTTGTGCCATCAGCTGGCCTTTGGGCGAAGCTCTTTAGACGCTGTCCACCGAGGTACATAGCCAAGAATGGGTCAACAGATTGTAGCTTCAACTCTTGGATGAACACAAGTTGGTAGAAAGAAGAAGCAATGGTTTCGTGGACAGCAGCATGACGATCCAGGCAAGTTAACCTGCGTACATTCCAGCACAATATTGAAAGGTTTGTGTCTAACATAGCAACACAAGGGACACATCTGGACTCAGGCAACGGCCACCATCTAAGCAAACACAACATCCATCACAAGCTGGCCACATACAGGACACCCTAGGTCTCGCCAGGACCAACATCAGCGGCGCACAGGTGCCACTGCAAACAGGCGTACAAACATGACTTGGTCAATCTAACATGACAAACTAGGCTACATCTTAGTCAGCGCAGCGCTGCTCAGGCTTCACCCACAGTGGTCGCGGTCAAGCCAGGTCCTCCCTCTCCGCCATGCTGCACCAGGGCATTTCAATGGCAGTGGCCAGGTCACAGTCCAACTTGAAGAGAGCGCCCAGAGCAATAATAGTGATGTCTGACAGGCGCCCCTGGAACATGTCCGTGAACTTGGTGATGGCCGCTTCCGTGACTTGTTCACCTTCAAGAACGATTCACATGCGACGACACAGTAGCTGTTCAGCGAGGTTGGCTATGGGCATGGCTCTATTCTTTGCCTGGATGCGCGGGCTGCGTCGGTGAAGCTGGAAGCCAGAGACCCCAGCCAAAGTTTTGCGTCTTGCTGTTGGCCTTCTAGGCGGTGTCGATCACAGTGTTGGGGAGGGGAACAGCGGGCCTGCGGGGAATGAACATAGGGTTGGCATCCCCGTCCTCTGTCGCATCACCCGACGGCAGGACCAGCATGGAGTCACCACCCTGCAGATCCTCAAGGCTTGCTTCAAGCTCAGCAACAAGCGCCGGGGAGGTCCCCAGCCTGACCACAGATGAACAGGGAGGAGGAGTGGCGAGCACAACTTCAGGTGAGAAATCCACAGGAGCCTGGGAGCGCTGAATCAGAGGAGCATCAGCCACAACCGTGTCATGCGCCTCCAGATTGAGCGATGGCTGAACCTTGGAGCCCAGGCAAGCAACACGACGCAGCCAGGACAGGACCGGGGAGGCAGGGGCAATCTCAACAATGTCTCTGGAAGTGGTATGCGGAGATGGTGGAGGAGAGCGGCCGCGTGACTCCTCCCAGACGACAGCTGCCGCGAGTCTTGGAGAGTGGTCTTGTGGACGATGGCGAGCGCGGCGACCCGAGGCTGTGATCACCTCACCAGATAGCAGCTCGTGGACGCGGCTGAGATCAATCTTGCACGCGTCCGAGGAGCATGAAACAGGACGGCGGCGACGCCTATCCCTGCGGTCATCTTGTCGATCATTGTGCTTTGGATAAGTATCGTATGTATGGCAAGATCACGAACGATATAAACATGCGGGCTGTTAGGCGTCAACCGACTAATTTTGAGGAAAATCAGTCGGCTCAACAACCGTCCGGTCTAACACTGCTAGTGTGGATCGCAACGCGGCTCGGGTTGTCCCGTCGTCCCCTGTAGCGCTGCAGCCTTGGTCACTTGTCGCCAGCACACCTCATCCTCTGTCTCGTGTAGCCACGCCGGCCACGAACCATCGCCGCCTTACAACAGCCCCCACAAAGCAACTTCTTGTCCCTTGGAAACACATGTGGCTGTGCGACCACACCCGCCGGTGAGACCTGCTGGTTGTAGCACCACACACACGCTGTATTTCAGCATCCGCCTCGGACTGTTGGGGAACGTTGCAGAAAATTAAAAAATTTCCTACGGTTTCATCAAGATCCATCTATGAGTTCATCTAAGAAACGAGTCATAGGAGAGAGATTGCATCTACATACCACTTGTAGATCGCGTGCGGAAGCGTTCAAGAGAACGGTGATGATGGAGTCATACTCGCCGTGATCCAAATCACCGATGACCAAGTGACGAACGGACAGCACCTCCGCGTTCAACACACGTACGGAGCGGATGACGTCTCCTCCTTCTTGATCCAGCAAGGGGGAAGGAGAGGTTGATGATGGCCCAGCAGCACAACGACGTGGTGGTGGATGCAGCAGAACTCCGACAGGGCTTCGCCAAGCTGCTGCGGGAGGAGGACGAGGTGTAGCAGGGGGAGGGAGGCGCCAAGACACAGGGTGCGGCCGCCCCCCCTGCCCTCCTTTATATAGGCCCCCAGGAGGGGCGGCCCTAGGAGATCCAATCTCCCAAGGGGGCGACGGCCAGGGGGGGTGGAGTGCCCCCCAAGGCAAGTGGGCCCCCCCACCTAGGGTTTCCAACCCTAGGTGCAGGGGGGCAAGGGGGGGCGCACCAGCCCACTAGGGGCTGGTTCCCCTCCCACTTCAGCCCACGGGTCCCTCCGGGATAGGTGGCCCCGCCCGGTGGACCCCCGGGACCCTTCCGGTGGTCCCGCTACAATACCGGGTGACCCCGAAACTTTCCCGATGGCCGAAACAGCACTTCCTATATATAATTCTTTACCTCCGGACCATTCCGAAACTCCTCGTGATGTCCAGGATCTCATCCGGGACTCCAAACAACATTCGGTTTGCTGCATACTCATATTCATACAACCCTAGCGTCACCGAACCTTAAGTGTGTAGACCCTACGGGTTCGGGAGACATGCAGACATGACCGAGACGGCTCTCCGGTCAATAACCAACAGCGGGATCTGGATACCCATGTTGGCTCCCACATACTCCTCGATGATCTCATCAGATGAACCATGATGTCGAGGATTCAAGCAACCCCGTATACTATTCCCTTTGTCAGACGGTATGTTACTTGCCCGTGATTCGATCGTCGTTATCCCAATACCTCGTTCAATATCGTTACCGGCAAGTCACTTTACTCGTACCGTAATGCATGATCCCGTGACCAGACACTTGGTCACTTTGAGCTCATTATGATGATGCACTATCGAGTGGGCCCAGTGATACCTCTCCGTTATACGGAGTGACAAATCCCAATCTTGATCCGTGTCAACCCAACAGACACTTTCGGAGATACCTGTAGTGCACCTTTATAGTCACCCAGTTACGTTGTGACGTTTGGTACACCCAAAGCACTCCTACGGTATCCGGGAGTTACACGATCTCATGGTCTAAGGAAGAGATACTTGACATTGGAAAAGCTCTAGCAAAACGAACTACACGATCTTGTGCTATGCTTAGGATTGGGTCTTGTCCATCACATCATTCTCCTAATGATGTGATCCCGTTATCAACGACATCCAATGTCCATAGTCAGGAAACCATGACTATCTATTGACCAACGAGCTAGTCAACTAGAGGCTTACTAGGGATGTATTGTGGTCTATGTATTCACACGTGTATTACGATTTCCGGATAATACAATTATAGCATGAATAAAAGACAATTATCATGAACAAGGAAATATAATAATAATCCTTTTATTATTGCCTCTAGGGCATATTTCCAACAGTCTCCCACTTGCACTAGAGTCAATAATCTAGTTACATTGTGATGAATCGAACACCCATAGAGTTCTGGTGTTGATCATGTTTTGCTCGCGGAAGAGGTTTAGTCAACGGATCTGCAACATTGAGATCCGTATGTACTTTGCAAATATCTATGTCTCCATCTTGAACATTTTCATGGATGGAGTTGAAACGACGCTTGATGTGCCTGGTCTTCTTGTGAAACCTGGGCTCCTTGGCAAGGGCAATAGCTCCAGTGTTGTCATAGAAGAGTTTGATCGGCCACGACGCATTGGGTATGACTCCTAGGTCGGTGATGAACTCCTTCACCCAAATCGCTTCATGCGCTGCCTCCGAGGCTACCATGTACTCCGCTTCACATGTAGATCCCGCCATGACGCTCTGCTTGCAGCTGCACCAGCTTACTGCCCCACCATTCAACATATTCACGTATCCGGTTTGTGACTTAGAGTCATCCAGATCTGTGTCGAAGCTAGCGTCGACGTAACCCTTTACGACGAGCTCTTCATCACCTCCATAAACGAGAAACATGTCCTTTATCCTTTTCAGGTACTTCAGGATATTCTTGACCGCTGTCCAGTGTTCCTTGCCGGGATTACTTTGGTACCTTCCTACCAAACTTACGGCAAGGTTTACATCAGGTCTGGTACACAGCATGGCATACATAATAGATCCTATGGCTGAGGCATAGGGGATGACACTCATCTCTTCTTTATCTTTTGTCGTGGTCGGGCATTGAGCCGAGCTCAATCTCACACCTTGCAATACAGGCAAGAACCCTTTCTTGGACTGATCCATTTTGAACTTCTTCAAGATCTTATCAAGGTATGTGCTTTGTGAAAGACCTATGAGGAGTCTCGATCTATCCCTATAGATCTTGATGCCTAGTATGTATGCAGCTTCTCCAAGGTCCTTCATTGAAAAACACTTATTCAAGTAGGCCTTAATGTTGTCCAAGAATTTTATATCATTTCCCATCAAAAGTATGTCATCTACACATAATATGATAAATGCTACAGAGCTCCCACTCACTTTCTTGTAAACGCAGGCTTCTCCATAAGTCTGCATAAACCCAAACGCTTTGATCATCTCATCAAAGCGAATGTTCCAACTCCGAGATGCTTGCACCTGTCCATAAATGGATCGCTGGAGCTTGTATACTTTGTTAGCATTCTTAGGATCGACAAAACCTTCCGGCTGCATCATATACAGCTCTTCCTTAAGATAACCGTTAAGGAATGCCGTTTTGACATCCATCTGCCATATTTCATAATCATAGTATGCGGCAATTGCTAACATGATTCGGACGGACTTAAGCTTCGCTATGGGAGAGAAAGTCTCATCGTAGTCAATCCCTTGAACTTGCCGATAACCCTTAGCGACAAGTCGAGCTTTATAGATGGTGACATTACCATCCGCGTCCGTCTTCTTCTTAAATATCCATTTGTTTTCTATCGCTCGCCGATCATCGGGCAAGTCAGTCAAAGTCCATACTTTGTTTTTATACATGGATTCTATCTCGGATTGCATGGCTTCTAGCCATTTGTTGGAATCTGGGCCCGCCATCGCTTCTTCATAGTTCGAAGGTTCACCGTTGTCTAACAACATGATTTCCAGGACAGGGTTGCCATACCACTCTGGTGTGGAACGTGTCCTTGTGGACCTACGAAGTTCAGTAGCAACTTGATCCGAAGTACCTTGATCATCATCATTAATTTCCTCTCCAGTCGGTGTAGGCACCACAGGAACATTTTCCTGAGCTGCACTACTTTCCGGTTCAAGAGGTAGTACTTCATCGAGTTCTACTTTCCTCCCACTTACTCCTTTCGAGAGAAACTCCTTTTCCAGAAAGGATCCATTCTTGGCAACAAAGATCTTGCCTTCGGATCTAAGGTAGAAGGTATACCCAATGGTTTCCTTAGGGTATCCTATGAAGACGCATTTTTCCGACTTGGGTTCGAGCTTTTCAGGTTGAAGTTTCTTGACATAAGCATCGCATCCCCAAACTTTTAGAAACGACAGCTTAGGTTTCTTCCCAAACCATAATTCATACGGTGTCATCTTGACGGATTTAGACGGTGCCCTATTTAAAGTGAATGTAGCTATCTCTAGAGCGTATCCCCAAAATGATAGCGGTAAATCGGTAAGAGACATCATAGATCGCACCATATCCAATAGAGTGCGATTACGACGTTCGGACACACCGTTACGCTGAGGTGTTCCAGGCGGTGTGAGTTGTGAAACGATTCCACATTTTCTTAAGTGTGTACCAAATTCGTGACTTAAATATTCTCCTCCACGATCCGATCGTAAGAATTTTATCTTTCGGTCACGTTGATTCTCTACTTCATTCTGAAATTCTTTGAACTTTTCAAAGGTCTTAGACTTGTGTTTCATCAAGTAGACATACCCATATCTACTTAAGTCATCAGTGAGAGTGAGAACATAACGATATCCTCCGCGAGCCTCAACGCTCATTGGACCATACACGTCAGTATGTATGATTTCCAATAAGTTGGTTGCTCGCTCCATTGTTCCGGAGAACGAAGTCTTGGTCATTTTGCCCATGAGGCATGGTTCGCATGTGTCAAATGATTCATAATCGAGAGACTCTAAAAGTCCATCAGCATGGAGCTTCTTCATGCGCTTGACACCAATGTGACCAAGGCGGCAGTGCCACAAGTATGTGGGACTATCGTTATCAACTTTACATCTTTTGGTATTCACACTATGAATATGTGTAACATTACTTTCGAGATTCATTAAGAATAAACCATTGACCATTGGGGCATGACCATAAAACATATCTCTCATATAAATAGAACAACCATTATTCTCGGATTTAAATGAGTAGCCATCTCGCATCAAACGAGATCCAGATACAATGTTCATGCTCAAACTTGGCACTAAATAACAATTATTGAGGTTTAAAACTAATCCCGTAGGTAAATGTAGAGGTAGCATGCCGACGGCGATCACCTCGACCTTGGAACCATTCCCGACGCGCATCGTCACCTCGTCCTTTGCCAGTCTCCTTTTATTCCGCAGCTCCTGCTGTGAGTTACAAATATGAGCAACGGCACCGGTATCAAATACCCAGGAGTTACTGCGAGTACTGGTAAGGTACACATCGATTACATGTATATCAAATATACCTTTAGTGTTGCCGGCCTTCTTGTCCGCTAAGTATTTGGGGCAGTTTCGCTTCCAGTGACCCTTCCCCTTGCAATAAAAGCACTCAGTCTCAGGCTTGGGTCCATTCTTTGACTTCTTCCCGGCAACTGGCTTACCGGGCGCGGCAACATCTTTGCCGTCCTTCTTGAAGTTCTTCTTACCCTTGCCCTTCTTGAACTTAGTGGTCTTATTGACCATCAACACTTGATGTTCTTTCTTGATTTCAACCTCTGCTGACTTCAGCAGTGGAAATACTTCAGGAATGGTCTTCACCATCCCCTGCATATTGTAGTTCAACACAAAGCTCTTGTAGCTCGGTGGGAGCGACTGAAGAATTCTGTCAATGACCGCCTCGTCCGAGAGGTTGATCTCCAGCTGGGACAGGCGGTTGTGCGACCCAGACATTTTGAGTATGTGCTCACTGACAGAACTGTTTTCCTCCATCTTACAACTATAGAACTTGTCGGAGACTTCATATCTCTCTTCCCGGGCATGAGCTTGAAAAACCATTTTCAGCTCCTCGAACATCTCATATGCTCCGTGTCGCTCAAAACGCTTTTGGAGCCCCGGTTCTAAGCTGTAAAGCATGCCGCACTGAACGAGGGAGTAATCATCAGCATGTGATTGCCAAGTGTTCATAACGTCTTGGTTCTTTGGGATGGGTGCTTCACCTAGCGGTGCTTCTAGGACATAATCTTTCTTGGCTGCTATGAGGATGATCCTCAGGTTCCGGACCCAGTCCGAATAGTTGCTGCCATCATCTTTCAGCTTGGTTTTCTCTAGGAACGCGTTGAAGTTCATGTTGACATGAGCGTTGGCCATTTGATCTACAAGACATATTTTGCAAAGGTTTTTAGACTAAGTTCATGATAATTAAGTTCATCTAATCAAATTATTTAATGAACTCCCACTCAGATTGACATCCCTCTAGTCATCTAAGTGTTACACGATCCGAGTCGACTAGTTCGTGTCCAATCATCACGTGAGACGGACTAGTCATCATCGGTGAACATCTCCATGTTGATCGTATCTTCCATACGACTCATGTTCGACCTTTCGGTCTCTTGTGTTCCGAGGCCATGTCTGTACATGCTAGGCTCGTCAAGTTAACCCTAAGTGTTTCTGCATGTGTAAAACTGTCTTACACCCGTTGTATGTGAACGTAAGGATCTATCACACCCGATCATCACATGGTGCTTCGAAACGACGAACTTTAGCAACGGCGCACAGTTAGGGGGAACACTTTCTTGAAATTATTATAAGGGATCATCTTATTTACTACCGTCGTTCTAAGTAAACAAGATGCATAAACATAATAAATATCACATGCAATTATATAAAGTAGTGACATGATATGGCCAATATCATATAGCTCCTTCGATCTCCATCTTCAGGGCTCCATGATCATCTTCGTCACCGGCATGACACCATGATCTCCATCATCATGATCTCCATCATCGTGTCTTCATGAATTTGTCACACCAACGACTACTTCTACTTCTATGGATAACGCGTTTAGCAATCAAGTAAAGTAATTTACATGGCGTTCTTCAATGACACACAGGTCATACAAAAATAAAGACAACTCCTATGGCTCCTGCCGGTTGTCATACTCATCGACATGCAAGTCGTGATTCCTATTACAAGAACATGATCTCATACATCACAATATATCATTCATCATTCATCACAACTTCTGGCCATATCACATCACATGACAATTGCTGCAAAAACAATTTAGACGTCCTCTAATTGTTGTTGCATCTTTTAAGTGGCTGCAATTGGGTTATAGCAAGAACGTTTTTTTACCTACGAATAACCATAACGTGATATTGTCAACTTCTATTTACCCTTCATAAGGACCCTTTTCGTCGAATCCGCTCCAACTAAAGTAGGAGAGACAGACACCCGCTAGCCACCTTATGCAACTAGTGCATGTCAGTCGGTGGAACCTGTCTCACGTAAGCGTACGTGTAAGGTCGGTCCGGGCCGCTTCATCCCACAATACCGCTGAAGCAAGAAAAGACTAGTAGCGGCAAGCAAGTTGACAAGATCTACGTCCACAACAAAATTGTGTTCTACTCATGCAATAGAGAACTACGCATAGACCTAGCTCTGATACCACTGTTAGGGAATGTTGCAGAAAATTAAATTTTTTCCTACGGTTTCACCAAGATCCATCTATGAGTTCATCTAAGCAACGAGTCATATGAGAGAGATTGCATCTATATACCACTTGTAGATCGCGTGAGGAAGCGTTCAAGAGAACGATGATGATGGAGTCGTACTCGCCGTGATCCAAATCACCGATGACCAAGTGCCGAACGGACAACACCTCCGCGTTCAACACACGTACGGAGCGGATGATGTCTCCTCCTTCTTGATCCAGCAAGGGGGAAGGAGAGGTTGATGATGATCCAGCAGCACAACGGCGTGGTGGTGGATGCAGCAGAACTCCGGCAGGGCTTCGCCAAGCTGCTGCGGGAGGAGGACGAGGTGTAGCAGGGGGAGGGAGGCGCCAAGACACAGGGTGCGGCTGCCCTCCCCCCTGCCCTCCTTTATATAGGCCCCCGGGGGGGCACTGGCCCTGGGAGATCCAATCTCCCAAGGGGGCGGCGGCTAGGGGGGTGGAGTGCCCCCCAAGGCAAGTGGGGCGCCCCCCCACCTAGGGTTTCCAACCCTAGGCGCAGGGGGGCCCAAGGGGGGGCGCACCAGCCCACTAGGGGCTGGTTCCCCTCCCACTTCAGCCCACGGGGCCCTCTGGGATAGGTGGCCCCACCCGGTGGACCCCCGGGACCCTTCCGGTGGTCCCGGTACAATACCGGATGACCCCGAAACTTTCCCGATGGCCGAAACAACACTTCCTATATATAATTCTTTACCTCCGGACCATTCCGGAACTCCTCGTGACGTCCGGGATCTCATCCGGGACTCCGAACAACATTTGGTTTGCTGCATACTCATATTCATACAACCCTAGCGTCACCGAACCTTAAGTGTGTAGACCCTACGGGTTCGGGAGACATGCAGACATGACCGAGACGGCTCTCCGGTCAATAACCAACAGCGGGATCTGGATACCCATGTTGGCTCCCACATACTCCTCGATGATTTCATCGGATGAACCACGATGTCGAGGATTCAAGCAACCCCGTATACTATTCCCTTTGTCAGACGGTATGTTACTTGCCCGTGATTCGATCGTCGGTATCCCAATACCTCGTTCAATCTCGTTACCGGCAAGTCACTTTACTCGTACCGTAATGCATGATCCCGTGACCAGACACTTGGTCACTTTGAGCTCATTATGATGATGCACTATCGAGTGGGCCCAGTGATACCTCTCCGTTATACGGAGTGACAAATCCCAGTCTCGATCCGTGTCAACCCAACAGACACTTTCGGAGATACCTGTAGTGCACCTTTATAGTCATCCAGTTACATTGTGACGTTTGGTACACCCAAAGCACTCCTACGGTATCCGGGAGTTACACGATCTCATGGTCTAAGGAAGAGATACTTGACATTGGAAAAGCTCTAGCAAAACGAACTACACGATCTTGTGCTATGCTTAGGATTGGGTCTTGTCCATCACATCATTCTCCTAATGATGTGATCCCATTATCAACGACATCCAATGTCCATAGTCAGGAAACCATGACTATCTGTTGACCAACGAGCTAGTCAACTAGAGGCTTACTAGGGACGTATTGTGGTCTATGTATTCACACGTGTATTACGATTTCCGGATAATACAATTATACCATGAATAAAAGACAATTATCATGAACAAGGAAATATAATAATAATCCTTTTATTATTGCCTCTAGGGCATATTTCCAACACGGACGACACCTGGGTCGCGGCACTAGGTGCACAACATTGCAGCTTCACCGGCGACAACACCTGGGTCGCAACACCATGTGTGCTGCTTTGCAGCTCCGCCGGCAACGAGACCCGGGTCGTAGCACTATGGGCGTTGCATTGCAACTCCGCCACCGGCGAGATCCAGGTCGCGGCAGTAGTGGTGTTACATTGCAGCTCCGCCGGCGACGAGATCACAGCTCGTCTACATTGTATAGAAGCAACCCGCCGACGAGATCCGGGTCGTAGCAACAGAGCCCGTTGCATTGCAACTGCGTCGACCACGAGATCCACATGAAGTAGCATCACGTGTGTTGCATAGAAGCAACCTGTCGCCAGCGAGATCCGCGGTTGTAGCTATTGGTACCTGATGGATGCTGCGTTGGTGGTGTTCTTGCATCTAGAGAAAAAGAGAAGCGGGGGTGGAAGAGAGACAAAGGTGGCTGCAGTAGTAGCGGTTGCGGTGGTGTCATGCTTGAAGCAGCTGCCGGCGGCCTGGCGCCAATCGTGGTGAGTCACAGATTTACGGTGGTGGCGCCTGTAACGAGAAAACCACAAGAGAGGGAGAGAGTGAAAGAGATAAGATGAAGGGATGAGGAAGGAAAAGAAATCAGGGGACATGGGAAGGCCCGTGATGCTTCTGGAGAGGGAGACGTGGGTCACAGGCCACGTGAAGAGCGATGGACGTGGCTTAAAAGTCTGTGAGATTAGTCGGTCTAAAAAAACATTTCCCTAAACATGCTACTTCTGTTGGATGGGTCATTATTATGGCCCTCTCGCACAACATGGACGTACAGACTGCAACCCTTATTTTCCCTACTAAAACTAGTAGTGTAGCTAGAATTCAAAATTTCAAACGTATGTCTTCATAAGCTAATTAAGGGTGTGTTTCAAATTTGCCTTACAAAAATTTAACTAGATAAAACTTTATTTTTTTTCATGGTATGTGTATCTCATTTATATCATTGCTGGAAACATGAACTAGAATTATTATTTTAAATACATACAAATGCAAGCGCTCACATACATACATGCACACTCGCCACTGTGAATGCACACATGCACATCATATTCCTACAAGCACTTTCGAGCCGACAAATATTAAGATTGATGATGTCATCACAGTCACCTCAGAGTCGACGAGATCATTGTTCCCACTGAACAATAGGAAATTGTGAGCCCTCATGTCAACTTTAGGACTTGAATCTAGGTGAGCTATTTTTATCAAGAAGAATGTAACCATCTACGCCTAGTTCAAGAAACATTAACTAGAGTTGTCAATCAAGTATTGACTCTTTTTTCAAAAGGAAGGATTACCCATGGTCTCTACATCAGTCTCTGCATCAATCGATGTACACAACCATTTTTATTATTATTCAACAGAGTCTAACAATATGCATACATAGATCAATCCGAAGTCACCTAGCTGGTGAACAAAGTCACAAACACCTGCACATGATAATGTGCCCAAAGCATGAACAAGCACTATCTAATCTGGTGGCCTCATGCAACTACCCCGCATCAGGCCAGGAGCACCCCCGGTCTGGCCGACCCGCAACGCGCACCACATGCACACGCTCTGGATCTGCCGCTGTCAACTTTCGTCGTTCCATCTTTAGGGGCGATCTACGCATGTCATATTGCCGTCGACGCCACCACGACGCCAGACAATGTCACCCTCCTGCACATGTCCATCCACACGCGCCCGTCAGCAAGACTCCATTGTGCCACGCCGTCGGGATCCGCCGTCGGCCTTGCAGTAGATGCAACACCGCTCCTCCTCTTATCTCCTCCACCCAGCTATTGCTCCAAAACAATGCCCCCAGGAGGGAGAACGGTATCGAAGACGCCATCACCGTCTGATCCGGGAGACCCAGATCTAGGGTTTCCCCCGAAACATCTCAAGTGTGGTGTCGCAACCTGCGACGACGATGCATCGAGAGGGGAACGACGTCACAGACGCCGCCATCGTCCGCCATGACCGCAATCAGTGATTTTCATCGGAAGTCGTTTCACCCCGATCTCGCAGCTGATTGGATCCGTACGGAGCCTCGCAACAAAGATGAGTGCTGCCACCGGATCGCCAGCAGAGGGCCTCCAGCTACCCCTCACCGGTTCCTCCACGCGCCGCCAGCCGACTAAGACCGTGCCGCGATGGATCTGGACGGAACGCCAGATCCGCAGCCGCCACGACCCATCTCCAAGCAGAGCCATCCACCATGCCATCCATGGAGTGCCAGCCACCACCGCCACCCATGCACGCCGGGAAGCCCAGAAAAATTAACAACCATCCAAATAAGGACCAATGTCTTGATCATGACCAAAAAAATTGTTGGTAGCAATTCAAACAACCCTAAGCATTTGCTGGAGGCACTTCCATTTCGCTAAGGAAGTTTGCCATTAACAAGTAACAATCCCCCTAGTACCACACCTAGAAACACCTACGACTGAGTACAGGGCAGGTCGAAAATTCAAACTATATTTTTAATATAAAGCTCGTGCTAAACAGGCACGAGTTCATTTTGAGAGAAAAAAAGCCACATAAACCGTATATGTACAACCAGCAGGAAGCAGCATCAGACTTGGATGTTTTGTCGAAAGAAAACCATCTACCGAATCAAATTGACAGAAAGGACTACCCCTGAATGTAAATGACAGAAAAGACCAGCTGGACTGTGACGGCAGAACCGTCAGCCGACACGACACCTGCCGCCACAGATGGAGACGGCAGGGCCTGCCGCCACATCTAGTGGCGGCACCCCTTGCACCACAGGATTTGAAGCAACGCCGAAAGGGAAAACAGGTGACATGGCACTTGTCACCATGGCCTGTGGCGGCATGCAAACATATATGGATGCACACAAGATGGATCAGATGGATCACGATGGCTAGCTAGTTGGGAATGTATCATGTGCACCGGTGCTTGTAATTGTGGGGTTACCGGTGCACCGGATATCATAGAACATCTTAAAAAATTTGGAAAAAAATTAGCACGCTAACACAACATCAATGTAGATGTCACAAAATTTTGTATCAAAATTAAAAATATTTTTTGAGATGCAAAAATGATAAATTTGTCAGTTGTGTGATAATGGGCCAAATCTAAAGCCCAAGTTATGTTACGTGATACTCAATGTTGAATTTGTCATTTTTATTTTTTGATTTATGTTTCGAGTTTTGACTTGAAATTTTGTGAGAACCTACATTGATTTGTGTGAATGTGCTACTTTTTTTTAGATTCTTTTGAACATTTTAAAAGCACAACATGAGTTCGGTGCACCGGTAGCACCACAAGCTTCAGTGCACCAGATAATTTTCCAAATAGCTAGCCAGGCATCTAGATCTGTATGTGATAGCAGCAAGAAGATCAAATAGCTACTCCCTCAGTTCGGAATTACTTGTCGTGAAAATGGATGTATCTAGATGTATTTTAGTTCTAGATACATCCATTTCCGAGACAAGTAATTTCAAACGGAGGGAGTAGTTACCATGCAAATATGTGGGTGCGCGAGAGCCCATGGCGGCAGGTGCCATGCCATCTGTTTTCCATTCTAGCGTTTGCTCCAAATCCTGTGGTGCAAGGGGTGCTGCCACCGGCTATGGCGGCAGCTGCCATGTGTCGGCTGACGCGCCTACCACCAGGGCCCAGTTGATCCTTTCTGTTGTTGTTGTTTGCATCCAGAGGTGGTTGTTTCGGTCAATTTGATTGGGCAGGTGGTCTTTTTTCACAAAAAATCTCGGACTTGACCTGCATCCACATCTTCCCAACCCCAACCCAAAAACCCTGAATACGACTCGCAACGACCACCCAACCCAGCAGAAACAGAAAACAGACGACCCATGCGTTGCGGCCGTGCCCTCCTCTTTCTTCACGAGCTCCTCGAACGCCCAACCAACGTTTTCATTCCCTCCGCATCCCCGTCCGGGCGTCACAAGGCAAGACAAGAATTCGAATCCTCCAGATCTCGATTCCCATTCCAGCGAGGCCAAACAAAAGCAGCAAGCCAAGCCCACCAAACAGTAAACAACAAACCAAGCAAGGCACCCGCTCCCCTGTCTCGCCGGCCGCGCCGTCTCCCTCCCTCCCTCCCCCACCCCATCCAAAAATCCCCAACCCCCCCACCCATGTCGTCGCGCCGCCCGCCGGCGGACCGCGCGGCCGAGGCGGGGGACGCGGCCCTCGCGCGCGACATCGTCACGCTCCACAAGGCCCTCTCCCTCGACCCCTCGCGCCGCCGCCGCTCCCTCCCGCTCCCTGCCCCATCTCCATCTGCCGCCGACCAGGCCCGCCACAAGCCCAAGCTCAAGCCCTCCTCCTCCTCCCGCAAGCTCCTGCCCTCCGCCTCCTACTCCTCCTCGGTCTCCACCTCCTCCTCCTCCTCCTCCTCCTCCTCCTCGTCCTTCTGGAAGAAGTCGTTGACGGCCATCTCCCACCTGGGCAGGCGCCGCCTCGACTGCGCCTTCACCCTGCAGGTGCACTCCGTGGACGGCCTCCCCACCGCGCTCGACGGCTCCCCGATCTCCGTCCACTTCCGCCGGATGTCCGCCTGCGCGTCCACCCGCCCCGTCGCGCCGGCCCTCGGCGCCGTCGCCTTCGAGGAGCCGCTCACGCAGCGCTCGCCCGTCTACTTCTCCCGCGGGGCCAAGAACGCGGTCAAGTACGAGCCACGGGCCTTCGTCGTCACCGTCGCCGCCTCGGCGCTCGAGCTCGGCAAGCACGAGGTCGACCTCACCCGTTTGCTGCCGCTCTCCATCGGCGACCTCGAGGAGGGCGGCGACTCCGGATTTGGGAAGTGGAGCACCAGCTTCCGGCTGTCTGGCGTTGCCCGCGGCGCGCGGCTCAATGTCACCTTTTCCTGCGTGCTCTTGGGCGGTGGTGGGGAGCAGCACAAGGGAGGGGAAGTGGCTGGTCTGAGACGGGGCTCCATGGCGCGGCAGGTGTCAGTGCAGTCCCCATCACCAGTGCCGGCACGGAGCCGAGACGTGAGGGTGCTGCACGAGGTTTTGCCGAGCACGAGGCCTGTAAAGGCCTTGCCCTTTGTTGGTGATGCCGGTCTTGATGCGACCAAGGGTGAGACGACAACAGTAGAATGCGAGGAGGATGGTTCACCGCAGTCAAAGCATTGCACCTCAGTAGAGGTGAGGAAGGGGGAGGGGGACTTGGTGCACCCAGAGGGTGATTGTCATGGTTCAGAGTTCAATGTGGTTGAGCAGGGAGTTGAGGTCACCCTCGAGGATCCAGACCAGTTCAAACATGTCGAGACTGCCAATGTGAATGATCAAGATGATGATTTAAGGGGTGAAGCTTATGAAGAGGGAACGGCCAAGCCCGCATTATTAATTGAAGATCTTGCTAAAGAGGAGACTGTTGAAAAGAAGCTCAGTGATGTTGCTCTTGAAATGGATGATGTAGGAGACAAGCAGGATGCATCGGTCCAAGCGGCCTTGCTTCCTACTGCCGCATTTGAAAAAGATGGTGAGTTGGCAGCAGATACCGAACTGGAGGTTCTGGAGGGTATATTCAACAAATTCTCAATTGTTGAGCCAGAGGAATTTGACTCACCAATTGTAGAGGATAAGCATTCTAGGCGATTGAGCTGCATTGGTATGGAAGATGGTTGCAGTTCCGCAAGTAGGCTGAGCAGATCACGCAGCATGGATGCTTCATCTGATTTTGTTGCTAATGAGTTTTTGGATATGCTTGGGATAGCTCATAGTCCATTTGGGGTAACCTCAGATAGTGATCCGGAGTCACCAAGAGAGCGGCTTTGGAAGCAGTTTGAAAAGGAAGCTCTAGAATCTGGGGACTGTATTCTTGGTTTGGATTTCGAAGATGAGGTGGAAGAACCTAGTTCTGAAGATGTTGCAGAGGATTTTGATCTCTCCACAATCATACGTGAGGCTGAACTTGAGCTGCAGAATGTAGTTCCGCCCATAGACACCACATTTAGAGCCAAGTCACTGGAAGACGAGGAAACTGAAGCTTTGATGCGTCAATTTGGGCTAAATGAGAAGTCCTTCCAGTCTTCTCCACCTGGGAGTAGAAGTGGGTTTGGTAGCCCCATTGCCCTGCCACCTGAGCAGCCCCTTGAGCTGCCACCTTTGGCTGATGGTTTGGGCCCGTTTATTCAGACAGAGGATGGTGGGTTTCTGCGGTCAATGAATCTAGTTCTTTTCAAGAATGCAAAGAACAATTGTAGCTTGGTCATGCAGGCTTCTTCTCCAATCGTACTTCCAGCAGAAATGGGCTCTGGAATTATGGAGATATTGCATGGTCTAGCTTCAGTTGGAATCGAAAAGCTCTCAATGCAAGCAAACAAACTTATGCCCTTAGAAGATGTCAATGGCAAAATGATGCAGCAGCTCGCCTGGGAGGCTTCTCCTGCTCTAGAGTCTTCAGGAAGGTTAGAGATCTTTCTTGTCCTGCTTGTTCTTGACTTCTTAATACTTCATCATTTGCTTGGCTAAAACATATTACTCTAACCAATGCAGATATGACCTATTGGAGAATCATAGTTTGGATGCTTTGGCAGCAGGGGCCAGCAATGCTGCCTCGGGAAAGAAGAAGAAGAAAGGGAGAGGTGCTGATCTGTCATCGTCATTGGGTTCAATAAGTGCTTCAGAATATGTTTCACTTGAGGATCTTGCCCCATTAGCTATGGAAAAGATTGAAGCCCTTTCTATTGAGGGTCTGAGGATACAATCTGGCATGTCTGAAGAAGAGGCACCCTCCAACATCAGTGCCCACCCTATTGGAGAAATTTCATCTCTGCAAGGAAAGTCCGCAGAGAATGCTTTGTCCCTTGGTTTGGAAGGAACTGCAGGATTGCAGCTTCTGGATGTTAAACAAACTGGTGGTGATGTTGATGGATTGATGGGCTTATCGATCACTCTAGATGAGTGGATGAGGCTTGATTCTGGAGTAGTGGATGAAGAGGAGCAGTTCAGTGACCGTACATCGAAAATACTTGCTGCCCACCGTGCCAAATCAATGGACCTACTTGGTGAAGGCCAGACCGCAGACAAAAAGAGCAGGAGATCTGGTAGAAGATGGGGTTTGTTGGGGAACAACTTCACGGTTGCTCTCATGGTTCAATTGCGCGACCCGTTACGTAACTACGAGCCAGTTGGCACACCGATGCTTTCTTTGATTCAGGTGGAGAGGGTTTTCATTCCCCCAAAGCCCAAGATATACAGCACTGTTTCAGAGAAAGGTAACAGTGAGCAAGATTATGAGGAGCCTAATCCTGAGCAGATTCTAGATAAATCATCGGTGGTCGACGAAGAGAAGATGGAGGAAGACTCTGTTGCTCAATTTAAAGTCACAGAAGTGCATGTGGCTGGTTTTAAGAGTGAGCCTGAGAAGATAAAACCGTGGGGTAATCAAACACAACAGCAGTCTGGTTCAAGATGGCTGCTGGGAGCTGGCATGGGCAAGGGCAGCAAGCATCCTCTGATGAAATCCAAAGCCACTGCAAAGGCCACAAAAGACGCAGCTGGTCAGCAAGGAGACACCCTGTGGAGCATTTCTTCACGTGTTCATGGAGCAGGGACAAGATGGGGTGAGCTAACAGGATCTAAGCGGAACCCTAATATCCTCCTCCAGAAGGATAAGAGATTCCGGTGAGGGCTTTACTGATTCTAGGTAGGTACTAGTAGTTCTTGTGTGCCGAGGGGTGGCGGGTTTGGGCCTTTGGGGTGGTTCGCCTGTGTAACCGAACCTCGCCTGAAATTTATGTTCTTACTCCCTCCCATCCATATTAATAGACGCACGCTTATTTGGATCGGAGGGAATTCTAAAAGTGCCAAATCATGTAAATCCAGTTCTTTTTTCGCGATGCATATGGAATCGTTTCGTACCAGCCCACTTTTCTTGTGTGCTTTGAGCAGGCTTGTGTTCCTTTAGAGCTCCTCTGCGCTTTTTTTTCTTTTCTTTTTAGAGCTCCCCTGCGCTTTTTTTTTTCTTTTCTTTTTAGGGCATGTACAATGCATAGCCTCAAGGTGATGCCTCGCATGCCATGTAGGATCGGATATGACGTAAAGTAGGTTCGGATAGGGAAGCGGGATCCTCTCCAGGAGGCAGGTGCTTGAAGAGAAAAAGTGTGGTCCGGTGACAAAAGGTGAAAATGTTGGAGTGAAAAATAGAGATGCATGTGTACTAGAGTCTTTATTTTCTATTTCTTAATGAAGCCCACTAGTGGTAGCTTGCATTGGGGAGAAAAAATAAATGTAAGTGCCTCAAATTACTTTTTGTCATGAGACATATGTATCCCTATGCCACCATTGTACATGCCCTTAGAGCTCCCCTGCGCTTAATTGTACCGAGAGCTGGTGTACAATGTCAAAAGCGTTTTTCTGCCCACGAAGGTGCAGTTTTATTGTCTTGTGGTGTAGTGTGACTGAAGCTGTTCAAAATTTTGTTTTCATCCTTTTTTTTTGTTCTGTCTGTCATCAATCATGGCAGTGATCGTCATGTTTACAATCATGCGCATCGCTATAATCTCGACGCATTGTCATGTTCACGGAGCATTGACAGTGATGTTGCTATTTTCCTCCCACAAGTTTTGGCCTAGTGTTCCCAGGTTTTGTCATTTGTAAAAGAGAAAAAATAGACGGGTCGTTTAGCGACGCATAAATCTCTCTGAATTTGATTTCAGTAAAATCAGTTCCCTTTTACATATGGCAGCTCGCGGCATTTTGAGCTGCGCTTGAACACCCGGGAGGATACGATACGAGTATATGACATGACACCCTGCTCAGGCTGTAGCTGCAGCTGTAGCGTGGATGTTATTATGATCCAGTGGGGGCTCCCACGACCTCAAAAGCTGTGGTTAGCTAGCTGTGATTTCGCGGTGGGCATGACATGATGGCCTTGTTTAGAACTACCGGACCGGACCAGCACACCCCAAATGATGTGGGCACGAAAGCTGGGAGTTGTTGCCAGTTTTCTAATGCGACAACTCATCCATCACCTATCACAGATCTCGTCCCGTGGACGCTTGCTTGATCATCGGCTATCAGCTCCAAATGAAGCTTGCTAGCTCTACGTGACGACCATGAACCAACCCCGGCCTTCTCCAGATGTGGGCATAACATGATTGTTGTATGACACAATACAGAAAGATGGAAGCCAGGCGCAATTCATCATCCACCCTCACCTGCCTATCAGGTCAATACCAGTTAGGGCTTGTTCGGTTAATCCTCTCCCCAAGAGGATTGAAGGGGATTGGCAAGAATTGGTTTGTATTTTAACTTACAAGAGGTTTAAATACCCCTCAAACCCCTTCAATCCACTCGGATTCGCACGCAACCGAACAAGGCCTTACTAATTCTTTGCACTGCGAAGCAAAGCAAAGCAACGCAAAGTAGGGCGTCAGCTATCGTGATAGGCAGGGCATCACCAGTTCTTTAGTTATCTGAAACCGTGAAATGACGACAGTACCTCCTGAAAGAATTCTTAGGCCTTGTTCGGTTGCGTGCGAATCCGAGTGGATTGAAGGGGTTTGAGGGGTATTTAAATCTCTTGTAAGTCAAAATACAAACCAACCCTTGCCAATCCCCTTCAATCCTATTGGGGAGAGGATTAACCGAACAAGTCCTTAAGAGGTTGAGGAAACCATCGATGCGACTTCCTGAATTCTCGATCGAAATTGTCAATAGTTATTTATGTCTCTATTTGCATAATTCTGTTCTTACAGCTGCAGATGAAATTATTACGCACTGTACTTGCTAAAATCAAAATCAACGTCGGGTGAAATGCTGTTTCAAAAAAAAAAAAATGGACGGCACGCCACAATAACGCGGCAGCTGCGCATCGTCGCCATCATTCGTCCTGGTGGACGATTTCACTGGTGGAAAAAAGGCCTTTGGTCGCGGTTCGCAACTGCCATTAGTCGCGGTTGCGCAACCGCGACCGACCGGGCGCGACTAAAGGCCCCCCCCCTTTAGTCGCGGTTGCTTAAGAACCGCGACTAAAGGCCCGTCCACGTGGGCGCCAGGTGGCCGTCGGGGCGGAGGACCTTTAGTCGCGGTTCTTCTGGCCAACCGCGACTAAAGGCCGCCGCAGGTTTAGGGTTTTAGCCCCCCCCCCCCTTAAACCTGTTTTCTGTTTAATTTGTATTGTTTTATTTCTTTTGTGCTTTATTTTAATTTTGAAGGAGTTTCATATATTCTACGGTACTACATACATGCATATGAATGTACAATTTCAAATAAATTTGAAATTAGAACCAAAAAGAATTCAAGAGGAATATACAATATATATTCAATATCATCGGATGACCATATACAATTTTGAACAAGTTTCCATACATGATTTAATGCATATAAAGTTCTACGTCCTCGTAATAGTGTTCTCCTTTAGGATGGAGGACTTCCCTGCTGAACCATCCAGCTAGTTCCTCTTGAAGTGGTCGGAAGCGAGCTTCTGGACTAAGCATCCACCGGAGGTTATTCCTCTTAGCATTGGTATCACTCGGAACCCGCTCAGAGGTGTATCTCCGGATCATCTCACAGACATAGTATCCACATAGATTGGTCTCCGGTGGCTGAATATCCCCAGCATTCTTAGCCTTTAACATTTTGAATTCTAGCTCTTTTTTGAATTCACCGACCTTTGTATCTACGAACCGTCTCCAAACCCTACGAGGCAAAGAAAATTAAATGAACAAGAGAGTTATTAATTAGTTACTTGATATTAGGAAATGAACGAAATAGGCCGATCGATATAGAGCGCAAATGAATGAAAATAATTACTTCTGCAGCATTCTTCTCATGCCGCCCCAAAGCTTTGGATCCATATTCACAGAGTCGTGGACGAGACATTCTGAGGTGTTAACTTTAATTACTAGCAGAATCCAGTGGAACCTGCGGACACGATACATGCACAGTACGTCATGCATAACTCATCGATTAGCCGGCCACATACCATGCATGGAGTAAACAAAAGAGAATGTGCTCAAGACAGAAACACTCACTCAAAATGGTAAGGAAATAGAATATCACTTTTGAGTTCCTGCTTTGTAAGAAACTGCCACAGGTCTGCCTCCACGTCGGCGGGGTAACGCTCCAACACATGTCCATTAACGATGTGTGGGTCAATGAACCCAACATCATGGATGTTCCTTACTCTGCATTCCTTAATCTTCATTCTGCATGTATAATAGCGGACACAACAATATAGTTAGGACATATATATAGTGCAGGCAATATGAACGAGATGGGGTAGAAATTAATAAATCACTTACAGAACGTAGCAACTGATGATAGATTTATCGAGCTCGCGCAGATTGAAAAGCTGGAACAATTCACTCAGTTCAATTTGTACATAGTAATGTTTGAAGTGATGCTCATGTCTAACTTCCGCATAAATATATTCTTTGGCGTTTTTATTTTTTATGTAACCCTTGTACCATTTCAGCAGACCTTTCATTTGTGGAGGTAGATCCTTTTCCTGCGCAGGCTCGACGAGAGGCCCATTCTTGACATATGTAATTACTACCTCCTTCACTGGCGCCTCATCAAGGCCTAACAGTTCACGAAGAGTAATACCTAAGTTGGCCGCTTGTTCTCTGGCACTCGTTACAGTCAATCCCTGTGCTGCCGCAGCTTGTATGATCTCGGGGGCATCCGGACAGAAGGCTTCCACTATAAGCGGGGCAATCGATTGTTTACTTTGTTCCCCGAGCTGGGCAACTTGTTTCCCGCTTTTTTTACTTTCGGCCTTCTCCCGCTCTTTGTTCTCCTTGAACATGAGTGCCTGCCTGCGAAGTTCACGTGCATAGTCGTTAGGCAGATTCTTCGCGGCTTGGGACGGTGTGCTCAAAAATGACTTAGCCCACTTCTTTTGCTCATCAGAAAATACTGGCTTGGGCTCGGGCTCTCTTTTCTTCTTGCAGTCCGCCTTCCATTTCTCCAAATCAGCAGCCGCGGCCGCGTCGACTTCCTCGGCACTACGTTCCCAAGGCCTTGTGGGGAGAGGCTTCAGTGATGGCTCCGGTACCTTTGTGGTCTTAGGTACATAAGGGTCCGGGTTAATAATCCAGGACTGCTTCTGCTTCTTTGCCGGAGGTGGATTGGGGGGCGGCGTCTGATCACCCGCCGGACGAGGACTGGGGGGCGGCGGCTGATCACCCGCCGGACGTTGTGGACTGGGGGGCGGCGTCGGCTGACGTGACGGAGGTGTAGGTGAACCGCCACCACCACCACCACCACCACCACCACCACCACCACCGCCACCGCCACCACCACCACCGTAGGGGGGTGGACTTGTTGTCCTTGGCGCCTCGCCTGGAAACTTGATAAACTTCTTTTGCCATAGAATGAAATGGCGCTTGACATCTCCAAGTCTTTTCTCCCCTTCAGGTGTAGCAATGTCAATCTCCAGGTCCTCAAACCCTTGGACTATGTCCTCCACCGTGACACGAGCATAGCCATCTTGAATGGGGTTGTTGTGGTGGAGTGCTCCAGGTAAACATGGTAAAGCACTGCCGATGGCTACCTTCATGGACATGTTCCCGATAGGATAATACAGATGACATTCTTTCATCTCCTTTATATCGTCCACGGGGTAGCGAGGAGGCTCCGGTGAAGTAATTTCGACCACCAGAGGCTCCGGTGCAGTAATTTGGACCACCAGAGGCTCCGGTGCAGTAATTTCGATCGTCGGTGCATCTGCACCAGCCGGTGGGGCCTCCGTGGAAGCCACGCTGCTTCTCCGCTGCTGGCTTCCGAGATCCGCTGGATGATCTTCATGCTGCACCCGAGCTGCATCTCTTTCGGCTACTAGTACACTCATGGTTTTCTTCATCACATCAATTTCCGATGCCAACCGCGCCACAACATCTGCTTCCCGATCCATCTTTCTCTTACGGCTTCTGTAACCGTACGGGTCATCGTTCTGGGGGAACCCTATTTTCCACGGAATGTGCCCCATGCCTCGTACACGTCCTCCGTGTTCAGGATTCCCGAGGGCTTTTGTCAGCGCGTCGTTCTCTCTGTTGAACTTGATCTTCCCCTGTTGAGCATCCCTCATTGCGTTAATAAGGGCTTGGGTGGGTTTAATTAATTTGCCCCGGTAAACACACTCCCCTGTCTCCGGGTTCAGCGTTCCCCCATGCCCGTACCACCAGCTTTTGGCCCTTGGGTCCCATCCCTCCGTACCTGGACGGATTCCTCGCGCCCTCAGCTCGTTCTCCATCTTCTCCCACCTAGGCTCCCAAAGGCGATACCCTCCTGGCCCCATAACATGATTGTACTCCTTCTTAGCCGCATTTTCCTTATTTTTTTTCGATATTTGAATGAACTGCTCCGATTTCTTTTGCTTCACAAATTCTGGCCAATCATGTTTCAGTTTCTCATATTGTCCTTTGAAATCCGGAGTCTTGTTCTGCTTGACAAAGTCATGGGCTAGATTTTGCTTGAATTTCCGGAATGCGTCGGCCATCTTATGAAGAGCGAACTGTTTGACTAGCCTCCTCCTCTCCTTGTTTTCCTCAATCTTGTTACCCTCCTCATCGAATTTGTTGTATTCCGGAGGTAGAACGAAATGTTCCATAAGCTTCTTGAAGCAATCTTTTTTTGTTCTCTTATCGACAAAAGTGAAACCATCAATTCGTGCCTTCTTTGGCTCATTCCACTCCTGGACGGTGATCGAGACGTTGTCTCTAACAATGGCTCCGCATTGGCTGACAAACTTGGTGGCGTTCTTGCGGGGCTCCAGCGGCCTGCCGGTTGCACTGTCGACAACCTCGATGGTGCATGTTTCTCCTTGTTTCATCGTCTTGGTTGCGCCACGCTTTGACGACGTACTCGATTGTTTCGACGATCCGGCCGAGGGCTAAAATAAGAAAGAGTCGCGCGCGTTAGTACACACATATTTATTCAAATCAGTTAGTTTGTATCACCAGAGGCTCAATGTATATATATACCTCGGCGCCGGAGGTGGTTGCTACTTCCATTTGAAGATCGTCGTTTATCGACGTTTGTTCGGCATCATCTTGCTGACGGCGCCCTTCATCTTCACCGTCAAGGTTCAGATAAGAAGAGATATCATCTTCTTCTTCTCCGGTCGGCACATATAGAATATCGCCGTTTATGATGCCGAACATATGTGCTTCACCGTCCGGATCATAGTTGTCCATAATCGGGTCAGCTCTATCGTCCGCCATTATGTCAGTCCTGAAAACATGTAGTAAAAACAAATTAATTAAGTGAAGAAGGGGGGCGGTGGCGGTGGCGGTGGCGAAAGGGCGGTGGCGAAAGGAGGGGGCGAGGAAGGGGTGGGAGAGGGTGTCGCGGTAGAGCGCGAGACGGGGCGGCAGACGACGGCGTCACGGAGAGGGGAGGCGAGGACAACACATTTATAACCCTCGCCGTCCCCTCTCGATCCCTAAAAAAACACCGCGCGCATCGCCGCCCCCCTCGCCGCCCCTCTCCGTATAAACAAATTGTCCGAACAGAGCTTGGAGTAGACTGGCTAGGGTTTGGCCAGGGATGCGGATGGAGACGAATATATGTGGGGTCGGGATGGCCCATGTGCAGGGCGGGGGGTGCTGGCCACACTCTTTTATTCGTGTATTTCAAAAAATTGATTTTATTAGACACAAAAAATTCTTTCACGTATTTTCACGTATTTAATTTTAAAAATTCTTTCTTTTTTCTTCTTCCTTTTTTTCTTCTTTCTTTTTTCTTCTGTTGTTTTCTTCCTTTTTCTTTTTTCTTCCTTTTTCCTTTTTTCTTCCTTTTTCTTGTTTTTCTTCTGTTTTTCTTTTGTTTTCTTCTTCCTTCTTTCTTCTTCTTCCTTTTTCCTTTTTCTTTCTTCTTCTTCTTCCTTTTTCTTCTTCCTTCTTCTTCTCCCACGATGGGCGGCGGGCAAGGGCAGGGCCAGCGGGCGGCGGGCAAGGGCCGGAGGACGGCAGGCAGGGCCAGCGGGCGGCGGGCGGCAGGGCGGCGGGCGGCGGGCGGCGGGCGGCGGGCAAGGGCGCAAGGCACGGGCGGCGGGCAAGGGCAGGGCACGGGCGGAGGCGGCGCTCACTGGGGACGGGGGCGGCGGCGCGCAGGGCTTCGGCGTCGGCGTCGGCGTCGGGGCAGGGCTTCGGCGTCGGCGTCGGGGCAGGGCTTCGGCGTCGGCGTCGGCCGGGGCAGCGCTTCGGCGTCGAGAGAGAGGAGAATGGGAAGTGGCAAAACTGCTAAGTGCAGTATTTATAGACGCACCTTTAGTCGCGGTTGGAGAGGCGGACCGCGACTAAAGGTACCCTTTAGTCGCGGCCCGCCACCCCAACCGCGACTAAAGGGTACCCTTTAGTCGCGGTCCGCCTCCCCAACCGCGACTAAAGGGTTTTGGCGCCGCCTCCGTTCCCGCGCAGAAAGACCCTTTAGTCGCGGTTGGGGACAACAACCGTGACTAAAGGGTACCCTTTAGTCGCGGTCCGCCTCCCCAACCGCGACTAAAGGTCTGTGCTAGAACTGGCGCGGTGCGGTGGGATGTTTAGTCCCACCTCGCTAGCCGAGAGGCTTCGACAGTGGTTTATAAGCGCGGCTGCGCTCACCACTTCGAGCTCCTCTCAAATGCAGGCTTACGGGCCTATTCTGTCACTATGTGCCTGTGGGCCTACTCGGCCTTCTGCGGGCCTGAATCCTGGCCCTTTAATGGGTTTCTAGTCGTATTCAGGCCGTGGTGGCCCAGTAGGTGGCATATTTTCTTTTTTTCTTCCTTTTTTCCTTTTTCCTTTTTTCTTCTGTTTTTTTCTTCTGTTTTTTTATGTTTTTCTTCTGTTTGTTTTTTTCTTCTGTTTTTCCTTTTTTCTTCTGTTTTTTTCTTCTGTTTTTTTCTTCCTTTTTCCTTCTTTCTTCTTCTTCCTTTTTCCTTTTAAAATCAGAAAAATAAAACTAATTCATTTTAAAATCTTAAAAATACAATTATATATCAAAAAAATCAGAAAAATAAAACTAATTCATTTTAAAACCCCTTGAAGGTTTGACAAAAGGTTTGATACAATAAATTATTACACATCATTTCTTCCCTTGTGTCCCTGCTTGCTTACGATTGTGCCGTATCCATGGAGCATCCTCATCATTTAACTTAATGCTTGGGTCGGTGTTCACTTTGAAGGGCGGAATTTCAGCAAACATATTATAATCTTCTGACATGTCTGTCTTGTCCTCCACTCCCACGATGTTTCTTTTCCCTGAAAGAACAATGTGGCGCTTTGGATCATCGCATGATGCACTGATCGTTTTCTTATCTTTCCGTTTCCTCGGTTTGCTACTCATGTCCTTCACATAGAAAACCTGAGCGACATCTTTCGCTAGGACGAATGGTTCGTCAAGGTAACCAAGATTGTTGAAATCCACCATTGTCATTCCGTATTGCTGGTCCACCTTTACCCCACCTCCTGTTAGCTTGAACCATTTGCACCGGAACAAAGGGACCTTAAAGGAGGGTCCATAGTCAAGTTCCCATATCTCCTCTATGTAACCATAATATGTGACCTTTTGCCCATTCTCGGTTGCTGCATCAAAGCGGACACCACTGTTTTGGTTGGTGCTCTTTTTATCTTGGGCGATCGTGTAAAATGTATTCCCATTTATCTCGTACCCTTGGAAAGTCGTTATAGTCGAAGATGGTGTCTTGGCCAACATGTACAGCTGATCTACAACATCATTGTCATTCATTAAATGTTTTCTCAACCAACTGCCGAAAGTCTCCATGTGGGCCTTCCTAATCCAGGATTCAGGCTTCCCCGGGTTGTCCGAGCGTAAAATATTCTTGTGTTTCTCAAAGTACGGAGCCACCAAGCTGGAATTGGTCAGTACAGTGTGGTGTGCTTCAGTCAGAGAATGGCCGTCCATACATATCGTTGATTTCCTTCCGATCGTGCCTTTTCCACTTAGTCTCCCCTCGTGCCGCGATCGAGGAAGACCAATCGGCTTAAGGTCAGGAACAAAGTCAACACAAAACTCAATTACCTCCTCATTTCCATAGCCCTTGGCGATGCTTCCTTCTGGCCTAGCACGGTTACGAACATATTTCTTTAATACTCCCATGAACCTCTCGAAGGGGAACATATTGTGTAGAAATACAGGACCGAGAACGAAAATCTCTTCGACTAGGTGAACCAGGAGGTGCGTCATAATATTGAAGAAGGATGGCGGGAACACCAACTCGAAACTGACAAGACATTGGATCACATCGTTCTGTAACCGTGGTAGAACTTCTGGATTGATTACCTTCTGAGAGATTGCATTGAGGAATGCACATAGCTTCACAATGGCTACTCGAACATTTTCCGGCAGGAGCCCCCTCAAAGCAATCGGAAGCAATTGCGTCATAATCACGTGGCAGTCGTGAGACTTCAGGTTTTGGAACTTTTTCTCCGCCATGTTTATTATTCCCTTTATATTGGACGAGAATCCAGACGGGACCTTCATACTGCTCAGGCATTCAAAAAAGATGACCTTCTCTTCTTTGGTCAGAGCGTAGCTGGCACGACCTTGAAACCATTCCGGATGCCGGTCATCAGGGTCTTTCAAACGTTGCTGGTCCTGCCGTGCTTCCTTTGTATCATTTGTCTTCCCATACACGCCCAAGAAGCTTAGGAGGTTCACGCAAATATTCTTCGTAACGTGCATCACGTCGATTGCAGAGCGGACATCTAGGACTTTCCAATATTCTAGCTCCCAGAATATAGATTTCTTCTTCCACATGGCTGCGTGCCCGTCAGCTCCCTTCGGAACTGATTGTCCGCCAGGACCCTTTCCAAAGATGACTTTCAAATCCTTGACCATATCAAATACCTCAGCACCAGTGCGTTCCGCAGGCTTCGGCCGGTGATCTGCCTTGCCGTTGTAATGCTTGCCTTTCTTTCTTACTGGATGAATTTTCGGAAGAAATCGACGATGCCCAAGGTACACGTTCTTCTTACAATTTGGCAAATGTACACTTTCAGTCTCATGTAAGCAGTGCGTGCATGCATTGTATCCCTTATTTGACAGTCCCGAAAGGTTACTAAGAGCAGGCCAATCGTTGATGGTTACGAAAAGCAACGCTCGTAGGTCAAATTCCTCTTGTTTGTGCTCATCCCACACACGGACACCACCCCACAGCTGTAAAAGTTCATCAACTAATGGCCTTAGGTACACATCGATGTCGTTGCCGGGTTGCTTCGGACCTTCGATGAGCACTGGCATCATAATGAACTTCCGCTTCATGCACAACCAAGGAGGAAGGTTGTAGATGCATAGAGTCACGGGCCAGGTGCTATGGCTGGAGCTCTGCTCGCCAAAAGGATTCATGCCATCCGTACTTAGAGCAAATCTTATGTTCCTTGCGTCAGCTGCAAAATCTTTGAACCATCTGTCGATCTTTCTCCATTGCGTTCCATCTGCGGTGTGTCTCAACTCCCCGTCCGACTTACGGTCCTCTTTGTGCCATCGCAACAACTTGGCATGCTCTTTGTTCCTGAACAGACGTTTCAACCGTGGTATTATAGGAGCATACCACATCACCTTGGCGGGAACCCTCTTCCTGGGTTTCTGGCCCTCAACATCGTCACCAGGGTCATCGCCTCTGATCTTATAACGCAATGCAGTGCATACCGGGCATTCATTCAAATTCTCGTATTCACCGCGGTAGAGGATGCAGTCGTTGATGCATGCATGTATCTTCAGAACCTCTAAACCTAGAGGGCAGACAACCTTCTTTGCTTCGTACGTACTGGCGGGCAACTCGTTATCCTTTGGAAACATATTCTTCAACATTTTCAGCAAGTTTTCAAATGCCGAGTCAGCTACACCTGCCTCTGCCTTCCATTTCAGCAAATCCAGTGTGCAGCCCAGCTTTTTCAGACCATCATCGCATCCGGGGTACAGCGCCTTTCTGTGATCCTCTAACATGCGATCCAAATTCTCCCTCTCCTTTTCAGTTTCGCAGCGTCTCCGTGCATCAGCAATGGTCCGACCAAGATCATCAACGGGATCATCACGTGCCTCTTCTTCACCTTCCCCTTCACCTTCAGCATCCTCCATGAAAGTATCACCGAAATGAGCAAGATAGCTTTCATCGATGAAATCATCCCCTTCTTCATCTTCTTCCATTATAACCCCTCTTTCTCCATGCTTGGTCCAACAATTATAGCTTGGCATGAAACCGTGCCGAAGCAGATGCATGTGAACATCTCTTGAGGAAGAGTAACCCTTCTGATTCTTACAGATAACACATGGACAGATAACAAAACCCCCCTGCTTGTTCGCATTAGCCACTACGAGGAAATCTTTCAAACCCGTAGTGAACTCGCCGGAGAGTCGGTTACCGTACATCCATTGCCGATTCATCTGCATTATTATAATATAAAATATATAATTAACCATCATGCATTTGTTAAACTAACTAGCTACAAACAATATAAATTAAACAATGAACTGCACACATGCATATTTTATCAATGACACACATGCATGAAAGGTTCAAGTTGCTAACCGCGATCGAGGAGGAAAAAATAAATGAGGAACCTCAAGTGTGGCTCCAACACTTCATATCATGTTTGTTTCACCCTCTTAGGGCATTTCATCAAACACCTTGTGTGCATAAGAGGAACCAAAAGCAAACCTACACCCCCTTGTGAAGCTTGTGAAGAGAAGTGGCACCAAATGGCTAAGTGAGCGTGCTGAACTGGTATATATAGGAGAGGAGCTTTAGTCGCGGTTGGCCTGGCCAACCGCGACTAAAGGCCTTTGCGCACCTTTAGTCGCGGTTGGCCTGGCCAACCGCGACTAAAGCCCCTCACGTGCACCAGCTGGCCACCGAGCGCCCTGGGCCCAGGCCTTTGGTCGCGGTTCGTCTGCCGAACCGCGACTAAAGACTTCATTAGTCGCGGTTCCTACAGTTTCGCGACTAATGGGGCTGGACGGAAGCCTCTTTTTCTACCAGTGTTTCTCACCTCTTGTGCACCCATACTTTCATGCCGTGTAATACCAACCAGTAAGGGGCAACTCTAACCGATCCCTTATAATTCAAGGGTAAACGATGAAGTAAAGTTAGTGGAGGGTAAACGATGAAGTAAAGTTAGTGGACTAAAATTTTACTCCACTAATAGTGGCTGCATCTAGCCGATCCCTAAAAGTTTTTTTTTCAAATACACAAAGGTTGCGTATCTTTTCATTGATAGGAAAAGATTAGTACAACATGTGATTACGACAGCTCACTAAGCCATGTACACAGGAAGGCGAGGAAGTGAGCTAGGAGCATAACAGACATAGGGTTGCTCAGCCTCAAGAACCCTTCAAGACTAGCTCTCGGGGATGATATTTTGTATTCCGGTAGCGCCGGCCTTAGCCCACATGCGCGCTTCGTTCTAATGATGCCGGATAGCCGGGAGATAGAGGGCTGCTTGCCGTCGAATATGCAAGCATTCCGGTGCTTCCAGAGGCACCAGGCGGTAAGGATGATTAAGGAGGCCAGTCCCTTACGCGCCGGGGACAACGAACGGTTGTAGGATGTCTCCCACCAGGTGTAGAAGTCGGTGCCGCCGCTTGGTAACTCGGTGGTTGATCTTACCCAGCCGAGTATCTCATGTCAGACTTGGCGGGAGAAAGGGCAGCCCGCCAACAAATGCTGCATTGTCTCCTCTTCTTGATCACGGAAGGCGCAAGAGTCCTCGTGAGGTAGGCCATGACGAGCGAGGCGCTTAGCCGTCCAACAACGGTTTTGCAGAGCTAGCTAGATGAAGAATTTTATGCGAAGGGGCGCCCATGGCTTCCAGGTGAGCCGCTAGTGTGGGTCCTTCCAGGAGCCTGATTACATGAGCTCGCAGAGTATGTAGCCGAAGGGGTCCAATGCCAGTGGAGTCTGGCGAGTCATTGAGAGAAACGTGGCATACGTAGTGCCAAAGCTCCACGTACTGCACCAGGGCGGCCGGGCCAAGGGCGCCCTGGATATCCTGTACTCAAGAGCGTAGGTGAAGACCGTCGAGCACGGTGCAGGTCTTTGCGTCGCCGTCGGTTAACAAGCGCGAGGACGAGTGGGGCGATCTCAGCCACGGATCGACCATTGATCCAGTGGTCACTCCAAAACCTGCAGGTGCGTTCGTGGCCAAGGGCCCATGTAGTCAACACATGGAAGATGGCGTTGACGACCGGGTCCTGGGGGATATGCAGGTGGCTCCATGGTCACAAGGCGTCTGTGTGCTTAATCCATGGCCAATGAGTTCTCAGTGCAATGCCGGCACACTGTAGATCACAAACACCGAGGCCACCAAGGGTCGGGCGGCACACTCTTTGCTAGTTGACCAATCATTGACCACCGCTAGCGTCTTTACTTCCAGCCTAGAGGAAACCACGGATGATCTGGTTGACCTTTTTAAGAATGGATTGGTTGAAGGCGATGGCGGTGAGGAAGTGTGTGGGGATGGCACACAAGACTTGATGGACGAGGGCGAGGCGATCACCTCTAGAGAGGAGGGAGGCACGCCACGTGGATAACTTCCGTTCAAGCTTGTGGGTGATCGGCATGAGACTCGTGGTAGACGGCTTGCGGACGGACAGAGGGAGACCCAAGTATTGGATCGGGAAGTGCTTCACCGGGCATTGCATCTCGGACGTAATGGTCGCGATCATCATCGTTGCACCGAATGGGCGTGGCCGAGCACTTGTTATAGTTAGTGCGAAGCCCTGAGGACACCCCAAAAACACGTAGCAGCTCATGGACGGCCGAGATGTCCTTGGAGATGTTGGAGGCCGCGTGTCGCATGGTCAGCCGTTGGATGAGGCCAAGCTCCACTGAATGGATGCGAATATAATTGAGGACATCGATGATGATGTTGAATAACATCGCAGATACCGGGTCTCTCTGTCGTAGGCCACATGCATGGTTGATGGGGGGGCCTGGGTGGCCGTTGAGTAGGACCCACGTGGAGGCGGTGGAGAGGAGGGTCGAGATCCAGTCGCGCCAACGTTGGCCAAAGACAAGGTGTTGTAGTGTCTCGAGGAGGAAGGGCCAAGAGACGATGTTAAAGGCCCGCGCGATGTCAAGCTTGAGAAGCATGCGAGGCACCTTGACGTTGTGTAGAAGACGAGCCCTCTGCTGGACAAGCAGAAAGTTGTCATGTATGCCCCGACCGACAATGAAGGCGCTCTGATTGGTCGAAACCATGGCTCCAAGTCTGGGTGCGAGATGTAGGGACAACACCTTTGCGAAAAGCTTGGCAATGAGGTGGATGAGGCTAACAGGGCGGTAGTCGGAGAGCATTGCGGCGGCTGGGCGCTTGGGAAGAAGAGTGAGGAGCGCTTCATTGAGCTTATGGAAGGCTCTTCCATTGGCGGTGTCGAACTTGCCAAATGACTCATAGATGTTGTGCTTGATGATGTCCCAACATGCGCGTAGGAACTTGGCCGTGAAACCATCCGGACCAGGAGCCTTCGCCGTCGGCAGGCTTTTGACGTCCCGAAGGGTGCCTCAAGATTGGATAGGTCGAAGGGCTCGTCACGCAATAGGGACTGGTCTAGAGAGAAGGTGCGCTCGCCTGTCGAGCCAAGGATGTCGGAGAAGTAGTTGAAGGCTGCCTCGACCATAGTGTCATACTCGGTGACGTGTTGATCATCCACGCAGAGAGAGGTGATGAGGTTGCACTATTTTTGGTGCGAGGCATGCAAGCTTAGGAAGGAGATCAGAGAGTCACAAAGCTAGGAGAGACGTGATCACTGGCGTGCGATGGAGCGCTCAAGGGAGGCCAACCCAGGGTAGGTGCTCTTGAGCTTGCGCCTGAGCCACATCTCATCGTAGGAGAGAGGGCGATAGTCTTGCACAGCGTTGAAGCGGGCAATCAACTCCCGTGCGACCTTTAGCTGCAATGAGACGCTTCCTATCGTGCACGCACTCCAGCATTGGAGATGCCGAGCGGTAGCCTTTAGGCGGGCCACAATACATTGGAAAGGGTATGCTTCTGGGGGAACCGAGTTCCAGGCCTCCGAGACCGCATCATGGAAGCCTTCTAACTTCGGCCAGAAGCGCTCGAAGTGGAATCTACGCGCTCCCGGGGGGCGGGCAACACAGTCAACTACCAACGGGCAGTGATCGGACGCCTTGGAGGAGAGGCAGTGGGGGTGGGCGATCTCCCAACCAGATGTGCATAGAATTTTGTTGTTCTGCACGAGAGTCGGCGTGTCACGCTCACTAGACAAAGTGTAGCAGCGCCTGTGCAAGTACATATTGCGGAGTTCCTCGTCAGCGATGAAGCACCAAAAACGACTCATGACACGGTGGTTTAGATTTGAGTTATTCTTGTCGGCCGTCAAAGTGATCATGTTGAAGTCTCTGCCAAGGAGCCAAGGCCCGATGCGTGAATCGCGCATGTCGTGGAGGTCGGCGAGGAAGTCAAGTTTGTCCTTGTTGTCTTGGGGGCCGTACATGCCGGTGAGCTACCAGTGCCGTCACCGGCAGGGGGCATGACTAGAGCGGTGATATGATGCTCTTCAATCAGTGGGTTTGAGGGGGAGACATGGGATCTACGCCATGCGACGCGAGGAGCACGCCTTCGCGAGTGCCGGTGGCCGGGAGGAAGTAGAAATCCTCGAATAGGAGGCCGAGAGTGTCAAGGACGGTGGAGTCCGAGATGTGAGTGAGCTTGGTCTCTTGTAGACACACGATGGTAGGGGCGGCAGCGAAGATCACGCTGCGGACAGCCATACGCTTAGCACCGAAATTTAGACCGCGGACATTCCGAAAGAGAATTTTAAGGTTGTTATGACTGTTGATCCCTAGAAGTTAGTGGAGTAAAAATAAAAATATAAAATTTTGTCTCGATTTTGCGTTCTAGCCGCACCAATTTCAAACACTACACAATACATAGCTTAAAAACATTCAAATTAAACATGCATAGCATAATAGTCATAACATAAAGTTTTTATCATCCTGTTTTCAAAGTAAAACATGCGAAGTTCACCCAAAAGACATCATGTCAAAACAATATTTGATCCAGAATCACCATAAACATAGCATGTATATATTGTGAATCGAGCCAAGATTTGGCATGCACCACCACTCAAACGATGTCGTTGGCGAAGAAATCAACTTCACCATCCTCTCGGCCAACATCAACACCGACATCCTCAGGCCACTACCACTGACATCAACACCGCCATCCTCTTAGTCACCACCACCAACATCATCGCCTCTACCACCACCAACCAGAAATTTTACTCCCTGATGGTCTTTTTGGGGATTGGTTAGAAATGCCCTAAAAGAGCCTGAAAATAGCAGTACGCGTCCATGAGAGCGGTTAAACTTCTCTCGTTTCCTCCCCTCATTTTAAGTGGCTAAGGACAAATTTCTCCTCTAGACATCATCAATGAGTTTGTGGATTCGCCTCCTTTCTACCTGTCACTCCGACAGTCAATTGCGGGAAGAAGAATCACGTTGCCTTCGCTCCGTTTACTAGTTTAGGTTATGGTTTTTGATGAGTAAATAGGCAGCTTTTTGATTAATTTAATCCAAAAATAATTCACTAGTATGGCATTAATCGAAATAACGACATACTGATTACGATCTAAATAAGCGCGTACTATGCATATAGTAGACACATCCACGCACATAGCTCGTACTGCTAAGACAGAAAGAAACAGGAGCGAGATAAACGTGTTATACCCTCTAGTTGGCTAGTTGGCTATAGCAACAGTGGTGGCGGCGGCCTCCTTGGCCGCCTTTTGGTCAGCAGCAGCCTTCTCGGCAGCGGCTTTGTCGGCATCGATGGACATGATGATGAAGATGATGCAGACGTAGGCGATGGAGTAGTCATGGACGAACGGTGGCGAGCAGTCGTGTAGGAGATGCTCCCCAAAAACCTAATCGCCCCTCTCCCGTACAGGATCCGGAGAGGCGGGTTTTTGGAGGCCTGCTATCCCGTCGGCCGTGTACGCGGTGAACGGGATGGGACCACCACTAGCAGCAGCAACAACAATGGAACGACGTGGGCATGGAGACAGATGTGATCCGATTCGCGTGGCATTTAGGGGTGGCAGACGCCTCACATATATATGTACAACCGCATGGAGAGACGTGGGCTGGACCCACATCCGAGTCGGTAACAGCCCACGATCTGACGTCTCAGATCGTGCTCCACCTGTCAAAGACTCTTCGTTCCTGACCAGCAAAAATAAGCGTATAGATGTGAGTCGGCTCGGCTCATTCCCGCAACCCATCATGACGAGGCGTGGTGTGGCAGGCAGTGGCGGAGGAGAGCACAAGAACCACTTCTCTTTTGGAGCTCCAATAGCATGTGGAAGAGAATTCCTTATAAGGAGGTCCAACTCCTCTCCAACTAGCAAGGTGGGACTAAACTTCCCACCACATTTAGTGTCATATAACCCACATGGGCCCTTAGGGATTTTCTGAAATTGTTAGATGGGCCCAAGGCCCACACTCATATTTCAACAATCCCCCACCAGATCTCAAGGGACATTTTGTCCTTTGTTTCAAACACTATTTTTATATACCAGTATTTCAGTGGAGACCTGTTAAGGTTGAGCTCCACCGAGAGCAAGAAGCTACACCCCTCCACAATTGAACAATGGACTATGCCTTGAATTGTTAGTTTGGTGTAAAGAAGTTTCACCACATGTCTTACTAGTACTAGACCACCGAAGACCGACCCCTTGGGTGGATCATATTAGTCACACTTCTCGCCTATTCATGAGCTTACTAGAGATCACCCCAATCTCATAGACTGTGACCAGCAGTCGGGCTCATATAGGTGTGTTCCTCCAAAGATCGCTCCATAGAATAGCATATTGCTTATGTAAGCTTTGGAACATATTAAGACATTAGTCAACCTACCATATAGTTTCCAAGAGTATTGCATCACCAGCGGAGTGGGTTAGTAAAAGGTTACTCTCCTTAGTTCACCACTGGCTTGTTTTCTCAAGTCCTACTTCATGGGATCTCCGATCACATAGGTTGGGTTACCACCATGGCAATTCACGTGGGTCTCATACCCATCTCCCTCGATGCATTATCTATCACATCACGAGATAGCCATTTAGTAAAGGGATATGCCAGATTCTTAGCTGTTTGGATATAATCCAATGCTATCACTCCGGAGTTTCTTAATTTTCCGACAGCTTTTAATCTCATTCTTATGTGTTTGTTGGACTTCATGTTGTCCTTTGAACTCTTGACCTTGACAATAATGGTCTGATTGTGCTACTTCTTGAGCTTGCGTTGGTTTTCCCCTTGAAGAGGAAAGGGTGATGCAACAACGTAGATATGAGTATTTCCCTCAGTTAAGAACCAATGTATCAATCCAGTAGGAGGAACACACAAGTCTCCAATTATCGCACCTACACAAACAAACAAATACTTGCACTCAACGCGATAAATGGGTTGTCAATCCCTTCACGGTTACTTGTAAGGATGAGATCTGATAGAGATGGATATAAAAGATAAGTAAATTGTGAAACAAAATAAATGTAAATAAATTGCAGTAAGGTATTTTTGTGCTTTTGATTTTATAGATCTAAAAATAATATGATAAAAGATAGACCCAGGGGCCATAGTTTTCACTAGAGGCTTCTCCCAGCATATGGTGGGTAAACAAATTACAGTTGAGCAGTTGATAGAAAAGCGTATAGTTGTGACAATATCTAAGGCAATGATCATGTATATAGGAATTATGTTCATGAAAAGTAGACCGACTCCTGCCTACATCTACTACTATTACTCCACACATCGACCGCTATCCAGCATGCATCTAGTGTATTAAGTTAACAAGAATGGAGTAACGTCTTAAGCAAGATGACATGATGTAAAGGGTGTTGGGGAAAGTTGCATATGAAACAAAAAATTTCCTACGCTCACCAAGATCCAATCTAGGAGATGTACATCTACAAGAGGAGAGATTGCATCTACATACCCTTGTAGATCGCTAAGCGGAAGCATTGAGAAACGTGGTTGATGTAGTCAAACGTCTTCGCGATCCAATCACGATCCGCCCCGCGAACTCCCAATTCAAGTGTCGAATGGACGACACCTCCGTGTTCAACACATGTACGGTTTGATGACGCCTTCACCTCCTCAATCCAGTGAGCGATGGTGAAGTAGTAGCTCGAGTCCTCCGGTAGCACGACGGCGTGGTGGTGGCGGCGGTGGTGGAATCTCAGCAGAGCTTCGCTAAGCACTACAGAGAGGAAGAGGACTACGAGGGAGAGGGAGGGCAGCACCGTGGAATAGATGGGGTGCGGCTGCCCTTCCTCTCCTCATCTATATATAGGGGGCAGGAGGAGAGGGGGCGCCCCTAGGGGATCCCATCTAGGCCCGGCGGCCACTAGAGGGAAACCTTAGATGGGTTTTCCCCCTTAGGAGACTTGCCCCCCAAGCCAAAGGGGTGGGAACCCTAGGGGGCTCCCCCACCTCCTCTGGCAACGTGGGATGGGGTGAGGGGGGCACACAGCCCCTTGGTGGGCTGGTTTGCCCCCTCCCCTTTCCCATGGGCCCCCAACACTTGTCGGGCCCCCCAAACCCCTGTCGGTCGTGTTCGTCATCACCCGGTACCCCCGGAACAATTCCGGACTATATATTTCGTCCAATATATCAATCTTCACCCCCGTACCATTGCTGAGTTCCTCGTCACGTCCGGGATCTCATTCGGGAATCCGAACAACCTTCAATAACCACCATAGTAACTAAACTATACTTATATCATCACCAAACGTTAAGTGTGTAGACCCTGCGGTTGGAGAACTATGCAGACATGACCCAGACACCTCTACGGTCAATAACCAATAGCGGGACCTGGATGTCCATATCGTTTCCCACATATTCTATGAAGATCTTATCGGTCAAACCTCGATATCAAGGATTCAGCTAATCCCGTATGCAGTTCCCTTTGTCTATCGGTATGTTACTTGCCCGAGATTCGATCATCGGTATCTCCATACCTAGTTCAATCTCGTTACCGGCAAGTCTCTTTACTTGTTCCGTAATACAAGATCCTGTGGCTAATCCATTAGTCACATTGCTTGCAAGCTTATTGTGATGTTGTATTACTGAGTGGGCCCTGAGATAACTCTCCACCATACGGAGTGACAAATCCTAGTCTTGATCCATGCCAACTCAACAGACACCCTCGGAGATACCAGTAGAGCACCTTTATAGTCACCCAGTTACGTTGCGACGTTTGGTACACACAAGGTACTCCTCTAGTGTTAGTGAGTTGCAGGATCTCATGGTCATAGGAACATATACCTGACATGCAGAAAACGATAGCAATAAACTTGACACGATCATATGCTACATTTATAGTTTGGGTCTTGTCCATCACATCACTCTCCTAATGACGTGATACCATTATCAAATGACAACTCATGTCTATGGTTAGGAAACCTTAACCATCTTTGATCAATGAGCTAGTCTAGTAGGCTCACTAGGGACACATTGTTGTCTATGTATCCACACATGTATATGAGTTTCCGATCAATAAAATTCTAGCATGGATAATAAACGATTATCTTGAACAGGGAAATATGATAATAACCAATTTATTGTCGCCTCTAGGGCATATTTCCAATAGTTTCCCACTTGCATTAGAGTCAATAATCTAGTGCACATCATCATGTGATTAACACCCAATGAGTTCTGGGGTTTGATCATGTTTTGCTTGTAAGAGAGGTTTTAGTCAACGGGTCTGCAACAATCAGATCCGCGTGTACGTTGCAAATCTCTATGTCGTATTGTAGATGCTGCTACCACACTCCACTTGGAGCTATTCCAAATGGCTGCTCCACTATACGTATCCGGTTTGTTACTTAGAGTCATCGAATTGGTGTTAAAGCTTGCATCGACGTAACCCTTTACGCCGAACTCTTTATCACCTCCATAACCGAGAAACTCTACTCAGAGTCATCTAGATTGGTGTTTAAAGCTTGCATCAACGTAACCCTTTACACCGAACTCTTTATCACCTCCATAACCGAGAAACCTTTCCTTATTCTTCTAAGGATAATTTTGACAGTTGTCCAGTGATCCACTCCTGGTTCACTCTTGTGCCCCCTTGTCAGACACGTGGCAAGGCACATATCAGGTGCGGTACACAACATGGCATATCATATAGAGCCTATGGCTAAGGCATAGGGGACGACCTTCGTCCTTTCTCTTTCTTCTGTCATGGCCGAGCTTTGAGTCTTACTCAAATTCACACCTTACAACTCAGGAAAAAACTCCTTCTTTGACTGATCCATTTTTAACTCCTTCAAAATCATATCAAGGTATGTGCTCTGTGAAAGTCTTATCAGGCATCTTGATCTATCTCTATAGATCTTGTTGCCTAATATGTAAGAAGTTTACCCAGGTCTTCCTTTGAAAAACTCCTTTCAAACAACCCTTTATGCTTTCCAAAAATTCTACATCATATTTGATCAACAATATGTCATCCACATATATTTATAAAAAATGTTGTAGTGCTCCCACTCACTTTCTTGTAAATACAAGTTCCTTGCAAACTTTGTATAAACCCAAAAGCTTTGATCACCTCATCAAAGTGTATGTTCCAACTCCGAGATGCTTGATCCTTTCCATAGAAGGATCACTGGAGCTTGCATACCTTTTAGCATCCTTAGGATTGACAAAACCTTCTGGTTGTATCACATACAACCTTTCCTCACAGAAACCGTCAAGGAAGCTTTGTTTTGACATCCATCTGCCAGATTTCGTGATTGAAAATGCAGCAACTGCTAACATAATTTGAACAGACTTTAGCATCGCTATGAGTGAGAAAGTGTCATCATAGTCAACTGCTTGAACTTGTCGGAAACTTCTTTGCGACAAGTCAAGTTTCATAAATGGTGATGTTACCATCAGCGCGTGTCTTCTTAAAGATCCATTTATTCTCAATGGCTTGCCGATCATCGGGTAAGTCCACCAAAGTCCATTTCTCATACATGGATCCTATCTCGGATTTCATGGCCTCTAACCATTTTTCGGAATCTGAGCCCACCATCGCTTCTCCATAGCTCGTAGGTTCACCGTTATCACTACAAAAAAGACACATCCGTGACATTTTGGGACGAATGAATTTTTTTTGTCATACTTACGACACTTCTATGACGATAATTATGACAAAACCTGGTATCATCATAGATGTGGTGGGCTCCTACTTCTATGACAAAAAATCATGACAGAAAATGGGCTTTTTGTCCTGGGCGGGCCTGAGACGCACCTGCATGACATTCTTTGGGCCATCCATGACGGAAAAAATCATGGTAGAAGCGAGGGTGAGGAAATTTTTGGGGAGTTCCCGATTATAGTGGGTGGTCGGGGGCCGAGCAATGCACATTTCTCTCGTACACGTACGCATGTGGGTGCAAGGCGTTGGGCTCTAACTGAACCCGAGCGAGGTGTTCACCTACTGAACCTGAGCAATTGCACTAGCTACGTTACTGAACCCCGATCGATCCCTTCTGTTAACTGAACCCGATCGAGCGATTCCTTCGCTACTGCTGCTAAATGAAGCCGATCGAACCTGCTGTCTCTTGATGAACAGTGAGCGTTGTTGGGGGTTGGATGAACAGTTCCCGATGGGGGTTGGATGAACAGGACCCAGGGGGTGTTGCCGCTGGATGAACAGGACCCCGATCGATCGAGCCAGTTGGGCATGGATGAATAGGACCCCGTGGGGGGCTGGATGAACAGGACCCCGTGCAGGGAAGGTTGAACATAGCCGGTGGAGGGCTGGTTGAACAGTAGCCGGCGGAGGGCTGGATGAATAGTATCCCATGGAGGGGTGGTTGAGCAGGATCCCGTGGAGAGGGCTGGTTGAACAATAGCCGGTGGAGGAGCGGTGGAGGCTGGATGAACAGTCACAGGTGGAGGTTGGAGGAGGTCGATGGTGGATGAACAGTAGCCTGTGGAGGCTGGAGGAGGTCGACGATGGAGATGAACAGTATCCCATGGAGTCCCGTTTTGCGGTACGCCACACCCCTCCCGATCAACAAGACCCCCGTTTCGACTGTAGCGCTCCAACACAAGTTCGTTTCCTCCGTTTTGCGGTACGCCGCACCCCACCCGATCAGCAGGACCCCGTTTCGACCGTAAGCACTCGAACACAAGTCTGTTTCCTCTGTTTTGTGGTACGCCATACCCCTCACGATGAACAGGATCCCGTTTCAACCCTAGGCGGTCGAACACAAGGCCGTTTCCTCTGTTTTGCGGTATGCCAAGCCTCGCTTCGATCGGTTGTTTCGTCCAAGCCGGTTGCCTCCCGATGAACATGATCCATTCCGACCCCGTCTATTGCCTCCCGGTGAACAGGACGCGTTCTGACCCAGTCACTTGGCTCCTGGTGAACACGACATTGTTTCCTTCGTTCTGACCCAGCCGGTTAGTTCAAGATGAACAAGCCAATGCCGTTGTCGTCCATTGCCTCTCCATGTACACGAGCCCTGGCCATCCATATGTGCGAGTACGCATTTTGAGACCCCACTCATATGTACATACATGGCCGTATTTTTGGCGTGTGACTGTATGTACGTGTACACGGTTTAGACGGGACAGCAGAACAATTGTTCTCAGGTCAGAATCTGTAGCTATGGTTCATACTCCTTTGCTCTTGCATCAATGTATTTAATCATACCAACTATTTTCGAATTTGAAGGATGGAATTGAAACTCCAATGGCACAACAGGTATGTTTTAAACCCGTTTCTTTAAATGGTTTGCTGTTGTAACTTGTTCTATGTTGATTTCAGTTTCAATTGAATAAACAGTTATGTTCTGATGTCATGGACATTACAAGTGTTGTTGTTGCTCTGTAGTTTCCCACATTTATATTCTGTCTATTCTACTTTGTCTTAAATGGATATTATTTGAACCGTGTCTCTATCTTGATTTGGCAACAAAAACTAGAATGATATAGACCATACAATGACCATGGTACATAGATATATGTTTGTTTCATGCTGTTATCCTGTCCACTTTACTACTGAACTGATTTACCAAAATGAGTTTCATATACAACATGATAAACCTGTGATGTGTCTGCTTGTTTCTTTTTTAGAATGCGAACGAAATATTGGAGAAGAGTACCCCGCTATGTAATGGTAAAGGAAGTAATGAAGATAAGGTTCAAGATAGCGAGACATCCTTGTTGGTCTCCAAGAAAGCTGATAAAAACTATCTTGATGACAGCGAGACAACCCAAAAGTCCTGTCTTGATGTAGTGTTCGAGTCACTGGCCACTACCGTTCGCACAAGCTCTTCGAACTAGCTGCCGAATCACTTCGGCTTCTTCAGTCCCAGCTACAAGCTGAAAAGCATCAGTCAGCTGTGCTGCGTCAAGAAGCCGAAGGACCAAGGAAGTCCATGCAGAACTCAGATGCATACTTTCTGGTGCAACAGCAAGCGCTGGAGGATTTAAGCGCCAAACAAGAGAAAGTTAATAAGATTGCTAAGCATCTTGCCAGCATTATGGGTACCCAAGATATTGTTTCTTGAGCTCTTCTGAATTGGTTTTAATAATGGACTTGTTTTGCTGTGGAGTGTATTTGCACCAGTCGCGAACTTTGACAACCAGTGTATGTAATATGCTGCTTTGTTCCCTATATTTGCACTGGTGGTGAACTTTGATGCCCGGTGGATGTGACATGTGTAATAGCCGTGATAGCCCAGTGTAAGTTGCTTGCTTATTTATTTCCTTGTTGTCTTCTTTATTTGTTTGCTTGTAGTCAGTGCAGTTCTTTTTCCATGGTTTGCTAGTTGCCGCAATAACCTATTTTCTAAAACTAGGCCACAATAACCATGGGCTACATATTTACTGTACTGACCATGGGTCTCCTATGGGCCGTAGAAACAATGGGCCTTCTACGGGCCGTAGAAACAATGGGACCCTTATGGGACGCAGAAACAATGGGCCTTATACTGGTCGTAGCATCAATGGGCCTTCTACCGGTCGTATGATCGATTGTCCAAACATGGGCCAATAACAGACTGCATTATGGGCCGTAAACGGGCTAGAGTTGGAATCGTCCGTTCATGGGCTGACCATAATGGGCCGTCATTAATCGGTTGTATTTGATCACGCTATGAAAATGGCCCAACGGATTAACGGGCCACAAACGGGCCAACTGTAACCACAGGCTAAATTTGGCCCATAAAGCAGAAAAGGCCACTAACGGGCCATAAGTAACCGAATGCTGGAAATGAGCCCAAGAATAAATGGGCCCTATAAAGGCCGAAAGATAACACGGGCTGCAAACGGCCCAACAAAATAATGTGCTGTTAATGGGTATAAAGCGATACACTGTTCATTATGGGTCAGTTTCACCACGTGTTGTTAATGGGCCAAGAGTTACAAAGGGCCTCATATGGGCTGAAAGACGTCATGGGCCATACATGGGCCGGAAGTTACAACGGGCTGGAATCATATTGGACGGCCCATATGACGCTATTGGGCCTAATTCGGATTGGCCATAATGTGTCGTGACTTCGCGGGCTGTAAATGGGCTATATGCGAACATGCCGTTAACAGGCTTTTTGTGGGCCGGCCCACTCCCTTTTGACCAAGTCAAACGGGCCGGCCTTTTCACCGGAATGGGCCTCTGTTGGTCCGTGCCATGTGTCGACGTATCATAGGCGCCTTCTGTCCAATGAGTGGATGACATCTGTCCCAACTTTGAGCCGACACATGGTTCCTCTGGCCAATGAGAAATTTACACGTGGAAAATCCCCATTGGTCATGGCTTTTAGCGGGTTATCGGATCGAAAACCAGACCCGATAGCTTAACGGCGACCCATTATGATGGATGCCACGTCTCGGTCACCCTTGACGAAAGCACTTCCATGACACGCGATTTATCGTCATGGAAGTGGACACTTCCGTGATGATAATTTTGGTAATGTCATGGAACACTTCTACGACAGCACATGTATGACTATCTTGATTTTGTCATAAAATCATCATGGATGTACATGCATGACAGAAAACGTGACCTACTATGACAAACACGTATCATCACAGAAGTGTACTTTTTTTGTAGTGTATCCAACAACATGACCTCTAAGACAGGGTTACCGTACCACTCAGGAGATGTACATGTTGTGGTTCTAAGGCTGACAGTAGAAAGGGGGGTAGGTATGGAGAGGCAAGATCTCAGCTATGGTGAAGGTGTATACACGAGTTTTACGAGTTCAGGCCCTTCTCGGTGGAAGTAACAGCCCTACGTCTCGGTGCCCTAAGGCGGTCGATTGGATTATATGTGTGATATTACAGGGGGTGCGAACCCTTGTGCTAGAGGAGGGGGTGGCTTATATAGAGTACGCCAGGACCCCCATCACCCTCCATTACGAGGGACTTAATGTACATAAAGTGGGGGCATTACTAGTAACGCCAGCCTTAAGTGTTGTTAATGACCTTAAAGACTACGGAGTGAACGCCTGCCCGTTGTAACATTGAGTGACTCCTAGTCTTCAGGAGGTCGAGTGATTCTCTGGATGGTCGAGTGACAATAGGTAGGAAGACTCCCGAGTGACATGATGTCGTGTGGATTGCACTCGACATCTTTGACTGGGGGTCTCATGCTGCCTCTTGAACTTCTTGTCTTATAGGGTAGTGACCTTGGGTAGGACGTATAGGTCAGGCCTATGACCCTACCCCAGGTCTGTATCCTCATCAGTAGCCCCCGAATGGATTAAGGTTCGAGTGGAAAGTAGGTTGGAGTTGAACTTGTTCCGAGCCTTGCATCTTCGTGAACATTTTCTGCAAGATGGAAAACTCATGTTGATACTTCAGCGTCGATTCAGTCGCCTTGATCCATTCAGAGAGTCGTCGACTGAACTTGTGGCGTCGTCTGCCGAGTGCTGTATTAGAGTGCAGGATCTTGGGCACGATTGACTTCTGCGTATCCCGGATTTCACGGGATACGAAATTTCAGGGAAGCGCGCGGGACGGGGGGCACCGAAGCGGGCGGAGCGGATAAACAGTGATGCCCGTTCCTCCTTCTTCTTCCTCCGTTTCTCCATCGCGCCCAGCTCTTCCGCTCTCGACGCTGCCGCTCCGCCTCCATGGTGAAGGACAAGACGGCGGCGCTAGACCGCACAAAGAAGGCAAAGGGGGAGGCGAAGGGCAAAAAGCAGAACCGTGGGTCGTCATCGCGCGTGGGGCTACCATCGGGCTGGATCCAGGGCGATTGGATCCGGTGTTCCATTCGGCAGGAAGATCTGACGAGCTGGCGGAGTCCGGACTGATCGCCAAGGGAGCGATAAGGTTGCCGGAGGGGGAGATGGAGCCCCAGCCTCAACCGGGTGAGTGTGTACTGCTCGCCACCCACGTCGAGCGGGGTTTTTCGCTTCCTCTGCACCCCTTCTTCCGGGGATTCCTGAATTTCTTCGGTGCTCAACTCCACCATTTTTCTCCCAACACCATTACGTATCTGTCCACGTTCATGTCGATGTGTGAAAACTTCTTGGGATGTCGACCGCACTGGGGTCTTTTCAAACATATCTTTACCATCCGATCCCAGTCGGTCAAAAAAGAGAAGTTGAGTGACTCAAAGACCAATGTCATCCAGATGTGTGGGGGTTTAGGTATCCAGAAAAGTCATAGGAGTTCTTTCCCTGCTATGACTCTCCCTGAATCAGTTAGAGGCTGGCAGTCGACCTGGTTTTACTGCTAGGATGCTGCAGCTCCAGGTCAGTCGACCGGCCTCCCCCACTTCACATTCGACCGCATTCAAACTCCTTCTCCACTCAAAGTGACTGCTGCTGAGAACATGGAGATGAAGATGCTGGTGGAGAAAGTGGTCCAACTTATCAACGAGGGTGTCACCGGCCTGGACCTGCTGGATGTGTTCCTCAGTCGATGCATCCAACCTCTCCAGGATCGTGATCATCCTATGTGGTTGTACTCTGGACCTGAAGACACCACTTGGGTCCACCCAGAGGAAGTGTCGTCTGAGACCGTGGACATGTGGTTGAGGAGTATCACATGCAATCAGGACAATCCCAGAGGATCCAGGTGAGTCATCCCTTTTAGAGATGACAATCCACCTTACAAGGTATGCCCTTTTATTCCGACTGCCTGGCGTATATGTTCCGACTGCACTTGATGTCGACTGACTTTTACTTGACTTTTTGTCTTGTATGTTTTCATCGACATGTATTCGATGCCCAACGGCGAACAAGATCTGGAGCAGGGCCAGGAGGGAGAGGCCAACGCAGAAGAAAGCGGCGACTAGGAGTCTTCGGATGAAGAGGAGGAGGAGGAGAGCGAGGAGTCGGACGACAAGGAAGAAGTCGACTCGCCGCCACGTTCCGAGCATCGATCCAAGTAGCAGCACGACCCGGTGGGCGGGCGCGGGAAGAACGTGGCTCCGAGTACCCATGCTCAGAAGCGCACTCGGACGTCGACTCCGAAGCCGACGGAGAAGATCAACAAGCAGCCTAAGGTTGCTCCTCCCAAGACTCGGAAGACTTTGCCGCGGATCAAGATGGACGTCCCAGTGGCTTCGGGGTGAGTATCACACTTGTGTTTATACAGACCGACTAAAATTTCTGTTCTGACCAATTGGATTATGCATCTTCCCAGTCCCACCTTTGCTGCTACTGACATGGATGTCGATAAGGCACCAGGGGACGAGGAGGCCACCTCTCAGGCTGGTAAGTCCGTTTGACCAAGTTTCATTTAGTTGAGTGGGTAGTCAATCGGCTGAATATTTGATATTTCTCCCTTTCTGTAGCTCCGCAAGAAATGGTTGTGCTCCCTGATGATGAAGAAGAAGAAGCGCCTCTACAGGAGAGGAGGAAGAAGAGTGGAAGCTCGAGCAGGAGGAGGCTTGAAATTCAAGTCCCTCAGTCGACGCTGGCACTTGAGGCAGTGATTGAACGTTCTGGAGGGCCGGTTCGGACCAACGTCACATTCGCCAGCCCGCTGACGACTGATTGTCCGTCGGGATCGACTGCACAGATTCCTGCCGCTCCGGTGCAACTACATGCGTCGGAACCGATAATTGCTTCGACTACCTTGGAGCCATCACTCTTTGCCGTGTATCAGACCCTAGACAACTCGCCGAGTGCCGCTAGGGAAGCTCTTCGTCAGGTGAACCTTGTCATGGAGCAGGTAAAGGTGATGCATGAAGCTAGTCAGGTGGCTTACAACGCCAGCTTTGCCCTTCAGACCAATGTTCAGGTCAGCAAAACTCCGACTGAACTTTTGAGTGTTGTTTTATATCTGATCACCCACTAGGGTGTTCCCTTGTTTAGAGTTGAGTCTCGAGCTCGCCTCGAGCTGAGTCTCAGTAAATTGTTCGAATCAGTGGGGGCACGCCGAGTGCACCCACTTGGTGTAGTCGCCGAGACCACGGTTGACTGCTGGCAGTCGACTGAGGTCTTATGATGTAGTTCCCTTTTTTTGAACTCACGCTAGGCAGACCCTGCTGAGTATTGATCTGAACTAGTGGGGGCACGCTAAGTGCACCCACTGGGTGTAGTCCCCGAGACTACTGTTGAATATTTGATTCGGCAGTACTGTTAGAGTAACTTTTCCCTGTCACTGTCTCTTATTTCTGTCGACTGACATATCTCTCTTGCTGACTGCAGAGGTCTTGTGATCTTGGAGCTCGACTTTCCGAATTAAAGAAGAAGCATATCAGCGTTGGACTTGACCTTGAACTCGCAAAGAAGAATCTCAAGACTGCTCAACAAGAGACGGCCATCATGGGAGGTAATCATTCGACTGTCTTGTCTGCTTTGTAGCTCGCACTTCACACTGCTTTTTCTTTCAGTATCTTTGAACCGAGTAACTTCACACAAGCAGATGTGCGTAGTGTAAATCGCCAACTTCAGGCTCGTCTGAAGAGTGTTGTTTCTTTAGAGAGGATGAAGGAGGCTTTGGAGAAGAAGGACCTGGACCTTGTTGCTGCTCAGAAGGAAGCATGCGAGAAGACGAAGCTTGCGGACCAGAAGCTGGCTTCAGTCGGCAAATTGGAGGTGGAGACCACAAAGTTGAAGACCGCCATCTCGGAAGCTAATCAAGAAGTCGAGCATATGAGGAAGGACAAGGAGAACCTGACCACTGAAGTCGGCGGCCTCAGAACCAAGACAGACAAATTTGAGTCCTATCTGGAACAACTTGCCGCGAAACTTGTTCTGAAGCTTGAAGGTATGGTCATTAGACTGGTTAGTTTGTCGTCGACTGAAGTTTGTTGTCATATTGTGGACTCATCGTTTTTTGTGATGGGACAGAACTTTGTCAGGACTTTGAAGCTGAAACTGGGCAATGAACCTGCTGCGACTGGAGTCACACTTGGATGGTGCAGTCACTTATCTGGCTCGACTGACGGCGGCGATGACCCGAGTGGACGCGGAACTCTGGCCTCGGGCGGAGCTTTCTCAAGACCTCGAGGCGTTGATGACTCGACTTAATCAGATTCCAGGCCAAGTGCAAGAGTGGAAGAAGTCCTCTGCTCGCTGTGGTGCTGATGTCGCCTTGTCATTGGTCCGAGTGCACTGCAAGGAGGCTAAGGAAGACAAGCTGGCTGCCCTCAAGGTAGCGAATACTAAGAAGCACTCTTTCCAGTCCTTCATGGACACCTTCCTCGAGGCAACCACTCGTATTGCCGACAACATCGATCTCGACAACTTCTGCGATCTGGCCAGTCCTTCTCCCGCCGAGTGACTGAAAAACATTATGCTTCACCTTTTTTGCCTCGGAATGCCGAGTGATTTTGTAATTGTTAAAACTCCTTCGGGCCTGACGCCCGAGTACTTTAATCTGCGGTTAGGAATCTTTGGATTTATCTTCGAATATGTTGCATTTATCTTCGAGTGAAATTCGTTCTTCTCTCGGATTGGCTTCTGTTTGCTTGATGCAGCTTCTGAAGAGGAATCAACGGTCGACCAGTTTGGACGGACCTTGAGCAGCATTGATCAACTCATCAGCAAGGCACTCAGCAATGGTCTTGACGTTCCTGTCAGCCGTCTACTTTTGGTGCCAGCTGTTGGATGGGCCTTTGACAGTGCGCACAATCTCGTCCTTCTTCTTGACGGTGCAGCCCCCCCCCCCCGGGGGGGGGGGTCGCGGTCGACCCGCACCATTCGGCAGGGCCGGTCAACTCATCAACGAGGTATTCAGCAATGGTCTTGCTGTTCCTGAAAGTGGCTCGCCTTGGCGACACGCTCAATCTCGTCCTTCTTCTTGATGGTGCAACTCTAGAGTGGGGGTCGTGGCCGGCCCGCACTTTGCTAAGTTCTCGAGCGAGAAGGTCAATTTTCACTCGGGAGGGTTTTTAAAACTTAGGCAAGTACTGGACTGCAGCTAAGCCCCAGAGTGGGAGGATTTCTCACCACTCGGTAGGATTTTTCAAACTTAGGCGAGTACTGGACTGCAGCTAAGCCCCCGAGTGGGAGGTTTGCTCACCACTCGGTAGGATTTTTCAAACTTAGGTGAGTATTGGACTGCAGCTAAGCCCCCGAGTGGGAGGATTGCTCACCACTCGGTAGGATTTTTCAAACTTAGGCGAGTACTGGACTGCAGCTAAGCCCCCGAGTGGGAGGATTGCTCACCACTCAGTAGGATTTTTCAAACTTAGGCGAGTATTGGACTGCAGCTAAGCCCCCGAGTGGGAGGATTGCTCACCACTCGGTAGGATTTTTCAAACTTAGGTGAGTACTGGACTGCAGCTAAGCTCTCGAGTGGGAAGATTGCTCTCACAATCTTGTCCTTCTTCTTAACGGTGCAGCCCCCCCCCCCCCCCCCGGGGGGGGGGGGGTCATGGCCGATCCATACCATTTGATGGGACTTTTTTAAACTTAGGCGAGTACTGGACTGCAGCTAAGCCCCCGAGTGAGAGGCAGACTCACCACTCGGCAGGATTTTTATTACTTAGGCGAGTACTAGACTGTAGCTAAGCCCCCGAGTGAGAGGCAGACTCATCACTCGGCGGGATTTTTATTACTTAGGCGAGTACTGGACTGCAGCTAAGCCCCCGAGTGAGAGGCAGACTCACCACTTGACATGATTTTTATTACTTAGGCGAGTACTGGACTACAGCTAAGCCCCCGAGTGAGAGGCAGACTCATCACTCGACAGGATTATTATTACTTAGGCGAGTACTGGACTGCAGCTAAGCCCCCGAGTGAGAGGCAGACTCATCACTCGGCAGGATTTTTATTACTTAGGTGAGTACAGCACTACAGCTAAGCCCCTCAGTGAGAGGCAGACTCACCACTCGGCAGGATTTTCTCTTCGACTTAGGCGAAACGGATTCGTACCTAAGACACCCACTAGGGGATTTTAGAACATGTAAAAAAATGAACAACAATCATTCAAAAGACTGTAAAATCATGTATTTTGATAATCAAACTAAAAGGTATTTCTTATTACATCTCATCAGTCTAAATACTTAAGAGTAAAAAGGGCGGAGCAGTTCCGCATTCCAAGCGCGTGGCTCATCTTTATTGTGCTCGATGTTGAAGAGACGATATGCTCAGTTGTGGAGCACTTTGGTGACGATGAAAGGGCCTTCCCAAGCAGGAGCGAGCTTGTGTGGTTTCTGCTGGTCCACTCGAAGAACCAAGTCTCCCTCTTGAAATGCCCGACCCCTTACGTTTCTGGCGTGGAATCGACGCAAATCTTGCTGATAAATGGTCGACCGGATCAAGGCCATCTCTCTCTCTTCTTCCAGGAGATCGACTGCATCTTGCCGAGCCTGCTCTGCTTCCTCTTCTGAGAAGAGTTCGACTCGGGGCGCGTTGTGGAGCAAATCACTCGGGAGTACGGCTTCGGCTCCGTAGACTAAGAAGAATGGAGTCCATCCAGTCGACCGATTAGGAGTTGTCCTCAATCCCCAAAGTACTGATGGGAGCTCAGCGACCCAAGCCCCTGCTGCATGCTTGAGGTCACGCATCAACCGGGGTTTCAGTCCTTTGAGAATCAATCCATTTGCCCGCTCAGCCTGCCCATTCGACTGAGGATGAGCGACCGAAGCATAGTCGACCCTCATGCCTTGGGAAGCACAAAAGGCTCTGAATTCATCAGAGTCGAAGTTCGAGCCATTATCCATGATGATGCTGTGCGGAACACCATATCTGAATATCAGTTCCCTGATGAAACTCACAGCTGTACTTTCTTCAAGGTTTTTAATGGGTTTGGCTTCGATCCATTTGGTGAACTTGTCGACTGCCACCAACACATGAGTAAATCCACTCATGCCAGTTCTCAAAGGTCCAACCATGTCCAATTCCCAGACAGCAAAAGGCCGGACGAGTGGAATTGTCTTCAGAGTTGACGCAGGTTTATGGGACATGTTGGAGTAAAACTGACAGCCTTCATACTTGTCCAGTATTTCCTTTGCCATCTCATTGGCCCGTGTCCAGTAAAATCCGACTCGGTATGCTTTGGCCATGATGGTCCAAGAGGACGCATGGTGACCACAGGTCCCCGAGTGAATATCATTGAGGATCATTCGGCCTTCTTCCGGCGTGATGCACTTCTGGCAGACCCCAGTTACACTCTCTCTGAACAACTGTCCTTTTATCATGGTAAAGGCCTTAGATCGTTGGACGATCTGTCGAGCCTCTTCTTCATCCTCTGGAAGTTCTTTCCTAAGAATGTATGCAATGTACAACACTATCCAGTCGGAAGTGATGACCAAAACCTCCATGACTAAGTCGATGACGGCTGGGATTTCGACTTCAGTCGGATCTGCGGCGCTCTTGGGCTGTGGTGACTCTTCAGTGAAAGGATCTTCTTGAACTGAAGGTGAATGAATATGTTCCAAAAACACATTGCGGGGAATGGCCTCTCTCTTTGAACCTATCTTCGCCAACTCATCTGCAGCTTGATTTTTCAGTTGGGGTATATGATGAAGCTCCAATCCTTCAAACTTCTTTTCCAGCTTCCTTACTGCATTGCAATAACCAGTCTTGGCTGGGCTTCTGACATCCCATTCCTTCATCACTTGATTAACCACCAAATATGAGTCGCCGTATACCATAAGGCGATGGACGCTGAGTGAAATGGCCATACGCAACCCATATAAAAGTGCTTCATATTCCGCTTCATTATTGGAGGAATCAAAATGAATCTGGAGAACATAATTAAGCTTGTCTCCACGGGGGGACACCAATACTACCCCAGCACCTGATCCATTCAGCATCTTGGAGCCATCAAAGAACATAGTCCAATGCTCCGAGTTAACTTGAGTCGGTAATTGCTGCTCAATCCACTCGGCAAGGAAATCTGCGATTGCTTGGGACTTGATAGCTTTCTTTGCCTCAAACTTGATATCCAATGGAAGGAGTTCAATTGCCCATTTTGCTACTCGACCAACTGCATCTCTGTTATTTAGAATTTCAGACAATGGCGCATCGCTGACGACTGTAATGTAGTGATTAGAGAAATAATGTGCAACCTTCTTCATGGTCATGTATATTCCATAGACAAGTTTCTGATAATGTGGATATCGTTGCTTGGATGGAGTCAAAACTTCAGAGAGATAATAAACTGGGCGCTGAACTTTGTGAGCTTTTCCTTCCTCTATTCGCTCGACCATGAGTACTGTACTGACAACCTATCCAGTGGCTGCAATATAAAGCAGTAAAGGCTCTTTGCTAATTGGCGCAGCGAGCACCGGTTGGGTGGAAAGCAGGGTTTTGAGTTCTGCAAACGCTGCATCAGCTTCCTCAGTCCACTCGAACTTATCATATTTCTTCATCAGTCGGTAAAGAGGCAAGGCCTTTTCACCGAGACGAGAAATGAATCGACTCAAGGAGGCCAAACAACCAGTCAACTTCTGAACGTCATGCACTCGCACAGGGCGTTTCATTCGGAGGATGGTATCAACTTTTTCTGGATTGGCGTCAATCCCTCATTCGGAAACGAGAAAACCGAGTAACTTTCCTCCTAGAACTCCGAACGTGCACTTTGACGGATTAAGCTTGATATCGCACCTTCTTAGGCTGGCAAAGGTTTCTGCGAGGTCAGTCAATAGGTCGGAACCTTTGCGAGACTTGACCACAATGTCATCCATGTATGCTTCCACATTCCGACTGATTTGAGTGAGCAGGCACTTCTGAATCATTCTCATGAATGTGGCTCCGGCATTTTTAAGACCAAATGGCATGGTGACATAGCAAAAGCACCCGAATGGGGTGATGAAGGCTGTTTTTATTTCACCGAGACCATACAGTCGGATCTGATGATACCCGGAATATGCATCTAAAAAAGACAAGCGCTCACACCCCGCAGTCGAGTCAACAATCTGATCGATGCAGGGGAGAGGGAGGTGATCCTTTGGGCAGGCCCGATTGATATGCTTGAAATCAATGCACATACGAAGTGAATCATCCTTATTAGGGACCATGACTACATTGGCAAGCCACTCGGAGTGGTAGATCTCTCAGATGAACTCTGCTGCTAGCAGCCGAGCCACTTCTTCACCAATTGCTTTCCTCTTCTGCATGGCGGACCACCGAAGGTGCTCTTTGACAGGTTTTGCCTTGGGGTCGACATGCAAACGGTGCTCAACCAGTCCTCTGGGTACACCCGGCATGTCAGAGGGTTTCCATTCAAAGATGTCCCAGTTCTCACGGAGGAACTGGAGGAGCACTTCTTCCTATTTGCTGTCGAGTGTCGTTGATATATGAGTCCACGCAGCATTGGGATCGGTCGGGTGAATATGAATTGGCTTTGTTTCACCAGACGACTGAAATGCAGAATCCATGGCAGGCTTCTTGGCTCGGAGCAAATCACTCAGATCTGCATTCTTCTGATATTCTTGAAGTTCAACAGCTGCCATCTGCGCATCGGCAATTTTGGAACCTTTCTCGAAGCATTCCTCTGCCTTCTGCTGATTGCCAGTAACTGTGATCACACCTTTGGGGCCAGGCATCTTCAACTTGAGGTACACGTAACATGGTCGAGCCATAAAACGTGCGTAGGCAGGCCTACCCAGAATGGCATGATAAGCACTCTAGAAATCCACGACTTCAAATGTCAACTTTTCCTTATGGTAATGCTTGGAATCACCGAAAACCACGTCGAGCGATCTGGCTGAGTGATTCGGCTTTCTTTACGGGGATAACACCATGGAAACTCATATTGCTCTCGCTAAGTTTGGACATCGGAATGCCCATCCCCTTCAAGGTTTCAGCATAAAGGATATTCAGACCGCTACCACCGTCCATCAACACTTTAGTCAGTCGATTGCCTCCGACCACGAGGTTGACCACCAGCGCTTGCCTCCCGGGGGTGGCTACATGAGTAGGATGGTCAGACTGGTCGAATGTGATAACTGTCTGAGACCATTTCAGGTATGTGGTCGTCGTCGCCGGAGCGACCATATTCACTTCTCTGTTGATAACTTTCAACCGACTCTTATTCTCAACATTAGCAAAAATCATGAGGGTGGAATTGACCTTGGGATAACCATCGTCTTCCTCTTCATCCTCATCTTTGCCCGACTCTTTCTCCTTCTCATTGGGCTGTTTTTCTCGGAACTGCTGGATCAAGAGTCGACATTGTCGAGTGGTATGCTTAGGGTATATCAGATTACCTTCTTCATCCTTCTTCATGTGGATATGGCATGGCAAATCCAACACATCATTCCCTACTTGATCCTTTACCTTCTTAGGGGGCCAGGGCCCTTTAGGTTTTCCCTTAAACTTTCCTTGAGCCACTGCTGCAATCTCACCGGGTGCCGCCGGCTCGTCCTTGCACTTCTGTTTCCGATTGGAATTACCTCCACCGGCCTCTTGGCTGACTGGCTTACTCTTCCCGCTACGGAGTCGATCCTCTTCTTCTCCGTTAGCGTACCGGGTGGCTATCTCCATCATCCGAGTCAGAGTCATATCCCTAGTCCGACCGAACTTCAGGACCAACTCTCGGTATTTGACACCTTCCTTGAGGGCGCACACTGCTTGATGCTCTGATACATTTTCAATGGTGTGATGCAAAGTGGTCCACCTCTGAATGAAGTCCCTCAAAGTCTCACTCGGTTTTTGCACACAATGCTGCAACTCGGTTAATCCTGCTGGTCACTTGCAAGTGCCCTCAAAAGTTCTGTCGAACACTCGAGCTAGCTCTTCCCAACTGTATATACTGCCTGGAGCCTACTGAGTCAACCACGCTCGGGCTGACCCTTCCAACATTAGAGGAAGATGTTTTATCGGTACTTCATCGTTTCCACCTCCAATCTGCGCAGCCACTCGCTAATCTTCAAGCCAAGTTTCAGGCTTGGATTCTCCAGTGAACTTACTGACTCCGGTTGCCAACCTGAAGTTGGGAGGAATCACTCTCGCCCTGATGGCTCTGCTGAAACACTCTGGACCCGAAACATGCACTCTGCTGCCACTTGGACGATCTCTGCCAGGGTCTTCTCTATGCGCTCTGTTCCGGTCGACTAGGCCTTGAACGAGAATGGATCTCGCATCAAAGCCTGGCTCCCTTGGGTCGACTGGTGCTCTGCGATCGCCACTGTGACGGCATCTATCATCGTTCTGCCGAGGCACATATGACGCACTCCCCGGAGGAGCCGTGGGCACTCGACGACGATTGTCGCGGTCGAGCTGACGATCATACAGTCCACGTCCTTCACGCCGCAGGGGCGATGTTGGGCTGTGGGACGACTGAATCGTGTCCACAACTACGGATCTGCTGTGAATCCTATTCCGCGACTGAGACACTGTTGTGTTCTGCTCTCCTGCTGCCTGGAGCAAGGCCCGGATCTGCATCAACCCTCTGCCAACCTCTGATTGGGAAGGTTGGATCGCCTCTGCTATTCGGGCCGCAGCTGTGAGGTTCTGAATCGGAGTACGATATACCTTAGGTGGAGGCGGGAAAAGCTGTCGTCGACTGGACTCAGGGACTCGCTCCCGAGCCCGCTCGTCGAGAGTGTGCTGCAGGTTCTCCAGTCGAGTGCGCTCAGCCAAATTAGCCAGGCCCGCCTCTTCCAAGGCCCGAGCCTCGGGGGTTTCACCAACGATGGGCATGTGGAGTGCATCCATGTTGCGGCGACGAAGTTCTTCCCTCTGCTGCAAAGAAAGGGGTTCGGGATGGTATTCTTCATGGACGCGTGACGGATCGCCGCCACCATCTTCGCCGTCTTCGCTATGGAAGCCAGGTGGACCACGCGGTCCATCGACCATCAAGACTTCAGCCACAGGGTTGCTGCTATCGCATTCGAATGCGGTCTCCGCGGAGCCAGTCGACAGATGGAACAGGCCGTGGAGAGTTTCATCGGGCTCGATTACCGCGACTTGATGGGTGGTCGAACACCGAGCCACCACGTGTTTCACCCACTGCTGAAGCTGCGATCGACCGAATCGCTTGTGGCGGCGAACATCAGGGAGGGAAGACACCATCGGAGCCGACTGATACTGAGTCAACGACTGCCGGAGAAGGACGCTGCGAACGCACGCGCGAAAGTGCATCGCCCCTCGGACGGGGAGCGCCTCAATGTCAAGGGGAGCTTCTTGAAGCCACGCGGAGTCGTCGGCGACGAAAACGAGTGCGCCGAGACGGATCTCGCGGCCCTCAGCCAATCCGCCGCCAGAAACCATGATGATGATGATCGGAAAAACTTGCAACTTCACCAACAAGTCGCTAAGACACCAGCCCCACGGTGGGCGCCAACTGTCGTGGTTCTGAGGCTGACAGTAGAAAGGGGGGTAGGTATGGAGAGGCAAGATCTCAGCTATGGTGAAGGTGTACACACGAGTTTTACGAGTTCAGGCCCTTCTTGGTGGAAGTAACAACCCTACGTCTCGGTGCCCGGAGGCGGTCGATTGGATTATATGTGTGATATTACAGGGCATGCGAACCCTTGTGCCAGATGAGGGGGGTGGCTTATATAGAGTACGCTAGGACCCCCATCACCCTCCATTACAAGGGACTTAATGTACATAAAGTGGGGGCATTACTGGTAACGCCAGCCTTAAGTGCTGTTAATGACCTTAAAGACTATGGAGTGAACGCCTGCCCGTTGTAACGCTGAGTGACTCCTAGTCTTCAAGAGGTCGAGTGATTCTCTGGATGGTCGAGTGACAGTAGGTAGGAAGACTCCCGAGTGACATGATGTCGAGTGGATTGCACTCGACATCTTCGACTGGGGTCTCATGCTACCTCTTGAACTTCTTGTCTTCTAGGGTAGTGACCTTGGGTAGGACATATAGGTCAGGCCTATGACCCTACCACAGGTCTGTATCCTCATCAGTACATACCCTCGCCGACCTACGAGGTTCGATAGTAACTTTATCCGAAGCTTCATGATCATCGTCATTAGCTTCCGCTTCAATTGACAAGGTGCCACAAAAACATCTTTTTGTGCTACGCTACTCTCTGGTTGAAGTAAAGGTTCAACAACCTCATCAAGTTCTATCTTCCTCCCACTCAATTCTTTCGAGAGATACTATTTCTCGAGAAAGGACCCATTCTTAGCGACAAACGCTTTGCCATAGGATTAGGGCTGCAAGAAAAGCTCGAGTCTCGTGAGCCGCTCGAGATCAACTCGTATTTTGACTCGACTCGAGATCGACTCGAAAAGAAATGAGCTGAGTATGAACACTTTATTTGGCTCGATAGAGAAATGAGATAATCTTGAGCCAACACTATCTCGCTCAATTTTAGCTCGATAGCTCGATGTCATATAATTACATTAAATAATCTTGATGTATATTTAAAGGAAATAGGATAATTTATTGCCATAAATTTTCTGTCAAATTTTTCTCAATTTTACCTAGTAGGAAACATGGAGGCCTATTAAGCATGACAAATTTAGCCTCAATATGATGCGTGATCAGTTGTGTCAAATATCCTATTATTCACAGTCAAAGTTTAAGAGCAGACGCACCTTCATTTTTCTATCTTTCTAGTTCATTGATCCCTATTTATCAAGTGCTAGTCCTTAGTTGAGAGGGAATAAGTCAAATTTTATAGTGGTTTTCAATATTGTTGTTCGCTATAATGTTTGAAAAATTGCCTATTCGTAAAATCATCTTATTATTTAGATCGAAACTAACTCGAGATCGGCTCGAGATTGATACAAGTTGAGCACGAGCCACTTTCTATGGCTTGACCTTGAGCTTCATTTAGTTTGAGCTCGCTCGAATTTTAGTATAATCTAAGCTGAGCCTAATCCAGCTCGCTCGAACTCGACTCGTTTGTAGCCCTTCTTAGGATCTGAGATAGAAGGTATACCCAACCGTGTCTTTTGGGTATCCTATGAAGATGCATTTGTTCGCTTTGGGTTCGAGATTTTCCATCTGAAGTCTTTTCACATAAGCATCGCAGCCCCAAACCTTAAGAAACGACAACCTAGGTTTCTTGCCAAACCATAGTTCATACGGTGTCGTCTCCACGAACTTATATGATGCCCTATTTAAAGTGAATGTAGTCGTCTCTAATGCATAACTCCAAAACAATAGTGGTAGATTGGCAAGATACATTACAGAATGCACCATATCCAATACGATACGATTACAACATTCAGACACACCATTACAAAGTGGTGTTCCAGGTGGCGTCAACTGTGAAACAATTCCACATTGTCTTAAGTGATTGCCAAACTCATAACTCAGATATTCTCCCCCTCGATCGGATCGTAGGAATTTACTCTTCTTGTTACAATGATTCTCAACTTCACTCTAAAATTGCTTGAACTTTTCAAACATTTCAGACTTATGCTTCATTAAGTAAACATACCCATATCTACTCAAATCATCGGTGAAGGTGAGGAAATAATGATATCCACCGCATGCGTCAACACTCATCGGACCTCACACATTAGCATGTATGATTTCCAACAAGTCACTTGTCCATTCCATTGTTCTGGAAAACGGGGTTTTAGTCATCTTGCCAATGAGGCATGGTTCACATGTGTCAAGTGATTCAAAATCAAGTGACTCCAAAAGTCCATCAGCATGGAGTTTCTTCATGCGCTTTACACCAATATGACCTAAGCGGCAGTGCCACAAGAAAGTGGTACTACCATTATCAACTCTACATCTTTTGGCATCAATGTTATGAACATGTGTATCACTACGACCGAGATTCAATAAACCATTCACATTGGGTGCATGACCATAGAAGGTATTATTCATGTAAACAGAATAACCATTATTCTTTGACTTAAATGAATAACCGTATTGCAATAAACATGATCTAATCATGTTCATGCTCAACACAGATACCAAATAACATTTATCTAGGTTCAACACTAATCTCAAAGGTAGAGGGAGCGTGCGATGGTGATCCCATCAACCTTGGAAACGCTTTCAACACACATCGTCACCTCACCCTTAGCAAGTCTCCGTTTATTCCGCAACTTTGTTTCGAGTTACCAATATTAGCAATTGAACCGGTATCTAATACCTAGGTGCTACTAGGAGTACTAGTAAGGTACACATCAATAACATGTATATCAAATATACTTTTGTTGAAGTTGCCAGCCTTCTTATCTATTGGGGTAGTTCCGCTACCAGTGATTGTTCCCCTTACAATAGAAGCACTTAGTCTCGAGTTTGGGTTCAACCTTGGGTTTCTTCACTGGAGCGGGAATTGGCTTGCCATTCATGAAGTTTCACTTCTTTCCCTTGCCCTTCTTGAAACCATGGTCTTGTTAACCATCAACACTTGATGCTCCTTCTTGATTTCTACCTTCGCGACCTTAAGCACCACGAACAGCTCTGGGATCATCTCCATCCCTTGCATGTTATAGTTCATCATGAAGCTCTAGTAGCTTGGTGACTGGAGAACTTTGCCAATCACTATCTTATCTGGAGGATTAACTCCCACTCGATTCAAGCGATTATAGCACCTAGACATTCTGAGCACATGCTCACTAGCTGAGCTATTCTCCTCCATCTTGTAGGCAAAGAAATTGTCAGAGGTCTCATACCTCTCAGCACGGGCATGAGCCTGAAATACCAATTTCAACTCTTGGAACATCTCATATGTTCCATGGCGTTCAAAACGCCTTTAGAGCTCGATTCTAAGCCGTAAAGCATGGCGCACTAAACTATCAAGTAGTCATCAGAACGTGTTTGCCAGATGTTCACAATATCCACAAACAACGCTAGAGGGGTTGGCACACCGAGCGGTGCATCAAGGACATAAGCCTTCTGTGCAGCAGTGAGGACAATCCTGAGACTACGGCCCTAGTCCGCATAATTTCTTACAATATCTTTCAACTTAGTCTTTCTCTAGGAACATATTAAAACAGGGAGCTACAGCGCGAGCTCTTGATCTACAACATAATTTGCAAAGACAACTTAGACTATTGTTCATGGTAATGAGTTCAATTAATCAGAACTCTCACTCAAATCAACATCCCTCCGATTGTTAGAGTGTAACACGATCCAAATTCACCAAACCAAGTTTGATCATCACGTGAGATGAGGTGGTTTCAATGGTGAACATCTCTATGTTGATCATATCTACTATATAACTCGTTTTCGACCATTCGGTCTCTTGTGTTCCGAGGCCATGTCTGTACATGCTAGGCTCGTCAAGTTTAACCCAAGTGTTTCACATGTGCAAAACTGGCTTGCACCTGTTGTATGTGAACATAGAGACTATCACACCCGATCATCACGTGGTGCTTCCAAACGACAAACCTTCGCAACGGTGCACACTTGGGCAGAACACAATTTATCTTGAAATTTTAGTGAGGGATCACCTTATAATGCTACTGTCGTCCTAAGCAAAATAAGATGCATAAAAGGATTAACATCACATGCAAATCATAAGTGACATGATATGGCCATCAACTTGTGCTTTTGATCTCCATCTCCAAAGCACTGGCATGATCTCCATCGTCACCGGCATGACACCATGATCTCCATCATCGTGTCGCCAATGGGTTGTCACGCCAACCATGATTCTACTACTATTGCTGTCGTTTAGCGATAAAGTAAAGCAGTGCTTAATGATTGACACGCAGGTCATACAATAATTAAAGACAACCCTATGGCTCCTGCCGGTTGCCGTATGCATCGACATGCAAGTCGAAATAAACTATTGCAAACATGATCATCTCATACATCAAATATATTTCATCATGTCTTTGGCCATATCATATCATAACATACCCTGCAAAAACAAGTTAGACGTCCTCTAATTGTTGTTGCATGTTTTACGTGGTTGCGATGGGTATCTAGCAAGAATGATTCTTACCTACGCAAAGCCACAACGGTGATATGCAAGTTGCTATTTAACCTTCTACAAGGACCGCCTTTGTCAAATCCGATTCAACTAAGGTGGGAGAGATAGACACCCGCCAACCATCTTTATGCAATAAAGTCACATGTCAGTCACTGGAACCGGTCTCATGTACGTGGACATGTAAAGTTGGCGAACATTGAATGGGAAACAAAAAAATTCCTATGCTCACCAAGATCCAATCTAGGAGATGAACATCTATAAGAGGAGAGATTGCATCTACATACCCTTGTAAATCGCTAAGCAGAAGCATTGAGAAACGCGGTTGATGTAGTCGAACGTCTTCGCGATACAATCATGATCCGTCCTGCGAACTCCCGATCCAAGTGCCGAATGGATGGCACTTCCTCGTTCAACACATGTACGTCTTGATGACGCCTTCACCTCCTCGATCCAGCGAGTGATGATGAAGTAGTAGCTCGAGTCCTCTGACAGCATGACGGCATGGTGGTGGTGGTGGTAGTGGAATCTTAGAAGAGCTTCACTAAGCACTACAGGCAGGAAGAGGACTACGCGGGAGAGGGAGGGCAATGCCGTGGCATAGATGGGGTGCGGAGGCCCTCCCTCTCCTCATCTATATATAGGGGGAAGGGGGCGCCCCTAGGGGATCCCATCTAGGGCCGATGGCCACTAGAGGAAAACCCTAGATGGTGTTTCCCCCTTAGGAGACTTGGCCCCCAAGCCAAAGGGGTGGGAGCCCCCACCTCCTCTGGCAACGTGGATGGGGTGAGGGGGGCGCACAACCCCTTAGTGGGCTGGTTTGCCCCTCCCCTTGGCCCATGAGGCCCCCAACACTTGCTGGGGCCCCTGAAACCCCTTTCGGTCATGCTGGTCATCACCCGGTACCCCCGGAACAATTATGGACTCCAATACCCTTCGTCCAATATATCAATCTTCACCTCCAGACCATTTCGGAGTTCCTCATCACGTCCTGGATATCATCCGGGACTCTGAACAACCTTCGGTAACTACCGTAATGACTCAACTATACTTATATCGTCACCAAACGTTAAGTGTGTAGACCCTCGGGTTCGAGAACAATGCATACATGACCGAGACACCTCTACGGTCAATAACCAATAGCGGGACCTGGATGTCCATATTGGTTCCCACATATTCTACGAAGATCTTATCGGTCGAACCTCGATGTCAAGGATTGAGCTAATCCCGTATGCAGTTCCCTTTGTCTATCGGTATGTTACTTGCCCGAGATTCAATCGGCGGTATCTCCATTCCTAGTTCAATCTCGTTACCGGCAACTCTCTTTACTTGTTCCGTAATACAAGATCCCATGGCTAATCCATTAGTCACATTGCTTGCTAGCTTATTGTGATGTTGTATTACTGAGTGGGCCCTGAGATACCTCTCCGTCATACAGAGTGACAAATCCCAGTCTCAATCCATGCCAACTCAACAGACACCCTCGGAGATACCTGTAGAGCACCTTTATAGTCACCCAGATATGTTGCAATGTTTGGTACACACAAGGTACTCCTCTAGTGTCAGTGAGTTGCATGATCTCATGGTCATAGGCACATATACCTGACATGCAGAAAACGATATCAATAAACTTGACACAATCATATGCTATGTTTATAGTTTGGGTCTTGTCCATCACATCATTCTCCTAATCATGTGATCCCGTTATCAAATGAAAACTCATGTCTATGGTTTGAAACCTTAACCATCTTTGATCAACGAGCTAGTCTAGTAGAGGCTCACTAGGGACACATTGTTGTCTATGTATCCACACATGTATCTCAGTTTCTGATCTATACAATTCTAGCATGGATAGTAAACAATTATCATGAACAGGGAAATATGATAATAACCAATTTATTAGTGCCTCTAGGGCATATTTCCAACAGAGGGATATATACAATCAATATGAATAAACCCCATTTTTTATCTTTAATGGCAACAATACAAATATGTGTCATGTCCCCTTCAGTCACTAGGAATAAGCACTGTAAGATTGAACCCACTACAAAGCACCTCTTCCATTGCAAAAAAAATCAATCTAGTTGGCCAAACCAAATCAATAGATCGGAGAGAAATACAAAGATATATGAATCATGCATCAAAGAGTTCAGAGAAGACTCAAATAATATTCATTGATAATCTCATCATAAACGCACAATTCATCGGATCTCAACAAACGCACAGCAAAAGAAGATTGCATTGAATAGATCTCCAAGAAAACATCAAGGAGAACATTGTATTGAAGATCAAAGAGAGAGAAGAAGCCATCTAGCTACTAACTATGGACCTGTAGGTATGTGGTAAACTACTCACACATCATTGGAAGGGCGGCAAAGTTGATGTAGCAGCCTTCCGTGATTTAATCCCCCTTCGACCGAGTATCGGAAAAGGCCCCAGATGAGATCTTACGAAGACAGAAACTTGCGGTGGCGGAAAAGTACTTTGAGTGTGCCCTCTGGTCTATGGGGAATATTTGGGTATTTATAGAAGAAAAATTAGGGTTGGAAATTCCACAAGGAGGGGGGTGGCACAAGCTTGGGGGGGGGGGGCGCCCTATGAGCTTGTGGCCACCTCGTGGCTCTTCTAGACTCCTCCTCCCAAAGATTCCAGGGTGTCTTTTGGTCCAAGAAAAATCCTCAAAAAGTTTCCTTCCATTTGGACTCCATTTGGTATTGATTTTCTATAGAGACAAAAACAAGGGAAAATCAGCAACTGGCACCGGGCACTAGGTTAATAGGTTAGTCCCAAAAAATGATATAAAGTAGCATAATAATGCATATAAAAATAATAGCATGGAACAATAAAAAAGTTATAGATACGTTGGAGACATATCAGATTGTCACAGTTCATAAGGACGGCCGGAACTGGCTACTCAGCGAATGGCAAGTCCATCAAAAGATTTTGAAGCCATTCTGCTTCGACACCAGACATGTCTAATGCTGTTAATTCTGCTTCCATTGTCGATCTCGTTAAGATCGTTTGCTTGCAAGACTTCCAGGAAACAACACCACCTCCAAGAGTAAACATATACCTAGTTGTGGCCTTCATCTCATCATCATCAGAGATCCAATTTGAATCACTATACCCTTCAAGTACCGACGAGTATCCGGTATAGTGAAGTCCATAATTCATAGTACCTTTCAGATAGCGCATAACTCTTTCAATAGCATGTCAATGTACATCACCCGGTTTAGAAACAAATCGGCTCAGTTTTGTCGGATGTTGGGTTCCGACAGACCCTTAAGGTTCGAACTCTGGGGTGCGCACGAAGATCTCTCCCCTACCGATCTATGTCCGATCGCCTCGTGAGATCTAAGCTGGAAATGATGAACAACACAAGGGACACGAGATTTATATTGGTTCGGTCCACCGTTTTGGTGTAATACCCTACTCCAGTGTGTGGTGTGGTGGATTTCCTCAGGCGGTGATGATGAACAGTACAAAGGGAGAACAGCCTCGCGAGAGGTGTTCTTGAGCTGGTGCGATGAACTGCTTGGGTGAGTTTGATCGCCTCTCTCTCTCTCTCTCTCTCTCTCTCTCTCTCTCTCTCTCTAGGCTTCCAAAAGTCTGTGCCTTCCAGGTCCCTCTACTCTGTGGTGGCTAGCTCTATTTGTAGAGGCTCTGGGCCTCTTCCCAAATATTGAGCGGGAAGGGCGCCAACAACGGCCATTTCGAAGGGGAACATCTAGTACAAGTTCTCCTGACTAAAGTTGGTCTTCGGCTGCCAAAAGCACTCGCGATGACGCCGTCTTGGGCTCCACGGTGACCTCCATCCTGCTGCTCCGCTGGTCTTGGTCTCGCTGCACTGAAATGGCAACCTTTGCCTGATGCCTCGGTACTCCACGTCTGTGCTTGCCCCCTTTGCACCAAAGAAGAAACAATGACAGTGCGCAGGCCGGCGCCCGCCTGGCGTCGATCGTCATGGCTTGCATCACGAGCACCTCGCGAGGTACCCTGCCTTGATCTCTCCACCTCCTCGCGAGCCTGCCTGGCGAGGCCATCCCTGAGGAAGCCTTGCATCGTCTGCCCCGCGAGGCTTGGCCCCTCGCGAGGGTCTTGAGTCTTGTGCTGATGAAGATGGGTCGTACCGGGCCACCACCTGAGCCACGCCGCAGGCCACAGGCAGGAAAGTCTGGGGACCCCCGTTCCCAGAACGCTGACAGTAGACCCCGGGCCCAAGGAGCGCTCAGACTTGGCTTAGCGGAGAAGCAAAGGGGCAAGTGCGGAGCGCCGCGGGCCCCATCAGCCTACGGCCTTGGGAGCCGCGTGGCGGTTGATTGGACGTGGGCGTCTCCGCTTCCCCATGCTGCCTCGGCAACCGCTCGACTTGACAAGTCCCTGCATGCAGAAACGGGTCATGATTACCTACGAATAGTGGAGGCCGACGGTTGGCTTCCTTCCGGTTATAAATGCAGGAGTGCGCAGGCCTTCGCTGTGCATCTCCCTCCTTGCTTCCTTCTTTCTCTCCATCCAAGCTACTTGCCATCCCCCATGGCGCCGCCGAAGAGGTTCTCGGCCGCAGTGAAGGGAAAGGCTCGTTGGGAAGGGCCTGACTCTCCTCCAGCCAAGCGCGGCCAAGGCCGTCCTCGCAAGCATCCTGTGGCTCCCATAGTGGTTTCCCGCGGTCGTGGAGGCAATCCCCCGCGCGGCGATGGGCGCCAGGTTGTCGATGGGAGGCGCGCATGACTGTGCTGCCCCCTAGGCCGCGCTTCCACTCGGCGGAGGTGCTGCCGGAGTTTGTCGTGTGGTCGGCGGACCCGACCAGCACCTGGCTCCAGCTTCCCCACTTCTTTGTAGGTGAACTTCCAGCCGGCGCTCCGGGCGGCCTCTGGCTTCAGGTGGACGGTTGTTGCAGCAGGGCCTCCTGGGCTTCTCTGGAGGTCTCCGTCGCTGGGGATGCAGCCCTGACCCACGGCTGGCAAACGTTTGCCCGCGCGCGTGGCCTGAGCTAGCAGTGCACCCTGCACTTCAAGTTCGACGGTGACGCCACCCTCTACGTGAGGGTGTTCGGAGAAGACGGTCGTCGTGCTGGGTGCTACCCCGAAGACGATGACCACGGCCGTGTACCCAGCCCCGGTGATGATCGGGATGAAGATGACGGCAGGCGCGTGGTCGGCGGCGCTCAGGACTCATCAAGCTTCGGCGGCTCTCCTTCGGACAGTAGCTCCTCCAGCGGCGGCCGTGACCAGCCTCCACGCCGTCGTGCCCGCCTGGAGGGAGGTAGCGGGTCAGTCCATCGTCGCGCCTCGGTGAAGCGTGAGGAGGAGTCTGACTGAGCTCCGGAGGCAGTACAAGCCCTTGCCGCGAGTTGGTGCCGAGCAAGTCATGCCTATTTTGTTTTTCTCCCTTCCCTGTGCAAAGAGAAAGTAGTGTAGGGCCCCGTGGGGGCGTGTTGAACTGTTGCTGTTAATTATCATGCTGTTTTCGCTATTTCCGTGCTGTGTTTTGGTGCCGCATGCCCGCGTGCATGAACTACTTAGCTCGAGGGAACTTGTCGCGGTCTTCGCTTCCCGAGGTTGAGGCCTCGCCGCGCGCTTCATGCCCTGCAAGGATTAGTCGGGAGGGGTAGCTTCTGGTCTCGGTTGGGGAGGCGACTAACCCAGGTCTTGTGTTTGCGTCGCGATGCCCGTGGGGCATGGACTAGGAGGGGTGCTCCCGTAGTGGACTTGGATAGGAAGGCTTCAAATGACCGGGCCAGAAAACACTCACGAGGGTGCCCGCGTAGCCTCCTCGCGAGACTTGCGCGAGAGAAAACGAGGCAAGTGGACGAAAAAGACAAAGAGTCACAAGCTAAGGACGGCAACAACTCCAATAAAAATTCAAATAGGAACGAATAAGCCAACTGCAGAAAGCAAATGAAAAAGTCGCGTCCTGCACCTAATCTAGTCTTCGACGTCTTCTCACCAGCGCGGAGCTAAGTGCTGCCATTGGGCATGGGCGGGAGCCCCCGAGGCCCGAGGGCGGCCCTCCGGAGACTCCGGGGCATGTACAACCCCAACTCATTATTACGTGAGAGTGTCACGGGCGGCGAGCTTCACAGGCATTGGCCTTCTTCACAAGCTCCGTGCCTTTCTCGGGGAAATGAGCTTCACAGGCGTTGGCCTTCTTCACAGGCAGCGGGCCTTTCTTGGTTCGTCTAGCTTCACAGGCGCCAGGCCTTCTTTACAGGCTCTGGGACTTTCATCAAGGGTAGAACTTCCGGAGATGCTGGATGTTCCACGCATTCGGGATGGGCACCCCCTCCTGAGTCTCCAAGCGTGCAGCGCCGGGCCTAGAGACATGAACAACCTTGAATGGGCCCTCCCACATGGGCGAGAGCTTGTGCAACCCCTCCCTGGAGAGCACCCTTCTGAGCACGAGGTCACCTACCTTGAGGGTCCTGGGGCGGATGCTACGGCAGTGGTCCCGCCGCAGTGCTTGTTGGTATCTCGCAGCCCAAAGCGCAGCCTCCCGACGATGTTCCTCCCCAAGCACGAGGTCCACCCCCCGCATGGCGTCCTGCTGCGCTTCGTCAAAAGCTAGGACCCGCGCGGAATGATGCCTGACCTCGTGAGGAAGGACCGCCTCAGCACCGTAGACGAGGAAGAACGGGTTTTCGTCGGTCGACTTGGTAGCGGTAGTACGGATGGACCATAGCACGGACTAGAGTTCGTCGTGCCAGCCCCTGCCGCAGGCCTCCAGCTTCTTCTTGAAGGTTCGGGGTTTGAGGCCCTTCAGGACCTCTGCGTTGGCGCGCTCAGCTTGGCCGTTGCTCCAAGGGTGTGCCACCGAAGTGTAGCATATCTGCGTTCCAAGGTTAGCACAATATGTTTTGAAGAGATTGCTGGTGAACTGCGAACCGTTGTCGGTGATGATGCGATTGGGTACCCCAAACCGGATCACGAGGCCCCTGATGAACTTGACTACTGAGCGAGCCGGGATGGTGCAGACAGCTTCTACTTCGGCCCACTTAGTGAATTTGTCAATGGCGACGTAAAGGTAGCGATAGCCCCCTGGCACCCAAGGAAATGGGCCAAGGATGTCCAGTCCCCAAACAGCGAACGACCACGAGAGGGGAATGGTCTGAAGGCCCTGAGCTGGCTGGTGAATCTGCTTGGCGTGGAACTGACAGGCTTCACAAGCCTTCACCAGCTCGATCGCATCATTAAGTGCTGTTGGCCAATAGAAACCGCTGCGAAATGCCTTGCCGATGAGTGTGCGTGAAGACGAGTGGTGCCCGTAGTCTCCACCGTGAATGTCTACCATCAGCTCTTTTCCCTGCTCCCTGGAGATGCAACGTAGAGTAACGTCATTCCGCCGCTTCCGGTAGAGATCTCCGTCTTGGATGTAGTAGGTCGTGGCGTGCTGCGCCACGCGCTCCGCGTCCTCCTCCTTCTCTGGCAGGGTCCCTTGCATCAAGTAATCCTTGAACTCCGCGGTCCAACACCCCTCCTGAGGCTCCAGCGCCAGGAGCAAATGTGCCCCTGAGGTTGGGCCGCAGGCCGGGGCTCCCGAGGCAGGCAGTTGAGGGAGCTCCTCCCTAGGCTGTGTTGTGCTTGATAGTGATGGCACTGCCGAGGGTTTGAAGAGTCGCTCCTCGAAGACGCCAGGCTCCTAAGGTAGCCGCCTGGACGCCCTCTTCGCGATGTCATCAGCCTCTTGATTGGTGCCGCGAGGCACATGTTGCAACTCCAGCCCCCAAAAATGTTTCTCCATCCTGCGGACTTCCACGAGATACGCTTCCATGTGCTCGTCCTTCGGCTCGTATACCTTGTTGGATAAGTTGACGAGGAGTTGTGAATCACCCTTGATGATGAGGTGCTTTACCCCCAAGGCGACTGCAGCTTTCAAGCCCGCTATCAGGCCCTCGTACTCTGCTCTGTTGTTGGAGACCTTCTCTCCATGCTGAAAGCAGAGTTGCACAGCATAGTAGAGCTTGTCCTGAGTGGGGGATATGAGCACTGCGCCAGCCCCCGCGCCCTGTTGCGAGAACGCTCCGTCGAAGTACATGACCCAGCCATCAGGGGCTTCACTCCCTGGGGAAAGCGACCGGTCCTCGCCCGCTTTGAGCCCCGATGCCTCTGCCCATTCCGCCACGAAATTTGCAAGTGCGGCTCCCTTGATGACCCTGGTCATGCTGAATTCCAGCTGAAACGCTTGCAGTTTGATGTTCCATTCAGCGACTCTCCCAGCTAAGTTGGGGCTCCTGAGTACCCTTTCCAAGGGGTATGATGAGACGACCTTGATGGGATGGCCTTGAAAGTAATGCCGTAGCTTGTGCGAGGCCACCAACAGCGCGAGGAGGAGTTTTGGGGGCATGGGGTACCGCTCCCTTGCGTCCCGTAGCATCGTGCTGACAAAGTGGACAGGGTGCTTGACGAGGTTGAGGGTACTGGCGCAGCCTGCGTCCTCCGGAGGTTGAGGCGCCTCCTGAGGCGACGGAGCCCCCAGCGTTTGGTCACCTGGGGAGGCCTCCTCCGCTCTGGGTGCACTCCCTTGCTGATGCTGATCCTTTTTTGCTGCGATTGTGGTCTTCGTGAGGCCTTTCAGGTTTTGTTCTACCCCGGCTGGGACGGCGGCTACAGCCTTGGTCCGGCGCTCCTCTCTAACTGCCACCAGGGCTGCGCTGGCGGAATAAGGGGTGGCCGCAAGGTAGTGCACCAAGGGCTCCCGAGGGCGCGGAGCTACCATCACCGGAGGGTTGGTAAGGTACCTCTTGAGATCTTGGAATGCCTTGTCGGCCTCTTCAGTCCATTCGAAGGGGCCTTTCTTCTTCATCAACTTGAAGAAGGGCAGTGCTCGGTCCCCCAGCTTGGAGATGAAACGCCCTAACGCGGTTACTCACCCAGTGAGCTTCTGCATTTCTCTGAGGGTCTTCGGCGGGCTCATGTCTTCGACCACCTTGACCTTCTCTGGGTTAGCCTCGATGCCCCTGTGGGACACGAGGATGCCCAGGAGCTTGCCCGAGGGGACTCCGAACACGCACTTCTCCGGGTTGAGCCGCAGGTCCACTTCATTGAGGCTTCCGAAGGTTTCTTCCAGGTCCTGTATCAGGGTTTTTGCCTCCCGAGACTTCACCACAATATCATCGACGTAAGCTTCAGCGTTCCTCCCGAGCTGCCGGCCCAAGGCAATGTGCATCAGATGCTGAAAGGTCGCACCTGCGTTGTGCAGCCCAAATGCCATGCAGGTATAGCAGTATACTCCACACGGGGCCAGGAAGGCCGTTTTCTCCACGTCTTCTACCGCCATCTTGATCTGGTGATAGCCCAAGAAGGCATCCAGGAAGCACAATAGGTCACACTCAGTGGTAGGGTCGATGATCTGGTCGATGCGAGGGAGCGGGAATGGGTCCTGTGGGCAGGCCTTGTTGAGGTTGGTGATGTCGACACACATGCGTTCCTTTTCTCCCTTTTTTGGCACGACAACAGGGTTGGCCAGCCAATCAGGGTAGCAGACCTCGCGAATGACTCCTGCTGCCTCTAACTTGCGGGTTTCTTGGATGATGAAGGCCTGCTTTTCAGTGGACTACCGCCTTGCCTTCTGCTTCACGGGCGCACGTTGGGGCACACGTTGTGATGGTGTTCAATTACATCTCTTGGGACCCCGGCCAGCTGATTAGGCTCCCATGCAAACACCTTCTTGTTTGCGTGTAGGAACCTAACCAGGGCCTCCTCCTGCTCAGGCTCTAGGTTGGCGCCTATGGTGAAGGTGGCGCTAGTGGATCCATCCCCGTCGATCGGTACCTGCTTGGTCTCCGCCTTGTCTTGGCTGAATAGCTGCTTCTTCTTAGCCGGCGCAGCCCCCTTGGGCTCGAGGACATCTGCGCTGGCGGGCTGTGCCACCGCGTCCGCCTTGAAGGCAAGCTTGAGCGCCTGTAGTGCATCCCTTGTGTCTCCAGACACGGTAAGGACGCCGCTGCTCCCGGGCATCTTCATGAGGTTGTACACCGGGTGAGTCGCTACCATGAACTGGGCCAAGGCTGGGTAGCCGAGGATGGCGTTGTACGGGAGGCCGATGGGGGTGATGTCGAAGTCAATCAGCTCCGTGTGGAAGTTGTCGTGGGTGCCGAAGGTCACTGGGAGGTGGAGCCGGCGGAGCCGCCTCCGACGCCCAAGAAGGGCCTGCTGGGTTGAAGCCGCTCTAGTGGCACGTGAAGGAGACTGAAGGCCTCCACCGAGAGCACGTTGAGGCCGGCACCACCATCGATGAGGGTCCTGGTGACGGCCACTTGACAGATGGTGGGGGTGCATAGCATCGGGAGCGCTCCCTCACGGGCGGTGTTGGAGGGGTGGTTATCCGAGCTGAAGGTCAAATCGGCCTTGGGTGCCACCCAACCCGGGGGAGTTTCTCGGCGCTTGAGAGCAGCGCCGATCTGGCGGACGAACGGCTTGACGTGGCGGCTCGAAGGTGGTGCCTGTGATCCGCCCAGGATGGCCGCGACGACTGGGGGTGCCGGCGCAGCATGATGGGCGAGGAAGAGGTTGCACAACTCTTCCCAGGAGGCCACCGAAGCCGCTGGCAGGTGGAGCAGCCACATGCGCAAGACGCCAGTGAGGGCCATGGGCAGCCAGTTCGCCATGACCTTGTCATCGCCTCCGGCCTCGAGGACGGCTTCTTCATAAGCCAGTAGGAAGGCCTGCGGGTCGGCCGTTCCGATGTAGCGCGGTGGCATGTACGGCTTGAATTTGCGCGGCCACTGCACCTGTCGCAAGGCAGGGGCCAGGACTCGGAGCCCCCTGGTTTCCGCGCTGGTGTCGACAGCCGGAGCGGGTGGCGCGTTGGCCGCCATGAGGGTAGAGCATGGTGCTAATGGGGAACGGCGGGGGCGCCCGCCGACGGGCGTCATCTGGGCGACGCGGGCAGCGAGAGCAGCCCGACGCTCGGCGTGAGCTCGGCGATCGTCGGCCATGGACACGACGGAAGATCGGACGCGAATAGCGGAAGAAAGATTCCGGCGCACCCCTACCTGGTGCGCCAAATGTCGGATGTTGGGTTTCGGCAGACCCTTAAGGTTCGAACTCTGGGGTGCACACAAAGATCTCTCCCCTACCGATCTATGTCCGATCGCCTCGTGAGATCTAAGCTGGAAACGATAAACAACACAAGGGACGCGAGATTATACTGGTTCGGGCCACCGTTGTGGTGTAATACCCTACTCCAGTGTGTGGTGTGGTGGATTGCCTCAGGGGCTGATGATGAACAGTACAAAGGGAGAACAGCCTCGCGAGAGGTGTTCTTGAGCTGGTGCGATGAACTGCTTGGTGAGTTCGATCGCCTCTCTCTCTCTAGGCTTCCCAAAGTCTGTCCCTTCCAGGTCCCTCTACTCTGTGGTGGCTAGCTCTATTTATAGAGGCCCTGGGCCTCTTCCCAAATATTAAGCGGGAAGGGCGCCAACAACGACCATTTCGAAGGGGAACTTCTAGTACAAGTTATCCTGACTAAAGTAGGTCTTCGGCTGCCAAAAGCACTGGCGATGACGCTGTCTTGGGCTCCACGGTGACCTTCATCCTGCCGCTCCGTTGTTCTTGGTCTCGTTGCACTAAAATGTCAACCTTTTCCTGATGCCTCGGTACTCCACGTGTGTGCTTGCCCCCTTTGCACCAAAGAGGAAACAAGGACACTGCGCAGGCCGGCGCCCGCCTGGCACCCGCCTGGCCTCGATCGTCATGGCTTGTGTCACGAGCACCTCGCGAGGTACCCTGCCTTGATCTCTCTGCCTCCTCGTGAGCCTGCCTGGCGAGGCCGTCCCTGAGGAAGACTTGCATCGTCCTCCCCGCGAGGCTTGGCCCCTCGCGAGGGTCTTGAGTCTTGTGCTAATGAAGATGGGCCGTACCAGGCCACCACCTGAGCCACGCTGCAGGCCGCAGGCAGGAAAGTCTAGGGACCCCCGTTCCCAGAACGCCGACAAGTTTGCTCATAGCAAACACGATGTCTGGCCTCGTTGCGCTTGCTACATACATGAGTGAACCAATAATTTGGGAGTATCTCAATTGATCCTTTACCGTGCCTTCTAACTTTCGAATCAAAGCACTAGGGTCATATGGTGTTTGAGATGGTTTGCAGTCCGAATATCCAAAACGACTCAACACCTGTCTTGGTTCTAAGTCTGAGAGTAGAAGGGGGGTAGGTATGGAGAGGCAAGATCCTAGCTATGGCGAAGATGTACACATGAGTTTTACGAGTTCAGGCCCTTCTCGGAGGAAGTAACAGCCCTAGTCTCGGTGCCCGGAGGCAGTCGAGTGGTTTATGTGTGTGATATTACAGGATATGAAATTTCGGGGAAGCGCGCCAGACGGGGAGTGCCGAAGCGGGCAGAGCGGATAAACAGTGATTCCTCGATCCCCGCGCCGCCTTTTTTGCCACGTACACTGCGTGCGACTGTTGCGGGATTTGACGGGATCGCCTGGTCCCACGCGTCAGTCACTCGGAAACGATACTTATAAGGTGGCCGGACCGAGGCGTCTGTACTCTGCACATCTTCTCTTCCTTCTTCTTTCTCCGTTTCTCCGCCATACCTTACTCTCCCGCTCCGACGCTGCTGCCCCGTCTCCATGGTGAAGGACAAGACGGCGGCGCTAGAGCGTGCAAAGAAGACGAAGGAGGTGGCGAAGGGCAGGAAGCAGCAGCGCGGGTCATCGTCGCGTGCGAGGCCGCCGCCGAGCTGGATCTAGGGCGATTGGATCCGGTCTTTGATTCAGCAGGCGGACCTGGACGAGCTGACGGAGTCGGGGTTAATCGCCAAGGGAGCGGCAAGGCTGTCAGAGGGGGAGATGAGCCCTCAGCCTTAGCCGGGTGAGTGCGTTCTGCTCGCCACTCATGTCGACCGTGACTTTTCGCTTCCCCCGCACCCTTTCTTCCGGGGGTTTCTGAACTTTTTTGGTGCTCAACTCCACCACTTCTCCCCCAACACCATCACGTACTTAGCTGCTTTTGTGTCGATGTGCGAGAACTTCTTGGGGTGTCGACCGCACTGGGGCCTTTTCAAGCACATTTTCACCATTCGTTCCCAATCGGTAAAAAAGGCAAAGTCGAGTGGCTCGAAAACCCATGTCATCCAGATGTGCGGGGGTTTAGGTATCCAAAAGAGGAAAGGGAGTGCTTTTCCTGCTATGACTCTTCCTGATTCCGTTAGAGGCTGGCAATCGACTTGGTTCTATTGCCAGGATGTCACGGCTCCAGGTCAGTCGACCGGCCTCCCCCACTTCTCGTTTGACCGAGTCCAGACTCCTGCTCCACTGAAAGTTATGACTGGCGAGACCATGGAGATGAGGATGTTGGTAGATAGGGTGGTTCAGCTTATCAATTATGGTGTCACGGGTCTCGATCTGTTGGAGGTGTTCCTCAGGCGATGCATCCAACCTCTCCAGGCCCGCGATCACCCAATGTGGTTGTATTCCGGACTGGACGACACCGCTCGGGTTCATCCGAAAGAAGTACCGTCTGCAACAGTAGTTTCGTGGCTGAGAAGCATCACACGCAATCAGTACAATCCCAGAGGATCTACGCGAGTCGTTCCCTTTAGCAGCAACAACCAGCCCAACAAGGTACGCTTTTTGGTTCCGACTGTTTCTCATTCATGCTCCGACTGTACTTGAGATTGACGGATTCTCGTTCGACCAATTTGTTCTGCAGGTGTTCACTGAGATGCACTCGATGCCCAATAGGGAGCAGGCTTTGGAGTAGGCCCAAGAGGGAGAGGACAGCACGGAAGATAGTGACGAGTGGGATCTCAGGAAGACGACGACGAGGAGGAGGAGGAGGACGAGGAGTCGGATGAGGAGAGGAAGTCGACTCGCCGCCATGCTCTGAACATTGATCCAAATAGTAGCATGACCCAGCCGGTGGGCACGGGAAAGGCGTGGGTCCGAGTGCCGGTACCCAGAAGCGCACTCGGACGTCGACTCCGGAGCCGACGGAGAAGGTGGCCAAGCAGCCTAAAGTTGCTCCCTTCAAGGCTCGGAAGACACTGCCGCGCATCAAGATGGACGTCCCCGTTGCCTCAGGGTGGGTATCTTGTTCGTGTTTCAAGTCGACTGAAGATTTTCTTAATCTGACCGACCAATCCTTGTGTCTTTTCAGCCCCACCTCTGCTGCCACTAACATGGACATCGACAAGGCACTAGGAGACGAAGAGGCCACCTCTCGAGCTGGTAAGTTCGTTTGACCAAGTTCTGTTTAGTCGAGTGGATGGCCAATTGACTGAAAACTTGACGCTCCTCTTCTTATGTAGCTCCGCAAGATATCGTTGTGCTTCCTGATGACGAAGAAGAAGAAGTGCCTCTACAGGAGAGGAAGAAGAAGAGTGGAAGCTCAAGCAGGAAGAAGCTTGAAGTCCAGGTCCCCCAGTCGACACTGGCGCCCGAAGCGATAGTCCAGACCAATGTCACATTTGCTAACCCATTGACGACTGATCGTCCATCGGGGTCGACTACGCAGACACCTGCTGCACCGGTGCAGCTCCACTCATCTGACCCGACAGCTACTTCGGCCCCTCTGGAGCCCTTTCTCTTTTCTACATATCAAACTCCAGATGACTCGCCGAGTGCTGCTAGGGAAGCTCTTCGCCAGGCAAGCCTTGTCATGGAGCATGTGAAAGTGATGCATGAAGCCAGTCAGATTGTCAGGACCCCGACTCAATGTCACATCGATCTAGCCTGTAACACCTCATATCACTTTGCGGCCTCACGCATGGTATTCCCACGGGTGTCGTCTTACTTTTACCCGGGACCATTTGCGCCTTTTGGCACACGTATATGATAGTGTCACTAGCATCCATACGATAAGGAGCCCGGGCTGACATGGCTAGTCGTAAACCAAAAGTGGCACAGACTTACAGGGACAGGCATCCATGACCCAGCGATGAACGTGTCGGTCATCAGCAAGTGGGTCTGGGCTGTAGCACTGGGCTAGCAGGACTCCGGTAAACTGGGCTGTAACGGCTAACATGACTCCGGTACTCAATGCGTGACATTTCCCCGAAGGGACAGACACAGGAACGAAGAAGGAAACATGCCGGCCAGCCTAAGTGTTCCGGAGCAGTAGCAAGCTACCATGGCTCAGTGGTAACACTAGGAGACATTTCCCGGTAAGAGAGGCTACTAAAGATAAACAACTAGATAGTCAGATCCCACACATACCAAGCATTTCAATCATACACACAATATGCTCGATATGTGCAAATACAACAAGGCATCACAACATGACTCTACGACACAAGTACTTTATTTAAGGCTCAGAGAGCCATACATAACATACACATAAGTACGGGTCACACGACCCAGCATTCAAGTCATACAGTCATACAAACCAGCAGCGGAAGTAACTTGTCTGAGTACAGACAACTAGTAAAATAAAAGAGGCTTGGAAAGCCTAGCTATACTACGTGGTCCTTCACAAGCTCAGGATCACCATCTGGCCTTAGCCTACTCATCGATGTCAACGTCTATGAAGAACCCATCAGAAGGGGTTGCAGCTTCTTCTGTAAAAAATGTAAATTATAGCAACATGAGTACAAAGGTACTCAGCAAGACTTACATCAGATCCTACATACATGCACATTATCAAGAAGGGTTGGTGGAGTTATTGCAGCAAGCCAGCTTTGACTCTTGGCTAGGCTATCCTACGAGACTCCAACTTGAAATGGTTTTGCACACACGAGTCCATTACTCACCACTTCAATACACTACCGAGGATCCACCTCCGTCTTCCTAAGGAAGAGCCATCCTCGGCACTCACACTTATCTTGAGGCTTTTAGTAGTTTCCATTTACTTGTCTATGAACTGTATAGGCAACCAAGTAGTCCTTTACCGCGGACGCGGCTATTCGAATAGATCATGTTAACCCTACAGGGGTGTACTTCTTCATACATGTTTCCACCACTTAGCGTCTGCACACGACATGTGCTCGGCAGACTTCAAGCGAAAGCCGACATGGGTGTAGACCACGACCTACCTAAACACCTAAGTCTCTAGTCCAGGTTTATCGCCTATCCAGGTTCCATCCGCAGGGAGTCCGGCCGGGGTTTCCCATACGGCCCCGAACGATGTGTACAGGGTTCCCGAGATACCTAACGGGTATTCGGTACACCGTGCCACGTACCTACCGCATCACAGCCCACCCCTACGGTCAGCGCTGTCCACGGCCTCCAGTAGGCTACAAACACCAGAAACTACTTGCAACTCCTGGACAGAGGACTAGGGTGAATAAGAAGTCGAGCGGGGTCATATTTCAGGGCCCAATGCATGGTAGTAGCTGTATCTTAAATCACACATACAGATCTCAGTGCTTAAGGTCGGCTTCAATGAAACAACCCACCATGTACTCCTACATGGCCTCTCATCGATACCTTTACCAAATCGTGTTCACCACATCACTCTCATTACCGACATGATCATATCACTCTAGCCCATCACCCAGATGAACCAGACCTGACACGACTCTAAGCATAGCAGGCATAGCAAGGTAGGAACAACACATACATATGGCTCAATCAATTCCTACATATGCTAGTGGGTTTCATCTAATTACTGTGGCAATGACAGGTCATGCAGAAGAAATGGGTTCAACTACCGTAGCACACAGCAGTTTGAAACGCGTTGTCTTAATGCAGTAAAAGAGAGCAAGAGCGAGAACATGGGATTGTATCGATATGATCAAATGGTTGGTTGCTTGCCTGATGGATCGATGCACGGATACGGCTCTTCGCTAGGGTAATCACGGTACTCCTCGGAGGCAGAACCTGCCGCAAAGAACACCGATACACAGCCATCACCAAACAATGTGCGACAATATGATGCATGCATGAAACATGGCAATATGAGTGTGTTGGGCTAATGCAACTAAGACCAGAAGGGTTTGAACCAATTTGAACCAAAGATTCAAATTTCAAACTCATACATGGCCCTTTAAAGTGTTTTATCTTGTTCTGCACTAAACATCAAGTTAGCTTGCTTAAACATGCATGAAACTAGTACAGATGGATAGATTGGATTTTTCTGATCATTTTTCATATATAACTTGTTTGATTTGGAGTTACAGATTAAAAGTTATGAATTTTTAAAATTTGAACTATATTCTGGAATTTCCTATATTAGAATAAATCCAGAAATTAATTTATTGCGTGAGCCATGCGTCAGAATGACGTCAGGGTCAACGGAGACGTCCAGGTCAAACCTGACTGTGGGTCCAGGGTGTCAGGGTAATTAGTTTAGCTAAAGTTTAATTAAAACTAAACCTATTTAGTTAACAGGGCTGGGCCCCACCTGTCATTGACTCATCAGAGTCAACCAGGGCCCACCGTGGTCGAAGTCAACGTCGGCTGCACCGGCGTCTAGCCGCCAGCGAGCCTGACGCGGCGGCGGAAGTGAGTTTGGCCGTTTCGGCAACCAAACGAGCCGCGGAGGGTGGCTATGGATAGCTGGGAACATGCCGCAGCTTCTGGTGGAGTCGGTTGGGGTCGGGGCGGCCGGAATCGGCGCCGGCGATGACCTAGGCGGCCGCCGGAGTTCGGCCGAAGGCGAACTTGAGGCTAGAGGGGTCGGTGAGGTGCGGGGATTAGTTGGTTAGGTGCTACGTGACGTGGTGAGCACGATGGACACCAAGTGGTGGCCGGAGGGTGACCGGGAGCACGTCGGCGACGAGCTCCGCGGCGGTGGGTGCGGTTGAGCTCCGGGAGGTCACTACACAGCTCGGGGGCAAGAAAGGAAGGGAGGGGAAGATGGTTAAGCTCACAGGGAACTCGACGGAACACTTGGTGCGGCCGGGGACGGGCTGATGCGGCGGCGACGGCGAAGGGGATCTCCGGCGATGGCGGTTTGGTCGAGGTCCGTGCGGTGGCTTCGGGGCATGCGAGCGCTCGGGGCTCGGCTTGCTCGAAGGGGAGGAGGGAGGCGGAGCTCCTGGACACGGTGGCGCGGCATGGGGTTGACGGAGAGCGTGGCTACGGCGAGGGGGTGGCGGCGATGGCGTCGGCCATGGCGTGGGAGAGCGAGGGAGAGGAGTTGGGGGAGAATGAAGGTGTCCTGGGGGTTCATGGCTCGACGTGGAGTTCATCCAAGCCAACAGCGAGGCGAGGAGGTGAAGCAGGGCGACGGCCAGCTGCGTGGCGCATGCTGCAGCCGCCGTCGGGCACCTGCCTGCCTGCCTGGCCGGCAAGTAGCTCGCTAGCGCGGCGTTGGGCTGGGCCGGCAGGTGGGCCGGTTAGCGGGCGCCAGGTAAGTTTTCTGTTATTTCCCTTTTTCTATTTTTCTGCAACTTTGTTGAATTATTAAAAATACTTAGGCAACTCCTAAAATCACCAAACTGCTCCTGGTCCATGGTTGGATTATTTCCAACATGAAACATTTTAGTTTGGAGATATTTGAGCATTTGAAATATTTTATAAATTTAAAATGCCCAAATTCAAATAATTATGAATTAACTCAAAGACCTTAGGATGACCTAGAAAACTGTGCATCACTTTTGGCAGAGGTTCTGAACCAAGACAAAAATGATGGACATTTTAGAAGGGCATTTCAGGTTCATTGAAAAAGTTTTTAGTAAACCCTAGTTGGTTTCAGAGGGGGCTGGGGGTTCTGTCCTTCCCCATTTCAAATTCAAATGATATTTAAACATGATGCACACACTAATGCATGGACTAGCTAGGATTTGACACAGATAGCCTACAACGCCAACACTGCTCTTTAGATCAATGTTCAGGTCAGCAAAATTCCGACTGAAATTTTTGAATGTCGCTTTATATCTGATCACCCACTGGGTGTTCCTTTGTTCAAAACTCAGGAAATCTTCAATTCTGCACTTTCCGAATCAGTGGGGGCACGTCGAGTGCACCCACTGGGTGTAGTCCCCGAGACCACGGTCGGCTGCTGGCAGTCGACTGAGGTCTAATGATGCATCTTTCTTTCTTCTTCTTTTTTTGAGCTCATGCTAAGTATTGATCTGATCCAGTGGGGGCACGCTAAGTGCACCCACTGGGTGTAGTCCCCGAGACTACTGTTGAAAATTTGATTCGGTAGTAGTCTTAGAGTAACTCTTTGCTTTCACTTGGCGCTTCGATCTGTCGACTGACATGTTCTGTCTTTCTGGTTGCAGAGGTCTTGTGATCTTGGAGCTCGGCTCACCGAGTTGAAGAAGAAACATATCAGCATTGAACTTGACCTTGAACTTGTGAAGAAGAATCTGAAGACTGCCCAACAAGAAACAACCATCATGGGAGGTAATCACTCGACCATCCTGTCTGTTTTGTAGCTTCATACTTCGCGCTAGTTTTTTCCTTCAGTCTCTTTGAACCGAGTGATTTCACACGAGCAAATGTGCGTAGTGAAAATCGTCAACTTCAGTCTCGTCTGAAGAGTGTTGTTTCTTTAGAGAGGATAAAGGAGGCTTTGGAGCAAAAGGATATGGATCTGGCAGCCGCTCAGAAGGAAGCACGCGAGAAGATGAAGCTTGCGGACGAGAAGCTGGCTTGGGTCAGCAAACTGGAGGAGGAGAACGCGAAGCTGAAGGTTGCCATCTCAGATGCCAACCAGGAAGTTGAGCAACTGAAGAAAGACAAGGAAAATCTCACCACTGAAGTTGGCGGCCTTAAGACCAAGATCGACAAGCTAGAGTCCTATCTGGAGCAACTCGCCGCCAAACTTGTTCTGAAGCTTGAAGGTATGATCAGTCGACTCATCACTTTGTTGTCGATTGAACTTTGTTATCTCGTCGTCGATTCATCACTTTTTGCAATGTGACAGAACTGTGTCAGGACTTTTGTGACACCCCAAAAATTTGGCCTTGTTTTATTAAATTAAAATTTTTGCCAGGATTTAAAACTTTGGATTTCTGAGCTCCATTTTGATTTTTTTTTTAAAATCATTTCCTTCCCTGTTATGATGAGTTTTCCCAAAGAGAAAACTTTTCAAATTTGTTATTGGACTTATTTAACCTCTCAAGAAAAGCTTTCCTTTTATCAGTATAACTAATTAAATAATTAAGTTGCTTAATCTTTATTTTCTTGAAAATGGTTTTCAAGGTTAAATGGCCATATTTGAACTACAACCATTTGATAGATTCACTTAAAATTTCCACAAAAATTTGGAGATGTCATGTGATGTTTTTAAATCACTTTTATGCAAAAATATATTTCATTCACTAAAGATTTTGAGCCCTACTCTCAATTTTTCTTCTCTGGTCCAGAGTGCATTTTGCACTACAACCTATTTGAGTATTCATTTAAAACTTCTACCAAAATTAAGGGAGGTCAGTAGGAGCCTGTTATCTCTCTTTGTGCAAAAAAACTAATTATGTTCTTTGAAAAATTTGAGTGAATCAACCTCATTTCCATTCTGGACCAACTTGAGGAATTGTACATCAGCCACCATTTTAGTTGCTCCTATAACCTTGATTATTTCTCCTACTTGTAGTCCTCCATGTTAAACCCTTAAGTCCAGAAGCATGCACCTTTTTGATCATTTTTGGTTCATGGAATAATGCTATTTATTTCCTGTCCAGAAATGTAGTCTTGTAAAACTTGCACTAGCAAGTTTCCCCTTTTGTCCAACTAACATCACCACCCTCTCTTTCTTCCACAGAGACCCCCATCTGGAGTTTTTGGCCACCCCAAGACCTGCCTAAGTGCATGTGGCATTTTGCCAAACACTTGGAGAGCATGACCAGTTCTGACATGAGTGTGGCATTGCACTGTGAACTTGCACCTCTGATCAAACCAGCATGTCCACTAGACTCCCCGTTGCTCCTAACCTCGATCTGGTAAACCCCATCCTCACCTGTGACCTGTAGCATGCCGCGGCATTGTGTCGAACATCTGGTGTGCGTGCACTGGACGCGCCCAGAGCGCGCCAATTGCAGCCACGCGGCCGAGCCGACACGCTGGCCCCCACGGCTTTGGCCCGCTCTGCAGCACCACGCCACGCGCTCCCCTCCTCGCAGCAACGCGCCAAGCAGCCCCCGCCGCGCCCGGCAGGCCAAGAGCTAGCCGCCGCCGCCGCCCGACAGCCCCTGCTCCGTTCAGCACCGCCCAAGCCACCCTGGCTCGCCACCTGGCCCCGGCACAGCCCGAGCTCATCCACACGGGTGTCCGCTAGCGTTCATCGCCGCCACGTCGCCCTAGCTACAGAGAGGCGGTTCGCCGGAGAGCTTATCCCCACCGCCGCGGAACCGACCTCGGCATGCTATAAAAGGGACACCCCGAGCCCCTCTAAGCACGCACGCGCCCTCAGGCTACCCCCATGGCACCCCCATAGCCCGCAATTGTCCGGGAAACGTCGTCTTCCTCATCTCCGGCAACCACGGCCGTCGCCACTGCCTCGTTCACTCCGGCGCCACCAGGGCCTCCCCCTCCCTAAACTCTACACCAGGAGCTTCCTCTCCCTCCCGTGAACAGATCCCCCTATTCAATTTGGTTCGGGAGCCATCGCCGCCACAAAACCACTTTTCACCGAAACTTTCCTCCGCCGAGGAGCTCGCCGCCGACAGCTCGCGCTGTCCCCGCCGACCCAGCGACTACCAGTAGGATCACCCTTGATCCGCGGATCCATCCCCGCCCTCCAGAGGCCGCAAGGAGCCGCCGCTCGCCGGCGTTGGTCGCCGGAGTCCCGCCTCCGCTCGGGACAGAGGGAGAAGGAGGAGGGCGGACTAGTCAAACCTGACTAGTGGGCCGCATAGGACCCACTGTCAGTGACACCCCGCACCGTCCACGTGGATAAGTGGAGGCGTAAAGCCTCAAATACGTCTCCTTTGCCTCGAAAGCGTATTTCTGTCTGAATCGTTTTCTTTTCTGTTTTATTTTAAATAACAGATTTGACCAAATCTTTGACTGGTTATAACTTTTTAAATATAAGTCCAAATGAGTTGATTCTTTTTCCTACCTTCCTCAAATTTGGTCTAGTTTATTTTAAGATTTATTTGAAAAATTTTCAAACAACTTTTTGGTTCTGTTTTTGAAATATGTGTTAATTCAAATATATTTTCAAATAGGATTTTGGGGAAAGAGAAGAAAACTTTCAAAAGCTTGGAGAGCACCCTCCCTTTCCACACATTGAAGGCAAGCATTCTGAACCCCGGCATAATAATTTTTGGAGTGATCATTGATGCATTTATAACTCCACCGCATTTCGAAGGACTTGTTATTTCATGTGATATGATCATATGCATGGGTGCATGTTACTGATTTCCATGTTGTTGGTAATGGACACACTTGTGATGATAATCACCCCCATGAGCTTTACATGCATACCGGTAGGAACCCAGAAAAAAAACCTCTGCCTTGGGTAGGTATGAGTTTGTCGCCGGTCTCCGTCGGGACGGTTCTGTCTGGTATGGCATGGTGAGGTGATATGAGTGGTGACTCTGTTTGATGAAATATATTTGTTATACTAATCATGCAGGTCATGCTTGAACCTCCTGAGTCGACCGTAGATCGAGTCTTGTTCCAGTAACCCCCCATACTTGTTTCATACTACCACTCGTCTCTACAGCAAGTAGAGTACGGTTCAGTAAGTTGTCAACCTCTTTCTAGCACACACCGTACAGAGAGGCCATGGTGGAAGATACCGGTTGTAACTGGTAGGCAGGCCACCTGGTCCGGGAGCATGGGTGTTTCCGGTTGGGACCGAGAGGGGAGGCCACCCCTTAGAGCGCGCGATATAAATTTGATCCCATGCTACGCGAGGTTGTAGCCTCCCCACTTAGAGTTTGCTAAACAGGTGTCGTGGGTGATTCCAGACACGTGTGAGATAAGCTGGTGTGTGCAAGTTAGGTGTGTTTTCAACAAAAAGACCGTAGAAATCCGTTACTTGTGGGTAAAGAGTACACCCTCTGCAGAGAATAAACCTATTCGAATAGCCGTGTCCATGGTTAAGGATTACAGTCTGGGATGGGTCAGGTGTCGGTCTTAGTGTCGGTCTTCGGAGGTGAAACTGTTAACCAGAAATGGAATTACTACCTGTGACTTGTGATAACCATGATTATTATTATTGTTGACTAACCCGTGATATTATTGTTATTATCGAGTATCTCTGGGATGATTCTACCTCCGGGATATTCACTGTGGCATTTCTTTTAAAAGCCCTTTCTGAGGCGTCGCTCAGACGCCCGACTGTGGCATTTCTTTTAAAGCCCTTTATGTGGCGTCGCTCAGACGCCCGACTGTGGCATTTCTTTTAAAGCCCTTTATGTGGCGTCGCTCAGACGCCTGACTGTGGCATTTCTTTTAAAGCCCTTTATGTGGCGTCGCTCAGACGCCCGACTGTGGCATTTCTTTTAAAGCCCTTTATGTGGCGTCGCTCAGACGCCCGACTGTGGCATTTCTTTTAAAGCCCTTTATGTGGCGTCGCTCAGACGCCCGACTGTGGCATTTCTTTTAAAGCCCTTTATGTGGCGTCGCTCTGACGCCCGACTGTGGCATTTCTTTTAAAGCCCTTTATGAGGCGTCGCTCAGACGCCCGACTGTGGCATTTCTTTTAAAGCCCCTTTATGTGGTGTCGCTCAGACGCCCGACTGTGGCATTGCTTGTTATTTATTTCATAAATTTTTATACTACTATGTTATTGAAATTTTATAAATAACTTGCTTGCACGCATCCAAGTTTTATTTATCTTTTGAGGCTGGCGTCATGAGCACAAAATATTTTTAACACATCATTGTTATATTATACCTGTGTTCATAATGTTTGCGAGTACATTCAAAGTACTCACTGGCTTGTCCCTGGCTATTGTCTTGGCCAGATTTTCTTGCACGGAGAGGAGCGACGCAATGCCAGCCCCGGAACCCACTCAATGGAGATAGCAGCCCCGCGAAGATAGGAGTTAACCTGGTCAGCTGTTCCTGTGGGAATTGGAGTCCCATAGACACTGATGATCCACAGACCGCTTCCGCCATCAACCACTAGAAACCATTTGTTGTACTCACAGGCTAGAATGGCCTTGTACTACATATTTTGTCTTCTGCTTGGAATTTCTGTATCAAGTTGGAGCCTCATCAGCAAACAGTAATCCTGGGGCTGATGAGCACGACGATCTCTTCTGGAAATTCATTACCCGGAAAACCGGTCGCGATAGACTTGGTATCAGAGCCAGGCTGACCATTGGCTAATCCTATCTTAGCCCGGTCAATAAACTTAGGCAAACCAACCCACCAGACCTTAACCAAACCCCAGCCAAGCTTCTCGTGCAAGATAGCCACACAGTGACCCAACACTTTTGGCAGTCGGTGCCCAACCTATCAACCTAACCTGTCACTCATGTGCCAGTGACCGGCCCCTAAATAGTCTTTTCTCGCAATCGTTCGAAGGAAGATTCCGTCCCCTTTTTCCTATAAAAAGGGCGCGCTAGCACCCAACCAGCACAGCACAGCCGCTACCCCAAACCGAGCCACAATGCCTGGACCTATAGTGCACAATGAAACCACAGCAACCAACCTTGGAGATTTTGTGACCATCCTCGCAAACCTCACCCGTCGTGCCTACGCGTTAGAAGAGCCACCAGAATATGTTGTGTATCAAGGACCCATGAGCGGTGAAGACCGCCAATTCTGGGCCACTGTGCACATTTACGGTAGGAGTCTAGCACCCGAGCGTCCCTACCGGTTCACCGGAAGAACAACTTCCTTTGAGCCACAAGCCATCCAGCTAGCCGCTCGAGAGGCTATAGTTCATCTCAGGCACTTGTCGCCCAGAGTTAACTGTCGCTCGTTCCACTACTATCCCAGACGTGAAGGGTATGGTAGACCACCCCAAGTCGCCAATGGAGACCACGAGACGGACCCCGCATTGTTGCACCTAGTGCGCTATGTAAGTGCACTAGAGGCACTGTTCGACCAGATCACTATTGATCTAATCGCAGCTCGTGGAGAGCTGGTTCGTCGAGCCCCGGCGAGAGAAGGAAACGAGCCCAACACCGACAACCTAGTCGTGCTGTTTGGACAACCGATCGAGACCCCGAGATCTGCCCCAGCCATCGGCCAAGGTGCTGCGATAACCCCCGAAGTGCTTCGTCGCATATTGGGAGCACACTCCAACGGGGTTGTGGCCAACAATCCCCGCAATGGTCATTCTCACTACCCCGACCCTGCAGTTCCTCCGCCATCTCCGACTAATCCCGGCAGAGAGACACATGGAGAAGCCTCGACATCCGCCAGGCACGCCCGTTTAGACATAAACGAGGTAGACTGAGCCGTATGAGTAGTACCAAGTTTCAATGTATCCTCGCTTTGTAATCATGCGACCGCATATATTAACGCAGCCTGTCGTTGTGCCTCTGTTTTAATAGTAGCCTTGCATATTTGGTCAGCGCATAGCTGCATATTTTTCCGGGCACAACTACCAAAACCAACCCGACGACAACCACAGTAACACGTCTCTTTATGAGATATGTGTATCCCTGACACTGACCCGACCTTGGAGCTAAGCTGGCAAATTTATTACCTTTCACCACGGTAAAAATGATCCGGCTCCATTGCTATATAAAGGCCACCTTATGACCTTACCCAGCAAACCTCACTTTGCGCACAACACTCACGCTTCTTCCTGTCATGCCGAACCCCAGCATTCATCTGAGAACCCCAGATGCAACCCCAGGTAGCTTTGTCAAATTATTGTGGGATTTTACCCGCAGTACCATGGGTTCTACCCAGCCACCCCAGTACGAGCTGTTCAAATCAAGGATCACCCCATCCACCTCAGAATATTGGGCAGCAGTACACATTCCTCCTGTAGACCCCAACCAAGATCCAATAGAAGTTTCCTTCGTGGGGAAATCTATGCCAACCCCACACTTGGCCATAGAAGCTGCTGCGAAAGAAGCGATTGCTCGTCTTCGATCCGCAGTACCCTATGCCCGCGAACGAGGATATTATTACTTTCTGAGTCGTGCAGCACCCGGAGAAGTAACGTCTTTTCCCGGTGGGCGTATTGAGAGAGACCCAGTTCTGGCCAACCTCATCCAGTACATCATTGCTCAAGAGCATTTAAACCAGCGAGTGATGGATTATCTCCAGAGCCTCGCAGATTTAAATCCTCAGGTTGCCATCGGCAGACCACTGAGACCCGACACGGAGAGACGCATTCATCGACTGGTCAATCCACTGCCTCCGATTGAGGAAGAATGTATTCCTTTACCAGAGACATTTTATCAGGACCCCTCCCAGTTACCATTTTCATTTTAGACGTTACTATTGTATTTGTTCCTTGCAGCATATATTTATGTGTGTGATTTATGTGTAATACCCTGAGTTTGTACGGCAAGTCAATTATTTGGCTTCTGCTCATGTGTGTAGTTTTGTAGTGGTTTACACTCCTTTAAAGTAACTGTTTTCCCCTCGCGAAACTCTAGAGTGAGATTTTCTTTTCCCTGAGTTGCTACATCTACACTTTCTCACGACACGAATTAATTTCACTCAGCACCACGAGCAGACTCACTACCATAATCATTCGGACACATACACTGTTTGCAAAATTTTGCAACGGTGTTACATCCAGCTAATCACCCCTAACAACAGTTAGCACCCGACACACTTCATCTACTCCTCATGATCACCACCACCGCGGAGAACCAACACCCGAGCCGCAGCATCGCAATACTCGTCGAAGATCATCGCGCACAGGAGCACAGAGAGCCCCAGCAGTGTCGCCAGCCCTCCGCATATCAGGATCACAAACCAGTCCGGCATCGCCTCCGCCATTAGAGCCTCGACCGAGCTTCTGTAAGCAGTAATGGAGAAAGAAGGAGGAGGAGAAGTGAGGCTAGGTGTAAGGAGGAAGAGAGAGGCACCCCGGCCGTTTTTATAGCTCGAGCTCGGTGTACGGTGGGCGAAGTCCACCGACGCCACTCGTCGCCGATCGCCGGTGTTCGGAGTCGAATCCACGAGCAGTGCCAATAGCGCACTGGCCCGCGAGGTGAGTGCACGCTGCACCAGCAGCTAGCACGCCGCGCACTACCACGGTACGGCCTAGATGCCCTACACACTAGGCGTCGCCGGTGGAGAAAACGCGCGAGAGAGAGGAGGAAGAAAGGTCCAGAGGGAGAAGAAGAGGAGACTGACAGTGGACCCCGGGTCCACCTGTCAGCCAGAGAGAGCACTATGCTCTCGGGTGCGATCAGCGTATATCTAAATTTAGGAGTTATCCTAAATTTATATCCAGCGTAGAAATCGCCCGTTTTTGTCTCGGACCGTGGACTTTTCCACGCGGCACCAGTTTTCACACTGTGGTTTTTCACCACTTATTGCCCTCGCACTGTAGCTACATCTTTATTGCGTAAGTATTCTCTTAACACCGCTTTTAGCAAATCTCGAGGACGAGATTTTTCTTAAGGGGGATAGTATTGTGACACCCCGAAAATTTGGCCTTGTTTTATTAAATTAAAATTTTTGCCAGGATTTAAAACTTTGGATTTCTGAGCTCCATTTTGATTTTTTTTAAAATCATTTCCTTCCCTGTTATGATGAGTTTTCCCAAAGAGAAAACTTTTCAAATTTGTTATTGGACTTATTTAACCTCTCAAGAAAAGCTTTCCTTTTATCAGTATAACTAATTAAATAATTAAGTTGCTTAATCTTTATTTTCTTGAAAATGGTTTTCAAGGTTAAATGGCCATATTTGAACTACAACCATTTGATAGATTCACTTAAAATTTCCACAAAAATTTGGAGATGTCATGTGATGTTTTTAAATCACTTTTATGCAAAAATATATTTCGTTCACTAAAGATTTTGAGCCCTACTCTCAATTTTTCTTCTCTGGTCCAGAGTGCATTTTGCACTACAACCTATTTGAGTATTCATTTAAAACTTCTACCAAAATTAAGGGAGGTCAGTAGGAGCCTGTTATCTCTCTTTGTGCAAAAAAACTAATTATGTTCTTTGAAAAATTTGAGTGAATCAACCTCATTTCCATTCTGGACCAACTTGAGGAATTGTACAGCAGCCACCATTTTAGTTGCTCCTATAACCTTGATTATTTCTCCTACTTGTAGTCCTCCATGTTAAACCCTTAAGTCCAGAAGCATGCACCTTTTTGATCATTTTTGGTTCATGGAATAATGCTATTTATTTCCTGTCCAGAAATGTAGTCTTGTAAAACTTGCACTAGCAAGTTTCCCCTTTTGTCCAACTAACATCACCACCCTCTCTTTCTTCCACAGAGACCCCCATCTGGAGTTTTTGGCCACCCCAAGACCTGCCTAAGTGCATGTGGCATTTTGCCAAACACTTGGAGAGCATGACCAGTTCTGACATGAGTGTGGCATTGCACTGTGAACTTGCACCTCTGATCAAACCAGCATGTCCACTAGACTCCCCGTTGCTCCTAACCTCGATCTGGTAAACCCCATCCTCACCTGCGACCTGTAGCATGCCGCGGCATTGTGTCGAACATCTGGTGTGCATGCACTGGACGCGCCCAGAGCGCGCCAATTGCAGCCACGCGGCCGAGCCGACACGCTGGCCCCCACGGCCTTGGCCCGCTCTGCAGCACCACGCCACGCGCTCCCCTCCTTGCAACAACGCGCCAAGCAGCCCCTGCCGCGCCCGGCAGGCCAAGAGCTAGCCGCCGCCGCCGCCCGACAGCCCCTGCTCCGTTCAGCACCGCCCAAGCCACCCTGGCTCGCCACCTGGCCCCGGCACAGCCCGAGCTCATCCACACGGGTGTCCGCTAGCGTTCATCGCCGCCACGTCGCCCTAGCTACAGAGAGGCGGTTCGCCTGAGAGCTTATCCCCACCGCCGCGGAACCGACCTCGGCATGCTATAAAAGGGACACCCCGAGCCCCTCTGAGCATGCACGCGCCCTCAGGCTACCCCCATGGCACCCCCATAGCCCGCAATCGTCTGGGAAACGTCGTCTTCCTCATCTCCGGCAACCACGGCCGCCGCCACTGCCTCGTTCACTCCGGCGCCACCAGGGCCTCCCCCTCCCTAAACTCTACACCAGGAGCTTCCTCTCCCTCCCGTGAACAGATCCCCCTATTCAATTTGGTTCGGGAGCCATCGCCGCCACAAAACCACTTTTCACCGAAACTTTCCTCCGCCGAGGAGCTCGCCGCCGACAGCTCGCGCCGTCCCCGCCGACCCAGCGACTACCAACAGGATCGCCCTTGATCCGCGGATCCATCCCCGCCCTCCAGAGGCCGCGAGGAGCCGCCGCTCGCCGGCGTTGGTCGCCGGAGTCCCGCCTCCGTTCGGGACAGAGGGAGAAGGAGGAGGGCGGACTAGTCAAACCTGACTAGTGGGCCGCATAGGACCCACTGTCAGTGACACCCCGCACCGTCCACGTGGATAAGTGGAGGCGTAAAGCCTCAAATACGTCTCCTTTGCCTCGAAAGCGTATTTCTGTCTGAATCGTTTTCTTTTCTATTTTATTTTAAATAACAGATTTGACCAAATCTTTGACTGGTTATAACTTTTTAAAGATAAGTCCAAATGAGTTGATTCTTTTTCCTACCTTCCTCAAATTTGGTCTAGTTTATTTCAAGATTTATTTGAAAATTTTTCAAACAACTTTTTGGTTCTGTTTTTGAAATATGTGTTAATTCAAATATATTTTCAAATAGGATTTTGGGGAAAGAGAAGAAAACTTTCAAAAGCTTGGAGAGCACCCTGCCTTTCCACACATTGAAGGCAAGCATTCTGAACCCCGGCATAATAATTTTTGGAGTGATCATTGATGCATTTATAACTCCACCGCATTTCGAAGGACTTGTTATTTCATGTGATATGATCATATGCATGGGTGCATGTTACTGATTTCCATGTTGTTGGTAATGGACACACTTGTGATGATAATCACCCCCATGAGCTTTACATGCATACCGGCAGGAACCCGGAAAAAAAAACCTCTGCCTTGGGTAGGTATGAGTTTGTCGCCGGTCTCCGTCGGGACGGTTCTGTCTGGTATGGCATGGTGAGGTGATATGAGTGGTGACTCTGTTTGATGAAATATATTTGTTATACTAATCATGCAGGGAATACTTGAACCTCCTGAGTCGACAGTAGATCGAGTCTTGTTCCAGTAACCCCCCATACTTGTTTCGTACTACCACTCGTCTCTACAGCAAGTAGAGTACGGTTCAGTAAGTTGTCAACCTCTTTCTAGCACACACCGTACAGAGAGGCCATGGTGGAAGATACCGGTTGTAACTGGTAGGCAGGCCACCTGGTCCGGGAGCATGGGTGTTTCCGGTTGGGACCGAGAGGGGAGGCCACCCCTTAGAGCGCGCGATATAAATTTGATCCCATGCTACGCGAGGTTGTAGCCTCCCCACTTAGAGTTTGCTAAACAGGTGTCGTGGGTGATTCCAGACACGTGTGAGATAAGCTGGTGTGTGCAAGTTAGGTGTGTTTTCAACAAAAAGACCGTAGACAGAATTAGTCCCGATGGACTAAAGAAATCCGTTACTTGTGGGTAAAGAGTACACCCTCTGCAGAGAATAAACCTATTTGAATAGCCGTGTCCATGGTTAAGGATTATAGTCTGGGATGGGTCAGGTGTCGGTCTTAGTGTCGGTCTTCGGAGGTGAAACTGTTAACCAGAAATGGAATTACTACCTGTGACTTGTGATAACCATGATTATTATTATTGTTGACTAACCCGTGATATTATTGTTATTATCGAGTATCTCTGGGATGATTCTACCTCCGGGATATTCACTGTGGCATTTCTTTTAAAAGCCCTTTCTGAGGCGTCGCTCAGACGCCCGACTGTGGCATTTCTTTTAAAGCCCTTTATGTGGCGTCGCTCAGACGCCCGACTGTGGCATTTCTTTTAAAGCCCTTTATGTGGCGTCGCTCAGACGCTCGACTGTGGCATTTCTTTTAAAGCCCTTTATGTGGCGTCGCTCAGACGCCCGACTGTGGCATTTCTTTTAAAGCCCTTTATGTGGCGTCGCTCAGACGCCCGACTGTGGCATTTCTTTTAAAGCCCTTTATGTGGCGTCGCTCTGACGCCCGACTGTGGCATTTCTTTTAAAGCCCTTTATGAGGCGTCGCTCTGACGCCCGACTGTGGCATTTCTTTTAAAGCCCCTTTATGTGGTGTCGCTCAGACGCCCGACTATGGCATTGCTTGTTATTTATTTCATAAATTTTTATACTACTATGTTATTGAAATTTTATAAATAACTTGCTTGCACGCATCCGAGTTTTATTTATCTTTTGAGGATGACGTCATGAGCACAAAATATTTTTAACACATCATTGTTATATTATACCTGTGTTCATAATGTTTGCGAGTACATTCAAAGTACTCACTGGCTTGTCCCTGGCTATTGTCTTGGCCAGATTTTCTTGCACGGAGAGGAGCGACGCGATGCCAGCCCCGGAACCCACTAAATGGAGATAGCAGCCCCGCGAAGATAGGAGTTAACCTGGTCAGCTGTTCCTGTGGGAATTGGAGTCCCATAGACACTGATGATCCACAGACCGCTTCCGCCATCAACCACTAGAAACCATTTGTTTTACTCAGAGGCCAGAATGGCCTTGTACTACATATTTTGTCTTCTGCTTGGAATTTCTGTATCAAGTTGGTGCCTCATCAGCTAACAGTAATCCTGGGGCTGATGAGCACGACGGTCTCTTCTGGAAATTCATTACCCGGAAAACCGGTCGCGACAACTTTGAGGCTGATACTGGGCGGGTCGAGACAGGTCTCGACCCCATCAACTGTCCCATGAAAGATGAAGTTGCGATGAACTTGCTTCGACTGGAATCGCCCTTGGACGATGCAGTCGACTATCTAGCTCGGCTGAGGGTGGCGATGGCCCGAGTGGACGCTGAGCTCTGGCCTCGGGAGGAAATGTCTCAAGACCTCGAGTCCTTGATGGCTCGGTTAAACCAGATTCCAGGTCGAGTGCAAGAGTGGAAGAAATCTTCTGCCTGCTGTGGTGCTGATGTCGCTTTGTCTCTGGTCCGAGTGCACTGCAAGGAAGCTAAGGAAGACAAGTTGGCAGCTCTCAAAGTGGCAAACACTAAGAAGCACTCCTTCCAGGACTTCATGGACACTTTCCTCGAGGCAGCTACTCGCATCGCTGACAGCATCGACCTCGACAACTTCTGCGACCTGGCCAGTCCTTCTCCCGCCAAGTGACAAAAGAAAAACATTATGCTATCATTTTTATTTGCCTCGGAATGCCGAGTGAATTTGTAACCGTTAAAACTCCTTCGGGCATGATACCCGAGCACTTTATTCTGCGGTTAAGAAACTTTGGATTTGTCACCTCATAAATTGCATCTGTCTTTGAACGAAAATCATTTTTCCCTCGAATTGTTGTCTGTTTGCTTGATGTAGCTTCTGGAGAAGGATGGCCAGTCGACTGATCGGGCGGTCCTTGAGCAACCTTGATCAGCTCATCAGCGAGGCGTTCAACAATGATCTTGGCGTTCCAGTCGACTGATCGGATGATCCTTGAGTAGCATTGATCAGCTCATCAACAGGGCACTCAACAATGGTCTCGATGTTCCAGTCGACCGATCAGGTGATCCTTGAGTAGCATTGATCAGCTCATCAGCAAGGCATTCAGCAATGGTCTTGATGTTCCTGTCAACCGATTGGGTGATCCTTGAGGAGCATTGATCAGCTCATCAGCAGGGCACTCAGCAATGGTCTCGACGTTCCAGTCGACCGATTGGGTGATCCTTGAGGAGCATTGATCAACTCATTATAAAGGCACTCAGTAATGGACTTGATGTTCCTGTCAACCACCCGGTAAGGTTTTTCAAACTTAGGCGAGCACTGGGCTACAGCTAAGCCTCCGAGTGGGAGGATTGCTCACCACCCGGTAGGATTTTTCTAACTTAGGCGAGTACGGGACTGCAGCTAAGCCCCCGAGTGGGAGGTTCGCTCTCCACTCGGCAGGATTTTTCAAACTTAGGCGAGTACGGGACTATAGCTAAGCCTCCGAGTGGGAGGTTCGCTCTCCATTCGGTAGGATTTGTATCACTTAGGCGAGCACTGGGCTGCAGCTAAGCCCCCGAGTGGGAGGTTCGCTCTCCACTCGGTAGGATTTGTATCACTTAGGCGAGCACTGGGCTGCAGCTAAGCCCCCGAGTGAGAAGCAGACTCATCACTCGGTAGGATTTTTATCACTTAGGCGAGCAGTGGGCTGCAGCTAAGCCCCCGAGTGAGAGGCAGACTCATCACTCAGTAGGATTTTTATTACTTAGGCGAGCACTGGGCTGCAGCTAAGCCCCCTGAGCGAGAGGCAGACTCATCACTCGGTAGGATTTTTATTACTTAGGCGAGCACTAGGCTGCAGCTAAGCCCCCGAGCGAGAGGCACACTCATCACTCGGTAGGATTTCTATCACTTAGGCGAGCACTGGGCTGCAGCTAAGCCCCCGAGTGAGAGGCAGACTCATCACTCGGTAGGATTTTTATCACTTAGGCGAGCACTGGGCTGCAGCTGTGCCCCCGAGTGAGAGGCAGACTCATCACTCGGTAGGATTTTTACCACTTCGTCTTAAGCGAAAAAGATTCGCAGCCAAGGTAACTCGTACAAAAGAAAAAAGCAACAATCATTCGGAAGAAGTAAATTGTGTCTTTGATAGTCAAACTAAAAGGGATTTCTTATTACATCTCATCATTCTACATATTTAAGAATAGAAAGGGCGGAGCAGATCCGCATTCCAGGCGCGTGGCTCGTCTTTATTATGCTCGACGTTGAAGATACGGTAAGCTCCGTTGTGGAGCACCTTGGTGATAACGAAAGGGCCTTCCCAAGCGGGAGCAAGCTTGTGAGGTCTTTGCTGATCAACTCGAAGAACCAGGTCTCCTTCTTGAAATGCTCGACCACTCATGTTTCTTGCGTGAAATCTACGCAAGTCTTGCTGATAGATGGTCGACCGGATCAAGGCCATCTCTCTTTCTTCTTCTAAGAGGTTGAATGCATCTTGTTGAGCTTGTTCTGCTTCTTCTTCTGAGAAGAGTTTGACTTGAGGTGCATTGTGGAGCAAATCACTGGGGAGCACGGCTTCAGGTCCATAGACTAAGAAGAATGGAGTCCTTCCAGTCGACCGGTTAGGGGTTGTCCTCAACCCCCACAACACGGACGGGAGCTCGTCGACCCAGGCTCCCACTGCATGTTTCAGGTCACGCATCAACCGAGGCTTCAATCCTTTGAGAATCAATCCATTCGCCCGCTCGGCCTATCCATTCGACTGAGGATGAGCGACCGAAGCATAGTCGACTCTCGTGCCTTGGGAGGCGCAAAAGGTTTTGAATTCTTCAGAATCGAAGTTCGAGCCGTTATCTGTGATGATGCTATGTGGAATGCAATATCTGAATATAAGTTCCCTGATGAAACTCACAGCTGTGCTTGCTTCAAGGCTTTTGATGGGCTTGGCTTCGATCCACTTGGTGAACTTGTCGACTGCTACCAGCACATGAGTAAATCCACTCCTGCCTGTCCTCAAAGGTCCAACCAGGTCCAGTCCCCAGACGACGAAGGGCCAGACGAGTGGAATTGTTTTTAGAGCTGATGCAGGTTTATGAGACATGTTGGTGTAAAACTGGCAACCTTCACACTTGTCCACTATTTCCTTAGCCATCTCGTTGGCCCGCGGCCAGTAAAATCCAGCTCGGTATGCTTTGGCCACGATGGTCCGAGAGGACGCATGGTGACCACAGGTTCTCGAGTGAATATCTTTGAGGATCACTCGACCTTCCTTTGGCGTGATACACTTCTGGCAAACTCCAGTTGCACTTTCTCTGAACAACTGCCCCTTTATCACAGTAAAGGCCTTGGATCGTCGGACGACCTATTGAGCCTCTTCTTCTTCTTCCAGAAGTTCTTTCCTAAGAATGTACGCGATGTATGGCACTGTCCAGTCGGGAGTGATGACCAGAACCTCCATGACTAAGTCGACCACGGCTGGGATGTCAACTTCGGTCGGGTCTGTAGCACTCTTGGGCTGTGGTGACTCTTCTGTGAAGGGATCCTCCTAAACTGAAGGTGAATGAATATGTTCTAAAAACACATTGCGGGGGACGGCCTCTCTCTTGGAACCTATCTTCGCCAAATCATCTGCAGCTTGATCTTTCAATCAAGGCACATGGTGAAGCTCCAACCCCTCAAACTTCTTTTCCAGCTTCCTGACAGCGTTGCAGTAACCAGTCATGGCTGGACTTCTGACATCCCATTCTTTCATCACCTGGTTAACCACCAAATCTGAATCGTCATACACCATGAGGCGACGGACGCCGAGTGAAATGGCCATACGCAACCCATATAGAAGTGCTTCGTATTCTGCTTCATTATTGGAGGAATCAAAGTGAATCTGGAGAACCTAATTGAGCTTGTCTCCACGGGGGGTGGGGGGCACCAATACTACTCCAGCACCTTACCCTTTAGCATCTTGGAACCATCGAAGAACATGGTCCAATGTTCCGAGTGAACTTGAGTCGGAAGTTGCTGTTCAATCCACTCGGCAAGGAAATCCGTGATTGCTTGGGACTTGACAGCTTTCTTTGCCTCAAACTTGATGTCCATTGGAAGGAGTTCAATCGCCCATTTTGCTACTCGACCAGTTGCATCTCTATTATTCAGGATCTCAGATAACGGTGCGTCGCTGACGACTGTAATAGAGTGATCAGAGAAGTAATGTGCAACCTTCTTCATGGTCATATAAATTCCATAGACAAGCTTTTGATAATGAGGGTAGTGCTGCTTGGATGGAGTCAAAACTTCAGAGAGATAATAAACTGGGCGTTGAACCTTGTACGCTTTTCCTTCCTCTTCTCGCTCGACCATGATTACTGTACTGACAACTTGTCCAGTGGCTGCAATGTAAAGCAGTAAAGGCTCTTTGCTGATTGGCGCAGCGAGCACCGACTGGGTGGAAAGCAGGGCTTTGAGCTCTGCAAACACTGTATCAGCTTCTTCAGACCACTCGAACTTATCAGATTTCTTCATCAATCGGTAGAGAGGCAAGGCCTTTTCACCGAGACGAGAGATGAATCGACTCAAGGCGGCCAAACAACCAGCCAACTTCTGAACGTCGTGCACTCGCACGGGGCGTTTCATTCGGAGAATGGTATCAAGTTTTTCTGGATTGGCATCGATCCCTCGTTCGGAAACGAGAAAACTGAGCAGTTTTCCTCCTGGAACTCCGAATGTGCATTTTGCCGGGGTAAGCTTGATATCGTACCTTCTTAGGTTAGCAAAGTTTTCTGCGAGATCAGTCAATAGGTCGGAACCTTTGCGAGACTTGATCGCGATGTCATCCATGTATGCCTCCACATTCCGACTGATTTGGGTGAGCAGGCACTTCTGGATCATTCTCATGAACGTGGCTCCGGTGTTTTTAAGACCGAATGGTATGGTGACATAGCAAAAACACCCAAATGGGGTGATGAAGGCTGTTTTTATTTCATCGGGACCATACAGTCGAATCTGATGATACTCGGAATAAGCATCTAAAAAGACAAGCGCTCACACCCCGCAGTCGAGTCAACAGTTTGATCGATACGGGGGAGAGGGAAGTGATCTTTCGGGCAGGCCCGATTGATATGCTTGAAATCAATGCGCATGCTAAGTGAATCGTCCTTCTTGGGGACCATGACGACATTGGCAAGCCACTCGGAGTGGTAGATTTCATGGATGAACTCTGCTGCCAACAGTCGAGCCACTTCCTCGCCGATTGCTTTTCTCTTCTGAACGGTGGACCGCCGAAGGTGCTCTTTGAACGGGTTTTACCTTGGGGTCGACATGCAAACGGTGCTCAGCCAGTCCTCTGGGTACACCTGGCATGTTAGAGGGTTTCCATGCGAAGATGTCCTAGTTCTCACAGAGGAACTAGATGAGCGCTTCTTCCTATTTACTGTCGAGCGTCGGTTATATATGAGTCGGGGCAGAATTGGTATCAGTCGGGTGAATATGAATCGGCTTTGTTTTACCACTCGTCTGAAATGCAGAGTCTGTCGCAGGCTTCTTGGCTCGGAGCAAATCACTCGGATCCACACTCTTCTGATACTCTTGGAATTCAACCGCCGCCATCTGTGCATTCTTCTGCTTTCTGCCGATTGCCAATGACCGGGACCTTTGGGACCAGGCATCTTCAGCTTGAGTTACACATAACACGGTCGAGCCATGAAACGCGCGTACACCGGTCTCCCTAGGATGGTGTGATAAGCACTCTGGAAATCCACGACTTCAAACGTTAACTTTTCTTTCCGGTAATGCTTGGAGTCACCAAAAACAACGTCGAGAGTGATCTGGCCGAGTGACTCGGCCTTCTTTCCGGGAATAAAACCGTGAAAGCTCATGTTGCTCTCACTAAGCTTGGACATCGGGATGTCCATCCCCTTCAAGGTTTCACCATACATGATATTTAGGCCACTACCTCCATCCATCAGCACTTTAGTCAGTCGAGTGCCACCAACCACTGGGTCGACCACCAGGCTTGCCTCCCGGGGGTGACTACGCAAGCAGGATGGTCTGACCGGTCGAATGTGATGGCTGTCTGAGACCATTTCAAGTACGTGGTCGTCGTCGCCAGAGAAACCATGTTCAATTCTCTGTTAATGACCTTCAACCGACTCTTGCTCTCAACATCGGCAAAAATCATAAGGATGGAATTGACCTGGGGGTAACCGTCATCTTCCTCTTCTTCCTCATCTTTGTCCGACTCCTCGTCCTTCTCATTGGGCTGTTTCTCCCGGAACTGTTGGATCAGGAGTCGACATTGTCGAGTGGTATGCTTTGGGTAAATCAGATTACCTTCCTCATCTTTCTTCGTGTGGATGTGACACGGCAAGTCCAGCACATCATTTCTTGCTTGATCTTTTACCTTCTTAGGAGGCCAGGGCACCTTAGGTTTTCCCTTAAACTTTCCTTGAGCTACTACTGCAATCTCACCAGGTGCTGCTGGTTTGGCTTTACGCTTTTGCTTCCGACTGGAACCACCTCCACCGATCTCTTGACCGACCGGTTTACTCTCCCCGCTACGGAGTCGATCCTCTTCTTCTCCGTTAGCATACCAGGTGGCTATCTCCATCATCCAGGTCAGAGTCATATCCCCGGTCCGACCGAACTTCAGAACCAACTCTTGATACTTGACACCTTCCATGAAAGCACACACTGCCTGATGCTCTGATACATTTTCCACAGTGTGATGCAAAGTAGTCCACCTCTGAATGAATTCCCTCAAAGTTTCATTTGGCTTCTGCACACAATTCTGCAACTCGAGAAGTCCTGCCGGCCGCTTGCACGTGCCCTCAAAGGTCCTCACAAACACTCGAGACAGCTCCTCCCAACTGTGTATACTATCCGGGGCCAACTGAGTCAACCACGCTCGGGCTGACCCTTCCAACATAAGAGGGAGATGCTTCATTGCTATCTAATCGTTTCCACCTCCAATCTGCACAACCACTCGGTAATCCTCAAGCCAAGTTTCGGGCTTGGATTCTCCAGTGAACTTGCTGACTCCTGTTGCTAATCTGAAGTTGGGAGGAATCACTGTAGCCCTGATGGCTTTGCTGAAACACTCTGGGCCCGAGACATGTGACCTGCTGCCACTCGGACGGTCTCTACCCAGGTCTTCTCTATGTGCTCTATTCCGGTCGACCATGCCTTGGACGAGAATGGATCTCTCATCGAAGCCTGGCTCCCTTGGGTCGACTGGAGCTCTGCGCTCGTCCCTGTGACGGCGCCTATGATCGTGCTGCCGATCCACGTACGACGATCTCCTCGGAGGAGGCGTTGGCTCTCGACGATGATTGTCGCGGTCAAACTGACGACCGTACTGCCCACGACCCTCACGCCGCGGGGGCGATCTTGGGCTATGGGCCGACTGAACTGTATCCGCTGCCACGGATCTGCTGTGTATCCTATTCCGCGACTGAGACACCACAAAATTCTGCTCTCCTTCTGCTCTGAGCAGGGCCCGGATCTATTCCAACCCTCGGCCAGCTTCTGACTGGGATGGTTGAATCGACTCTACAATTCGGGCCGCAGCAGTGAGGTTCTGAATCGGAGTACGGTATACCTTAGGTGGAGGCGGGAAAAGATGCCGCCGACTGGACTCATGAACTTGTTCCTGGGCTCGCTCGTCGAGAGCACGCTGCAAGTTCTCCAGCCGAGTGCGCTCAGCCAAATTAGCCAAGCGCGCTTCCTCCAAGGCCTGACCCTTGGGAGTTTCTCCAATGATGGGCGTGTGAAGTGCGTCCATGTTGCGACGACGAAGATCCTCTCTCTGTTGCGAAGAGAGAGGTTCGGGATGGTACTCCTCACGGACCCGTGAGGGATCGCTGCCAGCCTCTTCGCCGTCCTCGCGGTGAAAGCCAGGTGGGCCACGCGGACCATCGACCATCAAGACTTCAGCCGCAGGATCGCTGCTATCACACTCGGACGCCGTCTCCGCGGAGCTAGTCGACAGATCGAACAGGCCGTGGAGAGTTTCGTCGGGCTCGATTGCCGCAACTTGATGAGTGGACGAACGTCGAGCCACTACATGACTCACCCACCGCTGAAGCCGCGACCGACCATATCGCTTGCGGCGACGAACAGCAGGGAGGGGAGATGCCACCGGAGCCGACTGATACTAGGTCGACGGCTGCCGAAGAAGGACGCCATGAATGCACGCGCGAAAGTGTGTCGCCCCTCGGACAGGGAGAGCCTCGACATCGAGCGGAGCTTCCTGGAGCCACGCTGAGTCATCGGCGACGAAAACGAGCGCGACTTGCAACTTCACCAACAAGTCGCTAAGACACCTGCCCCAAGGTGGGCGCCAACTATCGTGGTTCTAAGTCTGACAGTAGAAGGGGGGGCAGGTATGGAGAGGCAAGATCCTAGCTATGGCGAAGATGTATACACGAGTTTTACGAGTTCAGGCCCTTCTCGGAGGAAGTAACAGCCCTATGTCTTGGTGCCCGGAGGCGGTCGATTGGTTTATGTGTGTTGTGTTACACGAGGTGCGAACCCTTGTCCCAGAGGAGGGGGTGGCTTATATAGAGTGCGCCAGGACCCCAGCTCACCTCCATTACAAGGAGCTTAATGTACATAAAGTAAGGGTGTTACTGGTAACAGCTGTCTTAAATACTCTTAATGCTCATGAAGACTAAGGAGTGAATGCCCGGCCATTGTGCGCCCTTCCGACTCCTAGTCTTCGATATGGTCGAGTCATTCCCCATGCGGTCGAGTGAAAGTGGGGAATGACGGTCGAGTGATTATACTGTCAAGTGGATTCTTGGTCTTCTTATCTTATGGGGTAGTGACCTTGGGTAGGACGTATAGGTCAGGCCTATGACCCTACCCCAGGTCTGTATCCTCATCAACACCTTCTCAATATAATGGGATTGCAGAAGTGTAATCCCATCCTCGTCATCTCTCAAAAGCTTGATCTTCAAGATAACATCAGCCACCCCAAGGTCCTTCATCTCAAAGTTCTAAGACAGAAACAACTTGACCTCCTCAATCACTTTGAGGTCATCAACATACAAGCACAGTATAACTCCTTCTCCCCCACCATTGCGATAGTATACACATTTGTCAGCTTCATTAACAAAGAAGCCAATAGATGTCAGAGTTGTATGAAACTTCTCATTCCATTGCTTAGGTGCTTGTCTCAGGCCATATAAAGATTTCATCAACCTACACATTTTTCCTACTGATCCACTTGCTAGCTAGTTACCCACACATACCGGCATACCCCCGACGACCGATGACCGGATGGAGTTACGCGACGGGAACGGACGCCAGAGATCGTAGTTTAGGTTAATTAATTATACCTCCAGAGTCGGATGATTCCGGCTCTAGAGGTTTAATTAATTAACATAATCGAAGATCAAATAACTAAAGCTTCTCCAACGTGATCGTGCGCCGGCCCCAACCGCTAGCAGAGTGTGTGCGGAGGGACGCGACCCGAGCGAGACTTGGCGCCTAAACGGCGAGCAGAGTGCACATAGGGACACGACTCAAGGGCGCCTAAATGGCGAGTAGAGCGTGCTGCGGCCACCTAAACGGTGAGCAAGCACATGCATAATTATTGCATATAGAAGATGAACATAGCCAGGAATAGCCATCCAACAATATTATTTTTGATGACATGCATTAATATATTCTTAGTTAAATTTAAGGTCAAAGTTTGGTACTACAAAATATGAAGGGGGCCAAAATAGAAAAAGCCACGACAGAGGTAGTACCTATACGAACACAGACGCTCAGTATGAAAGATAATATGGGTCAAACCTTAGTTGAAAAGGGCAACAATGTCCAACTCCAGCTTACAAAAGCTACAAAATCACGAGGATTAAGTTTTCATCAGGTTTACACATAACCCAGATTGAACATGGAAATAACATCTAACTCAACCAAAGTTTTTGGCAGTCACAATCAAATGGATCGGTCCGATCCATAAAATCAAGATCCTGGTACAAAAGATCTACTAGTCCATGATGATGACAAGTTTGTAAATATAAGCCGAGCACGATCAGAAGCCCTTAGATCCACCTGAAACTTATTTTTATGTTGTTCCACGTACAACTCCTTGAGAAATTTCATATTAAAAACTTAATCCTCGCAGACAATAGTTCCCTCGCATTCAATATGAAGAATGTGACAAAGCTAGTGTTTGCACTGTTGGATGCATATCCTTCCAGCGTTATTGTCTTCAAACGAATGTCATGCGATATGAGAAAATCCCGGTGCTTCTTGAACCATCGATTGGTTATATGTTTTCTCCATGTGTTAGTGCCTAAATAGAGATGAAGATTTTGAAAACAGTTAATGTCTAAAAAAGATTATGTTGAAAGAGCGATAGATGAACGATTAATTATAGTACATTATATATGGTCTTTCAATGTCCGTGAAATCCTCACCTTTATATACACATTCTCCGGACATGGAAAGCATTGCAGCAAGGCAATGATGATGTTGATATCAAAACACCACATATTGACATATAAGGTCTTGACAGAATCCACCACCACTGATAAGATGGACAAGCTCTTCATTGAGCATAGAACATAATATTAGCACTGAAAGTGTACTCCAAGATGATACTTAACATATGTGCACAAACGAAAAATGCAAATTACAAAAGTGTACATGAATAATATAAAGTACCTCAATAGGTGTGGAGGCAGACACCATCTCGAACCATTTAAATGGATCACAAATTGCACCCAAGGTCTCCTGTTTAGGTGTAGAGACCACAGTTATTTGCGAATGTTTATAACAACAATCAAGGAGCAACCTCTGAAGTGAAGGGGCATCTTCCGTGATGAGCTCATGTCCTTCAAAATGAATTCCAATGCTTACAAGGTGAGGCGACTTTATTTTGAGACAAGGGATATGGATTCCATTTCCAAAAACAAGCACCAAACGCTCTAGGGCAGGGTAACTCGAGTGGATGATGCTGTGCAATGAGGCCTCCGATAGATGAACCAACACAAGCGCAAGTTTTTTCAGCAGTGGGAGTCGAAGCATTTGTACCAGATTGTGCTAGATGGCACCGGGTCAAGTTGGCGGTGTGGAGAGAGGAGGAAAACCATGAGATGGGCATCGGTGGTGAGGGCACAGATGCAGCTCTTGGTGGTAACCTATCGCCGTAGTAATGGTAGAACTCAAGCTGCCGGAGTTCATCAAGTTGACGGGATGTCAGCCAGGCGGCCACCATGCAGGGTATGTCCAGCAGGTAGCATGTCAGGATGCAGATGCGTTGAATGGAGCCTTGGTAGAAGGAGATGATGGCTCCGGGGAGTTCAGAATCATCATCTACAGATAGCTGATGACAGTCAAGATTAAGAGGCGCGGCGCGCCACTGAGTGCGCCACCGAGATGCAAGAACTTATGTGCGGCAACCATCCTTGGTGGGGAGAAGGGAGATTATCGCCCCAAGGATGTCGTCCGGGAGATCGTTGATGTGGTCCGCCAGAGATTCTACTGGTTCCCAAGGTCTAGGGGACGTGGCCGCTTCTGGCCGCATAGCCGGGTCCAAGATCTACATCCGGCAGCAGCGCTGACCGGAGCCTCATCTGTGTACATAACAATTTGAAAGAAAAAAAGGCAGAAACATACATGTAGGACATTAAAAATCAATTCTCAAGATCTGGAAGAAAAAAGGCACAAACATATATGTAGGACATTCAAAATCAATTCTCAAGATCTGGCCACAAATTATTAGCACGCACGCTAACCCAGTTGGATTACTAGCAAAAATCATTTATTCAAAACAAACAGTTAATCACTAACCCTATGATACGTCTCCAACGTATCTATAATTTTTTATTGTTCCATGCTATTATATTATCCATCTAGGATGTTTTATATGCTATTTTATATGATTTTTGGGACCAACCTATTAACCTAGAGCCTAGTGCCAATTTCTGTTTTTCCTTGTTTTTGAGTTTTACAGAAAAGGAATACCAAACGGAGTCCAATTGACGTGCCAATTTTTGATGATTTTTTATGGACCAAAAGAAGCCCCCGAAGTAAAAGGGTTGGGCCGGAAGAGTCCCGAGCCGTCCACGAGGGTGGAGGGTGCACCCTAGCCCCCTGGGCGCACCCCCCTATCTCGTGGATGACTCAGAGACCCCTCCCCTGACGTGAGACCGACGCCAAAAATTCCTATAAATACAGAAACCCCCAGAAATAAACCTAGATCGGGAGTTCCACCGCCGCAAGCCTCTGTAGCCACCAAAAACCAATCGGGGCCCTGTTTTGGCACCCTGTCGGAGGGGGGATCCATCACCGGTGGCCATCTTCGTCATCCCGATGCTCTCCATGACAAGGAGGGAGTAGTTCACCCTCGGGGCTGAGGGTATGAATCGGTAGCTATGCGTTTGATCTCTCTCTCTCTCTCTCGTATTCTTTATTTGGTCTTGATGTACCGCGAGCTTTGCTATTATAGTGGGATCTTATGATGTTTCTCCCCGTCTACTCTCTTGTAATGGATTGAGTTTTCCCTTTGAAGTTATCTTATCGGAGTGAGTTTTTAAGGATTTGAGAACACTTGATGTATGTCTTGCATGTGCTTATCTGTGGTGACAATGGGATATCACGTGATCTACTAGATGTATGTTTTGGTGATCAACTTGCGGGTTCAGTGACCTTGTGAACTTATGCATAGGTGTTGTCACACGTTTTCGTCTTGAGTCTCCGGTAGAAACTTTGGGGCACTCTTTGAAGTTCTTTGTGTTGGTTGAATAGATGAATCTGAGATTGTCTGATGCATATCGTATAATCATACCCACAGATACTTGAGGTGACATTGGAGTATCTAGGTGAAATTAGGGTTTTGGTTGATTTGTGTCTTAATGTGTTATTTTACTACAAACTCTAGGGATGTTTGTGACACTTATAGGAATAGCCCAATGGATTGACCAGAAAGAATAACTTTGAGGTGGTTTCGTACCCTACAATAATATCTTCATTTGTTCTCCAATATTAGTTACTTTGGAGTGACTCTTTGTTGCATGTTGGGGATTGTTATATGATCTAATTATGTTATCCTTGTTGAGAGAACTTGCACTAGTGAAAGTATGAACCCTAGGCCTTGTTTCCTACCATTGCAATACCGTTTTTGCTCACTTTTATCGCTTGCTACCTTGCTGTTTTTGTATTTTCAGATTACAAAAACCTATATCTACCATCCATATTGCACTTGTATCACCATCTCTTCGCCGAAGTAGTGCACCTATACAATTTACTATTGTATTGGGTGTGTTGGGAATACAAGAGACTCTTTGTTATTTGGTTGTAGGGTTGTTTGAGAGAGACCATCTTCATCCTACGCCTCCCACAGATTGATAAACCTTAGTTCATCCACTTGAGAGAAATTTGCTACTGTCCTATGCTACATCTTGAGCTTGCGTTGGTATTCCTTGAAGAGGAAAGGGTGATGCAGCAATAGTAGCATAAGTATTTCCCTCAGTTTTTGAGAACCAAGGTATCAATCCAGTAGGAGGCTCCTCAACAGTCCCACGCACCTACACAAACAAACAAAGAACTCGCAACCAACGCAATAAAGGGGTTGTCAATCCCTTCACTGCCACTTGCGAAAGTGAGATCTGATAGAGATAGTATGATAAGATAAATATATTTTTGGTATTTTATAATATAGATGTGAAAAGTAAAGATGCAAATAAAAGAAGATTGAAAGTTTATATGATAAGAGATAGACCCGGGGGCCATAGGTTTCACTAGTGGCTTCTCTCAAGATAGCATAAGTATTACGGTGGGTGAACAAATTACTGTCGAGTAATTCATAGAAAAGAGAATAATTATGAGATTATCTTGGCATGATCATGTATATAGGCATCACGTCCGCAACAAGTAGATCGACTCCTGCCTGCATCTACTACTATTACCCCACACATCGACCGACTCCTGCCTGCATCTAGAGTATTAAGTTCATAAAGAACAGAGTAACACATTAAGCAAGATGACATGATGTAGAGAGATAAACTCAAGCAATATGATATAAACCCCATCTTTTTATCCTCGATGGCAACAATACAATACGTGCCTTGCAACCCTTTCTGTCACTAGGTAAGGACACCGCAAGATTGAACCCAAAGCTAAGCAATTATCCCATGGCAAGAAAGATCAATCTAGTAGGCCAAACCAAACTGATAATTCGAAGAGACTTGCAAAGATAACTCAATCATACATAAAAGAATTCAGAGGAGATTCAAATATTTCTCATAGAAAAACTTGATCATAAACCCACAATTCATCGGATCTCGACAAACAAACCGCAAAAGAGTTTACATCAAATAGATCTCCACAAGAGAGGGGGAGAACATTGTATTGAGATCCAAAAAGAGAGAAGAAGCCATCTAACTAATAACTATGGACCCGAAGGTCTGTGGTAAACTACTCACAACTCATCGTAGGGGCTATGGTGTTGATGTAGAAGCCCTCCGTGGTCGATTCCCCCTCCGGCGGAGCGCCTTCGAAGGCTCCAAGATGGGATCTCGCGGATACAGAAGGTTACGGTGAAATTGTGTTTCATTGGCTCCCTGGATGTTTTCGGGGTACCTAGGCTTATATAGAAGGAAGAAGTACGACGGTGGCCGCCCGAGGGGCCCACGAGACAGGGGGGCGCGCCCTCCCCTCTTATGGCCGCCTCGGCTGCTTCTTGACTTGCACTCCAAGTCCTCTGGATCATGTTCGTTCCAAAAATCACGCTCCTGAAGGTTTCATTCCGTTTGGACTCTGTTTGATATTCCTTTTCTTCGAAATACTGAAATAGGCAAAAAAAATAGCAATACGGGCCGGGCCTCCGGTTAGTAGGTTAGTCCCAAAAATGATATAAATGTGTAAAATAAAGCCCATAAACATCCAAAAGGGGTAATATAATAGCATGGAACAATCAAAAAGTATAGATACGTTGGAGACATATCAATCATCCCCAAGATTAATTCCTGCTCGTCCTCGAGTAGGTAAATGATAAAAACAGAATTTTTGATGTGGAATGCTACCTAGCTTAATTCTCAATCTATTTTTTCTTTATTGTGGCATGAATGTTAAGAACCAAATGATTCAAAATAAAAGTTCATATTGACAAAAGAAATAGTAACACTTCAAGCATACTAATCAAAGTAATCATGTCTTCTCAAAATAACATGGCTAAATAAAGTTCATGCCTACAAAATCATATAGTTAGGCTATTCTTCATTTTCGTCACACAAATATGTTCCCAATTTCTATACCCCCGATGACAAGCCAAGCAATTGTTTTGTACTTAAATAATCTCAAACTTTTTCAACCTTCACGCAATACATGAGCGTGAGCCATGGATATAGAATTATGGGTGGAATAGAATATGATGATGGGGATTGTGTGGAGAAGACAAAAAAAAGTCTCACATTGACGAGGATAATCAACGAGCTATGGAGATGCCCATCAATTGATGTCAACATGAGGAGTAGGGATTGCCATGCAACGGATGCACTAGAGCTATAAATGAATGCTCAACAAAAGAAAACTAGTGGGTGTGCACCCAACTTGCTTGCTCATGAAGACCTAGGGCATTTGAGGAAGCCCATCGTAGGAATATACAAGCCAAGTTCTATAATGAAAAATTCCCACTAGTATGAAAAAGACAACCTATGATGCTCACTATATGAAAAACAAGGTGCTACTTTGAAGCACAATATATGAGACTCACTACATGAAGAACAAGGTGCTACTTTGAAGCACAAGTGTGGAAACACTAGTGCAGAACTGGGCAATAGCACCGGTTCGTAAGGCCCTTTAGTGCCGGTTCCATAACCGGCACTAAAGTGTGGGCACTAAAGGCCCCCCCTTTAGTACCGGTTCAGCACAAACCGGTGCTAAAGGGCAACCACGTGGCACGAGCCAGCTCCGGGGGCCTGGAGCCCTTTACTACTGGTTGGTAAGACCAACCGGTACTATAAGGTTTTTTTTTTTTAGTTTTATGATTTCTTTTTCATTTAATTTTATGTTTCCATTTTAATTCTTTTTCGTTTGCTGGTATTTTACGATACTACACATTGTACACGTTATGCATATATATATATATATATATATATATATGTATATATATATATGTATAAAATTTCTAGTAGAACCAATCATGCATATATATATCATCAATGTCTCACAAACCACCATATTAATTAATTCACACATACACACATGTATAGCTATATACAGTTTCTCCTACATATGCATGTTGCCTTCGGAGCCAGTGGCATTAGCCTAATTGGTGCCTTCAGAGCACGATGACAATTTGAAGTGGTTTTCATGGGGGCGGTAGCGGGTAATAGTATTCTCCCTTCGGATTTATGACCTGGTCGAGCAAAAATCCCGCTATTTCCTCTTGAAGTGCTTCTACGTGCTCCGTTTCTAGGAGCTTCTCCCGCACCTCTTTGAACTGTTAAGAAGGAGATCAATATGCATGTGTATTAGTTGTGTGACTAGATATCGATAATGGTGTAAAAATTGTGAATAGTGTTCTGACAAGCGTACCCATTCCTGTCTTTGAGATCTGCTCCTTTCAGACGCCATCATGTGAATGTTCTCGCAAACACAGAATGCACATAGATCAGTCCCCTGCGGCTGCTTCAGGGCCTTTACGAGAATGGAATTTGATCAGATAATAATTAATCAAGCATGATAATTAAAGAGATGGCAGCTAGCTAGCTAGCTAGTACTACTTAATTACTTGCCTTGGGTCGAAACCATTTAAGCTTTTTTTTCCATTCGCCTTCTGTGATGCTGATGAACCTTGCCCAAGCCCTGCCCGCCGACAAAGAAAATGAATAAAGGGGTTATTAAATAGTTCATATCATGAAATGACAAACTAAATAGGCCGAGATATATAGTTAATAATGATTGAAATTACCTGTTGACTATCCCAAACAAGATGTTATAGTCAGTATTTGCTTTGAGTAGTGAGTCCAGTATTTCAACTGTTCCGGCGTCAACTTTAATCATACACAAGATCCAGTGAAATCTGCATGCACACACGTTTGCATGTCTTAATTAAGCGGGCATATGTAAGCAAAAATATGTAGCTAGCTAGTAGGCAAAAACAGAGAATTTGTAGTACAAGACAGTGTGACTCACTGGAAGTTGTAAGGAAGTAGTATATCTTCATTGTATTTGAGGCGCTTCAAGAACTCTAGCATGTTGTCCTCTACGGCCTTTTCATGATGTGGATTTATTAGCCACGTGTATTCATTAACGGTGTTTGGGTCAATGAACCCAATGCCAAAGCGTTCACCTTTTCTCATTTCATACATCTTCATCCTGCATAATACCACAGAAAAGAATATAGTGAGGATAATTACAAGTAATGATTGATCAAAAGGATCACTACAGCTAGCTTGAGACTTAAATTACAGAAAGAAATCACTTACAGACAATAGCAACTGACGATAGATTTGTCGAGTGCGTCTTGATTGTATAACTGAAACAGTTCAGAATACTCAACGGACAGAGCTTTCTCATGGAAGTAATGCTCCTCCTTGACATTCACCATGAGGGACAATCGATCGGAAATCTTGGTAATGTTCATGTACCATTGAAGCAATTCATACATTCTCGTTGGGAGGTTCTTGACCTTGTATGGCTCGACCAAAGGTTGGCCCCGGACATATTTCCGTTTTATTTCATCCTCTGTAAGCACATGCATGGGCTTGATCTCGAGGAGTTGCCCAACAGTGATGTTGAGAACTTCAGCCTGCATTATATGGTCCTTGGTTATTACCACATTGCCCACCTCGGGAACGTAAACTGTTTGCCCACAATAATATTGGGCACGCGTACTGTCACGTGTTGTTGGCACAACAAGCGAGGGGATCAATTGCGCTGCCTGTTCTCCTAGCTGGGGAATGGTTTTCCCGCATTTTTTGACAGCTGCTTGTTGTTTGCTCGATCCCGAGCTCGCCTCCTTACGTAGACGTGCTCGATTTAACTTCCTGATGTGGCGCTCATAGTCTGTGTCAACAGGCTTGGGAGCTGGTGGTTGAGCCATACGAATGAAGTGGTCAATCGTTTCCTCAGGCACTTTCTCCCTTGGCGGCGATGGCGGTTTCGGTGCAAAATGGGCTTCCACCTCGGCCTTGGATATGGCTGCGTTTTCCTCCTCAGACTTGTCATAAGGCCTCTGCGGAAGAGGCGTGAGGCTTGGACCATATTTATATCGCTTGCCTTCACCTGTACTTCCTGTACTACCTCGACTCGTACCGCTATGCACCATAGCTGCAGGGTGTCTCTTCTGCGATTGCTGAGGCGGCGGAGACGGCTGACGGGGCTGAGTTGGACGAGGAGGAGTTGCCTGAAGCTGTGCCGGACTTGGAGGAGGAGTGGCCTGAGGTTGTGCCGGACTTGGAGGAGGAGTGGACGTCTGATGCTGTGGCGGACTTGGAGGAGGAGGAGTGGCCTGACACTTTGCCGGACTTGGAGGAGGAGTGGCCTGACACTTTGCCGGACTTGGTGGACTTGCAGGAGCGGGAGTCTGCTAACTCGGTGGCGGACTTCGATGAGGAGTCGGCTGACGCGGTGTCGGTGGCCTTCGAAAGATGATGCAATCCTTTTTACATAGGATGATACCATGTTTGGCCTCTCCGAGAAAGTGCTCGTCGTCACCTCCAGGAATGTCAAGCTGTAGCACCGAATATGGGTCCACCACCTCATCAACCAAGACACGAGCATAGCCTGCTGGAATCGGGTTGCAATGGAAGGTTGCCTCGGGGGGATTTGTAAAAGCAACGGCGTCCGCCACCTTCATGGATATGTTCTTAATTTTGACGTGTAACTCGCAGTTAGTGTTCTCCGTGATGTCATCCACGGGGTATCTATCCAGCATTGCGTCGTCCGGGGCGGAACCCATGCTGCTTCTCGGCATGGATGGGGCGGTGCTATCCAATGCTGGATCATTCGCTAGCTGCTGCAGCTGCTGAGACCCCCTTTGCTGGGTAAGTGAGTCGATCTGCTCCTACTGCCGCTGGAATTTGACTGCCAATTCCGCTTGACTTGCTTCTAGGCCGTGAAGGCGTTCATAGTCCCGCTTCCTCTGCTCCTCCTCCATCTTCCTCTTCTTCTCCTCTGCAATCTTCTTTCTCGCACGGGTTCTGTAGTCGGTGTTCTAGTCTGAAAACCTCTCATACCATGGAATAGCGCCCTTGCCTCGTGTTCTTCCCGGGTGTTCAAGATTTCCTAGGGCACGCATAAGCTCGTCGTTCTCTCTGTTGGGCTAGAACACCCCCGATCGTGCCTCTTCTATTGCAACAAGTATCGCATCGTCGGCTCCCTTCAGACTTGCCCTCGTCGAAACATTGCCTGTCTTCGGGTCCAACTCCCCCCCATGCGCATAGAACCAAGTCCTGCACCTGGGGGGCCAGCTCTTAGTAACCGGAGTGACACCTGCATCCTCCATCTCTTTCTCAGACTTATCCCACTTAGGCTTTGCCACCGCATAGCCACCTGGCCCCATCTTATGGAACTTATCCTTTTTTCGGCATTCTTCTTGTTTATTCTCGACCGTTCCTTAGCTAATTCCGAATCCTTGAATTTCACGAAATCGTCCCAATGAGCACGTTGGTTCTCTAGTGTTCCCTCGAATACTGGAGTCTTCCTTCCTCCCTTGACGTACTTGTCCAATTCACGATTCTTGTGGTTCTTGAATGCAACCGCCATCTTCCTAAGAGCAGCGTCCTTGACTTTCTGCACATCTGCTTCTGTGAAATGATCTGGTAGGGTGAAATGTTCCATGAGAGTATCCCAAAGCAGATCTTTTTGTCTTTTGTCGACAAAAGTAACATTTCAACGTGGAGCAGCGTCCTTTTTGTCTTTTTGTCTTTTGTCTTTTGCTGGCTCTCTCCATTCTTGAAGGGAGATCGGGAGTTGGTCCTTCACAACAACTCCGCACTGACGAATGAACTTGTCCGCAATCTTCTTAGGCGCTAATGGTTCGCCATTAGGTCTGATTGCCTCAATATTGTACTTTACGCCCTCCTTCAACTTTTTGTTCGGGCCTCGTTTCGTCCTTTTGCCTGAAGATTTGCTCGATCCAGATGGCTGAAAGAACAAAGATCGATTCGTTAATATATCTTCAAGTCATTTAAAACATGTGATGATCACCAGATGCCTGCTTATATAAATATATATACCTCGCCGGTCTTTGTTGTTTCAAGATCAACATTTTCTTCGTCATCATCATAATCATAGTTCATGACTTCATCAATTCGGTCGTCGCGATCGAATATCATATCACCCTCTCCGGTGTTGTTTAGAAATTCGGAGCCGTCATAATCTTCTTCATTCTGATCATCATCTGGCCCGTGAGGATGGTGTCGGGGATATACCCCGCGGTATAAACCGCTGGATGTATGACCCGGCTAGAGTTTGGCGATTCACTGGCAACCCACCTGGACATGGCGGTTTACGGTTCATTGGTAATCCGGCAGGCGGGTCAGAGGAGCGACAAGACCCGGTGGCCCAACGGGCGGTTTATGGAAGGCCGGATCATGCTATGGTGGGCCGGTTTAAGAGAAAAGGCGTGAGGAATATTTACTTTACAAGGAAGACCCGGACTTGTATCCGGTTTGTATTAGAAGGGAGACTAGTCCTAATCCTAATAGGACTCCACATGTAAACCGCCCCTTCAACATATATAAGGAGGGGCAGGGCTCCCCAAAGAGGGACAAGCGACAAACAAGAAACAATCTCTAGGGCTAGACACAAAGAGGAGAGCCGGTTTACGGCGACTCCCTCGTGATGATAATGAGATCTAGCCTCAAACAGCATGTAGGGTTTTTACCGGATGATGTTTCCCGGGGCCCGAAGCTGTCTAAATCCCTGTCTTGTGTTGCGTCTCTCGATTCCGCTCAACCCCTCTCTAGCTACCACGTAGATGCGTTGGCCTCGCGACTAAGTCCTGACACTAAGGACATCTGCCGTGACAATTCCACGACAGTTGGCACCCACCGTGGGGCTCGCGCACGGTGGTGTTGAGTTCTTGGAGGGATCTCTCGAAGGGATCAAGAAATTCGTGATTTTCCGAATGAAGAAGAGCCGGTTTTGAAAAATCTGCATCAACTTCAAGTTTATCAGTCCAGATTTATGATTGATGGTATTTTCTGCTACGGATCCATCAAGGTCCGATTATTATTGCATAGGAGATCCACGGTTGTTCACGATGGATCAAGTCCCGTAATGGTTCATCAGAAATATTAGAAGGTGTTTTTTGATATGCGATGCTTCAGAAGGGCCAAGATCAGGAACGAAGACAGATATGATTGGAAAGTCAACGACCACGATACGGATTCGCCGGCGCCGAGTTGTAGCTTATCGATTCGAGTTCATAGTCTGGAAGATTTAAAGATCAAGGGAAATAAGGTTGTGCCGACTGCACTGTCGCCATAGCAAGTTGAGGACGTGTCCGCGATCCATCAATGCAAGGGTCAAGTCGCTGAAACCATGGTTTCCTGTGGCAACAGGTTCTCATCGGCACACGGAATCCCGAGGCGTTTTGTCGCTACTAGTACTAACAAAGGACCAACAGGGTCTGTACTATTCACATCTGGGTGGCAGTCCATGTACTATTCCGAGTCGTATCCATCAGCCGTACTGGCTACTACTACTAACAGGGTCTGTGCTTCGGCATACGTGGCTGCTACTACTTCATGGCAGGGAAACCAAAGGAAAATACTAGCACGTTGTACCTCCAACTAGTACGTGACGGTGAAGTGCTACTTTGACTCGAACATGGATCAAGACCAAAGGAAAAATAAAATCAAAACAGCCACGACCCGGAGTGGATGTGGTCGTGGGCATGGATTCGTTTACCACCGTTGCGGCCATTGCTGCGCCTCGAGCTGCCCTCCGCTAGCGCAGTGGTCACGGCTGCACCGCCAGACCAGCCTGCCTCCACCGCCCCCGCGGCCGCGTCAGGCCACTTCTGCCTGCGCCAAGTGCCGAGCGCCTCGCCTCCTCCGAGCCGCCCGCACCCGAGTTCCTCTTCCTCGCCACCGGGCTGCGCCCGAGCCATCGCGGCCTCGTTCTACTTCTGCTCCAACTCGCCTTCGCGACCCTGCTACCTCCGGGCCGCCTTGAATACAGTGGGAGGCCCGCTCTGACTCACCACAGGGTGGCCGCGTCGCTGAATCGCCGAGCTCCGACCGGGCCTTACGCACCTCCTGTTCGCCCCGTTGTCCCTCGCCTTGAACCGCCTATGCCAAGTCGCCCGCTGTGGTCCGCATCTCGCTACGCCGGTCCATCTTCGCCTGCGACACGCCTCACGGCCGGAGCATCACCAACCTGCCGCACCTCCAAACGCTCGCGCCTACTCCGGCCGAATCATACTCGCGCCTGCTCTGGTCGGTTTATATTTCGAGTGCCTGCCGATTCGATCCCGCACCCTGTTTCTTCTGTAAACCGCCAAGATGCGGGCCAGCTCGGCCGCTGGATTCAGGCCGCCGGCTCTGCCATGCCTCACCATCAAACCGTTGTCATGGCTGCTGATCCACTGCATTACCAAATTATCTGCCATCATTGAGTGCCTCCGAGTCACAGATGCGGCTTCGCCTCGTCAAGCTGCCTATCTCGGCCGCTTACCTTGGAGTCACCACTGTGGCATCCTTTGTCAAGTCACCACGGACTCCGTCACCATCGGCGCCAGCCCGCTGGAAGTCGCTTCCAAACCGATACTGCATGCTTCCTCCACGGCCACTCTGTAAAACGCCCGCCGCCAATTTAGTTTGCGGGTTCCACCGCGTTGGCTCCGCCGCTGCCCCTGACTGTCGAGCTGCCGAGCTGGCCCGCATGCGTCCCGTACTACAGCTGCTGGAGCTCATGTGGGAGATATTGCGGCTGCTGGAGTTGAATCTGTAACCCACGGATGAGGGGAAGGTGTTACAGGGTCCTAAGACACCGACAGTCATCTGGCTTGGAAGAATAAAAGTTTGAGTTCTGGCAAGTTACTATTGATCAATCGGCCTTGACCAGGGGATGGACCTCACATTGTAAGCAGAGATAACATGGCTGAGGATATTTAAACTATGGCACTTATCGTAAGTTTGCTCAGCACTGATGAAGACATATAGAAGCAATCTTCAGAAAAGCATCGAGGAAAGAAAAAGGAGTATAACAGGGCACGTGCTCGCATGTTTAAACACACAACAGTGGTAGCAGTGGTTCACTTCCCAATAACAACAGAGATTGCCGCTGTAGTTAATTACAAGAAGTACAAAGGAGGACCATATGAGTGCTAGTGCCACATCAGAAAAAGTAAAAAAAAGAGGAGGCTATCAAAGGAAAGGGCAGTAGTCAGCTTGTATATGTGTGGGCCGCTACTGTTGAGCTGTCACGGCCGCCCGGTGGTTTCTGCTATTGTGAACTGACCACTGCTACTCCACTGTTCACATCCATCCGACGAAAATACCAGGTGACATCCATCTAAGTTTATTTATTAGCACAATATTGTTTTCGTCAAAGAAACAATTACTTTGGTCTATATCTTTTTTGTATGAAGGGTAATTATTTATTTCCAAATGACGATTATATCGCGGAAATTTGTCCTTATCGTGCCACTCAATAGAAGTACCCAAGCTGCTGCCCTTGCAGATCAAATCCATATCAGCATATCAGGGTCGCACCTGCTCATACAAGCTACCCAATGGACGTTTGTAGACCGCCGCCCTGCGGTCCGGTTTATTCCAACAAAATCTGGAGCAATTAATGATATCAGCTCCCGTTTATAGCGGACGCCACTGGAGTTTGTTTAAACATCAACAACCAGCTGCGATGAGCCATTGGCCGAGTTGATGACATGGATCATATGGGATTATTTATAACCCGCCGCAGTCACCTCAATATTCTATGGATTCACATCGTGTTGTCAACACTAATGATATACAAGTTATGCCGGTTTATATCACGGTCAAATATGGAGAGTTTCAAGCCAACTCCTTGAGTCACCTTGAGACTCGGGGGCTACGATGACATGACTAAGCAAATCTTGCCAGCAAATTTAAGAACCCCAGGACGATGGAGGGGAAGATAACCCGGTCCTGGAGGCTACTGTTATTTGAAGGCCGTCAGAAAATTTCCGGCTTAGTAAGTATATGACAGTTACAAAATCCTGGCTCAATGAAGAAATTTCGGATCATCAGAAAGGATTCCGGTTTAAATTCCGGTTCAAGGGAAATATATTCTCCCACAAAGCTCTCAAACTCTCAAATCCGGTTTAAAAATGTCCGGTTCAAAAAGGAATTAATTTCTCGCAAGTTCGAGTTGAAAGGCCATCAGAAAATTTCCGGCTGAAAATGAAGATTCCGGTTTACAATCCGGTTCAAGGGAAAGATGTCTCCCACAAATCCTTGAAGCTCTCAATATCCGGTTCAAAATCCCGGTTCAAGAAGGATTTATCTCTTGCAAAAAGCTAAAGGGTGCCAAAGAAGACTTGCTCCCATGATGCGCGGTCCAAACATGGGTATCATGCCTTATTGGCTTATCATATTATTGGTCACTTGGGGGCTTGGTCGTATCCGAACCATAGCCACGCCTCTTGATCGGCCTAGTGCCATAACATCACTGGGGGCCTTGGTCGTGTCCGAACCAACGCGACACCTTTTGATAGGCGACAGCCACTAGATCACTTGGGGACATGGTCAAGTCTGAACCAGTCACGCCTCTTGGTCAGCCTAAGGCCACAAAATCACTTGGGGTCTTGGTCGAACCCGAACCATTGCCACGCCTCTTGATCTGGCATATATGCCACGAATCATTTGGGGACCTGGCTGACTTGAACCATAGCTACACCTTATTGGGAGCTTGGTCGTGTCCGACCATGGTAACACCATCTGATCGGCTCAGTAAAGCCTCTTTTTGCAAATGGTCTTATCATTGCCTTTGCTTCCATATTTTTTCATAATTGTTATTTGATTTTTGTTGCGTTTTTTAAACCGACAACGTTTTAATCCGGTTCAACTGTCAATTACAAATTGACGGAAAACGGTCAAATCTTAATCTGGAGGCCATCTGCCCGGTTTGATTTTCTGTTGCCATCCTATTATGGAGTAAACCGGTGTTTATCAACCCGGCTTGACTTTCAATTACAAGTTGTCAATACAGGATTAAGTTATAATCCGGAGACTATCAGCCCGGTCTGGTTTGACTACGAGTCGCCAGTATTATATATGGTTAAACCGGTGTTTATCACAACCCGGTACGGTTTATCATCAACCGGCACAGTATGAAAGGAGTTATCATTACTCAAGATTGGGGTTATCACTCTTACTACAAAAAATTGGTAAACCAATGATGTGATTCAATATCACAGGTATGATATATTTCATTGATTATTCTTAAGTGCAGCCTTGGTTATAAACCTGGGTTATATGTTGGGCATTATAACCCGGCCGGCGGTAAACTGCCAGGACACTTTAAACTTGTTGTATGCAGAGACAGGTTGAATAAAGCATGATGATAAATTATCCGGTGTTTATTAAACCGGCCTGGCTTTAAGACGATAAGTCGCCAGTATATGATGGGAAATTATCCGGAGTTTATTAAACCGGCCTGGTTTTGGACTATATGTCGCCAGTATATATTTGGATTGCGCCATTGGAATCATGCTCTTATAAATGATTGGGTTATATTATTCAAATAGCCAAATTTGGCTGAATTTTCATTATGATATTGGGTGAATTTTTCATACCGGATTATATTATCTTGAATAGCCAACATGGCTGGATTTTTATGGTTATTAGTAACCGGTATTATTGAGTTTTCAAAGTCACTTTAGCGCAACAATTATTATTTTATCAAAGGATATGATTTATTCTACAATGGAAGGAATAGTCCCGAGTCGCTGCAGGCTCACGACCCGGCACTTGGGGGCTACATTATTCAAATTGAGATTACATGCAAGTCTCATGTCGCTGCAAGCATGCACCATGACACTTGGGGGCTAATGCAAAGTAATTTTCTGCTCATATTATTGAAGACCCGACTCATCACATTATAATGAGTCGGCCCTTGGGGGCTACCACTTGCTCCTGTCAACAGTTGAAGGTACAAAGCTTTTTATTCATTATATTGAAGAGTCCACTGCTCAGTTGGTAAAGCACAAGGCTCTTAACCTTGTGGATGTGGATTCAAGTCCCATGATGAGGGTTACATCATATGATGTTATTTTCATTGAAGTATATATTAAAGTCCCAGCTCAATATTATCTTACTGAGCCGGCCCTTGGGGGCTACACATCATTGCTCAAATCTACATGATTATACCTACAAAGTCCCTGCTCATTATTGCATAATGACCCGGCTCTTGGGGGCTACACTGGTTGAAGTTTTTATGAGTATAAGACAATTGCAAGTCCCAGGTTGCTGTAAGCATGATAACCCGGCACTTGGGGGCTACATAGTATGGAGTATTCAGTTTTTACTAGTCACTGGGATGAACAACATGGATTTCTTCTTAAGTGGCAGTATTTATATTGAAGCAAGTCTTAAGCCATCACTTTGTTCTGCTCAAGACTTGGGGGCTACAGGTATTATATTATTATCGAAGAACTATTTTCAAATTCTCTGTTTTGAGCAAACTGGATTAACCCGGCGTCACCAATCATTATGACCCTGTGTCTGTAACCCGGCGTCATCAATAATCATGAACCGGCATTAGCAACAATCATGAACTGGTGTTGGCAACAATCATGACCCGGAATTATTAGTTTTTATGGTGGTAATCATAAACCGGCAAGTTTTACATCTTCAAGCAGGCTGGATATCAGTTGAATATTTCAGAGACTAATATTTTTGTCAAGTCAAAGCATTGAAGGCCGATTCAAATGGATTCTTTATTTACAAATATCTTCTGCAAGCAAATTGATTATGAAGATGGTTATTAACTTGGAAGGAAGAAATGACAAAGTTTTAAGGATGATCAAGTGTTGGCTTACAAGTATATTTAAACCGGAGAACAACCTGACAAATTTGTTCTTGTTGCAGATCAGTTTAACATGGATGAATCCAAATTAAACTGGGGCTAATGTCGGGGATATACCCCGCGGTATAAACCGCCGGATGTATGACCCGGCTAGAGTTTGGCGATTCACTGGCAACCCACTTGGACATGGCGGTTTACGGTTCATTGGTAATCCGGCAGGCGGGTCAGAGGAGCGACAAGACCCGGTGGCCCAACGGGCGGTTTATGGAAGGCCGGATCATGCTATGGTGGGTCGGTTTAAGAGAAAAGGCGTGAGGAATATTTACTTTACAAGGAAGACCCGGACTTGTATCCGGTTTGTATTAGAAGGGAGACTAGTCCTAATCCTAATAGGACTCCACATGTAAACCGCCCCTTCAACATATATAAGGAGGGGCAGGGCTCCCCAAAGAGGGACAAGCGACAAACAAGAAACAATCTCTAGGGCTAGACACAAAGAGGAGAGTCGGTTTACGGCGACTCCCTCGTGATGATAATGAGATCTAGCCTCAAACAACATGTAGGGTTTTTACCGGATGATGTTTCCCAGGGCCCGAAGCTATCTAAATCCCTGTCTTGTGTTGCGTCTCTCGATTCCGCTCAACCCCTCTCTAGCTACCACATAGATGCATTGGCCTCGCGACTAAGTCCTGACACTAAGGACATCTGCCGTGACAATTCCACGACAGATGGCGTATCATATCGAACATGGCTTGTTCTCCCTCTCTGCCGGTATTGTCCGCCATAGCTTTTATTTAACTAATCCAAAAGAAATATAAAACAATTTAGTATTCAAATTACATCGTCTCAAATAATAGATATAATCTCGAATACATCGTCTCGAATAATAGATATAATCTCGAAAACATCGTCTCGAATAATAGATATAATCTCGAATACATTGTCTCAAATAATAGATATAATCTCGAATACATCGTCTCGAATAATAGATATAATATCGAATACATCACTGGCTAGGTAGCTAATAAAGATTGAATACTACAGAAGAATCTAGGACACTCGCGGTTCCTGTGGCGCGGGCGGTGGACACCCAAAGAGAAGGAACCTCACAGGATCATAGCTGAAGTGAGATCCCTGAAGAAACTGCCAGGTATTGGAGAATCTGCCGCCCTCTAACGCAACCATGTAGCAATGGACGTGCTCGTCCTCCTCCCTGACACGATGACGTACCACCTCCGGCTGGGCCGGCTCCCTCCGCGCCGAAACTGGCCCACGCGAACGCCACCAAACGAGATCAGGGTCGACGACGGGACCCGGGGCCGGGTTCCTCATCAAGCGGCGCGCCCCTCCAGGCAGCACCTCCCAGTGCTAGCCCGGCGGAGCCCAGTCCTGGACATGGGTCAGCCGGACGTCGTCGCGGACGTGTCGACGGCGAGGATGCCGGTCGGGCATCGTCGAGAACAAATACTAGCTATATGCCCGCAAAAAGTAACATTTTTTTAATGATTGGATTTTGATAACTAAAATTTCTAACATTTCTATATAACTAACATTTCTAACAATGCTATATATAACTAACATTTCTATAACATTTCTAATATTTCTATAACTAAAAAACAGAAAAAATTATAAAATTTCTATATATATAACTAACATTTTTATAACTATTTCTATAACTAAAAAACAGAAAAATTTCTAACAATTCTAACTTTTTTATAACTATTTCTATAACTAAAAAACAGAAAAATTTCTAACAATTCTAATATTTCTAACTATTCTAACAATTCTAACATTTCTAATTATTTCTGAAAAACAGAAAAATTTCTAACAATTTCTAAAAAACAGAAAAATTTCTAACTATTTGTATAACTAAAAAACAAAAAATGTATGTGTGTGTGTGTGTGCGTGCTCACCGGCGAGGCGAGGGACGACGGGGGGCAGCGACGGGGGCCGGGCGCGCGGCGACAGGGACGGCGACGGGCTCGGCGATGACGGGGATGACAACGACGGGGACAGGGACGGGGCGGCGACGACGGGGACAGGGACGGATGGGCCGGGGCGGCGACGACGACAGGGATGTACAGGGCGGCGCCGACGACAGGGACGGGGACGACGCGGGACGGGCCGGGATGGGGCGGCGGTGACGACGGGGACGACGGGGACGGGGATGACGGGGCGGCGACGACGGGGACGGGGCGGCGACGGGGGCAGCGACAAGGGATGGAGACGTACGGGGGCGGCGGGCGACGGTGCAGAGGAGAAGAAACCAGATGAGAAACTGAAATTTTCGTAAGTGTTGTTTATATAGGAGGGACCTTTAGTACCGGTTTGTGCCACCAACCGGTACTAAAGGCCAGTTTTGGCCAGCCCAAGCGGCGGGAAGCGACCCCCTTTAGTACCGGGTGGTGGCACAAACCGGTACTAAAGGCCCCCCTTTAGTACCGGTTTGTGCCACGACCCGGTACTAAAGGGGGTGCGCTGGCGCAGGTGCGGTGCGGCAAGTTTAGTCCCACCTCGCTAGCCGAGGGGCGACCGCACTGGTTTATAAACCCCCGTGCGGTCGCTCTCTCGAGCTCCTCTCCAAAGCAGGCCTACTGGGCCTACGTGTTCTTTGCTGCCCTGTGGGCCCACTTGGCCTTTGCGGGCCTGCATCCTGGCCCAACAACAGGTTGGGTTTCTAGTCGTATGCAGGCCGCTCTGGCCTAGTGGGAGGGCTTTTTATTTATTTATTTTTTGCTTTATTTATTTTTGTGTTGTTTTTTTGTGTATTTATTGTTTCTTTGTGAATATTTTTGCTTTAGGTACAAAAAATTACACACTTTCTGTTAGTGCCCATAGTTTTCAAATTTGAATAGTTTAAATTTTGAATTATTTGAAATTAGTGTGAATCACTAGTTTGTGAATAACTTAACTTTAAAAATCAGTAAAGGCATGAAAGAATTTGTTTGCACATAAAATTTCTTCGCGTTTCAAATGCCAAAACACATAACTACCCTAACTATTACAGAGATTCCCCTCTGGGTGTGAAACACAGAAGAAAGTGATGATAGTGAAGCCGATCACATCCCAGATCTTTGGGTGTGAAACTTTCTCTTCGCGTGTGTCCCTTTGCGCCGTAACCATGGAAAATCTTCATCATTTAACGGGATGCTCGGGTCAATATTCACTGTGAATGGAGCAATTTCATCAAACTTTTCATAATCTTCTGACTTGTCTGTCTTGTCATCCACTCCCACGATGTTTCTCTTCCCAGAAAGAACTATGTGCCGCTTTGGCTCATCGTACGATGCATTCGCTTCCTTATCTTTTCTTTTTCTTGGCTTGGTAGACATGTCCTTCACATAGAAAACCTGTGCCACATCATTGGCTAGGACGAATGGTTCGTCTGCATACGCAAGATTGTTGAGATCCACTGTTGTCATTCCGTACTGCGGGTCTTCCGTTACCCCGCCTCGTGTCATATTGACCCATTTGCACCGAAACAAAGGGACCTTTAAACCACGTCGATAGTCAAGTTCCCATATGTCCTGTATATAACCATAATATGTTTCCTTTCCCGTCTTGGTTTCTGCATCAAAGCGGACACCACTGTTTTGGTTGGTGCTCTTCTTATCTTGGGCGATCGTGTAAAATGTATTACCATTTATCTCGTACCCTTTGAAAGTCATTATATTCGAAGATGGTAACTGGGACAGCAAGTACATGTCATCTTCAATAGAGGTGTCATGCATGGTACGTGTCTGCAACCAGCTGGCGAAACTCCTGGTTTGTTCACGTGTAATCCAGTCATCAGACCGCTCCGGGTGTTTGGAGCGTAGCAAATTCTTGTGTTCATCCATATATGGAGCCACCAAGGCGGAATTCTGTAGAACTGTGTAGTGTGCTTCAGTGAGAGAATGTCCGTCCATACATATTATTTGTTCCCCTCCTAGCGTGCCTTTTCCATCCAGTCTGCCCTTATGCCGCGATTCAGGAACACCAATCGGCTTAAGGTCAGGAATAAAGTCAATACAAAACTCAATGACCTCCTCATTTTGATGGCCCTTGGAGATGCTTCCTTCTGGCCTAGCACGGTTATGAACATATTTCTTTAAGACTCCCATGAACCTCTCAAAGGGGAACATATTGTGTAGAAATACAGGACCCAAAACGTTAATCTCTTCGCATAGGTGAACTAGGACGTGCGTCATGATGTTGAAGAAGGATGGTGGGAACACCAACTCGAAACTGACAAGACATTGCACCAAATCATTCTGTAACCTTGGTATGATTTCTAGATCGATTACCTTCTGAGAGATTGCATTGAGAAATGCACATAGCTTCACAATGGCTAATCGAACGTTTTCCGGTAGAAGCCCCCTCAATGCAACCGGAAGCAGTTGCGTCATAATCACGTGGCAGTCATGAGACTTTAGGTTCTGGAACTTTTTCTCTGCCATGTTTATTATTCCCTTTATATTCGACGAGAAGCCAGACGGTACCTTAATACTGAGCAGGCATTCAAAGAAGATTTCCTTCTCTTCTTTGGTAAGAGCGTAGCTTGCATGACCCTGATGTATGCCGTCTTCTCCGTGCATACGTTGCTGGTCCTCCCGTGCCTCAGGTGTATCTTTTGTCTTCCCATACACGCCCAAGAAGCCAAGAAGGGTCACACAAAGATTCTTCGTCACGTGCATCACGTCGATTGCGGAGCGGACCTCTAGGTCTTTCCAATATGGCATGTCCCAAAATATAGATTTCTTCTTCCACATGGGTGCACGTCCGTCAGCGTCCTTCGGAACAGGTTGTCCGCCAGGACCCTTTCCAAATATCACCTTCAAATCCTTGACCATATCATGTACATCAGCACCAGTACGGTGGCGAGGCTTCGTCCGGTGATCCGCCTCACCTTTGAAATGCTTGCCTTTCTTTCTTACGGGATGCCTGCTCGGAAGAAATCGACGATGTCCCAGGTACACATTCTTCTTACAACTATTCAAATATATACTGTCGGTATCATCCAAACAGTGCGTGCATCCGCGGTATCCCTTGTTTGTCTGTCCTGAAAGGTTACTGAGAGCAGGCCAATCATAGATGGTCACGAACAGTAATGCCTTTAGGTCAAATTCTTCCCCCATGTGCTCATCCCACGCACGTACACCTGTTCCATTCCACAGTTGTAAGAGTTCTTCAACTAATGGCCTTAGGTACACATCAATGTCGTTGCCGGGTTGCTTAGGGCCTTGGATGAGCACTGGCATCATAATGAACTTCCTCTTCATGCACAACCAAGGAGGAAGGTTATACAAACATAGAGTCACAGGCCAGGTGCTATGGTTGCTGCTCTGCTCCCCAAAAGGATTAATGCCATCTGCTCTTAGACCAAACCAGACGCTCCTTGCGTCATCTGCAAACTCCTTCCCGTACTTTCTATCGATTTTTCTCCACTGCGACCCGTCAGCGGGTACTCTCAACTTTCCGTCTTTCTTACGGTCTTCTCTGTGCCATCGCATCGCCTTGGCATGCTCTTTGTCTTGGAACAAACGTTTCAACCGTGGTATTATAGGAGAATACCACATCACCTTGGCAGGAATCTTCTTCCTGGGGCACTCGCCCTCGACATCACCAGGGTCATCGCGGCTGATCTTATAGCGCAATGCACCACATACCGGGCAAGCGTTCAAATCCTCGTACTCACCACGGTAGAGGATGCAATCATTAGGGCATGCATGTATCTTCTGCACCTCTTACCCTAGAGGGCAGACAGCCTTCTTTGCTTCGTATGTACTCTCGGGCAATTCGTTGTCCTTTGGAAGCATATCCTTTATCATTACCAGCAACTTTTCAAATCCCTTGTCAGATACACCATTCTCTGCCTTCCATTGCAGCAATTCCAGTGTGGTGCCCAGCTTTTTCTTGTCACCTACGCAATTCGGGTACAACAATTTTTTGTGATCCTCTAACATGCGCTGCAACTTCTTCTTCTCCAAATCACTTGCGCAGTTTCTCTTTGCATCGGCAATGGCCCGACCTAGATCCTCAAGGGGCTCATCCGATGCCCCTTCTTCAGCTTCTTCCCGCATTGCCGGCTCAGCTTCTTCCTGCATTACCGGCTCAGCTTCTTCCCCCATTGTTGTATCATCGTATTCAAGGAACCCATGGCCAGGATAGCTGTCGTCATCCTCTTCTTCTTCATTGTCTTCCATCATAACCCCTCTTTCTCCGTGCTTGGTCCAAACATTATAGTGGGGCATGAAACCGGACTCAAACAGGTGGACGTGAATGGTTCTTGACGTAGAGTAATTGCGACCATTCTTACAGCCAGCACATGGACAAGGCATAAAACCATCCGCCTGCTTGTTTGCCTCAGCCACAAGCAGAAAAGTATGCACGCCCTGAACGAACTGGGGAGAGCATCGGTCATCGTACATCCATTGCCGGCTCATCTTCATTACACAACACCGAATAGACCAAATTAATACAAGTTCATACATAAAGTTCATACAACACTTAAATGCAACAAACAAATAACTCTCTAGCTAAAGCATTTAAATGCAACAACAAATGCGATCAAGATCGCAACTAAGGTAACAATTGATCCAATAGCATAATGATACCAAGCCTCACTATCGATGGCATATTTTCTAATCTTTCTAATCTTCAAGCGCATTTTCTCCATCTTGATCTTGTGATCATCGACGACATCGGCAACATGCAACTCCAATTCCATCTTCTCCCCCTCAATTCTTTTCAATTTTTCTTTCAAGTACTCGTTTTCTCTTTCAACTAAATTTAACCTCTCGACAATAGGGTCGGTTGGAATTTCCGGTTCACATACCTCCTAGATAAAAATATCTATGTCAACTTGATGGGCATAATTTGTCATAAACACGAAATGCAACAAATATTTTTAAAAGAGAATATACCACATCCGAATCATAACAAGGACGAGGGCCGACGGGGACGGATATCAAAACGATGGCACTATGTATAACAAACAACGTACGGGTAAGATAATTATACAAGTAACTATATATCCAAATCACACAAACGTCAATTTTTTATATAAAATTTCATGAACAAGAGGCTCACCACAAGGTGGTGCCGGCGACGGGACGGTGCGGGCAATCGACGGTGGTTACGACGGAGATTTAGAAGGCACTAAGTAAAACACACCTACATATGCAAACTAAGTGTTATTTTGACCTCAAATTGCATATAAATCAAATACTACCACATATAATTCCTCCCAAATTACTAAAACCCACAATTAATCACTATATAAACCAATGTAAGAGCTAATCTAGCAATGAGAGATGGAAGGACAAAGTTGCTAACCTTAGTGATCATTTGAATGGATGGGGGCCTGCAAATCTTGACAAATTTGGGGCAAATTTTGTGACGAACTCGAGAGGAAGAAGGGAAGAACAGAGGAGAGGGAGAGGGGAAAGGGGGAAGAACAGAGTGCGGGTGGACGAAGGGTTTATATAGGATGACCTTTACTATCGGTTCGTGCCACGAACCGGTACTAAAGGTGCTGGAAGGGCCCCACTCTGACAACATCCTGCCACCACTTTCTTTAGTACCGGTTCGTGGCACGAACCGGTGCTAAAGGTTCGCCACGAACCGGTACTAAAGAGCTCCTCCTGCCTAGCCGTTGGAACCGGCACTAATGGACACATTAGTGCCGGTTCTGTTACAAACCGGGACTAATGTGTCTCACATTTGACCCTTTTTCTACTAGTGAAAAATAGATAGTAACATTGCCCCTTTTATTTATTTTCTTTTTTTCTTTTTTTTCTTTCTTTTTTTCTTTGCAATTCTTTTTTTTCTTTTTTTCTTTGGCCTTTCTTTTTCTTTTCTTTTTGGGCAATGCTCTAATAATGATGATCATCACAGTTTCATTGATTACAACATATGAATTACAACTCAAAACTAGAACAAGATATGACTCTATATGAATGCCTCCGGCGGTGTACGGGGATGGTGCAATGAATCAAGAGTGACATGTATGAAAATTATGCATGGTGGCTTTGCCACAAATACGATGTCAACTACATGATCATGCAATGGCAATATATCTCGAAATGGCTATGGAAATGCCATAATAGGTAGGTATGGTGGCTATTTTGAGGAAGATATAAGGAGGTTTATGTGTGATAGAGCATATTGTATCACGGGGTTTGGATGCACCGGTGAAGTTTGCACCAACTCTCAAGGTGCGAAAGGGCAATGCACGGTACCGAAGAGGCTAGCAATGGTGGAAAGTTAAAAGTGCGTATAATCCATGGACTCAACATTAGTCAAAAGAACTCATATACTTATTGCAAAAATTTAGAAGTCATCAAAAAACCAAGCACTACGCGCATGCTCCTAGGGGGATAGATTGGTAGGAAAAGACCATCGCTCGTCCCCGACCGCCACTCATAAGGATGCACAAGCCAGGTACACTTCATGTTTCAAATTTGTGACACAACTTTAACCATACGTGCATGCTACGGGACTTGCTAACTTCAACACAAGAATTTTGTAAATTCATAATCACCCAACTAGCATGACTTTAATATCACTACCTCCATATCTCAAAACAATTATCAAGTATCAAATTGATCATAGCATCTAATTCACTTCCTATGATAGTTTTTATTATACCCAACTTGGATGCCTACCATTCTAGGACCAATTTTATAACCATAGCAAATGCCATGCTGTTCTAAAAGACTCTCAAAATAATATAAGTGAAGCATGAGAGACTAGCAACTTCTACAAAAGTAAGCCACCGCCATGCTCTAAAAGATATAAGTGAAGCACTAAAGCAAAAACTATCAAGCTCAAAAGATATAAGTGAAGCACATAGCATATTCTAGCAAATTATAATCAAGTGGGCTTCTACCAAAAGGTGTGTACAGCAAGGATGATTGTGGTAAACTAAAAAGCAAAGACTAATATAATACACGACGCTCCAAGCGAAACACATATCATTTGGCGAATAAAAATATAGCTCCAAGTAAAGTTACCAATGAACGAAGAGGAAAGAGGGGATGCCTTCCCGGGGCATCCTCAAGCTTGGGCTTTTGGCTATTCTTGAATATCTTGGGGATGCCATGGGCATCCCCAAGCTGAGGCTTTTGCCACTCCTTATTCCATAGTCCATCAAAGCTTTACCCAAAACTTGAAAACTTCACAACACAAAACTCAACAGGAAATCTTATAAGCTCTGTTAGTGAAAGAAAAAAAAACCACCACATAACATACTGTAATGAACTCATTCTTTATTTATTTTGGTGTTAAACCTACTGTATTCCAACTTCTGTATGGTTTATAAACTATTTTACTAGCCATAGATGCATCAAAATAAGCAAACAACACACGAAAAACAGAATCTGTCAAAAACAGAACAGTCTCTAGCAATCTGTAACTAACGCAAACTTCTGGAACTCTAAAAATCCTACAAAAATAGTAAGTCCTGGAAAATTTATCTATTGATCAGAAGCAAAAAGAATCAATGCAAAATCACGTTTCTGTGATTTAACAAAACTAAATTCGTGCGCGCAAAGTTTCTGTTTTTCAGCAGAATCAAATCAACTATCATCATAGGTTATCCTATAGGTTCTACTTGGCACAAACACTAATTAAAGGATAAAAACACATCTAAACAGAAGGTAGATGCAAGATTTATTACTAAACAGGAACAAAAACAAAAAACACAAATAAAATTGGGTTGCCTCCCAACTAGCGCTATCGTTTAACGCCCCTAGCTAGGCATAAAAGCAAAGATAGATCTAAGTAGTGCCATCTTTGGCACTAAATTCATAAGTAGCTTGCATGATAGATTCATAAGGTAATTTGACTTTCTTTCTTGGAAAGTGCTCCATGCAATTTTTTAAAATGGAAATTGGAATCTAATATTCCCTTCCTTCATATCAATAATCGCACCAATCGTTCTAAGGAAAGGTCTGCCAAGAATAATAGGGCAAGAAAGATTACAATCAATATCAAGAACGATAAAATCTACGGGGACCAAATTTTTATTTGCAACAATGAGAACATCATTGATCCTTCCCATTGGCTTTTTAATGATGGAATCCGCAAGGTGCTAATATAAAGAGCAATCATCAAGATCGTAGAAACCTTGAATATCACATAAAGTTTTCAGAATCGTGGAAACACTAACACCCAAATCACACAAAGCAAAAAACTCATGACCTCTCCAATCCCATTTTTACCAAATTTAGTATCAAGATATAAAAACTCCGAATTCTTGGGACGCCTTCTAGGTAAAGTTGACTCATCTCCAATCCCATTATTATCAAGATTCATATGGCAAAACAAAGATCTAATAGGAGACACATCAATAACTTTAAGATCTTCATCATTATTTTGATGGAAACTAGAAGAACACGCCTTCACAAAGCAATCTTTCTTAGCACACAATCTAGCGGTTCTTTGCTTACACTCATCAATGGAAATTCTCATGGCTTTGAGAGACTCATTAATATCATGCTTAGGAGGAGTAGATCTAAGTTTAAGAGAATCAACATCAAGTGCAAGTCTATCAACGTTCCTAGCCAAATCATCAACTTTGAGCAATTTTTCTTCAAGTAAAGCATTAAAATTCTTTTGAGAAATCATAAAATCTTTCACACTATTCTCAAAATCAGAGGGCATCTTATTAAAATTACCATAAGAATTATTGTTGGAATTTCCATAATTATTAGAGGAATTACTAGGGAACGGTCTAGCATTAAAGTTTCCTCTATAAGCATTGTTACCGAAACTATTCCTACCAACAAAATTCACATCCATAGATTCATTATTATTCTCAATCAAAGTAGACAAAGTCATATCAATGGTATCAAGAGGAGTATTTTTAGTAGCAAACAACTTCATAAGTTCATCCATCTTTCCACTCAAAACATTGATTTCTTCTATAGCATGCACTTTTTTTACTAGAAGATCTTTCAGTGTGCCATTGAGAATAATTAGCCATAATATTATCAAGAAGTTTTGTGGCATCTCCTAACGTGATTTCCATATACATGCCTCCCGCGGCCGAATCTAAGACATTTCTAGAAGCAAAGTTCAAACCGGCATAACATTTTTGTATGAGCATCCATAAATTCAAACCATGAGTAGGGCAATTGCGAATCATCAATTTCATTCTTTCCCAAGATTGGGCAACATGCTCATGATCAAGTTGTTTAAAATTCATAATATCGTTCCTAAGAGTGAGGATCTTAGCGGGAGGAAAATACTTAGAGATAAAAGCATCTTTACACTTGTTCCAAGAATCAATACTATTTTTAGGCAAAGACGAAAACCAAACTTTAGCACGATCTCTAAGTGAAAACGGAAATAACTTCAATTTAACAATATCGTTATCCGTATCTTTCTTCTTTTGCATATCACACAAATCAACAAAGTTGTTTAGATGAGTAGCGGCATCTTCACTAGGAAGGCCGGCGAATTGATCTTTCATAACAAGATTCAGCAAAGCAATATTGATTTCACAAGACTCAACATCATTAAGAGGAGCAATCGGAGTACTAAGGAAATCATTATTATTGGTATTGGAGAAATCACACAATATGGTTTTATCTTGCGCCATGGCAACAAGTAATCCAACACACAAGCAAACAGAAAAAGGCAAGCGAAAGAGAGAGAGAGAGATTGGGAAAGAGAGGCCAAATAAAACGGCAAGTGTGAAGTGGGGGAGAGGAAAACGAGAGGCAAATGGAAAATAATGTAAATGCGAGGGAGATGAGTTTGTGATGGGTACTTGGTATGTCTTGACTTGAGCGAAGACCTCCCCGGCAACGGTGCCAGAAATCCTTCTTGCTACGTCTTGAGCTTGCGTTGGTTTTCCTTCAAGAGGAAATGGTGATGCAGCAATAGTAGCGTAAGTATTTCCCTCAGTTTTTGAGAACCAAGGTATCAATCCAGTAGGAGGCTCCTCAAAAGTCCCACGCACCTACACAAACAAACAAAGAACTCGCAACCAACGCAATAAAGGGGTTGTCAATCCCTTCACGGCCACTTGCGAAAGTGAGATCTGATAGAGATAGTATGGTAAGATAAATATATTTTTGGTATTTTATAATACAGATGCGAAAAGTAAAGATGCAAATAAAAGTAGATTGAAAGTTTATATGATAAGAGATAGACACGGGGGCCATAGGTTTCACTAGTGGCTTCTCTCAAGATAGCATAAGTATTACGGTGGGTGCACAAATTACTGTCGAGCAATTGATAGAAAAGCGAATAATTATGAGATTATCTAGGCATGATCATGTATATAGGCATCACGTCCGCAACAAGTAGACCGACTCCTGCCTGCAACTACTACTATTACTCCACACATCGATCGACGCCAGCCTGCATCTAGAGTATTAAGTTCATAAAGAACAGAGTAACGCATTAAGCAAGATGACATGATGTAGAGGGATAAACTCAAGCAATATGATATAAACCCCTTCTTTTTTGATGACTAGGATGTCACATCCCTAGTTCTGGTATGACCTAGACTAGTTAGTCATTTGTGCATCATGTTTAAATTCCATTTATTTCTGAAATGAGGATTTGTGAAACCCTCAGAATCATTTCTGGAAATGACCCAAATAAAAATTGCTCCAAAAAGGTCCAAGGAAATGCTCATGTTGCTCTGTGAAAATATTGGATAGAGATAAAAATCAAACCAATATTTTTAAGAGCTCATAAGTATTTATTTTGGGCATTTGGAATTAATGCAGTAATTATTTGCTTTGGATATATATTGTTATATATGTAAAATATTGTCTAAAAATTATGCCAGTTGTTGAGGAGCTCTGGAATAATGCCACTAGCCCCTACAAAAATTGGAATAAGAAAATAAAATGGTTTAGTATTTTATTAAACCAAACAAATGTCAGAAAAATAGAAAAAGAAAACAAAAGGGAGAAGAAACTACCTGGACTTACCTGCGGCCTGGCACTGTGCGGCCTGGCCTGGCCCAGCAGGCCGGCCCAGCCCACCACCGCCGTCATCCTCCTCGCGCCAGTCAGCAAGGCGTGTGGCCGACGCGCGCGCACGGGCAGAGCGCCACGCCACCAGCTCGTCTACCTGCCTTCCCTGCCAGCGCGACGCCGCCATGCCTCTTCTCGGTGCCGCCCCGATCCCCCTGGCCTCACTCCCTCTCTCCCGTGCCTCTCCCCTCCTCTGGCTCCCTCTCCCTCTCTTCACCGAGCGCACCGGAGAGCGCCGCTGCTCGCCGCCGTGGCCACCGGCCACCCCTCGGCCTGCCGCTGCGCCCAGAAGCACCGCCGCATCTTCCTCGTCCTCTCCACCGAGCTACACGACGCCGGAGGCCCTGCTTCTCCGCCACCATCGTCGTCTTCAACCTCCCGACGCCGGAGATCACCACCGACATGCCGTCGTCTCCAAGCCATCCCCGAGCGCGCTGAGATCACCGAAGGCCTCGTCGTGAGCTCCTCTACCGAACCCCTCTTCTCCCCCTCGTTTGCGCACCGTAGCTCCATCCCCCTTCACGGTCGTAGCTCCTCGCCGCCGTCCATGTCGCCGCCGTCGCCCTGGCCATCGCAGCCCGCAACCGAGCGCGTCACCGTGCTCCTGGTGACGCCAGGAGGCCGTAGAGCCTCTCCGCTCACTCCCTCATGCCCCGCAGCACCCGCGCGCACTCGGCCGAACTCCGGCCGTCGTCCCGAGCTCCACTCTGGCAAGCTCTGGCGCCCCCGCAGCCTCCAACCTGCTCCCCTGGACGCGGACGACGACGGGCTATGCCCCGGTGGTCTCCACGCGTCCAGCTGCCGCTCGTAGCGCAAGTCCGGGAGTCGCCGCCGTGTTGTTGGTCACCGCCGGCCAAAACTCCAGCGGGCTGACGTGGTTGCTTAGTTAGGTGCTAATCATCGCCTAATTAGCCCCCTGACACTAACACTGGGCCCCAGCGCCACTAATCCTTTCTAGTTAGGTTTGTAGTTAGGATTAATTAACTCTATTAATTAACCATGACACTCACGTGTGGACCCCACAGGTCAGGTTTGACCCGGTCAGCCACGGATGACTCGCTGACGTCATGCCTCTGTAATGCTGACGCAGTTATTCATTTTCTGGTATTAAATAGCTCAGAAAATTCCAGAAAATGATTCAAACTTCAAAAAATCATAGAAATTCAACCGTAGCTCAGATTGAGATAATTTATATATGAAAAATTATCAGAAAAATGCAATCTTTCCATCTGTACTAGTTTCATGCATGACAAACCAACTTATACATGTTGTATAAGTGAAAACATGTAAATGGCATTTATAAGAGCTTAATTTGGAGTTGTATTTGAACTCTTGGTTCAAATGAACTTCAACCAAATGATTGCTAGATGCATTAGCACAAACCACATCACATCTTCATGCCATGTCCATGCCATATTGTTGCATATGCTTGTGTTTTGATTGTCGACACCGTTCCTTCTCGATAGGTCCTGCTCCGGAGAGTGTTCCAAAGTACCTGTCTGAGGAGCAGTGCCTTCCTTGTTGATCAACCAGGCAAGCAAACCCCCTTGTTCATTCCGATACAATCCTACTCTCTCACTCCTGCTCTCCGTTATTGCATTAGGACAACAACGATTCATCTGCTACTTTGTGCTGCGGTAGTTGAACCCATTCCTCTGCATGACCTGTCATTGCCACAGTAAATAGTTGAAACCCACTAGCATGTGTAGGAGTTGATTGAGCCATGTTGTGTTCCTGCCATGCTATGCCTGCTATTGCTTAGAGTTGTGTCAGGTCTGATTCATTGCGAATGAATTGGAGTGTTACGATATGTTTTGATGCTCAGAGCGAAGTGTGTGAACACGATTTGGTAAAGGTAGCGGTGAGAGGCCATGTAGGAGTATATGGTGGGTTGTCTCACTAGAACCGTCCTTAAGCATTGAGTTCTATGTATGTTTTCCAATGACTCGATACTACCACACATTGGGATCCTTATTTGACTCTCTCGAGGTATTAACCGACTTGATCTCTATCTAGGAGTCGCAACTAGTTTCTGGTGTTTGTAGGTAGTGTTATTTTTCTACCAAGTGGCACCCGGCAGGGTGGGCTTGGGACAAACTAGGCACACGTGGCCTGGTGTACCGAGTGGCACCCAGATGGTGGGCTTGGGAACCCTGCACACATCGTTTGGGGCCGTGAGCGACACCCCGGCCGGATCTCCTTGCGGATGGAACCCGAATAGGCGATAAGCCTGGGCTAGAGTCTTGTGTGGTTAGTCAGGTCGTGGCCGACACCCTCGCCAGGCTTCCGCTTGAAGGTTGCCGAGATACATGACGTGTACATGGCGGTAAGTGGCGAGAGCGTGTGTGAAGAAGTACACCCCTGCAGGGTTAACATGATCTATTCGAATAGCCAGGTCCGCGGTTATGGACTTCTTGGATGCTTACATGGTACATAGACAACTTGAAGTGGATACTCTAAAATGCTCAAGACAAGTGTGAGTGCTATGGATGGCTTTCCCGTAGGGAGACGGGGATGAATCCATAGTAGTGTATTGTGTGGTGATTAGTGGACTCATGTGCGTCATATCACCTCAAAGAAGTTTCTCGTAGTCGTAGAACAGGATAGCCACTGAGTCAAAGCTGGCTTGCTGCAACTAAACCCCACATTACCCTCTTGATACAAATGCATGTATGATAGGATCTGATGTAAGTCTTGCTGAGTACCTTTGTACTCATGTTGCTTTATTTATGTTTTTGCAGCAGAGACTTCGGTCTTACTAGTGTTCCCGTGGACTTCGACAAGTAGCTTGTACCTCAGCTACGATCTTGATAGGATGTTGTAGATAGTCAGGCTTTTCAGCCTTTTTCATTTGTAGATGTCTGTACTCAGACATGTAATGCCTCCGCTTGTTGCTTGTCTGCTCTGAATGTTGGGTCATGTGACCTCTGTTTGTAATAAATGCTATGATGGCACTTCTGAGCCTTTATCTATATGAGTTGTTGAGTTATGTTGTGATGCCATGTTGTACAGCACATACTTGCATGTTATGCGTACGTGTAATGTGTATTGCTATGTGTGGGATCTGACTATCTAGTTGTTTATCCTTAGTAGCCTCTCTTACCGGGAAATGTCTCCTAGTGCTTCCACTGAGCCCTGGTAGCTTGCTACTGCTTCGGAACACTTAGGCTGGCCGGCATGTGTCCGTCTTCGTTCCTGTGTCTGTCCCTTCAGGGAAATGTCATGTGGTGTCTACCGGAGTCCTGTTAGCCTGCTACAGCCCGATTTACCGGAGTCCTGCTAGCCAAGTTGCTACAGCCCGGATTCACTCGCTGATGACTGACACGTTCGTTGTTGGGTCATGTATGCCTGTCCCTGTAAGTTAGTGCCACTTTGGGTTCACGACTAGCCATGTTAGCCCGGGTTCTTTGTCATATGGATGCTAGTGACACTATCATATACGTGTGCCCAAAGGCGCAAACGGTCCCGGGCATGGTAAGGCGACACCCGTGGGAATACCGTGTGTGAGGCCGCAAAGTGTAATGAGGTGTTACATGCTAGATCTGTGTGACTTAGGATCGGGGTCCTGACAGCTTTGGTATCAGAGCCTGACTGCCTGTAGGATTACCAAGCCAAACTGGTCGAAGTTGAGTCTAGAAATTCTTTAGTTATGTAAGGGAATTGATTGTGGGAAGGAACGTAAGGCTCTTTTTACTCCTTTACCTCATGGCCTTCTGATCTGAGTCATCCTATCCTTCTTGCGGGGTTAAGGAACTAGGATTCTCTTCCGTCTATCAGGATCATGTGTTACTACTCCGTAGTCCCATAGGATTGGTTGATCAGAGTCATACCCCAATTTCGAGTACTTCCAGTGTAGTCTGTTTAGTACTATCCCAGAACCTTGAGTGGTGATGTTGAGTTGTTGTATTACTCCTTTTTAGCAGGATGTCCCATTCTGGGCATTTTACCGCCGTTATGCTGCCGGAATTGCCCTAGGAGTTCCAGAGTTACTAATTTCCTTATCCTACATTCTATAGCCTATAGATGATGTTGATTCCGTCCTTGGTTTCGTTTCTTAGGATGTCATCAGTTAAGCGAAGTTCTGTGGCCCGTAGCCAGAACCGCGGAGATGGTAGGGATGAGGATCCTCCCGACCCGCCTTTGTTGACAGAGTTCATGTTAGAAATGGAGAGGAACAAGCGTGAGTCTAACCGCTTGTTGGCACGTATCGAGGAGAACCCCGCACATCAGTTCAAAGGGTCTGCAACCATTCATGACTTCATTCGCTTGCACCCACCTACCTTTCATCATTCCATTGAGCCACTCGATGCAGATGACTAGCTCCGTAGCATCAATCATAAGCTGCGTTCCGCAAACGTAGCTGAAAATGACAAGGTCACCTATGCCACATACCACCTGGAAGGTCCTTCTAGTCTTTGGTGGTAGAACTATGAGGCTATGCTTCCAGCTGGCCAGATTCCTACCTGGAGGGATTTCACTGAGTCTTTTCGCGAGCATCACATACCTGAGGCCCTCATCGATCGCAAGAGAGAAGAGTTCTGTAGTTTCACCCAGAGTAAGATGGATGTTGATGCTTACAGTAGAGAGTTTGAGAACCTTGCCCGCTATGCTTCAGAAGAGGTGTCCACGGACGCCAAGAAGCAGGCTAGGTTCCGGAAGGGTCTCAACCCCAAGTTGTGTCGTGATCTCCACCTGCATCATTGTGATACATTCCAAGCCCTTGTGAACAAGGCCATTAATGCAGAGACAGCTCAGCTCACTTACGAGGAGTCTCGTAAGCACACCCGTGATTTGGGATCTTCCTCCGGTTCTAGTTCCTAGAAGCGCCGGATTTGGGTTCCAAACTCCGCTCTTCCTTCTGGATATACACCGAGACCATCTTATGTGGTGCCTTCCCCAGCTCAGTCGTATGTTCCACCCAGGCCTACTGGTAGACCGCTTGTTAGTGCAGGTCCATGTCCAACTTCAGGGACTTGCTTCACATGCGGGAAGCCAGGACACTATGCACGTGACTGCTCTCAGATCAGTTATGCTCCACCCCAGCTTGAGAAGTCTGTTGGCTATGTCAAGCCATCTAGCAAGACGATCAGTGCCAAGCCAGCTCGCACTAAACATGGACGTGTGCATCACGTCTCAGCTAAAGACGCTCATGATGATCCGGATGTCGTTCTTGGTACACTCCTTGTCAACTGTCACCCAGCATCGGTTCTGTTCGATACTGGAGCATCTCACTCCTTCATTTTTTAAGGCTATGCTCGTTTGCACGACATGTCATTTTGTGATATGCCAACTCCGCTTGAAATCCAAACCCCAGGGTCTAGATGGCAAACCACCGGAATTAGCTATGGTAATGAAATCCTTGTTGATAGACTTGTAATCCTTGCATCACTTGTAGCCCTCAAATCCTCAGACATTAACATCATCTTGGGTATGGACTGGATGACAGCTCATCATGCTAAGATTGATTGTTACACCAGATCTGTTCAGCTTACACACCCATCTGGCAAGATAGTCACTGTCTCACCAGAGTTGCAAAGCGTCAGCTCCATTCTCTTAATGCCAACCCTCTCCCTGACCTTGAAGATATCCCGGTAGTCCGTGACTTTCCGGATGTCTTTCCAGAGGAACTGCCAGGTGTTCCACCTGACAGAGATGTAGAGTTCGTCATAGACCTTATTCCAGGAACCGCTCCAATCTCTAGGAGACCTTACAAAATGGCACCCTTAGAACTAGCCGAGCTTAAGAAACAACTTGATGAGTCCTTACAAAAGGGTTTCATCCGTCCTAGTTCTTCTCCTTGGGCTTGCCCCGTCCTCTTCGTCAAGAAGAAGGATGGTACGGACCGGATGGTTGTAGATTATTGTCCCGTTAATTTGGTTACGATAAAGAACAAATATCTGCTCCCCAGGATCAACGACCTGTATGATCAGCTCGCTGGATCCTTAGCCTTTTCTAAGATAGATTTAAGGTTAGGCTACCACCAAATCAAGATCAGAAACGGGGACATTCCCAAGACAGCTTTTGTCACTCGTTATGGCCAGTACGAGTACACCGTCATGTCCTTCGGTTTAACCAACGCTCCAGCTACTTTCTCCCGCTTGATGTACTCGATCTTCATGGAGTACTTAGATAAGTTCGTCGTGGTTTACCTCGATGACATTCTTATCTACTCGAAGAACGAGGAAGAGCATGCCGAACATCTTAGACTTGTGTTAGAAAAACTCAGAGAGCACCTTCTTTATGCCAAGTTCTCCAAGTGTGAATTTTGTTTGCCAGAAGTGACCTACCTAGGCCACGTAATCTCTGGTAAGGGCATTGCTGTCAATCCCGAGAGAGTTCAGGCCGTTCTTGATTGGACTCCACCTGAATCAGTCAAACAAGTTAGGAGTTTCCTTGGTCTAGCCAGCTATTGTCGCCGCTTTGTTGAAAACTTCTCCAAAGTGGCCAAACCTCTCACGGAACTTCTCAAGAAAGATAAAAAGTTTGAGTGGTCCCCACAATGTGAGTACAGTTTTCAGGAACTGAAAAGACGCCTGACTTCTGCTCCCATACTTGTGCCACCAGATTTCACTAAAGACTTTTTTATGTACTGCGATGCCTCACGACAGGGACTAGGTTGCATTCTTATGCAGGATCGTCATGTGATTGCCTATGCATCTCGACAGTTGCATCCACATGAGGAGAATTATCCTACACATGATCTAGAGCTTGCAGCCGTAGTCTATGCACTCAAGACCTGGCAGCATTACCTTCTTGGTAAACGTTGCGAGATCTACACCGATCACCAGAGTCTCAAGTATATCTTCACCCAACCAGATTTGAACCTTAGGCAAAGACATTGGTTGGAGTTGATCTCAGATTATGATCTAGGGATTACCTACACCCCAGGCAAAGCCAATGTCATGGCTGATGCGCTAAGTCGTAAATCCTATTGCAACAATGTCATGTTGCAGCAGGGCCAACCACATCTCCATGATGAATTCTGTAAGCTTAACCTTCACATTGCTCCTCATGGATTCCTTTCTACCTTGGTGGCGAAACCTACTCTTGAGGATCAGATCATAACTAGCCAACAGTATGATACGGGTATTTCTCGAATCAAGGATAACGTGAAGAAGGGAGCTGCTGGTAGTTTCTCTGTTGATGATCGAGGTGTTGTTTTCTTCGAGAACCGTTTGGTGGTCCCCAAGAAGCAGCATCTTTGACAACTGATTCTTAAGGAGGCGCATGAATCTCCTCTCACAATTCATCCCGGTAGTACTAAGATGTATCAGGACCTACGCAGAGGTTCTGGTGGACTAGGATGAAGAGAGAAATTGCTCAGTTTATTGCTAACTGTGACGTTTTTCGTCGCGTTAAGGCAGAGCATCAAATACCTGCTGGCACCCTTCAGCCTTTAGCTATTCCTGAATGGAAATGGGATAAAGTTGGTATGGATTTCATCACCGGCTTTCCCAGGACCAAGAAAGGGAATAACGCTATCTTCGTAGTCGTTGATCGTCTTTCTAAAGTGGCGCACTTCCTACCTGTTCGAGAGAATATCACCGCTAGTCAGCTCGCTGACTTATATATTTCTTGAATAGTGTCACTTCATGGTGTTCCACTAGAGATCAATTCAGACCGTGCTAGTCCTTTCACTTCTCATTTCTGGGAGAGTTTCCAAACTTCCATGGGAACCCATCTTTCTTCCAGTACCGCTTTCCACCCTCAGTCGAGTGGTCAGGTGGAAAGGGTCAACCAAATTCTCGAAGACATGCTTAGAGCTTGTGTTATCTCATTCGGTATGGATTGGGAGAAATGTATTCCTTTTGCCGAGTTTGCTTATAACAATAGCTATCAATCCAGTCTCAAGAAAGCTCCTTTTGAGATTCTCTATGGACGAAGATGTCGAACGCCTTTGAACTGGTCAGAAACCGGTGAAAGACAATTCTTTGGACCGGACATGATCCAGGAGGCAGAAGAGCAAGTTCGCATCATTCGTGAGAATTTGAAAACAGCCCAGTCTCGTCAAAAGAGCCAGTATGATCGTCATCATAAGGATATGACTGATGAAATTGGCGACAAAGTTTACCTTCGGGTTACCCCTTTGAAGGGTACCCATCGATTCGGTAACAAGGGCAAGTTGGCTCCTCATTACATTGGTCCTTTTCGCATTCTCGCTAAATGAGGAGAGGTTGCCTACCAGTTGGAACTACCCCCACATCTTTCTCGAGTTCATGATGTCTTCCACGTCTCTCAACTCAGGCATTGCTTCTCGGATCCTATCCGCAGAGTGGACCATGAAACGCTTGATCTCCAAGATAACCTCACATATCGAGAGTATCCAGTTCGCATTCTTGATCAAGCAGATCGTGTCAGTCGACGTCATAACATCAAGTTTCTCAAGGTTCAGTGGTCTCATCATTCCGAGAGAGAAGCTACTTGGGAGCGAGAAGATCGTCTTCGATTGGAGTACCCCACTTTCTTTCCGTCGACCCCTGAATCTCGGGACGAGATTCTTTCAAGTGGGGGCGAGTTGTCACATCCCTAGTTCTGGTATGACCTAGACTAGTTAGTCATTTGTGCATCATGTTTAAATTCCATTTAATTCTGAAATGAGGATTTGTGAAACCCTCAGAATCATTTCTGGAAAG